>NW_024871043.1:1115000-1715000 GCF_019054845.1 Dipodomys spectabilis
CCATATTTTTCCTTTGTGGTGCTTATCAGTTTGCAATCATAGACTTGCTTATGTACTTACTACTTACTTAGCACATCTCTCCTCATGGACCACAGCTTTCTGAGTGGAAAAGCAGCGCCTCCCAGAAACCTTACCCTATCAACATATATCCTAATACCTACTATCTGGACAGACAGTTCCCAGAGTAAGAGAATCTGTATGGATATGTTATGAAATAACAGTAAATTGGGCCGGGCGCTGGTGGCTCACGCCTGTAATCCTAGCTACTCAGGAGGCTGAGATCTGAGGATCGCGATTCAAAGCCAGCCCGGGCAGGAGAGACCGTGAGACTCCTATCTCCAATAAACCACCAGAAAACCGGAAGTGGCGCTGTAGCTCAAGTGGTAGAGCGCTCGCCTTGAGCTGAAGAGCAGAGGGACAGCGCCCAGGCCCAGAGTTCAAGCCCCATGACTGACAAAAAAAAAAAAACACAGTAAAATGGCCAGGTGCTAGTGGCTCACGCCTGTAATCCTAGCTACTCAGGAGGCTGAGATTTGAGGATCGAGGTTCAAAGCCAGTTCGGGGAGGAAAGCCTGTGAGACCATGGGGCTTGAACTATGGGCTTGGGCGCCGTCCCTGCACTCTTCAGCTCAAGGCGAGCGCTCTACCGCTTGAGCCACAGCGCCGCTTCTGGTTTTCTAGTGGTTTACTGAAGAGTCTCACGGACTTTCCTGCCCGGGCTGGCTTTGAACTGTGATCCTCAGATCTCAGCCTCCTGAGTAGCTAGGATTACAGATGTGAGCCACTCATTGGCGCCCGGCTCTGTGAGACTTTTATCTCCAATTAACTTCCAGAAAACTGGAAGCAATGCTGTGGTGGCGCAAGTGGTAAGTTCAAGCCCCACGACTGACAAAAAAAAAAAAAAAAAAGCAAAACGTAAAAATCTACAAAAGAAAGCAAAGGCAGAACTGAGTAAGTTCTGAGTTAATATTTGCCTACATATTACAATACACAGTGAGAAGTAGGAGAAGGGATTTATTAAGTTGGGCATTTTCTCGTTAACTCAAGTGGTCTCAGGCAGAGACCATCTTGTTTTACTCTGATAGTAGCTAAACCTCTCATTGAGGGTTAGGCAATGTCTCCAAGAGGGACAACATGCCGTTTTTCTCTTTGAGTTTCTCCAGCAAAGTCACACGCCCTGGTAAACCATTACTGAATGTAGGTTCTTTCAGACAGAGACACACACATCAAGTTGCCTACCTGCAGGCCTTGCCGGAGATGTCTCCCGCTCAGGAAGAGGCGTGGCTGGAGAGCCTGTAGTCCTCTCTGGCTCGGGCTCCTCCACAGGCGCTGGGAGGGATGCTGGGGCTTCTCTGGGAGGCGGTGAAGCGGAGGGAACTGTTGTTGGCTGTTCCTCTTCTTCCTCTTCTTCAGAGGAGGACTCGGATGATGAAGAGGATGATGAAGACGAGGATGAGGAAGACGAGGAAGATGTGGAGCCCGATGTGCTGCTGCTCTCCGAGTCTGATGTGCTACCATTTTCACCATCTGAGTCAGCATACAGAGAACATTTGGAGGACGAATCGCTTTCCTCATCCTCGCCTGGAAATCCAGAAGGGGCAATCAGGCGAGGTGAGAAGACCTTCACTTGGTCAAGCTGTGGGGTCATTCTCTGACTCAGTACTCAGTATTCAGGATAAGCCAAGGGCTGGAAGTCCAAGACGTCAAGGAGTAAAATAAGCAAACCTCTGCTCACAGGTGACAATCAGCAGTATGCTGGGGGCTGGGAAGTCAGGGGGAGAGCCCTGGATTCTGACTGGAAAAGCGAATGAGTCAGGGAAGGCCTCTTTAAGGGGACATTGAAATCAAGAAGGACGGGAGTCCTGCCATGTAAAAATGCCAAAGGCAAGAAGAGACAGAGACCTAGAGACTGACAAATAGCTACTTAAAGCACCAAGATGGGCCAGCAGATTCTGAGAAAGGATCCTAGAGTCAAAAAGGAAGCTTAATAATCAGCCAGGATTAGTGGTGCAGGCCTGAATCCTTGCACTCAGCCCACTCGAAGCCTGGCTCACCTGGTAGCTGTCAGCTTTTCTAGAAAGCATGAAGCCCTGAGTTCAAATCCCAGTACTCCATAAAAAGAAATCAGAGCTTGGCACTGGTGGCTCACACCTGTAATCCTAACTACTCAGGAGGCTGAGATTTGAGGATCACAGTTTGAAGCCAGTCCACTAAACTACAAAAAAAGTTGAAAGTAGACCTATGGCTTAAGTGGTAGAGCGCTAGCCTTGAGCACAGAGTGTTCAAGCCCCAGCGCGCACGTGCACGCACGCACGCGCGCACACACACACGTGCGCGCACACACGCGCGCACACACACACACACACACACACATACACACACACACACACACACACACACACACACACACACACACACACACACACACACACACACACACACACACACACGGGCTGGGAATGTGGCGTAGTAGTAGAGTGCTTGCCTAGCATGTATGAGGCCCTGGATTTGATTCCTCAGTGCCACAAAAACAAACAAAAAGTAGTATTTTTCTTTAAAAAGTGGAGCTGTGATTCAATATGTAGAGCACTAGCCTTGAGTGCCCAGGCCCTGAGTTCAAGTCCCACGACCAACAAAATGAAAATAAAAATAAAGAAATCTGAGAACTCCATAATCATTTTTTTTTTTTTTGGGGGGGGGGGGGGGGTCTGGTCGTGGGGCCTGAACTCTGGGCCTGGGTGCTGTCCCTCAGCTCTTCAGCTCAAGGCTAGCGCTCTACCACTTGAGCCACAGCGCCACTTCCGGCTTTTTTTCTTTTTGCTTATGTGGTGCTGGGGAATCGAACCCAGGGCCTCAGGCATGCAAAGCAAGTGCTCTACCACTGAGCCACCTTCCCAGCCCCAGAACTCCATAATCTTTAAGGAATGTAAGATTAAGCAATCCAAGCTAGATGGTAGTAGTGGCTGGCAAGGGCTCTAGAGAATTGTGAGATGGAGGTGAATGGATTAAGTAAGAGCTGAATTACTGATCACCTTGTGGAAAATAGGAAACCAGGAAAAGACTGCAGAGAGGTTAATAACGTCTGTACATGTCTGGAAAGACAAGTTTACCAGTAGTTTGGAAAAATGTATTAGAATGGAGGGAGGAGGATTGAAACAGAAATCATTAAAGACTACTACAAGAACCCAAATGAAAAACCTAACAGCAATGACAAAGGAAACAAATGCAAGAAGCGCCCAAGGAGTATAGGTAGCTGTGTAGCCACACTGACAGCAACCTAGCCTCTGCTCAAGCAAGGAGGGTTCTCTCAGATCATGCATGGTGCCATCCTGGCTCTTGAGATGCACAACTTGCCTATCATGTAGAAAAGTGACTTCTTTTAGCTGAGTGTTGGTGGCTCATGCCTGTCATCCTAGCTACTCAGAAGGCTGAGATCCGAGGATCACAGGTCAAAGCCAGCCTGGGCAGGAAAGTCTGTAAGGCTCTTATTTCCAGTTAACCACCAGAAAACCAGAAGTAGCACTGTGGCTCAAAGTAATAAAGAGTGCTAGCCTTGAGTGAAAGAGTTGAGTTACAGCATCAGGACCTTAATTCAAGCCAATGACCAACCCCTTCTCCCCGCCCCCGCCCCCCACCAAAAAAAGAAGTGACTCCTCAGTTTACTGCACTATTACTCTACCCTATTACTGTTTCATCTTCTTCATAGCCCAACACGATTTGCTTGCTTGTTTTCAAGTCTCCATCTCTCTTCCAACAAGCCCTCAAAAAACAAGCCCTCAAAAGCAGGAGCCATTTGCCTCAGTTACTGTTGTACCCTAAGTACCTAAAACAGCACTTGCACTGAGGAGGGCCATAAAGCTATTTCTTTCCTTTTTTGTCAGTCGTGGGACTCAAACTCTGGGCCTGGGCTGTCCCTCAGCTCTTCATCTCAAGGCTAGCGCTTTACCACTTGAGACACAGCGCCACTTCCCGTTTTCTGGTGGTTAATTGGAGATGAGAGAGTCTCATGGACTTTCCTGCCCGGGCTGGCTTTGAACCATGACCCTCAGATCTCAACCTTCTGAGTAGCGTGAGCCACCGGCACCCAGCCATAAAGCGATTTCTAAACGAGTGAGTAGAAAGGAAGTCGACATCATATACCCAAACCTAGATGTGAAGAACCCACAGATCTTAAACTGGATGAGTATTTGGGTGACCGGAGCTATTAGGAAGGGAAGAGGGAGGCTAGCTTGGTGACTAGACCTTAAAGAACAGTGATCAAAGGTAGGAAGGTCTGGTCTGGTAACACCAAAGGGGAGAAGGATAATGCAGACCCTTCTCATCTCTGGGACTTGGCGAAATATGAAGACTTTGCTGCACTATTTCAAAGGAAGAGGTGTTTCAGAAGAAGTAAGCACCAAAGTTAAAGCTTAAAGACTGTAGCTAAAGCAATTTCTACTGTGGAGGGCAAAGGTGTCCACACAGGAAAGATATGGGTGTGGGAAAGTGTAAGTCAGGTGACCAAAATCCCTTCCTACCCAAGAAGAGCTCTCCCCAACTACCTGCACTCACCATCTGATGCATCTGCCTCCTTCTTCGTGGTGTCCATTGCTTCTTCTCCTTCTTCGTCTTCCTCATCTTCCTCATCCTCCTCCTCATCCTTAAGGAAAAGAACAAATAGGGGTTAACAGAGTAGGAACTATTGGTCACTGATGGCTTATACCTATAATCCTAAACTACTTGGGAAGCTGAGATCTGAGGATAAGGTTTGAAGCCAGTCTGGGTTTAAAAAAAAAGTCTGTGATGGGCTGGGAAGGTGGCTCAGTGGTAGAGTGCTTGTCTTGCATGCATGAAGCCCTGGGTTCGATTCCTCAGCACCACATAAGCAGAAAAAGCCAGAAGTGCGCTGTAGCTCAAATGGTAGAGTGCTCGCCTTGAGCTGAAGAGCTGAGGGACAGTGCCCAGGCCGAGTTCAGGCCCCACAACCGACCAAAAAAAAAAAAAGTCTGTGAGACTCTTTTTTTCTTTTTTTCTGTGAGACTCTTTATCTCCAATTCACCAGCAAAAAACTAGTAGTGGGGGTGTGTCTTAAATAGTAGAGCACCAGCCTTGAACAAAAAAAGCCAAGTGAGAGTACAGGGTCCCGAAAACTGGCACAGAAAAAAAAAGGGGGTGGGGGTAGGGTGGGAAAAAGGGACAATTGTACCATGAGAAGATACAGCTGTCTAGGCTCGAGCCCAGAAAGAAGCTGACTCTGAGAGAGGAGACTGAGGATCAAGCTTCTGGGAGCCAGGAGTGTGGCACAAGTGGTAGAGCACCTGCTTACCAAGTACCGGGTTCAATCCCCAGCACCTCCAAACAAGAATAAAGCAAATTTCTGAGCTAACATGCCTAGGCTCTCACCTTCTCAGAGGAAGACTCCTGGGATGCTTCCTCCCCCTCACTGTCCAGAGCAAAGGACTTCCGGTGCTTGCCTTGGGCCTTGCCTCGCTCTTCATCTCGCTTTGGGGGCTTAGTTGCTGGACGTCCTGACTCTCCGGCTTCCTTCTCTCGTTCAGGGTCTAGAACAAAAAGGAGGAGTAGGGCGGTGAGAGCAATTATCCTCAACCATCAGTTTGGTCCTAGGAGTTTTACATATGCTTCTGCCCACCTAACGCCCTAGCAGGCAGCAAATGAAACACAAAACTTTACGTTTATCTGATATTTCTTATAATTATCATTTTAGGCACATCCTACCCATTTTATCTTTCATTCTTTTCTAGGTCAGGTGAAAGAGGAAAACAACTTGTCATGTCTGACCCAAGAGAAAGAGAACTAAGGACAATGGACCACTAGGCAGTAGATGTGATTCAGTTAAGTTTCAAGCCGCAGAAGCTGTCAACCAACAGCTGAGACTTGGATGAACTGAAAGAGAGGCTGCAGGAGTGAATGGGAAATGTGGGTAGTGACTTATTATAATCTCCAAAGTCTGTGACTTCAAATATGGAAGTTATTGTTCCTATTTTAAGTAGAAAAATCAAGATACAAACCAACTACAACCAGCATTCTACACAACTACAATCCAAGAACACATCTCATGCAACCCATCTGTGACAACTCTTAAGACCACTTTATTTTCCTTTTAACCTCAACCTACCTCTCCACTTGTACCTTGCCCTCACAATACCCTTGTCCCTTTTGTCTCTGCCTCTTGCTTTTCTATCAGAACTTCATGCAGTCCTCTCTCTTGCCTTGTCTCCTACTTACCATCTTCATCTTCTTCAGCTGGAGTGGAGGGTCGGGGCCTCTTTTCCTCACTGGCTTCTGAAATTTCTGACGGCTCTTTCCGTTTTACCTGGAGGATGGAGAAGATTGGGCCCATTTCAAACTCAGTTCCCACTATCACAGCTCCAAGGAAAGCCTCCCCTCTCCCATCCCACAAAAAATAGAAGTACAGTTCGGGGTACCTTGAAGGAAGGCAGCCGCAGGGCTCCTCGCAGACCGGACCCAAAGGCGAAGGCTTCGATGCCTGTGGTACCCCCACTCTTGGCCCAGTCTACCAGGGAAAGCATTCCTGGCTCTTTGAGCTTCGTCTTCTCTTTATCCTCCTCCTTGGCTTGCTGCTTGGCTGCATTCTGGAATGGCTGCAGGCAGCATGGGGACTGAGCCCAAGACCCAGCCACACAGAAATCCCTTCACTGGCCCCTCCACTGGCCCCTGTCATGCCTCTACCAGGCCCTTATGGGTATAATTTTCAGGTCTGTTCATTTAGACCCTCAACTACAGGATACAACTATTTCTTTTCCCACTTCATAGATGGCCAAAGACAAGACAAGCCCAGAACTGCCTCACTGCCATGGCCCACTGAAAGCAAGCAACAGAGCTAGGACAAAGCTCTCTCTCGGTCCTGTGCTTGACCTCCCTGTGGCTTGGCCCAACTTCCTTGCCCAGCTAATGTCCCTGAGTATCCATAGCCTGACTCTTCATTTGCCTTGACCTCTCTCATTTTGAACTGTGCAGCCTGGAGAAGTCTGAGGTAGATCTCATCCAGCAAAGCCCTGGTCTCCAAGTCCAGATAGCAGCCCTCCTCACCTTGGCCTTCTCCTCCTTGCTCTCCCACCACTGGTCAAAGGCTCCAAAGGCCACATTCTCCACCATCTTCCGGTTGAGGTCTCGCTGCATGATGCTCTTCATCTCTTGGACTAGAGTAGCCAATACACGGCCCACAGTGCCAGCTGATGGCAGGGCTTTGCCCTCTGCCAGCTCTGCTTCCTCCCTGGGAGGCAGCCGGGCCTCTTCTCCCAAGACTGAGGAAGAGGGCAGGGGCTCGGCTGCCATGGGCAAAGGTAGATGGTAGGCCTCCCGTGAGTATGCTCCACGGCCTTCCTGCCCTTGTGTATAAAGAGCATAGGGCAAACCATAGGCAGCCTCTTGTGGGGGTGGGAAAGGAAGGAAGGCCTCCCCAAAGGCCCCACCAGGAGGCCCGGCAGAGGCAGCAGTCAATCCCTTGCCCTGTCGCAGCTGGTGGAGTCTCGTTAACATCTGGGTCTGCATCTGGAAGGACATGGGCATCCCTCCCCACTGAGCCCCGAGTCGATCCATGAGTTCCAGGGAGTTCACAAAGTCATAGATATGGGGTGGTGGAGGAGGAGGTGGGGGGTACTCAGGGGGTGGTGGCCCATCGGGGCGGGGTGGGAGGAGGTAGGCAGGTTGGTGGGGAGAATAACCAAGAGGAAGGGAAGCCAGGTAGGGAGGAGGTGGCGGCGGCGGAGGGGGTGGAGGTGGAGGCTGCTGGGGGGGCGTTGGGGCCGGAGGGGGTGAGCCACCCCTGTCATCATCAGAGATCTCCATGTCCTCTCCAGAAGAGCAAGGAGAAGCCTGCAAGGGTGGAGAGAAGCACAGAAAAACTGTGTTCCTGGGTTCATCTCCAAACTCATTTTCCTGTCTAGTTCCTTTCCCCTCCCCCAGGTCCACCCTGCCTCCTAGGCCCCAAACCCCCCTTCTAGCTGACCCCCATCTCACCTGGCTCTGCCCGTTGGCCTTGGGAGACTCTCGGGCAGCCCCTGGCTCCCCACTCCCTGTAGGAGCCACATCCTCAAAACTCGCCGGGGCTGGAGGGGGTGTGCAGGGCCCGTGACTTGACCCGGCAGGCACCTCACTCCCTGGGTCTCTAGCCCCAGGGCCTGCAGTGCTGTTCTCTTCCTCCTCCTCTGTGTCAGAGGCCAGGAAAGAAAATTTGGAGCGCTGCTCTTTGAGCAGCATTTCAATGCGGGAATCCAGGCTGCTGTGCTGCGCGAAGGGCACGCTCTCATTGGTGGTCTCTGGGGCTGGGGAGCCCGAGCGAGCAGGTGAGGCTGGGCGGGGGGAGGTCCGAGCTTCTTCCCTCTCAGGGCTGGTCCCCCCACCACCGCCACCTCCACCAGGTTCTGGAGGCTCTGGGGGTGGGGCCTCGGAGGCAGGAGGCCGGTAGTCTTGGTCAGTGGGCCGAGTGGGCTCAGGGGGCAAGTAGGAGGTGTATGAAGGTGGAAAGCGCTCTGCTGTGTTTTCAGCAAAGGGGGCACCAGGAGGCTCCTCTCGAGTTGCTCGACGAGGTGGGTAAGATGCATGGCGTTGATAGCGATTCCAGCTTTCATAATATGCTGGGTAGTTTGAGTCAGAAGCACGAAACTGAGAAGATGTAGAAGAGGATGATGACGATGAAGATGAGGACAATGAGGAGGAAGAGGTGGAGGAGGAAGTGGAGGAGGAAGAGGAGGAAGAGGAGGAGGAAGAAGCAGCGGTGGCGGTGGTGGTGGCTGAGATGGCTGTGGAGGCAGTCGTGGGAACTGAAGATGCAGAGAAATGGCGGCGAGAAAAGGAATCTTGGTAGCTGTTCTCTGACCGCCGGGGCTTGAAGGAGGTTGAAGTGGTGCTGGAGAAGAAAAGGGAGAGGGAGCTGGGCTCGAGATCTCCATGTCACCAAACCTGACCTCCCTGTTCGCGTACCCACAGGTGCTCTGCACTGACCCCAAAGCATTACATGCCCAGTTCTGGCTATTCTCTCTGCAGACAGCAGTTTGTCTGCTAAACCTACAGACTGGATTAAGTGATCTCAGATTCTGGGATTCTTCCCTGTGGCAGCTGGCTGTTTCCAGAATTGGATGGCCAGGGGCCCCCATGGTGCTTGTGCTTTACCTGCTGGAGTAGGCGGAGTCCTGAGAGTAGGGGGTGCTGCCCCGAGATGTGTAGGGTGTTCCTTGGGATGACTGAGGGGTGAACTGGCCAAAAGAAGATGGGGTGTCTTGTCGACTGCTGGAGAAGCTTGTGTCTTGGGAGCAGGGGGTACCATTGCCAGGGGTGCCCACCACAGCAGTGCCTGCTGGGTAGGTGGCTGTGTCCGAAGAAGAACGGCGGCGGGACTCAGTCTGGAGGAACAAGGAGAAAGAAATCAGACATGGCTTAAAAACTTGCTTTGCCTCAAACCAAGAATCCTAGTTCTGTCTTTCGAAAGCAAATAGGCATTTACCTCAACAGTTCCTTTACCTAACAGTGAAGCCTAGAACCTCTCAAAACAGGTCCTAGTCCTGGTAATTAGGCATTGTATTTAAGTGGCCAAGGCTGTGGCGGCCATAGCTGCTCACCGTCTCCGTGGCTGCACCAGAACCCTGGAACTTCTCACTCAGGGCCTTGCCTCCAGTTGGTACAGTCTGAGGGGTATAGGAGCCATTGACGATCAGTTCATAGTACTTCATTCGTTGTTGTCCTACAGGGAGAAAAATGAAAAGAAGCTGAAAACAACTCCTTTCCTTGTGTGGTTATCCGTTCCCTCCTTAGACTTCAATTTTATTTATATATTTATTTTATTTTATTTTTTTTGTCATCGGTCATGGGGCCTGAACTCTGGGCCTGGGCGCTGTCCCTCAGCTCTTCTGCTCAAGGCTAGCACTCTACCACTTGAGCCACAGCCCCACTTCTGGCTTTTTTCTGTATATGTGATGCTGAGGAATCAAACACAGGGCGGCCTCATGCATGGGAGGCAAGCACTCTACCACTAAGCCACCTTCCCAGTCCAGTTTTTTATCTTTATTTATTTCTTTATCTTTAGGAACTTACTCTTTTATCTCTTAACCACTTTACTACTAAAAAAAAAAAATTCTTCTGACACTTTTCAGTTTACTAGTAACATTCCTATATATATGCTAGTATACTCAATGATCAATAGGAGAGAGGGAAAAACACACCAGTGTCCCTATTTTACAAGTGTAAAGAAAACTGACTGGCTGGGCACTGGTAGCTTATGACTGTAATCCTAGCTACCAAGGAAGCTGAGATCTGAGGATCACAGTTCAAAGTCAGCCTGGGCAGGAAAGTCCGTGAAACTCATATCTTCGATTAACCACCAGGAAACGTGAATTGGCCCTGTGGCTCAAATGGTAGAGTGCTCACCTTGAACAGGAGAGCTCAGGGACAGCGCCCAGGCCCAGTGTTCAAGCTCCATGACCGACAAAAAAAAAAAAAGAAAGAAAGAAAGAAAGAAACTGACTGGCTAGTCACCAATGGCTCACTCTTTTAATCTTAAGTATTCAGGAGACTGGGATCAGAGGATTGTGGTTTGAAGCCACCCTGGGCAGGGAAGTCCATGAGATCCTTATCTCCAATGAAGCATCAAAAAGCCAGAAGTTGAGCTATGGCTCAAATGATAGAGCAGAAAAAGCTAAAGGACATTGTCTAAACCATATGTTCAAGCCCCAGTATCAACACACACACACACACACACACACACACACACACACACACACACACAAAACTAATCAACATGGTCATATTGTATATACTGTATATATTATATATACATCAGTGGAAAAGTCCAATGAAATTCCCCCTATATAACTAACATATGCTAACAAAAAAATCTGACTGGCAGAAGAGTTTAAACCCAGGTTTATCTAATGCTAAGCACCTCCCACCCCAGGCTCTTCATCCTATAAATAAAAGGCTACAGAAGAGCAGCCTCAAGACAATCTAGCCTACGTTGCATTTTATATAATTTGCACACTAGTTTCAAAAAAATTTGAGAAAACGTAATAAGTGTTTTTGGTCTCTTTTTAGTCAGTCATGGGGTTTGAACTCTGGACCTAGGTGCTGTTCTTGAGCTCTTCATCTCAAGGCCGGCACTCTACCACTTGAGCCACAGCGCCACTTCCGGTTTTCTGGTGGTTAACTGGAGATAAGAGTCTCACAAACTTTCCTGCCCAGGCTGGCTTTGAACCCCAATCCTCAGATCTCAGCCTCCTGAGTAGCTTGGATTACAGGCGTGAGCCACCAACACCCAGCTTGTAATAGTTGTTTTAAAAAGCATGAGATTACAAAGTTTTCTTCTGAAATTCAAACTTGGGAACTAGTCCTCATTCCCTCTTGCAAGCTGGCTAGTGCCAAACAGCTGCCCCATTCAGATGGCGCTACAACCCTGCAATCTGGCATAGAGCCTACTTTTTCTTATTGCTCCTTTTTGTGGTGATGGAGTGAGGTTTGAACTCGGGCCTCATTAAAGCCATACCTTCAGCTTCCCTACCACACCTTGAAAGCAAATTCAGGACTGTTTTATTTATTTGTTCTTTCCAGTAGTGATAGAGAACAAATCCAATGGCTTGTATGCTAGGTATGCAATCACTACTATGTCTCCAGTACCCAGCTTACCTACCAAAAAAGCAGGGCACCAGCCAGGGGCCGGTGGCTCACGCCTGTAATCCTAGCTACTCAGGAGGCCCAGATCTGAGGATCACGGTACAAAGCCAGCCCGGTCAGAAAAGTCCATGAGACTTTTTTTTTTTTTTTTTGGTCCGGTTGTGGGGCCTGAACTCTGGGCCTGGGCGCTGTCCCTCAGCTCTTCAGCTCAAGGCTAGTGCTCTACCACTTGAGCCACAGAGCCACTTCCGGCTTTTTTCTTTTTGCTTATGTGGTGCTGGGGAATCGAACCCCGGGCCTCATGCATGTTAGGCAAACGCTCTACCACTGAGCCACCTTCCCAGCCCCGAGTCCATGAGACTCTTATCTCCAATTAACCACCAGAAAACTGCAAGTGGTACTGTGGCTCAAGCGGTAGAGAGCTCACCTTGAGCTGAAGAGCACAGGAATAGCACCCAAGCCCAGAATTCAAGCCCCATGACCGACCAAAAAAAAAGCAGGGCACCAGTGGCTCATCCTCATAATCCTAGCTACTCAGGAGGCTGAGATCTGAGGATCGCAGTTCAAAGCCAGCCCAGCAAGAAAGCCTGAGACCCTTATCTTCAATCAACTTAGAAAAAGCTGCAAGTGGAGCTGTGACTCAAGTGGCAGAGCACTGGCCTTGAGCCTCAGAACCTTCAAGTCCCAGAACAGCACCAAAAAACAAACAAACAAACAAACAAAAACTAGCCAGTTGCTGGTGGCTCACATTTGTAATCCTAGTCAGGAGGCCAAGATCTGAGGATCATGGTTTGAAGCAAGCCCTTACAGAGAAGTCCATAAGACTCTTATTTCCAATTAACCACCTAAAAGCTGGAAGTAGATCTGTGCCAAAGTGGTAGAGCCTTGAGCAAAATGCTCAAGGACAGCACCCAGGCCCTGAGTTCAAGCCCCAGGACCAGGAAAAAAGAAAAAGAAAACAAAAAGCCAACCCTGAAAACCCAGTATTTTTTGAGAACATGGCATCCAGATTTATTTACTATAATTCATGTGATTTTAGATAGACTCCCATGCTTGACTGAGATTGCTCATTAACCATGCTGACAATGATATACACAACATCATATATGTACCAGAATTCCCCTAAAATCTGAAATATTGTAAGTTTCAAGACACACTTGGCCCCAAGAGTTTCAGACAAGGAATCATGACGATCACCTGCCCGACCCATGGAAGCATATGTGCCTCCATGTCGTTCCTGGAGACCAATGCTGGGCAGCAGACAGGAAAACCCTCACCTTTGATGTCAAGCTGGGCATGGATGATGTTGCCCATGACAGAGGTTAGGTGGAGATTTTTGACCGTTTCCTTGGCACCCCGAGTGCTGGTAAAGAGCACTCGGGCCAGGCCCAGGTGCTTCCGAGTACGGGGGTGAAGAAGGATCTCCACCTCTTCCACCTCGCCATACTTTCGGCACATATCCTTCAGGAAGGTTTCCCGCACGTTGTCATTCAGTCTTGCGAAAGTCACTTCCTTCAATGGGATCTGTCCGATATAGAACTCATCCAGCTGTGGAGAGGAGAGGAATTGGTCTGGGGTCTCTATACTGACCACTGACCCTTTGCCCTTTAGAAAACTTTAGCAATCAAGAGAGAGATCTGGGAGATTGCAGGGCAAAAGAAGGAGGATCACAAGGGCTCTATCAGTCTTGACCTTTCTCTCCTGGAATCCTTCTCACCAAGTGGCACAAAAACTAGGAACAAAACGCACAAATGGAAGAATAATTATGTGAAGGAAGTAGCTGTAGAGAAACAATTGACTAGCTCACTTTCTGACTGCCATGGGCCAAGCATTAGAAATATAAAGAAGGAAAAAAAGATTCCCATTGAAAAAAGCAGATACACAGACACAGTCACAGTGTGATATGGTGCCAAGAGAAGTGTAGAGAAGGAACCAAGAGAAGGGCACCTTTGTACAGAGTAGAATCAGGGAAGGATTCACAGAGATGGTATCATTCTGGTTCTGTCTGTTTTGCTACACCAAAACAAGGACTTTTAGGCCAGGAAACTCCACAATATGGCACTTTCTAAAAATCAGAGTGTAAGGCCAGTGGCTCACACCTGTAATTCTAGCTACTCAGGAGGCTGAGATCTGAGGATCACTGTTCAAAGCCAGCCAGGCAGGAAACTCTGTGAGGCTCTTATCTCCAATTAATCATCAAAAAAAGCCAAAAGTGGAACCTTGGCTCAAGTGATGTTGGTGTGTTTATTTTTGCTTTTGAGGGTTTTTTCCCCCTTTTGGGGAGCAAAGAGGGAGGCAGAGGAAGGGTGGATAGATGCAATCATGCTATTTGGTATACACTATGTAGAAAAGAAACTATGTGCCGGGCGCTGGTGGCTCACGCCTGTAATCCTAGCTACTCAGGAGGCTGAGATCTGAGGATCGCGGTTCAAAGCCAGCCCGGGCAGGAAAGACCGTGAGACTCCTATCTCCAATAAAAACCACCAGAAAACCGGAAGTGGCGCTGTAGCTCAAGTGGTAGAGCGCTCGCCTTGAGCTGAAGAGCTGAGGGACAGCACCCAGGCCCAGAGTTCAAGCCCCATGACCGACAAAAAAAAAAAGAAAAGAAAAGAAACTATGTATTTTATGGGCAGGGATGTGAGGGGGAAACGGGAAAGCAAAGGAAGGAGTGACACTGTCCAAAAAAAAAGAAAGGTACTCATCACCTGACTTATGAAATGATAACCTCTCTGGACAGTACCCTAGTAACAACGATTTAAAAAAAGAGCATAAGGACAGCATCCTGGTCCTGAGTTCAAGCCCCAGGACCAGCACAAAAACAAACAAAAAATCAAAAGTGTATAGTGTGAAAGGAATGTAGGAAGATAAGGTGGAAGATAAGGCTTGGCCAGATGAATAATACATGCAATGCCCAAAAACACACACTGGACAATAATAGTAAAATAACAATAAAATCAGACACAAGACTGCAGAATAGAGCAAAAAATGTAAGTGGGGAAAACCAAGTAAAACAAATACAAAGGTCTGCATTAAGGAATGAAAATAGAAAGATTTAAGATAAAACAGATGACTCCCTGGTTTCTGGCCTGGGCAGCTGGGTAGTTGGTGCTGCCCTTTGTCAGTAGAGGGAAAAAGGAAAGGAGAGTAGTATTAAGAGGTTAAAAGAAACTTGTTTTAAGTTTCTTGAGTTTGAGGTGTGTATGGGATCTCCAGGTAGAGCTGTTTACCTCTACCAGGCACATAAGCCTGGAGTTCAAGACTGACATTGGCTGATAAGATATTCGAAAGTCACCAACATTTGGGTTGATATGAAAGAGGTTGTCCACAGAAAGCATAAGAAGTTTAAAAAAAAAAAAGCATATATACCCACAAACTACTCAGAAAAGAAAAACTCAAAGAATAACTGAAGGAAACTAAGAACTAGTTCTAGGCTCAGTCCAAGGCCTGATAAGTTGCTTGCTTAGACTGAGAAGTGGGAATGCGCTTAAGAAACAAGATGGAGGAGCATATGACCGGACAAAAAGTGAGGAACAGAGGACTCCTGGAAGGCAGTGCTCCGTCATTCCTCTACCTGTGGATGAACTAGGATGCCCCACTGCCCTGCCATGTACTGTCATAAAAGACACAGTAAGAGAAATGGCAGAAGTCAAGACCCTTGCTGCCAAGGAAACATCTGGATACCACTGCTATACCTGTGTACCTCCTGTCCCAAACCGCTCAGTGCCACAGTCTCAGGAATGGTTAGACCAGGCTGTCAGTATGTCACTGGAGCACTCATCAGGCTATGTGAAGTCCAGAGTGCCAAGATCCTCTACCCCCTCCAAGGGCCACCATGGCAAGAAAACTAGCAGACACTTACCTTGAACTTGGGGACTGGGAGGGAAAAGTCTCTGTTTTTGGACCTGACATGGCAACGAGGGTCTTGGAGGTCTTCGACTGGTATATACTTAGAGTCCTAGCAAGGAAGTCAGGAAGAGAAAAGGTGGCTCAGGATGAGACCAGGTGTCTGGGCCCTAAGCTTCCTGCCCACGTGAAGACCCTCCCCAGCCCATGCAACAGAGCTGGGTTCCCTCCCTGATTTCTGAGAAGGATGCCATGGGTACGGCGGCTCCAGGCCAGGGCAAGAAGAGAGGGGCGCAGGAGAGGCCAGGCACTCACGTTGACGCTGAAGTGGACGCCGTCATAGCGGTACACCTTTTGAGAAGGCCTGCGCAGGGCAGGGTCCAAGGCAGGATCCACGATGAGCTTGTAGTTCCGCCACTGGAAGCTCGGGGCTTTCTGCCCATCTCCCCCACCTTCCTGATCCATCTCTGCTCATTTACACTGAGAGGAAAAGAGGGGGTACGCAAAGGGGGTCCAGGACCCTGCCGGACTCCGCTGTCCTCCCCCTCATTGGCTAACCCAGGCTTCCAGGTCCTCTCATCACCCCCGTGTCCACGCCGCACCGTGGTCCGGTCCCCCCCCCACACACACCCCTCGGTTCTGCCCCAGGCACCCAGCCTCCCCATGGCGCCCCATCCTCGCCCCACCTCCTGCCTCTGCGCTCGGGGGTCCCCGCTCGTGCCCCTCACCTTCCCGCTCTCCCCGCGCGGCCTCGGCGCAGACCCCTCCCCCGCCCCGCAGGCCCCGCCCCCTCCCGCCTCCTCACCGGCCAGCGGCCCGGGCCGAGCCCGGCTCTCGCTCCCGGCCCCGCGCCCTGACTCTCAGCCCAAGATGGGACGCCTCTCCGGGGCGTTGGAAACACCGCGAGACCGATCCCGAACCCCGGCTTCGGGCCGAGTCCGCGCGGGAGGGGGGGGGTGGGGGGGGCGGGGGACGCGCGCCGCTGCCCTCTCCTCCCGCCCGGGCGCGTTCTGCGCCCCGCGGCCTCCGCGCGCACGCGCGCCGCGACCCCACTCACCCGCTCGCGAAGAGCGGCTCCCCTCCCCCACCCCGCGCAGCACCTCAGCGGCGCGAGGCGGCGGCGGCGGCGGCGGCGGCGGCAGCGCGACACCCGGCCCCGCAGCGGTGGCGGCGGCGGCGCCCCCCCACCACCACCACCTCCCCGGCGCGCGCACCAAACACCACCGCCACCTGCACGAGGCCCAGCGGGCGCGGCGTCCGCATTCGCACTTTCGCCACGGGTGCCCCCGGGAGCTCCGCGGAGCCGAAGGTAGTGGCCTTGCCGTGGCCAGCGGCCTATAAGGCTCAAGAGGTTCGGCCCAGGGATTCTGGAGACCGGCCGCATTCCCCGGAGAGTGGGCTTCACCGCCACTACCCAGCTGCTTCTCTCTTGGGCTCCCGGCGAATCGGCGGCGACGAAAGCAGCGACTCGTCCCCGAGGGAAGGGGGCGGAGCGCGGGGAGGTGGCCAGCAGCGCCGGGGATGCTCAAGCGGCGCTTTGGACGGACGCAGATTCGCGAGGCGGGCGGGGCCAGCCCCCGGGCGCTTCTTTCCTGCCTCTTCCTCGCGCAGCCAGAAGTCGAGACGACTGCAGATTCCCCGCCGGCTCGGCTCCAGAGGCGAAGACAGTCATGCCCGGGCAGCCCACTCCTGCTGGCAGAGTCAGCTATTTGTTTTTTGTTTTTTTTTTTTCCTTCTGGATCTTTCCGACTAGCACAGCCCAAGGGACGGTCCACTTCCGACCTAGGGGAGGGGGGGGGGGGAAATGGCTACAATGCAAAAGTCTTCTCAGGATTCCGAGGAGGAATGTTCAACCAAGGGAAGGGACCCACGCCGGCCTGAGGAGCCGACCTAGCGAATCTGCGGATCCCGCTGTGGGCGGGGCCAGGGCCGCGCGCGCGCGCGCGCGCGCGGCGGAGGGGCGGGGCCTGGGCGTGCGGAGCCACGACGTCACGCGGGCGCTTCCTGTTGGACCCACCAAAAAAACCAGCGGGGCGGGGAGGGGCGCCCGGAGGTGAAAAGAATGCCCCCGGGAGCGAGGGTGACTCAGGCAGTTCGCCTGATTCTGCAGGCAGCGTCGGGAGGGGTTCGGCCCATCCGACGGATGGGGAGACGGGAGGTCTGACCGAGGCGCAGCGTTTTCCCAGGCTCGGTCCACCCCTGGTGGGTGTTAGGTGGTCTCAGGGGTCTGAGTCTCGAGTCCCCTAAGTGTACAAAAAATAAAGAGCCGACGCCGGGCGCTGGTGGCTCACGCCGGTCATCCTAGCTATACTCAGGAGGCTGAGATCTGAAGATCATGGCTTGAAGCCAGCCTGGGCAGGAAAGTCTGTGAGACTCTTAGAAGCTGGATATGGCGCTGTGGCTCAAAGGGTAAAGCTCTAGCCTTGAGCAAAAAAATAAAATCTCAGGGACAGCTCTCCCTCTACTTCTAGCCCCCAAACTGACGCGATAGATAGATAGGTAGGTAGGTAGGTAGACAGATAGATAGATAGATAGATAGATAGATAGATAGATAGATAGATAGATAGATAGATAGATAGATAGATAGATAGATAGATAGATAGATAGATAGATAGATAGATAGATAGATAGAAAGAAAGAATATGCAGAGATACCTAAATAAATAAATGGATATACTTAGGAATCCAAGCATCCTCACCCCAGCTTTTAATTTGGGATCCTAGAGCTGAGGTGGCCCTAAAACTGAGGACTGTTTTTCTCTCTTCCTCCTCCTCCTTTCTCCTCTTCCTCGACTTGAACTCAGAGCCTCTCTTGCTTGGCTTTTTGCTCATGGCTGGTGTTCTACCACTTGTTACACCGTCACTTCTGGCTTTTTGCTGGTTAATTGGAGATCAGAGACTCATCAATTGTTCCACCAGGGCTAGCTTCGAATCTGAATCATTCTGTCTCAGCCTTCTGAGTAGCTAAGATTATAGACATGAGCCACGGAGGCAAGGCTCTGAATAACCTTTTATCTTGTTTAGACACAGGTGCCCTGGTGTCTAGAGGAACTACCCTCCAGAGTATGCCCAGAACCTACTGCATCTCCATAACAGTCCCTCACTGTATGACCTCGAGTGTCCACTTCTTCAAAAAATGAGGGTAATTTCTGTCACAGAAGACATATTGAAGATATCAGAACAGTGCAGGAGAGGTTTTTGAAGCCTGTTTTGGTGTTTTTATTTTAAGTAATAAGGACAGCATTTGTCCAAGGTCTCCTGCCACAAGAATAAAAGACAGAGGATTAGGGCTGTTTAAAATTACAGAGGAAATAAGACTGAAAAAAATAAATCTACATGAAGGCAGAGGAGATGACATGAGATTCCTTGAAGTTGAAAGGTACTGATTCCTGTTTTCAATCAGAAAGATTCTCATGTGACAGGAATGGTAATCCAAGCTCAGTCCCACTGACTTGCTCACTGCCTAGCTTTGGTCAAGATCATCAGCCCACGTGGGCCTCATCTTCCTATTCTCTATCGTGTTTTTCCACTGTAAACAAATAACACAATTGTCTCTTGAAGTGTTTGAGAGGGTGAAATGGGACAGCCTATGAGAAGTTCCTTAGGATGTAGTGTTGACTCAAGAAAAAAAAGTGTCTTCAAATCCTGAATGGAAAAGATTATGGAGATTCAAAAGTTCAAAAGTCTTAGACTTGGAATAACTGTTTCCAGATTAAGAAACTACTGGTCCTTGTTATACCTGGACCCTCTCCCTATTAGGTATACTCACCTCTACCTGGCTCTTAGGAATAAGTAACCTGTAAATATTTATTTTGCTAGTCCTGGGCTTGAACTCAGGGCCTGGGCACTGTCCTTGAGCTTCTTTTGCTCAAGGCTAGCATTCTACCACTTGAACCACAGCACCACTTCTGGTTTTTTATTGTTTATATGGTTCTGAGGAATCGAACCTAGGGCTTCACATATGCTAGGCAAGCACTCCACCACTAAGCCACATTCTCAGCCAGAATAAATAACCTTATCCAAAAGGCCTCCCCTCATCCCATTCGCAGCTACAAGGATATCTGTGAAACACACTTTTATTATACAAAACTAGGTGGATCGAAAATTCAGTGTCAGGGGTTGGAGGTGTCGCTCAGTTGGTAGAGTGCTAGCCAATGAGTGAAAATATTAGGTACCGAGTTCAAGTCCCAGTTTCAGACCCCTCAAAAAAAATGAAAAATTCAGTGTCAAAGGACTGACCTCCCTTAAAACTACCTTCCCCAATCCTTGCTAAAGAATTAAGTGGGGCTCATAGGCCCTTGGTCTTCAAAGACACCCTCCCCCCCTGAAACACTCAAGGGAGAATCAGATCCAGAGGTGTGTGAGCCCACTGAGGGGTGGGCTTGAATCTCCAAAAACAGGGTGTCTCCTTTTAGGAAAGAAGCTGACCCAATACCCAGAGACACCCAAAGCAGATAAAGCAAGAATGTGGAGCCTATCAAAATGCCAACTGTGCCAGATGGCAGTGGCTCACACTTGTAATCCTAGCTACTCAGGAGGCTGAAATCTGAGGATTGAGGTTCAAAGGCAGCTGGAGCAGGAAACTCCAGAAGACTCCAATCTCCAATTAGCCACCAAGAACCTAGGAGCAAAAAAGCTAAGGTACAGCACCTAGGCCCTGAGTTTAAGCCCTAGTACTGGCACACAACTGTAATATAGATTCCACACAGCCGGAGCAAAGGCTGACTGCCTAGGGGCAGCTGTGTGAGTGTGTCACCTTCTGACCTAGCCATCCTATAGAGAAGTAAGATGTTGAGGGTAGGCACCAAAAGTCTCACTAAGGTCACCCTCCTCCCTCAGCAGTCCCCAGGATCCCTGGACTGAGGATTCTACCTGCCTTCTTGTTCCTCCCAGCTAGACAAAATAGCGCTCACTTACAAAACCCATGGACTGACAGGAAACATCTCTGGGAAGGTGAGACCCCCCCCACCCCCGCCTCTCCCTCCATGGCCACAGTAATCTGGCCACCTGAGAGGGGCCACAAGGAGTGACTCCAGCCAAGGGTAAGGATGGTCTGCAGGCCCCAGAGCCCTTCCAGACCTGAGGGAGGCAGATCTCACGGTAGAGGCTGATGCCAGGCTCACACAGCCTGCAGCTCCCCCTGCAGGCGACTCAGCTCCTCCAGCTCTTGCTTATGCCGGTCTGTCTTGTGGGCCACCAAAGAGCGGTAAAAATGCAGGGCAAAGGCCACAAACACAAGTCCTACTGGCACCATGATGGCTGTGGAAGCCATAGCTGCCTGCCAGCCGGGCCCGTGGGCCCCACCACCACACATTTGCCGGGGTGGGCAGTTCTTAGGAGACTCAGTCCGTGAAGGGGCTATAGAAGCAGAGGATGCTGGGAGGTTGGAAGATGGATTGAAGGAGGTGGTCACGGATGGCACCTGAGACGCAGGTACCATGGGAGCCGATGTGTCCAGGGGAGCCCCAATGGGCACAAATTTGACCCAACCCACCAAGACAACTTCAGCCAGGAAGAGAAAAGTGCCCAAGGCAGTGGAGAAACCCCAGGCGAGTTCCACATAGCGGTGGAGTCGCTGGTGTGGTGACTGGTGGACAGAGTTGAGGTTGTGGATGTTGCTCACAGCTTCAATGTGGGGCAGCAAACACGTGGAGACCATGAGTGCAAAGAGGTGCACAGCCACTAGTACAGTGGTACAGGCGCTAAAGGCTACCAGCAGGCCTGGTGGGTATTCGTGATCACTCTCCAGCTGTACCTCCACCATGGCCACCTGTGGGCACAAAAGGGGATGATTGAGTGCTTGACAGTAAGGAGGGGGTTTACTGATTAGGACCCATCCCTTCTATATATGTAGGACCCAGAACAGTGCCTGACAGAAGGAAGGTTCTCAATCCTTTTTGGTTGTGGTTCTGGTCCTGGTCTTGAACTCAGGGCGTGAGTGCTGTCGCTGGCCTCTTTGCTCAAGGATAACACCTTGCCTAAAGCTCTCAATTGTAAAGGGCTTTGTCCTATGCTGGGACCAGCTTCGATTACGTGTTTTTGAGTTTGACTTGATCATCTCATAGAAGTTAAAAGACACAAGGTGTATGACTAGGGTTTACTCTCAGCTCTACAAGCTATGCAATCTTTTTCCTTATTGTGCCAGTCATGGGGCTTGAACTCAGGATATGGGTGCTGTCCCTGAGCAATTTTTGCTCTTTTTGCTAGTACTCTACCACTTTGAGCCACAGTGCAATTTCCAGTTTTCTAGTGATTAATTGGAAATAAGAGTCTCATAGCCTTTTCTGCCAGGGCTGGCTTTGAACTGCAATCCCCAGATCTCAGCCTCATGAATAGTTAAGATTACAGGTGTGAGCCACTGATGCCTAGCTTTTTTTTGTTTTTAAAGATAGGATCTTGGTTGAATTGTTCAGGATGGCTTTAAATGAATCACTCTCCTGCCTCAGCCCCCAGAATATCTGGGATTTCAGGCATGTATCACGATGTCCAGCCAGCTGTATAATTTTCAACCAGTGGTTTAGTTCTCTGTGCCTCAATTTCCTATCTGGAGAATGGCGATTGATACTAACACCTACCTACTTCATTGGGTTGTTGAGAAAGCTAAATAGCATACACTGAGTGTTAAGAACAACTCTAGCACGTAGTCACTCCCAAACAAATGAATAGATGTTTGCTGTCTTTATTATAGTTGATCATAAACTCCAAGACCAGAGTCTGCAAATTGGTACACCATGAATCAAAGCCAGCTTGCAGGCATATTTTGGTTGGCTCACACAGTGTGCTTTTTAAAAAAAACTGAGTTAAGTTTCCAGTTTTTAAAACTCAAGAGGAGTCATATAAATATCCCTGTTTCCAGATCTTCCTGAAAACTTGGCAGATCTGGTCACACTAGGCTCACATTCCAGCATGGCAGCCATCAGTTCAGAGTTGAATGACGACTCCCTCGAGACAAGTCATGGGGTCCCTTGATCATTCACCTCACACCTATCTGGCTTTTGCAAACAAGTGAGTTAACGATTCTGTTCTGGGCATGTACAAATTTGTGGACTCTAGAGATAAGATTGCTTAAAGTTTAAGTATATATTCTGCCACGTGTAGAATCTTGGGGTGTGTGTGTGTGTGTGTGTGAATGTGCGCTACTACCAGGATTTGAACTCAGGGCCTCACACTTTCCCTTGACTTGCTTTTTTGCTCAAGGCTGATGCTGTACCACTTAGGCCATATCTCACTTCTGGCTTTTGGAGAAGAGTCTCATATATTGTGCTGGCTTTAAACTGCTATCCTCAGATCTCAGCCTCCAGATGTGAGCCACCAGTGAGCCACCCTTTTGTCATCAGTAAAAATGGTCATGGTAGTGGTACCCTTTCACAGAATGACAGAATGACAGGTAAATGATGCACATAAAAAGCCCTGGGTGGGGCTGGGAAGGTGGCTCAGTGGTAGAGCGCTTGCCTTGCATGCATGAGGCCCTGGGTTCGATTCCTCAGCACCACATAAGCAAAAAGAAAAAAGCCAGAAGTGGCGCTATGGCTCAAGTGGTGGAGCGCTAGCCTTGAGCTGAAGAGCTGAGGGACAGCGCCCAGGCCCAGAGTTCAGGCCCCACGACCGGACCCAAAAAAAAAAAAAAAAAGCCCTGGGCATGGGGTTTGGCTTAAGTGGTAGAGTTTCTGCCTGGTGATCATAAGCCCTGAGTTCAAACCTCAGCAACACACACACACACACACACACACACACACACACACACACACATACACTACACAGTGACAGTTGAATACAATTTGCATAATGTTATTGTAACTTGGGCACCTGGATTTCAAGAATAGGATCTTTCCCCATTCCTGGTTGCTCTCAGGTTGTGAGAAGGAAGGTTTAGGAAGGCGGTGGTGGAAGAGACCAGGCTGAGTATTTTGGGAAATTGGGCCATAGCTGATGCCAGCAGGTGAAGATCTGGGCCAGGTTTAGTCCTGGTTTCCCCCAGGGCCTGGCCTAGCCTTGCTCCCCTGTGCCAGGGGTGGTGCCAGTCTTGCCTCTAGAACCTGCACACACCAGCCTCTTCATCCTGTAGAGAAGACTCAGGCTCTTTAGCTGTCACCCCCAGCAACCTGTGCAGCAGGTCCTGCAGCAGACCAGACTGTCCCTTAGGGAACAGGCTGGACCAAGGGGCTGCTGCCCTCCTCAACCATGTGCATGGCACTGGGGACAAGGGCCTCCCTTCTCCTTGTGATCTGTGCAGATGAAGGGGCATTGACTCCCTGTCTCCACATGTCCTTATCAGGGAGGATGGACTGTTCTGTGCATTCTGAACAACCCTCTCCCAAAATAGAACACCACAGGCCTAGGATAACCCTTATGGTTCCAGACTTTTCCTGTCATTGTTCAAATACGGAGGATGTGTCACACAGAGGGGCAGGGACCAAACCCAGTCACCCAGTGCTGACCCTACCTCCCTACCTCTGACGGTGCATCCACCCACACCAGAGCCCTTTCCCAAAAGACCCTCTTGGGCCTGCTTCTCCTTCCTTGGATGAAGGGGAGAAAGACTCCAATATGCTCCGCTTCTACACCTGCCCAGTTAACACGCTGGTCTGAGCCTCCCCTCACATGTAGGTCTGGTCCTAACACACCTGAACCCAGGGGTTCAGATGTCAAGAATCACAGCTCCTCCTTGGGCAGGAGCTGGGCAGAGATGCACTCTCATGATCTCAAAACTTCCCACTGGATAGTTGCAAGGGAGTGGAGGCCTGTCCAGGGCCACCCCGCTGGCCACTAGGAGGGAGGAGTCAGGACTTAGGTCTATTGCAGGAATCCTGGGACCTCCTACCATTCCACTCCAAGGCCACCGCTGAGGCTGAGACCGTTGGCTGCTCACACCCACTCACACCTGCAGCTTATCAGCCTGCGAATCATTTATCAGCTCCCTCATCAGCTTCCTTCCCCAGCGGCTTCCTGGCCTACATCATCTCATCTCAAAGTTTTCCTGGGTAGTTTGGACCTTTTGTGTTTGTCCAGGGGAGGCCCCCGTCCTTCGTCGGGATAGACCCTCCTTCAGCTGAGGGACTTCCACGCGGGGCATTCTCCCCGTCCCCTGGCACTGTGGGCACAGTCCTCCATCCACCCCCGATCTGCCTTCAAACGTCTCAGGAGTACTGAGCAACTAAGTACTTCTGCCAGGAACATGTTCCTTTTGCATCCGTTGGCCCCCGCCTGGCCTGTGTATCCCCACTGATGTGTTTACCCCGCTTCTTCCACGAGGCCGCCATGGGTCCTGTGGCCCCAGCACAGAGGCCTCCTTCAGTTCCCTGGGTTCTTGGTCTTCCCTCTACCCCTTTAGGAACTCGGCCTTCGCTTTCCTCGGTGCCGCCTTCCCGCTGCCCCGCGCCCCGCACGTGCTCCCAAGCCCGCCCCGGGTGCCCTGTCCACCCCTCACCATGGCGAAGCCCGACAGCAGGGCCGACGTGCGGCTGGAGGCCTTGAGCTTGGCCCGGCTGAGGTAGAGGCGGCGCCAGCTGAGCGCCCGCAGCGAGTGCTGGCTGGCCCCCATGAGGTCCAGGTAGCCGCGGTGCACGAACTCCCGGTACGTGGCGGAGCCCGCGGGGCTCTCGACCTCGGGGTTCAGCGGGGCCTGCTCGCCCGCGTCCCCCTCGCCGCCCTTCATCGCGGGGGCGGCGGCAGCACGCGCCGGGCGGTCACGGAGCGGCCGGGCCGGCGGGCGTCCTCATCGCTGGCGCGCGCGGCGCGGCGCGGCCCCGGCCCCGGCGGGCGCGGGTGGCGGGCGCCCGGGGAGAGGCGGCCCTGGCCCGGCGGGGGAGGCGCTGGGACTGAGGGCCGAGCCCGGCTAGCGGAGGCCGAAACAGGAACTGGGGCAGAGGCGGAGCTGGGCGGCCACATGATGGGGTGGAGCCGGGACGGGCCCCCCCAGTCCCGGCCGTGGACGGAGATGCCGAGGGACCTCGCGACCCCCGTCCTCCGAAGCAGGCGGGCGCCCGAGCCGAGGCCACCGCTCCAGCCCCGCCTAGGTCAGGGCGTGAGGGGTCACTCCAGAGCACACCTGGCCATCTCCAGGTGTCCAGTCTTCCATGTTCTTCCCAACAACAGTGAACTCGGGAGAGACGAACCCTTCCTCCCTTAGGAACCGCCCAGATCCATCCAGAAAGACCCACGGAAAGAGACGGAGGAGCGCCACACGCCCGCCACGCTGCACAGAAACAAACGCAAGAACTCTTTGCCCCGGCTGGAAGATTTTGAGTTTTATAGCAAACCGTATTGTATAGACCCGGGGCCCAGCCCGGCTTGGTCCCTCACCTGCCCCTGGCCGGGCGGCCTCCTCCCCCTCCCCCAAGCGGCCCCATCCTCAGGCCTCTCGCCATCCCCAGGACCCCTCCCCTCCGGCCTTTGGTCCACCCTGTCCCTCCCCCCCACCCCGCACCTCCCTGTTACCTGAGGTATGTGGATAGATTCCCCCCTCCCCTACATGGTACAACCCGGCTTCCCCGGAGGCCGGGGCTGGGGGCAGGACCTGGCCCCAACTCCTCCCTCTGGTTCCCGAGGCCCCGCCCCCATGCTGGAAGGAGGGGCTGGGGTAGAGGGCCAAGAGTCTGTTACTAAGTTCCCATGGCAACTGAGAGGGGCCATTTCCAGCCTTAGCACTGGCATCAGGAGGTGTCCATTGGCTGCTATTTCCATGGCAATCAGGAGTGGCAGTTCCCTGGGCAAATGGGATACAAGTTTCCATGACGATGAAAGAGTGGGAAGAGCCAAGCTGGTCCAGGCCCATCACACTCTGGCTCCCCCAGGTCCGAGGTTCCCCCGGTTCAAGTAACACTTCAGTACAGATGAATGTTCAAGTATTGTGCGGAGAAGCAGGCAAGGGGCTGGGGTACCCCTCACCACTCCCCTGGGCCACGAGCTTGACAGCAAATACACCCGTGGCCCCCACTCCTCGCAATAGCTGCCATTTTCAGTGACGTTCAAGGAGTCAGGGTCGGGGGAAGGAAATGAAATCTGGGCAGGGGGAAAGGAGAGGGGTGACCTCCCAGAGGGGATACTACTGCCCGCATAACTGTTCTTGTCATTTCCCACCCCACTCGGCCCTGTGTTGCCAGGCTCCTGGAGCCGCCTACCTCTGACACCTGAATCCTAGTCGCTCCTCTGGTTTCCCTTTTTTGCTCCATCCCACCCCCCAACTCCAATTATCTGGTCTTCATTCCCTGCGCACCCTTGGTGGTCTGCCTTCTGCCCTCCCCCCACCCATCCTCCACCTCCCCCAGCCCCCTGGCTCCCAGAATCTGTACGCAGATACCCTTTCCCATTCTCCCCCCGCTTAGACTTGCACCTAACCCCCCCCTCCCACCATCCCTTTGGCTCAGCACCCCCCGGTTCCTCTGACCCACTCCCCCCAAGGGATAGACAATGAAGCAGGTGGAAGAGGGTGGAGATGAGGAGGAGAGACCCCTAGAGATATCAACACAGGGGAAGAGAAGGGGGAAGCTGGCTGGAGTCCCTGGGCAGGAATCTCAAGTCATAAAACTCAGGAATCCCAAGTACTAAGGGGGGCTTGGGGGGGTGAGTAAACCTGGCCTCCCAGCAGGGGGTGAAATGAAGGCTAAGGTTCAGTCTCCTGGTGAGTCCTGGGGGAGGGAGGGTGGGGGGCACCCAACTAGCTGTCTTTGAGAAGCAGCTTCTCCTCTGGACAGCGGAAGGGGCCTGGGGGGCCGGCAGCTGCCAGACGAGCACAAGCTTCGGGTGAGAGCTGGCGGCAGGAGCGCAGGTCAAGGCGGCGTAGACGTGGGCAGCGGCGGAACAATGGGAGGCAGTGATCCGTGAGGCGGTGGCAACCTGGGGATGGGATAGTGCATGAGACCAGGTAGATGAGGAGGTGAGAGACAGGAGTCATAAGAGCCAGTAGGTCAGCCAGAGGGGCAGGGAATAGTGCTTACCAGCAAGATTGAGGTGCACCAAGGTCTCTCGGAGTGGGGATGTGGGAGCTGTGAGGAGGTGGACACTGGGGTCCCCGACATGGGCGCAGTGGCTAAGGTCCAGGGCACTCAGCTGGGGAGCGTGGCGCAGCAGGAGCCGCAGGGAGGCATCAGTCAGCTCCAGGCCTGCCAGGCGCAGCTCTGCCACCCCCTGTAGCCGCCCACGGTTCTCTGTTTGCCCTGGGCAGGTAGAGAAGAGTCAGCACTCTATGCCCCTTCCACCTTTTCATCAAGGCACCCAAACTGCTCTTTTCCACACCCACATTCCTCCCCATCTCCCACAACATGTAAACCTCCCTCTGCTGGCCTCCCAGGGGCTTGCTCTTTTCCTAAAGCCCCACAGACCTGACCCCCTGAATCTGTTCACTGCCCCCATCCCCTCCCAAGGAAGACCTCCCATGAGCCCTCTGACACCAGAACATTCCTCATGCCCCCACCACTTCCCTGCACTCTGCCCTTTCCTCAGCATCTGACATACTGCACACATTTTTACTTAGACGTCTTCTGCTTCCCCCATGAGAATGTCAGTTCCATGAATATAAGATTTTTTTTTAACCACTGCTCTATCCCCAGTTACTGACCCAGTGGAGTGCTCAACACATTATCTGCCATTTGTCCTACACACGAGAGCAGCTCTGAAGGCACTACCAGCCCTGGTCCACTCCCTCCTCCCTCTGCATTAGTAAGTCACCACCTGGAGCTCTCCAAAACCCCTGGTCACCATTCTGCATCCACACCACTCTTTCCTGAACTGAGACTGAACTCCCTTCAGTCTCTCTTCTTCCTAGCACCCACAGGGAGCCATTCTCAAGCACAAATGTGAGATGACCTCCCTCCTTCACTAGAAGCTCTGAGATCACTTCAAATTAGTCCAGTCTCCTAGGTAGAACATTCCTATAAGGTCTTATCTCTGGGCGCCTAACTTCAAACTTTATCCTCACCATGGGCCACCTGGCCACTCATACCTAACAAACTGCCTGGCCTTCAGATCTGATTTCAGAGGCTTCCTCTTCCTACATCTCCAGGGTGAAGAGTCTTATGCTCTCCTCCTCACATCAGAGCACATGGTCTGCCTTTCTTCCATGTTGCTGGCTCTCAGAAGCCAGTGCGTGCTGAGGACTGGATTGTTGCCCCAGCCCCACCGCAGGGTTGCAGCAATCTAGCTAGCTTGAGGTTTACTTTTCTACCAAGTTTTCCTAAGATGATGTCACTGGACCGGAGACCACCCTTTAAAAGCTCACATCAATGGGATCATCATCCTTGTTTATAGTTGTGAAAACTAAGGCTAAGATGGAAAAGCCCTGTGTCTTGATTACATGATTATAAACACTGTATCAGAGCAAGAGACCAAGACCTGGTGACTGAGTCTCAACTCTGACCATAGTGCTATCTACCTTTGAGGCACCAGCTTAGCCTTGAGAGAACCTCCATCACGTCAAGACTCAAGACTAGCCTTTAAAAAGGATTTTATCAAATCTGCATGGTGTTACCATTTTTCTTACATGAATGACTGGCAGTACAAAAAGGACATTTTTTGTTTTTGTTTTTATCAGTTGTGGGGCCTGAACTCTGGGCCTGGGCGCTGTCCCTGAGCTCTTCAGCTCAAGGCTCTAGCACTCTTAAAAAGGACATTTTTATAAAGAAATTGAGAACCTGTCAGATTAAGCAACAGGGCTCCAATTCCCACCTGCCAATGAATGGCAGTAGCATGATGGTTATTGGCAGTCCTTAATGCCCAGCTCCAATACATGAGCTGTTTACCTCCAGCCCACCTCTGCGGGCACTCAACAGGCACACCATGAAGTCTACTTCTTATCTCTGAAGAGCTAAGAGCCTGCAGAGGGACATTTACAGATGGGCCAAAGCCAAAAGCCAATAGTGCAAAGCCCTGAGTGCTTGTAGGGAGAAGAGCATAGATCAGGGAGGGCTTTCCTATGGTGATCGCATTTAGGTAGGCCTCCAATGGCTTAAAATATAAAGAGCACTGCAGAAGAGAAATACATGAGGCAGAGGACAAAATCCATGGAGTAAAATGCCTTCACAAGCTGCTATGAGAGGGACAAGAGGCCTGTGGGCCTTTATAAGCTGCTGAAAAAGGGAACAATCTGCCAGGTGCAGGTGGCTCATGCCTGTAATCCTAACTATTTAGAAGGCTAAGATCTGAGGATTGTGGGTCAGAATCAGCTCTGGGCAGACAAATCCATGAAATTCTTGTCTCCAAAAAGCTGGAAGTAGAAGAGTAACTCAGTCGTAGAATACTAGCCTTGAGCAAAACAGCTATGCAAGAGCATCGGGCACTGAGTTCATGCCTCAATAATGGTAAAATATTTTTTTTTAATTTTTTTAAAGGACACAGTCTGCCAAGTACTAGTGGCTCATACCCTGTAATTCTAGCTAGTTATAAGGCTGAGACCTGAGGATCATGGCTCAAAGACAATCTGGGTATGGAAGTCTTATAAAGTCAGTCTCCATCTCTCTTTCTGTGTCAGTTATGGGGCTTGAACTCAGGGCTTGGACACTGTCTCTGGGCTCTTTTGCTCAAAGATAACACTCTACTACTTTGAGACACAGCCACACTTCCATTTTTGAGAGCTTAATTGGAGATAAGAGTTTTACAGGGACTTTTCTGCCCAGTCTGGCTCAAACATCAATCCTCAGATCTCAGCCTCCTGAACAGTTAGTTTTATAGGCATGAGCCACTGGTACCGATTATTGAGACTCTTCTCTCCACTGAACTTCCAAAAAAGCCAGAAGTGGAGCTGTGGCTCAAGTGCTAGAGCACTAGCCTAGAGCACAAAAGCTCAAGGACAGTGGCTAGGCCCTGAGTTCAAGCCCCAGGACTAACACCAAAAGAAGAAGAAAACAAAAAACAAAAAAATGCCAGATGCTGGTGGCTCATGCCTGTAATCCTAGTTACTCAGGAGGAAGTAGTGCTGTGCCTCAAAGTGGTAAGAGTACTGCTAGCCTTGAGCAAAAGAGCTCAGGGACAACACCCAGGCCCTGAGTTCAAGTCCCATGACACACAAAAAAAGAAAAAAGCACAATCTGAAATGAGTACAAAAGAGGGGTTGATCTGCCACCAGCTAGCACTTTTCACTTTCTCACGGACCACACCATTCCTAATGTCTACCTTACCCTCCTGCTGGTACCTTCTAGCTCAGTCTAAGTCCAGAAATGAACAGTGAGGGAGTACTGAGTAAGTACTCTGTCTTGGCTCAGCCTATGTGGCTTATAACAGTCAACCTCTTGCTGAGTCAGCCAGGCCTCTAGTGCATCATTTAGAAAATGGGAAGGCCCTCACTTGTTTCCTACTCCTTCTTCCAAGCTTGTGTGAAGGTCAGCCGGGCAGGGGGAAAGGAGACAGAAATGCTTTCCGAGTCTAGAAAGTCTCCTCTTGGAAATCTTCTCTCAGAATAGATCAATTCAATTTTTTTTTTTTTGGGGGGGGGGGTCAATCATGGGGTTTGAACTCTGGGCCTGCACACTGTTTCTGAGATCTTTTTCTCAAGCATAGTGCTCTACTACTTTGAGCGACTGTGCTACTTCAGATTTCTGGTAGCTCATTAAAGATAAGAGTTATCTGGGCTGGCTTTGAACCTCTGTCCTCAGAGCTCAGCCTCCTGAGTAGTTAGGATTATAGGCATGAGCCTCTAGTGCCCAGCTTCCTCCTTTTTTTTTTGCCAGTCCTGGGGCTTGAACTCAGGGCTTGGGGCACTGTCCTTGAGCTTCTTTTGCTCAAGCCTAGCGCTCTACCACTTGAGAGTGAGAGCACCGCTTCCAGCTTTTTCTGTTTATGTGGTACTGAGGAATTGAACCCAACGCTTCAGGCATGCTAAGCAAGCACTCTACCACGAAGCCATATTCCCATCTTCAATTCTGTGACTGTTTGCTCATTCAGTTCATTCCTTCAAGAATGAAGGAATTCCTTCCTTCAAGACAGAAAGCAAGGCGCCAGGGTGGGGAGACAGTCTTTGCCCTCATACATCCCAAAACTCCAGCAGGAGAAAACAGATCTTCATGAGATTACTTGCTTCATGAGATCACTTGAGCAATCTGAGCACAATGTGTACAGGATAAAGGAGGGCTTTGAAGAGGAAGCAGCATTTATATCGAGGCCTGAAGGATGAGTTGGGGTTACCGTTCACAGAGCATACAGAAGAGACTTATTGGGGAAAGGCCCTAGGACTTGGCAAGAAGGCTAAGATATAATTCAAGGATAGCATAGATCAGTGTGGGCCAGGCCTTATCAGGCCTCAGCAACTTTATCCAAAGAGTGCTTGGAAACAATGAGGTATCAGGAGCAACAACGGACAGATGTGCCCTTCTGGATGGCTCCCTTAGGTCCAGTTTGGAAGAGAGATGGAGGCCAGAGAAAGTGCTGGTCTGTTCTAAGTATTCCCCTCTGCCAGTATGCGCCTCTTGTCCCACTGAACATGCCTCTCTGCTGTCCCTGGGAAAACCCCATCCTTTCAAGACATAGTTCAAAGCACACAGCAGATGAATGAATTAACACTGGCCAAGACAGTCCTTGCTATTCAGACTCAGGTATTTTCCCCTTTCTTCACAAACCTCAACACTCAGCATGTCAGAAGATACCTTAGAGGCCCTTGTCTAAACCACTCCACTGAAAAAGAGGCCACACCTGGTTTGGTGTCTGGTGGAGGCAGCAGCAGTTCTCGGAGCTGGGAGTCTTTAACGTCTTCGATCCAGCGGAGGTCCAGGAGCCGTAGGGCTGGCAGTGGGGCTGAGCCCAGGGCAGAGACAGAGAGCCAGGAGCAGCCAGAGAGCACCAACTCCTGCAAGCCTGGGGAGTTAGAAGCAGATGCTAGGAGGATTCTATCCCCACCAAGCCCCCTGTCCTCCCCTCTCATGACTTAACACCTGCCTTACCTTGCAGTCGATTCAGAAGCCACATGAGCTGCTTCTTGGAGACACCTGTCCAGCTGAGGTCCAGGGCCCTGGGCTGGCGGCGAACTACCCCACTGAGCATGGGCGGGGTCAGAGACTTCCTTCGGCTCAAGTCCATCCGAGGCCACAGACGCTTGTCATAGCACCTGTGAGCCACATGGGGGAGACAGAGACCTCAGCCTCTGATCACATTCCCAACAGTTGACCCCAGTTCTCTCCTGGCCCACACAGACAGCCAAGTGGCAAGAAGCTCCTGGCCACAAGCCAAGAGCCCTGGGTTTAGGACACCATTCCATTCCTAACTAAATGTGAGACCCTGGGCAAGTCCATTCCTCTCCCTGGGCCTAAAAGGCCTCCTTTATAAAATGAAGATAATGATCCAGACTCTGCCTGCCCCACAGGGCTACTGTAAGATCAAATGAGGTAATTATGGTTTGTAGGCCTTACAGCTCATAAAGCATTTTGCCAAACAACTACACAAACACTGGGCACACTATTTGATGTAGTGCCAAAGGGATGTGAAAGTAGCCCCCAGCCCCCTACCTTTGGGCTTCTGGGCTTCTTAATTTCTTCCTTGCTAAGTTATGATGGCTCACGGGTACTTCTCACCTCCTCTCCTATCTCTGCCATCTGATAGCCGGCTGCCCAATGCTTAACTTATCGCCCTGATATTTTCTCTCTTTACTGGATTGCTGAGGTAGTTGCTCCAAATAGAATGTAAGCTCATCAAGGGCAAACTTGGCTTTTTCATTATACATTACCAGTTGCCAAGTGCAGGGGTTTTTTTGGCGGCACAGGTTTTCAATGAATCAATCCAGTGGGAACTACTTTGCACTTCTATGGACTAAGCCCTCTCACTCGATCTCACTCACACCATTTTGTGTCCATTCCCTTAACATTTATGTAAGGTCTGATAGGGTCCAGGTATCAAAGCTACAATGATAGACAAGGTCTGAACAAAGTTAAACATGTTTCCTGCGCCAAGTACTCCAAGAACCTTACCTACTCCAACATGAAGTGAATGGGAAAAGGAGTTCCAAAACTTATTTCACCAAGGAACCCTTACCTACCTCTGCTAGGGTTACCTGCTAACATTTTGTATACAGAAGTTCCTTTGGATTCAGTTTGAGAACTGTCTTAAGCCAGTCATTGCTGTCCACTTATCTACAGAAGATGAAATTGTCTTTAATTCATCTCTTCTTTACATTTAAAACCAGTATAGTGGGCTGGGAAGGTGGCTCAGTGGTAGAGCACTTGCCTTGCATGCCTGAGGCCCTGGGTTCGATTCCTCAGCACCACATAAGCAAAAGAAAAAAGCCGGAAGTGGCGCTGTGGCTCAAGTGGTAGAGCGCTAGCCTTGAGCTGAAGAGCTGAGGGACAGCGCCCAGGCCCAGAGTTCAGGCCCCACGACTGGACCCAAAAAATAAATAAATAAATAAAACCAGTATAGTTTCACAAAAATATGTTGAGCTTAAAGATAAATACAACAGGATGGGGCTAGGAATGTGGCTTAGTGGTAGAGTGCTTATCTAGCATGCATGAAGCCCTGGGTTCAATTCCTCAGTACTACATACACAGAAAAGGCAGGGAGTGGTGTCATGGCTCAAGTGGTAGTGATAGCCTTGAGCAAAAGAAACTCAGGGGCAGTGCCCAGGCCGAGTTCAAGCCCCAGAACTGGCCAAAAATAAATACATAAATACAACAGGAGGCTAAGATCTGAGGATCACAGTTCAAACTCAGCCTGGGCAGAAAAGTCTTTGAGACTCTTATCTCTAAGAAACTTCTCAGGAAAAGCTGAAGTGGGGCTGTGATTACAGGTGTGAGACATGGGCATCTGGTTGCTCTTTTTTTTTTTTTGGCCAGTCCTGGGGCTTAAACTGTGCTCAAGGCTAGCACTCTACTACCTGAGCCACAGTGCCACTTGTGGCTTTTTCTTTTTTTCTTTTTTTTTTTATGAGGTGCCGAGGAATGGAACCCAGGGCTTCGTGCATGCTAGGCCAGCATTCTCCTACTAAGCCACATTCCCAGCCACTCTGGTTTTTAAGTTAACACTTTAAAATCATTTTTGTAATCAGAAAGATAACCAATATTATTAGAGAGGTGTTAAAGCTTCAGCAGTGCTCAAAGGAGGAACTTCCTTTTCAAAACTAATAGAAGGATTAAGCCATAATTGTCTGTCCCTTAGAAGTGCTAGAGGAGGGACAGGGTGGCACTTATCTGTATGCCCTATCTAGTCGGGAAGGATTACTTATGTCTAGTTCTGGTCCAGTCTAGGCAGCTGGACCTGAACTCAGATTACCCAGACCCTGACTCCAAAAACCACCGTATCCTGCCTCCATTCCCACCCCGCCAATTAATCCAGAGCCCCATGTGCCATCTTAGAGAATGTCATAAGCATTCACAAGTTTCACTGTGAACATAGCACCTCTGCTCCCCACTCTCCTATTGTCCCCCTTCTTTCCCACTGGCATTCTGTCCCTCCTCCTCTTGACTCCAGTCATCAGAAATATGTGCGATACTCTCCAATTCTAAGAATGAAACAAACCCAAAATCTATCCACCTTCAACCCAGCTTCTGCCTCTTTGCTCTTCCAATTGGTAAAAACCTCTCTATGTTCTACTCTGACCCAACCTCGAGTCTCAGTTCAGCCACTACCACTTCCTTGATGCACTCCCGGACTATCCATACATGGAAGCAAATCCCTCTCAGCACTCACGGGTCCAAAATTTGTCTTTCTGCATCATATTCCACAAGAGCCAGGCCAAATCACCTGCCCACCTATAGACTTGTACTGTTGCTTGGTGCCAACATATTCTGGGATTCTGGGACATTCTGTGCCTTTGCTGGAAAAGCCAATCCGTTTATTTATTTATTTATTTATTTTGCCAGTCCTGGGGCTTGAACTTGGCCTGGGCACTGTCCCTGAGTTTCTTTTTTTTTTTTTTTGTCGGTCGTGGGGCTTGAACTCTGGGCCTGGGCGCTGTCCCTCAGCTCTTCAGCTCAAGGCAAGCACTCTACCACTTGAGCTACAGCGCCACTTCCGGTTTTCTGGTGGTTTATTGGAGATAGGAGTCTCACGGTCTTTCCTGCCCGGGCTGGCTTTGAACCTCGATCCTCAGATCTCAGCCTCCTGAGTAGCTAGGATTACAGGCGTGAGCCACCAGCGCCCGGCTCCTGAGTTTCTTTTGTTCAACGTAAATGCTCTATCACTTGAGCCATAGAACCACCTCAGGGTTTTTTGTTTTTTTGTTGGTCGTGGGGTCTGAACTCTGGGCCTGGGCACTGTCCCTCACCTCTTCAGCTCAAGGATAGAGTTCTACCACTTGAGCCACAATGCCCCTTCTGGCCTTTTCTGCTTATGTAGTGCTGAGGAATACAACCCAGGGCCTCATGCATGCAAGGCAAGCACTCTACCACTGAGCCATCTTCCCAGCCCTCAAGGATTTTTTGTTGTTGTTTGTTTTTAGTAGTTTATTGGAGATGAGAGTCTCATGGAGTTTCCTGCCAGGGCTCGTTTTGAACCACAATCCTCAGCCTCCTGAGTAGCTAGGTTTACAGACACGAGTCACTGCTACCAGGCTCCAATCCATACTCTTGAAAGCTCAGCTCCAGGACCTTTATTTCCAACAAGTCTCACTGACCCATTCTTGGCTGGAGCCAGTCTCATACTAAACCTGGGACTAAATCTCAGAGTGGTAGCTAACAATCACTGAAGTTCTACTGATACTGAAGGTCCAGCATCCACTGGGGGCAAAGCAGGTAGTAAGGGAAACATTAAATCAGCTTATGGACCAAGACAGGAGCATCCCATAGAGATAATGCCTGTCCCAGCCAGGAGAAGGAAAAAGAGGGCAGAGCCGTGTCTAGACCCAAGTGAGATAATGTGAAAATCTCTCTGTAACTCAAGTGGTGGGAATAAAGCGTAGTTAATTCAGTCATTGTAGCAATGATGAGGACAGTGGTTACAGTACTAATAATCAGGGTCTATCTACATGCCCTGTGCTGTTCTTTGCATTAAGCATCAACACTCACTACTAAGAGAAGCACTTAGTGCCTTCCCTAAGGGCTCTGGGAGTTCACTGAGGGTGACAGGGATTGACTGGTTCTTTGTAAGCTGGGAAAACAGAGGCAAATGGCGGGAAGCACTCTTAACAAGCAAGGGTATGCTCACATACTGGAGAGACAAGACTGATATCCAAGTTCTCGCTGATTTTCTCATGATGCCAGCCCATCCTCTAACAGGCTAATCAGCCTCTTAGGCCCACATGAATCTCTACATTCTGATTCCAAAAGTCTTTTTGAAGAAGCTCCCCCAGGAAACCAACACAGGGCTGGGCCAGCCTGACCTGCTTGCTACAAGCTCCCTGCCTCCAGGGCACCACCCACAGCCAGTTCTTCCTTCTCAGAGTTCTCAGGCTCACTGATACCACCAGTGCCCTTCAATGTATCCATCTCTGGGCCTTTACTCCCAGCCCCACCTGGCCTTGACACCGTGTTCCATCCAAGCTGTTCCTGGTTGCCTTCTCTGCCCACGGCCATGAACGTTCCCCCTTCCTTGTCTTCCTTGTATCTCAACACCTCCTCCATACTCTTCTGCCCGCCCTCTCCCCTCTCTTGGCTTTGCAGTTCCAGGAGAGATGGAAGAAAGCCACCAGACAGGAAAGCCTGCAACTTCCTGTTCTCCCACCTACAACTTCTCTCCAGCTCCACCCTCTACTCCTTCTTTCCACACTCCATCCTGATTTCTCACTTTCATTCATTTGGTAAATGTTGTTTTAGTATCTACCAAATACCAACTGCCATCCTAGAAACCAGAAACAGGAACAAAAGGATCAAGTCCCTGCCTCAGGGATGCTGTCTGACAGCGTGAGGTCTTTGCTCTTCCCTTTCCGACTGCCTGACCCTCTGCTGGTGGCAGTGGTGCTAGGGACGGAGTGTAGGGTCCTCTACGTCTTAGGCAGGTGCTGCAACTCCAGCTCACCAAGGCTTTATTGTAGCAAAATTCAACTACTACCTGTTGGTCCTTGATCACTCTCAGCAATGTGCACCACTGAGGGTTCCTCCATCTCTTTTCTCTTGAGGGCACCTCCAACCTTTGATTATCTGGAGTTTCTTTTTTTTTTTTTGCCAGTCCTGGGGCTTAAACTTAGGGCCTAGGCACTGTTACCAAGCCTGTGCTCAAGCCAAGGCTAGCACTCTATAACTTGAGTCACAGTGCCACTTCCGGCTTTTTCTATTTATTTGGTACTGAGGAATCGCACCCAAGGCTTCATGCATGCTAGGCAAGCACTCTACCACTAAACCACATTCCCAGCCCTCTCAACTCCTGAGCTGTGTTTTCTCTAACTTAGAAACAGTCACATCCTGCTTTCATCTCTCTCTATTGAAGCTGCTACCCTACAAGCTGGAAACTCTCAAACTTGTACCTTTTTCTTGAGCACTGGACATACAGACCCAGTCCCAATTTCATGTGACTGGTTGCCAAGCCTTGCACAGTGTGCAGGTCAAATCAAAACTCTTCACTTTTCCCTGAAATCTGCTCCACCATGACTCCAGAGCCACAAACCCAGCTGAAATACACCCTGCTGACCCCATAGCCAAAGCCACCAAATCCAAGCCATTTCCCTTCTTAAAAAGTTCTCAACCTGAGGCTCTTCCAATGTTGTTGCTTCTGTCCCCAATTGGCAAGGCTTCCTGACTGACTGGTGGATCCCCTTACCTTGATCCACCCTAAGCTTATCCTTTGGACCAAAAGGCATGTGACAAGTACTTCCAGGCAATTGCTAAGTGCTTGCAGGAACACCTCACTTAATGCCATTAGGTAAATACAGTCTACTACCACAGACCAAAAACACTCCAAACAAACAAAAAACCCCACATACAAACATTTTTATTGTTCCTCTCTAAACCATAGAGTACAACAACTATTTACATAGCATTTACCTCGTACTTGGTATCATAAGTAATCCAGACATAAAAATGTATAGGAGGACACGTGTAGGTCATATGCAAACATCACATCATGTTACAATAAAGAACTTGAGCAGGGGTTGGGAAGGTGGCTCAGTGGTAGAGCGCTTGCCTTGCATGCCTGAGGCCCTGGGTTCGATTCCTCAGCACCACATAAGCAAAAAGAAAAAAGCCAGAAGTGGCGCTATGGCTCAAGTGGTAGAGCGCTAGCCTTGAGCTGAAGAGCTGAGGGACAGCGCCCAGGCCCAGAGTTCAGGCCCCATGACTGGACCAAAAAAAAAAAAAAAAAAAAAGAACTTGAGCAACCCTGATTTCGGTATACTAGACTGGGAGACCAGCATACAGGTGCACTAATATGCACCCCAGATTACAAATGAGAAAAGTGAATAGAGCCACATATGTCACAGTCAATGAAACTCACAGGTGGTAGGCTCGGAAGCCCATGCTGAAACCTGAAAAGAAGGCCTACCCTCTCTGGTCTCTTTGAAGCCACAAGTCTCTCCCTGAGGCAAAAATCAGGTCCTTTTCTTTTAGTTCTGGGTCCCACGATGCCAAGCACAGAGCAAACAAGTCCCACTCAATACGTGAGACTGGTGAGCCCAGGACCTTTGGTCACTAATTGTTTCTATGTTGTAGATGGACTGGTGGCTGGGCAAGGCCACAGAGCCATGTGCCAAGGACACAAAGGCTAGGTTTTCAGTAAGTATTAGTGACAGGTCAATAACGATGATCACAGGTAAGACTGAAGAGCTCCTACTTCCTAAGTACTCTGTACAGTTCTCTAAATGCAGCACTCAACAAAAACACTACAACGTGAGAGTTCTCGTTATCCCAGACTTACAGATGAGGAAACTAGAGGCCGGGGGGACTGATGTGGTAGTGCATGCCTGTAAGCTCAGCTATGATGGAGCAATAGGTGGGAGGATACAATCTGAGGCCATCCCTGAGGGAAAATGCTAAAGCCAAAAAAAAAAAAAAAAAGGCTGAGGTCCTGACGCTAGTGGTAGAGTACCTGGGCAGTAACCACAGGCCCTTTGGTACAGACAAAAGAAAGGAGAGACAGAAAGCAGGGGGAAGAGGTGGAGAGAGAGAGAGAGAAAGAGGTCAAGACAAGGGGAGGAAAGAGAGAGAGGGAGGGAGGAGGGACTGAGGCCTGGGGAACTTAAGAAACCAGCCCAAGGGCATACCACTCATCAGAGAAAGAACAAAAATCTACAGGAATTTGTCTTCAGAACCTGTGCTCCAGGTCTCCTGGCTCCACAGAAACCAAAGGGCAAGCAGTAGCCCTCCAGGCCTTGTCCCAAAGAAAGAAGATTAAAGTTTTGAGTCTAGCCACTAACTTGGCTGCAGCCACAAGTGTTCTGCATTTGCTCACAGTGCTGCTTTATGGGGAACAAATCAGCTAAACTTCTTTGTTTTTGTATGAGAGGGTGTCTCAATATGCAGCCCAGACTGGCCTTGACCTCTCAATCCTCCTGCCAAATGCTGGTATTATAGACATGTACCACCACACCTGACTTTAACTACACCAGTTGTAAAGTGCTCAACAATACAGAGGATGCCCAGTCCACAGTTCATGCTGGAAAAGAACCTAAACTTACTTAATAAAACATTTCTTAAAACATCCCTTTGTTCTGTGGTGGAAACAGAAGAGATAAAGTAGACACAATATGTGTCCCTATCCCAATAGCTAATGGGAACATGAAAATGAGTGAGTGAATGAAGGCTTGTCATGCTGAAGGCCCCTGTGTGTTCCACTATGGGAACAGAGTGCTGTGGGAGTTGGATAGAGGGGAGGAGGAAGATAAAGAAAAAGGGAGGAGGAGAAGGAGGGCAGGATCGGAGAGGACAGAGGCTCAGCATGATCAACATTTCTCAGGAGGCCTTGGGGGAAAGGGAGGAAGGAGGGGAACAGAGGACGGGCTGAGTTAGTGTGGCTGTTTTAGAGAGGGCAGGAGTTACCCCAGCAAAGGGCTTTCCCATGTGCAAACAGAACCAACAGGGGCTGGGAAGGTGGCTCAGTGGTAGAGCGCTTGCCTTGCATGCCTCAGCCCCTGGGTTCGATTCCTCAGCACCACATAAGCAAAAAGAAAAAAGCCGGAAGTGGCGCTGTGGCTCAAGTGGTAGAGTGCTAGCCTTGAGCTGAAGAGCTGAGGGACAGCACCCAGGCCCAGAGTTCAGGCCCCACGACCGGACCCAAAAACAAAAAAACAAAACAAAAAAACCAGAACCAACAGTCAGCTGTTCTCAGAAGATGGATCATGAAGTAAGACACTGTGGTGCAGCCTAGAACACTATGCTTGGTACCCATTCCATGTAAACAATAGCCACTACTAAGAGAAGAAATATGGGAGCCAGAAGATTTAGGTCCAAACTCCCAGTTCTACCACTTCCTTTCCACATGTGCTAGGCCTTCAGCTTCGACTAACACCCCTCTCACAAGTATGGTTAGCAGAGCTCATGAGCAGAAGGCTGGCTGTGCACATTAACCATGAAGTGTCACACTGCAATAGGGACACACTGTGCTGGGCCAAGACCCCGAGAGAACAGAGACCTATTACAGGCCACACAGCAAGCATCAAGCAAGCGTGGCATGGCACTCACCAGCGGCTCCAGGTCCGGCAGACTCGCATGCACACACACAGCTCTCGGGGCCCCAGGTGCTGGAAGACACGCAGCCAGGCGGCTCGAGGCAGGGGGTGGTCGGATCCAGCAGCCAAAGGCAGTGTGTCAGGCTCAGGGCTTCGAGGGGGAGGTCGCACCACATGCCGCTCCAGCTGTGGAGGCCGGGGTGGTGGGGCAGGGCCTAGGGGCCAGCTGAGCAGGGGCCCCCCACTGCCAGGGCGCACGGCTCGCCGTCCCCCACGGTTCTCCTTCTCGCCAGAGCTGCCCCGGGCTGGCCGGCGCCCATTCCGGGTGTCACCAGGGGCCTCGTCCTCACTCAGGGATGTGCCTGATGAGTCGGAGTCTGAGTCTGAGTCCGAGGAGGAAGAAGAGGTGTCAGGCACCCGCTCTAGCAGCTGGCACATCCGCTTGAAACGCTCCAGCTTCTCCCTCTGTGGCGATGGGGATGGCACTGCTGGGCCCTCAGCAGAGGCCAAAGGCGGCTTTGGTTTCTGCAAGAGATAGGACAAAGCTGTTCTAGGCTCTGGAACACTTTCCCATCCCCCACCCACAAGGACTCACCAGGGGTTGAATGAACAGCCCAGGGGCTAGTCCTGAGTTCCAAACTGCTCTCAAATAATGTGCTAGCCCTGGCCCTCTCTGGACTGCAGTTTCCTCATGTGGAATACAGAGAGACACATTCAAAAATTCAAAGTTTCCGCTGGGAATGTGGCTTAGTGGTAGAGCGCTTGCCTAACATGCATGAAGCCCTGGGTTCCATTCCTCAGTATACACAGAAAAAGGCTGGAAGTGGTGCTGTGACTTAAGTGGTAGAGAACTAGCCCTGAGCAAAAGAAGCTCAGGGACAGCCCAGGCCCTGAGTTCAAGCTCCAGGACTGGCAAAAAAAAAAAAAAGTTCCACAAATTCCAGTGGACCATGTAATTCCCAAAGCAGAAAAGTAGAGACAATAGCTAAAGACCCTGTGTTGACTGCTGAGCTGACTTGCTTATTAAGTCTGTGCAATCTAGGGAAGCCCCTACTTCATCAGGTGGGGCATGGAATGGCTCAACTGGACTATTTCAAGTATCTACTCCACAACATAACTATGACCATCTGGCCCTGTGTGCAGCATCCTTGGCTTACTGACTGAGTCCTCATTCATTAATCTCTACGTAGTGGTAACTTGGGCCACTCTCTTTAGACATAAAGAAAATGAGGCTCAAAAAGACTTGCCCAAGGTTACAAGCTGACAAATGGCTGGGCGCTAGTGGCTCATGTCTGTAATCCTAGCTATTCAGGAGGCTAAGATGTGATCATGGTTCAATGCCAGCCTGGACAGGAAAATCTGTGAGATGCTTATCTCCAATTAAGCATCAAGAAGGCCAGAAATAGAGTTGTGGTTCAAGTGGTAGAATGTTAGCCTTAAGCAAAACAACTCAGGGACAGTGTCCAGGCCCTAAGTTCAAGCCCCAGGACCAGTGCACACACATACACACACACACACACACATACACACACACACACACACACACACACACACACAGGTAGAAGTAGGATCTGAACAATACAGCCAGGCAGACCTTGTATTTAGAGTATGAGTACAAAGTAACAATATCTGAATTCTAGCTTTGATGTGTATACTCTTGGGCAAGTCTTTTTGGTTTCTTGAAACAATGTCTCACTTTGTAGCCCGAGGCTGCCCTTGAACTAGTGGTCCTTCTGCCTTTGCCTCCTGGGTACTGGGATTACAAGTATGTATAATCATGCCTAACAAGTCTTTTAAACTCTCTGGACCTCATTTCCCTTGAATCTAGGTAAACTTTATAGTTTCTAAAGCTCATGTACTTCATTAGGCTTAAATAGTGCTGTGAAATGGAGTGAGGGGGGGTTGGGATGCAACTTAATCTCCATTTTGCAGATGAAGAAACTGAGGCTCAGAGCAACTGACAAGTAAGTGGCTAAGACCACAGAGTCAGCAGTTGAGCAGAAATATGAACTCAGTTCTTGTCCCTTTAAGGCTTGGAAAGATGGGGCAAATGGACCAGATAATATACTGAAGGTTCTTCAAAGTCAGGGATCCTGTGGCCTGGACATAGCCCATCCTCCCAACCCAACTCTTCCCAGGAATCCAGATGCCCACTGGAGGATGGGTACAGGACAAAGTCAGCAGGAATGGACAGATCTGTCACCTTGGTGGAGGGTGGGACAAGGAAGGACGGGAGGGGGAAGGAGGAGGTCCCCGGCACACCTCCCAGTTCTCGGGAGGGAGCCCAGGGTGGCAAGATGAGAATGCCTGGCTTGGATTCAGAACCCTGGGGGGCAGAAGGCCCGGGCCGCCTGGTTCCGATCCTCGGAGGAGGCAGGAGTCTCCACCCACCTTCTTCAGGTGCCTCTCTCGGCCTCCTTTCACCTACCAGGTCAAGAAGGAGATATGGGGGAAGGAAGAGACCCCATTAGGCCCTCACTGCTCATAAAAATAAGGTCCATGCCTGCCTCTTAAGACTACAAATCCCAGAAGCTCCCATCCCAGGAAGAACTTGGAGCATGCTCACCTTGCAACCAGTTTCTTGGCTCACTGAGCATGCTCTCAACTCCTTTCTTTTCCCTCAGGCTCTTTCCAGCCCCTCCCTCCTCCTCTGTAGCAGATAGTCTGAGCATGCTCTCTCTTCCTCCCTAAAACACCAAGGGCTCCCAAAGCTTCCAGACTGAGCCAGTTCCTCCTCATTTGTAATTTTCTCACAGTAAGCACACTTTTCTACCTGGGACTACTCTTAAACTACATCTCCCCAAGACCCATGGGGAACCTCCAAAGTGTGGCTTCTCATGCCTACCATCTTACAAAAAAAAAAAATAATAAATCAGCCAGAACTACAGCTCCCAGAATTCCTCAGGCTGGTCCTGTGAGCATGCCCTACAGCTTACCTTTTTCCTTGGGGTAGGGGGCTCATTCCCTGCCTCCCTCTCTTTCCGTTTGGGGGGCCCAGGCACATCCTCAGGGGGAGGCCCAGCAGGTAAAGGGCCCTTGCGCCTGGGTGGGGGTGGAGGAAGTGGTGGTTCCTCAGTCAGCTTCCATCCACTCCCTAGGCTGGCGCCCTCCTCTCCGTTGTCAGCCCTGCGGCGGCCTGGCCCCTCACCTGCGTCCTGGGAGGGTAGAGGCTGGGGGTAAGGCCATATCCAACTCTCTAGCCCCTACCAACTCCAGAGCCAAACGCCCAACTCAGCCCAGACACTGCCTACCTTGCTGGTGCGGCCTTCCTGCGTGCAGCGAGGGCACTCCCAGCAGTTGGGGATCTCTGCATTGATGACACCCTCAGCCTTCCCCATCTGCAGGCAAGAGGACAGAGATGGATGGAGGATGTCCATCAGCCCAGAAGCCGCAGGGCTCGCCTCCTTACTCCCTCCAACCCCTTGCCCTGACCCAGGCTCCAAGATCCTCAGGGCTATTACCTTCAGGCAGCCAGGGTGGACGATCTCATTGCAGATTGTACACTCCATGAGGCTCAAACCAAATTTCTCCTCTTCTCCCTCTACTGTGTCCTCTTTCCCAGCCTCACCACACAAGAGGCACACAGCTGTATGTGGGAGCACGGGCTGTTGGGGGAGAGGGGACATTAGGGATACCAAAAGCAAGAGACAGGGGAAGAGACTTCTTTCTGGGGACCCTGGACAACTGCTGGGTATGGTTATGAATCCATGGACCGAGCTGGGTCAAATTCCAAATTTGTTGTGTTGGGGCAATATGACCTTCAGTGACTGATTTAACTTCAGTCTCCATTTCTGCATCTGTAAAATGGAGCTAGGAATCTCCCTACAGGACTATCCTAAGAATGGAATAATATATAAGCAGCATTAGATACAGAGTTATCACTGTGGTGACTGTTACAACTGAAGCCAAACCCAGTTGACCCTGAAATTATAGCTGGCTTGGGAAGGAGAGAGAAAACAGGCAGCAAAGAGAATAAAAATATTCAGAGAAGATAGACACGAGTTTGTGGTAATTCAAAGGCTGTTCAATGGGCAACCTAAGGATAGCTTCTAGATCCTTCAGTGAGCCCCATTTTGGCAAGACCCCTGAGAACATTGAAGCCAGCTGCCTAGTCCTAGAGAAAATGGGAACAGTCTTCAGATAATGTGACTTTGGGGAGGACAACGATAACACTGAGTCACATCAGGGATACTGAAGGTTGTGAGCTAAGATCAAGGAAGATGCAGGTAGGTAAAGGAGGAACAGGAAAATAAGGCAAGGGTTGAGAGAAAAAGAAAGAGAGGAGAGGTGTTGTGGGTGAAGAGCTGAACCAGGAAAAGAGTGCTGGAGGAAGAGGGAGGTGGTGGTGTGGGGAGGGTGTGCAGGATGCAGCTGGCTCTTCATGGCTGCTGGGGAAGGGCTAGTCTCTGGGGCCCAGGGACACTGAAAGGATGAGGAAGGCAGGGAGGAAACCCATGTTTCCCTGACACCTACTGTGTGCTAGGCCTTGTGCTAGCCATATTCATACACATGACGTTGTTTAAGCTTTACAAGTCAGCAAGAGAAACATTTTATAGAGCAGGTACACGATGTTCAAAGTGACTTGCTCAAGGTCAAACAAAGAAGGAACCTGATTTCAAATCCAAAACTATCCGGATAGGTTATGAAATGAGAGAGATGCTAGGAGGCAGTGGCTCACATCTGTAACTCTAGCTACGAAGGAGGCTAAGATCTGAAAATCACAGTCCAAAGCCAGCCTAGGCAGAAAAGTCCATGAGACTCGTAATCGCCAATTAACCAGCAAAAAACTGGGAGTGGAGCTATGGCCCAAGTGGTAGAGCATGGGCTTTGGGAAAGTGAAAAGGCCCTGAGTTTAATCTCCAGTACAAGTGCACACATGCACACATGCACTAGTGTGCATGAATCACACACACACACACACACACACAAAAGTGAGAGAGAAAAGAGCTATTCTTGGGGGACCAGGTGGGGGCACAGATTCCTTGTGCACAGACAAACCTGGAGTGCTATCCATTAGGGCTAAGCTTTCACAGTATCTGAGTCCCTGAGCTGGAAAGAGTGAAGGCAGGGACTGAGGCCCACTCTTTCGTGAACCCTAACATTGTCTCCACCGGAGATACAGTTGTCCCTCGCTACATTTTGGTTTACTTATTGCAGCTACAATGTGTCACAAGGTTTTTTTTGTTTGTTTGCTTGTTTTTGTTGGTCATGGGGCTTGAACTCTGGGCCTGGATGCTGTCCCTCAGCTCTTCAGCTCAGGTGAGCACTCTACCACTTGAGCCACAGCGCCACTTCCGGTTTTCTAATTGGAGAAAGGAGTCTTATGGACTTTCCTGCCCAGACTGGCTTTGAACCCCAATCCTCAGATCTCAGGTTTCTGAGTAGCTAGGATTACAGGTATGAGCCACTAATTTCTGGCTATGTATCCCAGGTTTTAAAAAGCCTTCACCTGGGCTGGGAAGGTGGCTCAGTAGTAGAGCGCTTGCCTTGCATGCCTGAGGCCCTGGGTTCGATTCCTCAGCACCACATAAACAAAAAGAAAAACCGAAAGTGGCGCTGTGGCTCAAGTGGTAGAGCGCTAGCCTTGAGCTGAAGAGCTGAGGGACAGTGCCCAGGCCCAGAGTTCAGGCCCCACGACTGGACCCAAAAAATAAAATAAAATAAAAATAAAAAATAAAAAGCCTTCACCTATCGCGAGAGTTACATTCTAGACCTCCTGATAGGTGAAAACCGTGAAGCAGTAACAAGTGAACCACGCAGCAAGGGAGGAATACATAACTGCTGCTACTTCACAGATTTTCACCTATCGCAGAGATCTCTGGAATGTAACTCCTGGGATAGGTGAAGGATCACTGTAAGGTCAAAAATGAACATTTAAGTAAATCAGTGAATAAAACTGGACAAGCGGCCACTCTTACAAATACACTCAGGGAAGTATGGCCTGGGCTCCCAAAGGCCCAGCATGGTGGGACAGAACTCACCGCAGTGCACTGCCGAAGCAGGCACGACTGCTTCATGCGCCCGGGCCCCCCAAACTTCTTCATGTCTCGGCAGAAGTGGCAATCCCCGCACTCAGTTCGCACACAGGCCCGGCAGCGGCGGCAGCGGGTTCGGCGTCGGCGCGCTCCGGCCCCCGGTCCCCGGCTGCTCGACGACATTGGGGGCGTCAGCAACGCCGAGGGCTGTAGGTAGAAAACGGAAGAGTAAGCTAGGCTTACTGGCTTGGGAGATTTCGGGCTACTACCCTCAACCCTGGGCAATTTCGAGCTCCTCTTTCTAAACAGCGGGTCAAGGGGTCACCCTCTGGTGTGTCACTGAGGGTAGGGGATCGCTTCTCCTCAAGGCCGATTTCCCCTCTGCTGCTGGTCTTCTCTGGAAGTCCAGGTCAGAAACTGGCTTCCTGACCTCTCCTCCCAAACACTTCTTCAGGGTCCCTTCCCAAGTGCAGTGAGGAGGGGAGGGACAAAGACTGGGCTGCACCTCTGAGATTCCCAAGCCACGCCTCTGAGGTCCTCAAGCCAAAGCTCCTTGGAAAGACCAAGGGCTCCTTGTCTGTGGAATTACCTCAGGAAGGTCCCAACTCTTGCCCAAATGTGGAACACCCAGGCTCTCTCCAATCTAAACTCGCTCAGCTTTATCTCCTGGTTCCAGGGTGGAAGGTAGCACCTGACTTTCTTATCTCCTTTTCTTTTCTCTTTTTCATAGGAAACAGCCATACAATCTCTCCTCCCCTCAAACTAGACACTCTCATGAGATCCAATGGGACCCTTGACCCCTCGTTCCTAAATGACTGCCTCCAGCTTCTCAGATGCCTGTTCAGTCCCTTCTCAGCCCAAGATTTCAACTCCTCATTTCAGGGCAGAATTCCTCTGCTCCAAGACATCCTCTAGAATCCCTCAGGTCAATCTGGACAAACTCCCAGACTCACTGGGATTCTAAAACCCAGCCTGACATCTCCATAGAACTCAAGGTGGGCCCAATCTTAGTTTCCCCCCTCGCATCTCCAGTTCACCAGGCTGCTTTTCATCCCTAATCGTCTGGAATCCCTGGGGCGGCCCTGCCCATGGAAACCAGATCCTCCAAGATCCCACACTCAGACTCAGCAGGCCTGAAGGGGTCCCTTCCTAGCCAGTCTTACCCCAGCTGCCCCCTTTCCAGGGACTTCCAGACCCATCCATGGGGATAAGGGGCCCTCCAGAGCTCCAGGGGAGGGGCCTAGAGGACGGCGACTGCAGGCAGGGGTGGGGGGGTCTGCAAGGGAAGCAGGGTCTGGGAGGGAAGGCCAGTTCCCCAGGGCTGAGGCTGAAGGAGGGAGGGCTGGAGATGAGGAGTTTGGAGCAAAGGGAGGGTGAGGCTGGGGGCGGGGAAGGGAGACAGAGGCTGGGCTGAGGATGAATGGGAGTGGGAGCTGCCCGGGTCTGGGGGTGAGGAGGAGCCGCACGAACCCACCTCACACGTGTCCCGGGAGCCATCTCTCCCTTCTCGGCAGCTCCCGGCGGGTCGGCGGCCATCGGCGGCGGGGGGGCCGGGCGGCGCGGGGCGCGGAACGCTCTGAACGCCGGGGTCCACGGCCCCCCGAGGGCGCTCGGCCCCTCCCTCCGGCGGAGGCCGGGACGGCGGCGAATGGAGACTGGGGGCGCCGGGAGCGAGGCCCTCCCACGGGCTGCGGCGCAGCCCTTCCAGGGGGAGGTCCTGCTCTGGGGGGCTCAGTCCCTCAGCCCCCCCAGACCAACGGGGGCTTTTCGGGCGCAGGATGCTCAGCTTCTGCCCGGGCCCCACTCAGCCCCGGGTCCGAGTCCCGGCTCCCCTCCCCCCACCCCGCCCCGCCTCTCCCCAGCGCCCCCCGGCCCTTTAACTGGCCCCTTCCCGACTCCCACTGCCCAGGGGTCCAGTGACTATCCTGGGGCCCCCCACCGTTTCCGGGGTTCAAGCCCCGCCCACCGCCGGTTCCCGGGGAGGGGGGGGTCGCTGTAACCTGCCCCCCTCCCCTGGGCCCGCCCCTGGACTGCGGCCCCCTGCCCTACGGCTACAGGGCGAAAGGAGGGGGGGGGGGTGAAGGAAGCCTCTCCGGCCCCGCCCCCCCAGCTCGCGCGCGCCCCCGCCCTCCCCCCTCCCCCCAGCGCGCGACCCTCGGGAGAGAGGGATTTAAATAAAATTTGAATAAACCCCCCTCCTCAAGCTGGAGGGTAGAAGGGAAGGTTGGAGGGGAGCAGGGAAAGGGGGAGGGGGCAACTGGGGTATCTCAGCCCCCCTGGTCCCCCGGCCCCGCGTTGCTCCGGCCCGGGGCCCTGGTCGCCTCTCTCATCCCTCCTCAGCTCCTTCCTCCTTCCTCCTCTCTTCCCCCTTCCCTCCCCTCCCCTTCCCTCCCTCTTCCTTCCCTCCTCCTCCTCCTCCTTTTTACTCCCTCCTTCTCCCAGAGGAACCCCGCCCCCACCTCCTCCTTATCCCAACCCTCCACTTTCTAGGACGAGAGTGTGCAGGGCACGACGGGAATTGTAGTCCTACGAACGCTGGTGCTATCGTGGGAACAATAGGACACAGGGACCAGCGGGCACTACAAACAAGATGGCGGAAGGTATGCCACGCCGGGAGCCGAGCATCCCGGGAGTTGTAGTCCAGCAGCACCGACGCTCCTCGTTGAAGAACATAGAAGAGGAGCGGGAGGGATGACTACAAACAAGATGGCCTGCTACCCCAACCCGACCTCCTTCCCAGGCACTCACACGCCCTCCTGTCCACAACCCTCCGCGTGTGTGGTACCTGACGGGAGTCGCAGTCCATCTGCTGCCTTCCCGCTGCCATTTCTACGCGTCAGGAACAATGGAAAGGTGAAAAGGAACGAGGACTACAAGCAAGATGGCGGAAGGGGGAGGCGTACACCTGACCAGCAGGCGATCTTAGAGGTGCGATGGGAACAGTAGTTTTCTAGCTCCTATCGTTTCTTTAGGATGGCGGAACCAGGAGGACAAAGAGACTACCATAAAGATGGCAGGCTACCTAACCTCTTCTGGTCGCTCCATTCAGCCACCTTGAGCACCTCGCCCGCCGGTAATACCAAAATCCCGCACCCCCTGCGCAAAGCCTGCCGGGAGTTGCAGTCTTCCCGGGCTCCCCTTGGTTCTCTTCGGTCGAGACAATGGAAGTGAGCGGGGCGGGAGGGCTACGGCGAGGATGGCGGCCGGAGGAAGGGCACAGCAACCTGGGATTTGTAGTTCAGATGCTAAGGTTATTCCCTGCAGAAATGGGGGAGAGGACTACGGTCAAGATGGCAGCCGAGCTCACGCCGTCTGCATCAGTGCCTACTGGGAGACGTAGTCCCATCCTGAGCGCTACCGAAAGGACGTTGGCTGGATAAATGTGTGCATCACTGCGGACACGCCAAGCTGCTGGCGGACGGAAACGGAAAGTCTCTTTTCCTTTTCCCTGACCACCCCTTTCGGAGTACTCTGCAGGGAAATGTAGTCCCAAGCCTTCCCTCGCCAGTGGAGGAGAATTGATGTCACCAGTAGGGGGGGGGGGGGGGTGGAGGAATCAGTGCGGGTGAGGGAGAACCGTATGGGCGATCTAGGAATGTGGAACGCCCGCCGCCCTAGGGGAATGAGGATTTCATATTTCAAGAGAAGGTTCTTAGAGGAAAGCCACCGTCATCAGTATTGTAGAGACGAGGGAGGCGTGGTACTCGCCAGAAAGTACACTCGCGCTGTGGTCCCTCACATACCTCCCCCCCAGCCCCCACCCCACGCTTGTTCTCCTAAACCTCTGGAAAGCAATCTCTTACTAGACGTGAGGGCCCAGGGAAATGGCTCTGGAATCATACACAGTCCCTCCCCGCGCCCTAGGAGATCACCAGACCTCGGTTTTCTCACCTGAAAAGTGGGGATGATGATATATACCCACCTCGAAGCCAAGCCGAGGTGGGAGTTGGGAGACTGTTCACCAAAGTGTCCTGCTGTGGCACGGGGAACGTGAGAGTAGTAGTTCCTTTTTCGGGTTTTTTTCTAGCCCAGCTGTCCTACAAGCCCAGGAATCCTTCATGCCGGACAGAGTTCGCTTCTGTAAGAAGAAAACTGCCGGGTAGGCTACCCCCATCTTGAGCCGCCTCCCGCCCATCTTCATCTGGATCCTTCAACGTCTACTACCGATCATTACTCCCAGGGGGCGCCCATTCTCCATCTAACAGAGCTCCTACACTCCGCGAATATTCCTCCCGCTGAAGTTGTAGGCGCCGCATGCTGCCCAGCCTCCTCGGCCTGCCTACTTGCCAGTCAGCCTTGGAAGCCTCCCTCAGCTCCTCCCGCCAACACAGATGAACTGCTTCCCACTCGGTGCCATCTTACCTGCCTTCTTAATTTTCCTCCTGCTCCTGGAGAAAAAAAGAAAATCACTCACTGAAGACCCCAAGTCTACCCCACAGCTTCTCTCTCTACTGGGTTTGGGAGATTTGGTGGGTGTGGCTTTTCTGGCAGGGAAGTTAACGCAGGCCACTGCAAAGGAAGTCCCAAGTGTGCAGGAACTGGCCTTGGGCTGCACTGAGTCTCCTAGAACTGAGTCCTGCTGTCAATTTAGGCTCCTCTTGGTCCACATAGCTTTAACTTTAGCCTGCAGGATTGCTTCAGGGCCTCTTCAAGAACTGTTCTCCAAAACCTCCCACCTTTCTTAACCTCTAATCCCATTTTTCCACCCGCGGCTTATCTTTCAAGTCTATTTAAATGCCACAGTAGCCACTGAGCCTTCCACAAACCCAAATGAGATTATTATTTTTTCTTTTCTGCTGAATTGGGAGGTTTCTGAGGAGTCGCCTCAAAGTTCTGGTTAGGTTGGAGGTTGATGGGGATAACCTAGGGCCTTAAATTTGCATGCTGGACAATTAATCTACTACTCAACTGCATTTCCAGCCCACTCCACATGTTTCCAAGTGCTTTCAGACATCTCATTTAATCCTTATAAGGATCCTACAGGCCAGTTGCTGGTGGCTCACATCTGTAATCCTAGCTACTCAGGAGGCTGAGATCTGAGGAGCACAGTTCAAAGCCAGCCCAGGAAACTTGGTGAGACTCTTATACCCAATAAACCACTAGAAAACCGGAAGTGGCCCTGTGGCTCAAGTGGTAAAGCGCTCACCTTGAGCTGAAGAGCACAGGGACAGTACCCAAGCCCAGAGTTCAAGCACCACGACCAAAAAAAAAAAAAAGAATCCTACAAACCAAAGTATGGTGGTATACTCCTGTAATCCATGTTCTTGGAAAGCGGAATCTAGAGGATTTGGGGTCCTGGAGTTTGAGACCAGCTTGGGCAATGTAGGACACATTTCTAAAAACAAAACAAGCCAGGCTCTGGTGGCTAACACCCATAATTCTAACTACTCAGGAGGCTGAGATCTGAGGCACGAGGTTCAAAGCCAGCCTGAACAAGAAAAGTCTGAGGGACTTATCTCCAATTAATCACCAAAAAGCTGGAAGAGGAGTTATGGCTCAACTAGTAGAGCACTACCCTTGAGCAAAAAAGCCCTGAATTCAAGTCCCAGGACTGTCTCTGTCCCTTTCTCTGTCTTTGTCTCTCTCTCTCTATTTCTCTCTCACACACACATAGAAAATTTATATCAATCAACTTAGAAGTGGATTCCTAGAGCTAGAGCTGTGGGCATTATAAAAATTTCCTCTTTAAAGCAGGAAGCAGAGGCTTTCACGTAGAATCCAGGCTACTTTGGAGACAGAGAAGGGGAGGATCAAGGTTTGAGGTCATGCCAGGCAGAGTTATTGATACTCCCATCTCATCCATTAAGCTGGGCATGATAGTACATTTTTGTCATTTCAGCTATGAGAGAGGCTTTAGGTAAGAAGATTGTGTTCAGAAGTTGCCCCAAGCAAAAGCAAAATCCCAACTAGAAAGTAACCTAAAAGCAAAAAGATGATTGAGTGATTGGCTAATAAGCACAAGGCTCTGAGTTCCAATCCCTGTGGGGTGAAGGAAACATTCCCTTTTTGTGCTAGTACCAGTACTTGAACTCAGGGTCTCCACTCATCTTACATTCTTATTCCACTTTCTTGCTCAAGGTTGGTGCTTTATGATTTTAGCCACACCTTTAATCTGGCGTTTTGCTGGCCAATTAGAAATGACGTCTCATGGACTTTTTTGTTCAGACTCTACTTCAAACTATAATCCTCTGGTTTCAGCCTGGGAGGCCCAGGCTGGAAGATCATGAGTTAAAGGCCAGCCTGGGCCATCTAGCAAGACCCTGTCTCAAAAAACCACCATGGAGGGGAATAACAAGTGTTAAAGAGAATGTGGGGAAATTGGACCCCTTGTACATTGCTGATGGGAATATAAGATGGATGGTGCAACAATTGTGGAAGATAATAAAGCAGGTCACCACAAAGTTAAACATAGAATTATTGTAAATAGTAATTATCACTGTTAGATGTAGACCCAAAAGAATTTTTTTGTTGTTGTTTTTGCTATTTTTTTTTTTTTGGGGGGGGGGGTCTGTCGTGGAGCCTGAACTCTGGGCCTGGGCGCTGTCCCTCAGCTCTTCAGCTCAAGGCTAGTATTCTACACTTGAGCCACAGGGCCACTTCCAGCTTTTTCTGCTTATGTGGTGCTGAGGAATCAAACCCAGGGCCTTATGCATGCAAGGCAAGCACTCTACCACTGAGCCACCTTCCCAGCCCCATAGACCCAAAAGAATTGAAAACAGAGACCCAAACAATTGTTCACCAAAGTTTACAGCTTCATTATTCTCAATAGTCAAAAGGAAGAAGGAGAAGAAGAGGAGGAGGAGGAGGAGGAGGAGGAGATGATTCTGACCCATGCTACAACAAAGATGAACCCTGAATATGTATGCTAAGTGAAAAAAGTCAAATGCAAAAGGACAAATAGTGTCTGATACCTCTATATGAAATACCTAAAGGAGTCAAAATTCATAGAAAATAAACTAACTGTAGTTATGAGCCCCTAACTCCAGCCCTAGGTAGGATCCAAGTCCCTGTGAGGCCTTGGATTTGCTGTTGCCTAAAGTTCTTTCCTCTACTAGAATGACCTAACCTACTTGCCTTGGATCAGAGGTCAGGGGTTAGTTGCTTCTCAGGGCTAGTTGCCTCTCAAGCCTGATTCACTCATTCCCTCTCTCCCTTTTTTATTCTCCTTCCTCTTTCCCTCCCTTCCTTGTTTCCTTTCTTGTTTTGTCAGTCCTGGGGCTTGAACTCTGGGCTTGGGTGCTGTCCCTAAGTTCTTCAGCTCAAGACAAGCACTCTACCACTTAAGCCACAGTGCCACTTCAGTTTTCTGGTGGTTAATTGTAGATAAGAGTCTCAGGGGGCTGGGAAGGTGGCTCAGTGGTAGAGCGCTTGCCTTGCATGCATGAGGCCCTGGGTTCGATTCCTCAGCACCACATAAGCAAAAAGGAAAAAGCTGGAAGTGGCACTGTGGCTCAAGTGGTAGAGCGCTAGCCTTGAGCTGAAGAGCTGAGGGACAGTGCCCAGGCCCAGAGTTCAGGCCCCACGACCGGATCCAAAAAAAAAAAAAAAACAAAGAGTCTCAGGGACTTTCCTGCATGCACTGGCTTTGAACCGTGATCCTCAGATCTCAGCCTCCTGAGTAGCTAGGAATACAGATGTGAGCCACTGGCACCTGGCTTCCTTTCTTTTTTGGTTTTTCATAATTATACTAACCTTTTCCCAACTGAAATGTATGTTTTTCTATATTTTTAAACATTCTTTTTATGCTAGGGATCAATCACGGGGTCTTAAGCATCTACTACTGAGCTATACAATTTCTGTAGTCCATATTCAAACACTCACAATCAATATGCAACAGCTTTAGAATTTTTTTTTTTTTTTGGTGGGGGATCGATCATGTGGCCTGAACTCTGGGCCTGGGCGCTGTTCCCCAGCTCTTCAGCTCAAGGCTAGCACTCTACCACTTGAGCCACAGCACTACTTCAGGCGGTTTTCTGCTTATGTGGTGCTAAGGAATCGAACCCAGGGAGGGCCTCATGCATGCAAGGCAAGCGCTCTACCACTGGGCCACCTTCCAGCCCCAGCTTTAGAATTTTTATATTTCAGCTGGTGGTCCCAGTTTTCATTAACATACTGTATTGCTACAATTCAGAGACAGCAATAGCTACAATTCAGAGACAGCAATAGATTCTCATATGCAATCCGACCTACATTTATTTCATGTTGTGTAGCACACACAGGTACTACATAAGAGTTTTGTCTTGGTAGTCACAGGATTAATTCCAGAAACCCCATCAAGAGCAATCTGTGTGGGGCTGGGAATGTGGCTTAGTGGTAGAGTAATTGCCTAAGCATGCATGAAGCCCTGGGTTCGATTCCTCAGTACCACATAAGGAGAAAAACGCCAGAAGTGGTGCTGGCTCACGTGGTAGAGTGCTAGCCTTGAGCACAGAGAGGCTCAGAGACAATGTTCAGGCCCTGAGTTCAAGCCCCAAGACTGGCAAAATAAAAAGAGCAACCTGTGTGAAGTTGCTCATATCCTTTATATAAAGTGGTAGCTTTTGGGGGGGGGGGGGGCTGGGAAGGTGGCTCAGTGGTAGAGTGCTCATCTTGCATGCATGAGGCCCTGGGTTCGAGTCCTCAGCACCACATAAGCAAAAAAACTGGAAATGGGGCTGTGGCTCAAGTGGTAGAGTGCTAGCCTTGAGCTGAAGAGCTGAGGGACAGTACCCAGAGTTCAGGCCCCACGACCAACAAAAAAAAACAAACCAAAACAAAAACTGTGGTAGCTTTTTGTGGGTGTATGTGTTTGTTGTTGTTTGTGTCAGTCCTGGAGCTTGAACTGGGCCTGGGCGCTGTCCCTGAGCTCCTTTTGCTTAAAGCTAACACTTTACCTCTTGAGCCATAACATAAGGTAATATTTGCATTTAGCCTAAGTATGTGTTCCATAGACTTTAAATCATCTCTGGATTATTGTAATACCTAATCCAATAAAAATGCTATGTAAATAGTCATGATATTGTTTAGTGAATCACAACGAAGAAAAGTTTGCTCAAGAGTCTATACAAATACAGTTGTTTTGAATTTTGCTTTGCATTTTTTTCTCTCAAAGTACTAAGGATTGAATCCAAGGCCTCTCCCTTCTAGGCAAGCATTTTACCACTTAAGTCCTGACTCCATTTCTATTTTGTATTTTGGTCCCCTTTTCCTCCCACTGAAAAATGCTGCTTTTTTTTTTTTTGTCAGTCAAAGTTAGCACTCTATCACTTGAGCCACAGCACCACTTCCGGATTTTTCTGTGTATGTGGTACTGAGGAATTGAACCCAGAGCTTCATGCATGCTAGGCAAGCACTCTACCACTAAGCCACATTCCCAGACAGCTTCAGTCTCATTCACCTAGGCTCTAGAAAGGTGCTATAGAGGCCCATGGAATTGATGGAACGGGCTGAGGGGCTGAGTCCTCATCCTGATAATTGCTGTGTTAGGACTCTGTTCCATGCTCCACATTAGCGACCTCTTTGGTCTGCCACTCCATTTGGATGAAGCTCTGGCATGGGCGTTCCTCAAGGCTAGGTACTCTTAATTGGATATATCTCTAAATGTGTCTTGTTTGAGCCACCATTTGGGATTGTTATGTTCTCCCCCTCCTTCCATCCACACGTGTCGTAATCGTTCAGCTTAATTGAATGAAGAGACAGTGAGGAGGTTAGTAAAGTCTACTTCTGGGTGCATTTGTGAGGCATTTCGAGTGATGATTAGATCATGAGGACTCTGAGATAATGGATTAATCCATTGATGGGTTCAAATTTTGAACTGACTATTAGAAGGTGGTGGAACTGTGTTTGGTGGGGCTTTACTTAGAGTAAGGGGGTCTCGGAGGGCATGACATTGAAGGTGTTATCTGTTACTCCTCTCTGCTTCTTAGCCATCACGAGGTGAGTAGATTTCCACCACCATCATCTTCTGCCTTATCATCAGCCTAAAAGCAGTGGAGCCACAAAATCAAGAACTAAAATCTCTGAAGCTGTTAGTTTTATTTTGTTTTTTGTTTTTTGATTGGTCATGGGGCTTGAACTCTGTGCCTGGGCGCTGTCCCTCAGCTCTTCAGCTCAAGGCTAGTGCTCTACCACTTAAACAACAGTGCCACTTCTGGCTTTTTCTGCTTATGTAGTGCTGAGGAATAGAACCCAAGGCCTCATGCATGCAAGGCAAGCACTCTACTACTGAGCCACCTTCCCAGCCCTTAATATTGTTTTTCTCTCAAGTATTTATCACAGCCACAAAAAGTCTAACATACTCACTGAACCTGGTGCTGGCCATGTAGAGATGACAGAATGCTGGCCTTCCATATATAATGCAGGGTGGTCAGTAAATAGAAGCAGGTGTAGAGGTCTAGGAACTCCCCATATTAACTAGCAGCACAGAAGACAGGGAGAGCTCAGAAGAAGGACCCATCCATGTGGATGTAGGGTATCAGGTGGAGGAGGAGGAGGAGAGCAAAGGGCAGGAAATGAGTAGCCTGTATGGCAGAAGGAGAGGATGAGAAAAACTAAAGCAAAGACTAAAGGCTTTTCCAAGGACTGCTAAAGGCTTTGAAATTACGATTTTATCATGAGATCACCAGGAAGTGAAGGAAAGGTGTAGGATAGAAGGGCAACCTTGCTCTTCCCTATCTCATCATCCTACAAATCACCAGTTTCTCACTCAGTGGTCTTGCTTGTTTCTGAACTCTGCCAAGCCTGATCTAGCCTTAGGAAAGGTATATAACCAGGGGTAGAGATCTATTTGGGGTTAATGTTGAGGGTAGAGTAAGGATCTAGCTCAGCATATGTGTTTGCTTTGTAGCACTGGGGATTAAACCCAAAGCATTGTGGATGCGAGGCAAGCACCTGAACTATTTCTGTCCCCCAGCCCTGTATCTTATTTTTATCTTTTCTGAATGAGCCTGATTATGTGGTTTCTGGATAATGTTAGGGTTATGTATGAGGGTTCTAGGAGTAGATGGGCATCAGATCTCTTGGGAGCACATGTGTGGCAGAGACAAGTATGAGCTCAGTAGCACTGGTGAGGACATCAGTACTGTAGCCCAAATCCCAAAGGAGGGCCTCATAGCAAGAGCCCAGGCTTTTGGTGGGTAGCATCAACAAGGGCCTATAGTAAGAGTCACTATCCTTGTTTGCAGATAATTAAACAGAGAAGTTAAGTAACCTGCCCAAGCGAGAGATGTACAAAGGTAGGACTTAAGCCCAAACCTGCTGACTCTTAAATTGTTGGGATCCTCAGTGTATCAGCTTCTAGTGAGACAAGAAGAAAGAGAGGCAGGTGGACTGGAAGGGCAGGACAGGAAGAGCTTCTCTTCTCAGCCAAGACAAGTCACCTTGGGCAGACAGATCAAACAGACAGGCTTTGGATGGAGGCTGATTCCCTTAACCGTGAAGGGGCTCCTGAAAGTCCAGTGGGATAAACTGAAGACCCCCGAGGCAGGCAGTGGGTGGGGGTTGACCTACCATCTTGGTGAGGCCTAGTGCAACCCCCCCCCCCCGCACCTATGAATAGATCAGATTGAGTATCTGTCCCCTCCTTCCCTGCTCTCCTCCTCCTCCTCCACTGCCATGGTAGGGCCCACGCCTCAGTGCTCCTACTCAATGGGCCTTCTCTAATCCTCTGACGTCACCACCTGCCCCACACAGGCCTTACCTGTCAGCTTGGCAGCCCCTAGTTAAGAAGATGGCGTTTAGTAGCCCCCTCAAATTCAGAATCTTCAGTATTGGCAATCTCCTCCCTCCTTTAGCTCACAGTTCAGATCTGACACCCCAACTCCAGGCCTGAGTGGAGGACAGGGCCTAGGACCTAGGATCTGTCCTGATTTTGCTGTGTGGCTCCAGGTTAGTAGCTATCTTCTTCCAGGCCTTGAATTCCTTAGCTAGCTATACCCCTCCCATCTACACAGACCACATCTAGGATAACACATTAACTGACTCCTTTTGGCTTTTTCTTAGATCCTTGTCATTTTGCGAAAGAGTTATTTTATTTTTTACTTTTTGAGACAGGGTCTTGCTATGTATCCTGGCTGGCCTGGAACTCACAATCTTCCTGCCTCAGCCTCTCAAGGTCTGGGATTCCAGGTTTATGCCACCATGCCATGTTTTTGGGGGGTCATGGGGCTTAAACTCTGGGCCTGCCACTGTCCCTCAGCTCTTCAGCTCAAGCCACAGTGCCACTTCCAGTTTTCTGGTAGTTAATTGGTGATAAGAGTCTCACAGACTTTCCTGCCTGCACTGGCTTTGAACTGTGATCCTCAGATCTCAGCCTTCTGAGTAACTAGGATTACAGGCATGAGCCATCGGCTGAAACCATGCATTTTATAAGTTCATATGGTCACTGTTGGCCTTCAACACTGGACTGTGGGTTTCTTAGGAGGAGCTTTGTGCCTTTCCATTCACCTAGTGCCACACACATTGTATCTGTTGGGTGAATGTGGGGCATGTCTCCTTCCTTGTCACCCTCAGCCAAGCAAGGTAAGATGCATGTATTCTTATGCCCCTAGAGGGCGATAGTAGGGTTCTCAGCATGATCAGACTCTCAGGTTGAAAAGACTGTCAGCCCATTGTGGAGAGGTTGATGAAGATCTGGGAAGTACCAGAACCTGCCTCTCTCTCCATCCTGTTGCTCTGCCACAGGCTTTGCTGGTGTGTGTGTGTGTGTGTGTGTGTGTGTGTGTGTGTGTGTGTTCCTTATTTGTGCTCAGGCAGAGGATCTGCCAGTCTATCAGAAGCTGAGACATGGCCAAGTCCAGGTTTCCTATGTCCCAGCTGCATGTATATTGTGGCACACACATGTGTGGATGAGGTGTGTCTATCTGTTTCATGCAGTTGTTACCCCTGGCTGGGCCTCCAAGTGTACAGTGTGTGTTCACATATCCATGTGCTTCTGGTACACATGTATACTTGGGGTATGTGTAGGTCTGGCCTAATATGACACACGTGGAAACATGCTTACTAGTACCAGCTTGGCAAGAGCAGGGATTTTGTCTTGTCTTGTCCCATGCTGTCTCAGCTCCTAGAAACAGTATGAACACACAGTAGGATTCATGCTTACTTGAATGAATGACCTTCATGGACGCATATGTATCGGCCTGCCGTGTGCCCATGTGCCAGCAGGTGTGTGGACGTGTATATATCCCTGCATCCAAGGGTGCACCTGGTTATGGGTGGTGGTGTTCCCACATCACGCTTCCCTGACCCTTTTCCAAACTCCTTGGGAGCCAGAGCCCCGTGCCTGGGTCCCCATGGGCGGAGCAGAGGGCCGCCTCCTGGGGAGAAACTGGATCCCAGGACCAGGACGTGCGGAGCAGCAGGGAGCAGGGCGGCCCCTTTGTCCCCCATAATCTCCTCCCCGCCCTTGCACCCTCCCTCCCAGCCACCAGAGTTTAAGGTCAAGTTTGGGGACTGTAGGGGTCTAGATGGTCACATTGGTGTCCCTTTCCTTATTTTCTACCTTGGGGGCTTCCACTTGGCCTGGGTTGCTCCCACCTCTCCCTCCCTTGTCACCTGGCTGGCTCTGCCTCATTCTTTGCCAGGACCCTGTCCACTGCCTGCCCGCCCTCCTTCCCCAAGGTGTAACTCCTACCTTCCCTCCTGGGCGGCTCCAGGGCTTAGCCCCAGGTATAAAGCCACTTCAGACACCTGAGGGAAAGGACAGGTACCTGGAAGGATACAGAGATTGCAGAGGAAGGAGCCAAGGAGAGAGCATGAGCTTTCCGCTGGGTGAGTGAGGGGATGGGACTCCAGGGCTCAGAGGCCAGCAGAGGAGAAAGCCCTGCTGCCGGCTGCCTCCCTCGTTGCTGGTACTCATGACTCGCACGCCTTAGCAAACTTTGAACCTGATGGTGTCTGCAGCTCTTCACATATCGAAGGTTTCCTCCATCGCTCATTGAGCAAATATCTATTGACTGCCTATTATTTAGAAATATATCCTTGGTTTCCACAGGGGACTGGTTCTAAGACCTCCCACTAGGATCCCAAAATCTAAGGATGCTCAAGCTCCTTATAGAGAATGTTACATCCTTCTATTTACTTTATCATCTCTAGATGACTTGTAATACCTAATGCAAGGTAATATCTAGTGGGCAATGTATTGTTTAGAGAATAATGACAGGAAGGGTTATGCATATTCAATACAGATGCAACTTTCTATCTGCAACTGGTTGAATATGTGGATGTTGAGCCTACCAATACAAAACCCTCAGAAAGATTATAATGATCGCTCATGCCTACAATCCTAGCCATTAAGGGGATGAAGAGCTGGACACTGGTGACTCATGCCTGTAATCCTAGCTACCCAGGAGGCTGAGAACAGAGGATCGAGGTTTGAAGTAAGCTGGGGCAGGAAAATCCCCATGAAACTCTTATCTCCAATTAACCACTGGAAAACCAGAAGTGGTGGTGTGGTTCAAAGTGGTAGAGTGCTAATCTTGAGAGCAAAAAGCTCAGGAACAGTACCAGGCTCTGAATTCAAGCTCCATGACTGACAAAACAAAACAAACAAAACAAGGGGAGGGGGCTGGGAAGGTGGCTCAGTGGTAGAGCACTTGCCTTGCCTGAGGCCCTGGGTTCAATTCCTCAGCACCTCATAAGCAAAAAGAAAAAAGCCAGAAGTGGCACTATGGCTCAAGTGGTAGAGCTCTAGCCTTGAGCTAAAGAGCTGAGGGACAGCACCCAGGCCCAGAATTCAGGCTCCACGACTAGACCAAAAAAAAAAAAAAACAAGGGGAGGAGGTGAAGATCAAGAGACCAGCTGGGGCAAAAAGTTCATGAGACCCCAGTTCAACCAATAAAAAGCCAGGTGCTACTGACTCACCTGCAATTCTAGCTATTCAGAGGCTGAGTTCTGAGGATCAAGGTTTGAAGCTAGCTTAGTAGACAAATCCAAGAGACATTTATCTCCAATTAACCAGCAAACAGCTGGGTCTGGAGGTATGGCTTAAGTGGTAGAGTAGCATCTGTGAGCAAAAAAACGAGCAAAAACTGAGCTTAGCTAGATACTAGTGGCTCACCTCTTGTAATCCTAGCTGCTCAGGAGACCAAGATCTGGGGATCATTATTCAAAGCCAGCCCGGGCAGGAAAGTCTGTGAGACTCTTAACTCCAATAAACTACTAAAAAAGCCAGAAGTAGGGCTGGGATGTAGCTCAGTGATAAAGTACTTGCCTAGCAAGTGCAACGGTCCTAGGTTCAATCCTCAGTACCCCCCCAGACTCCCCCCCCAAAAAAGAAAAGCTTCACAGCCAGAAGTGTTGCTGTGGCTCAAGTGGTATAGTAGTAGCCTTGAGCAAAAAGTCCAGGGAAGTGCATGCCCCAAATTCAAGTCCCCTGTCATCCCCAAGACTGGCATTAAAAAAGGAAGGAGCTGGGCACCGGTGGTTCACGTCTGTAATCCTAGCTACACAGGAGGCTGAGATCTGAGGATAACGGTTCAAAGCCAGTCTAGGCAGGAAAGTCTGTGAAACTCTTTATCTCCAATAAACCACCAGAAAACCGGAAGTGGTGCTGTGGCTCAAGCGGTAGAGCACTAGCCTTGAGCTGAAGAAGGCAGGGACAGCGCCCAAGCCCAGAGTTCAAGCCCCACGACTGACCAAAAAAAAAAAAAAGGAAGGAAGGAAGGATGGGAGGAAGGAAGGAAGGAGAAAGAAAGAAAGAAAGAAGGGGAGAGAAAGAAAGGGAGAGAAATACGGAACCCTTTATAAAAGTGTATGTCATCTAGTACAAAGACATGTTAATCCTCTTGGTATTACTTCAATTTTAATGTAAAAAGCAAGTGCAGTGCAAGTGTTTCTTGATCTGAATGCTGGTTGGGAGGATATATTCACTTTGTGGAACTAATTAAGCTTATGACATGCATTTTTCTATATATGTTATTTTAAATTTTTTGTTATTTAAAAGTGATATGCAGAGGGGGTAGTTACATATGATAGGTAATGAGTACACTTCTTTTTTGACAATGTTACCTCTTCCCTTGCTCTCTTCCAGTTCATTATTTTCAATGAAAACATTTTTTTTTAGTAGTACTGGAGTTTGAACTCAAGAGTCAGGGTGCTGTCCCTAAGCTTTTTGTGCTCAAGGCTACCACTCTACCACTTTGAGCCACAGCACCACTTCCACTTTTTGGGGGTTTTTTTGGGGTCTGGTCGTGGGGCCTGAACTCTGGGCCTGGGTGCTGTCCCTCAGCTCTTCAGCTCAAGGCTAGCGCTCTACCACTTGAGCCACAGAGCCACTTCTGGCTTTTTTTCTTTTTGCTTATGTGGTGCTGAGGAATCGAACCCAGAGCCTCATGCATGCAAGGCAAGCACTCTACCACTGAGCCACCTTCCCAGCCCTGAATTTTTTTTTTTTTTGGTTGGTCGTGGGGCTTGAACTCTGGGCCTGGGCGCTGCCCCTCAGCTCTTCAGCTCAGGTGAGCACTCTACCACTTGAGCTATAGCGCCACTTCCCACTTCCACTTTTCTGGTGGTTAACTGGAGTTAAGCATCTCATGGACTTTCCTGCCTGGGCTGGCTTTGAACCCAGATCCTCAGATCTCAGCCTCAGTAGCTAGGATTACAGGTGCAAGCCACAGGCACCCTGCTCACTTCCAGTTTTGTTTTGTTTTTTTGTTTTTTTGTTTTTGGTTGGTCGTGGGACTTGAACTCTGGGCTTGGACGCTGTCCCTGCACTCTTCAGCTCAAGGCTTGAGCCACAATGCTACTTTCGGTTTTCTAGTGGTTTATTGGAGATAAGAGTCTCACGGACTTTCCTGCCTGGACTGGCTGTGAACCATGATCCTCAGATCTCAGCCTCCTGAGTAGCTAGGATTACAGGCATGAGCCACTGGCGCCCAGCTTTCTTCCTCCTCCTCCTCTTCCGCGTCCTCCTCCTCCTCCTCTTCCTCCTTTTTGCTAGTCCTGGAGCTTGAACTCAGGGCCTGGGCACTGTCCCTGAACTTTTGCTAAAGGCTAGCACTCTACCACTTCAGCCGCAATGCCACTTCTGGCTTTTTCTGTTTATGTGGTACTGAGGAATTGAACCGAGAGCTTCATGCATGCTAGGCAAGCACTATATAACACTAAGGCACATTCCCAACTCTTCTTGTTTTTGGGTTTTTTTTTTTAATGTAACTAGAGTTTCAATTCAAGACATGTGCTTGCTAAGAAACCTTTCTACAACTTGAACCATTCCTCCTACCCTTTTTAATTATTTTTCAGATAGGGTTTCAAGGTTTTTTTTGTTTTTGTTTTTTTGGGTTTTTTTTTTGCCAGTCCTGGGACTTGAACTCAGGGCCTGGGAACTATTCTTGAGCTTCTTTTTCTCAAGGCTCACATTCTACCACTTGAGCCATAGTGCCACTTCTGGCTTTTTCTGTTTATGTGGTTTTGAGGAATTTAACCTAGGGCTTCATGCATGCTAGGCAAGCACTCTACCACTAAGCCACATTCCCAACAAGGGTTTTTGCTCTCTAGCATTGGACTGTGATCATCCTACTTCTGCCTTCGAAGTGGCTAGGGTAACAAGCATGCACCACTATGTCCACATTGTTCTATTGAGATGGGGGGGGGGGGTCCTCACTTTTTGTCCAGGCTGCCTCAAACTGTAATCCCCAAGGTCTCCATCTCCTAAGTAGCTGGGAGTAAGTGTTCCATATTTTATTTTTATTTTGGTTTTTTTTTTTTTTTTTTGGGGGGGGGTCCAGTCGTGGGCCTGAACTCTGGGCCTGGGCGCTGTCCCTCAGCTCTTCAGCTCAAGGCTAGCGCTCTACCACTTGAGCCACAGCGCCACATCTGGTTTTTTTCCTGCTTTTGTGGTGCTGAGGAATCAAACCCAGGGCCTCATGCATGCAAGGCAAGCACTCTACCACTGAGCCACCTTCCCAGCCCTTCCATATTTGAAAAAAAGAAAATAGAGGGCTGGGAAGGTGGCTCAGTGGTATAGTTGCTTGCCTAGCATGCATGAAGCCATGGGTTCGAGTCCTCAGTACCACGTAGACAGAAAAAGCCAGAAGTGGCACTGTGGCCCAAGTGGTAGAGTGCTAGCTTTGAATAAAAGAAGCTCATGGACAGTGCCCAGGCCCTGAGTTCAAGCTCCATGACTGACAAAAAATAAAAGGAAGAAAGAAAGAGAGAGAGAGAGAGGAGAGAGGGAAGGAAGGAAAAAAGAAAGAAAAAGAAAGAAAGAGAGAGAGAGAGAGAGAGAGAGAGAAAGAAAGAAAGAAAGAAAGAAAGAAAGAAAGAAAGAAAGAAAGAAAGAAAGAAAGAAAGAAAGAAAGAAAGAAAGAAAGAAAAAGAAAGAAAGAAAGAAAGAGCGAATAAGCAACTACAAGAATTCTGGAGGAGGGGAAATTCAGGAGTAGAATATTAGGTATTTTGAATTTAAGATGCTTACTAATATCTGAGTGAAACTGTCAAGAGTCTGGAGTTCAAGGGCAGGTCAAAAGGAGTTCTCAACTGGAAATTATCTACCAAGTGATTGTACCTTGATTTGGATATAAAGATAAAGTCTGTCATTTTTCCCTTCTAGTACTAGAGACTGAACCCAGGGCCTTGTCATGCTAGTCAAATATTTTACCATTTGTGCTACACCCCTAGTCTTTTTGTTTATGTTTTGTCTTTGAGATAGAATTTTGCTATATAACCCAGACTGAACTTGAACCCAAGATCCTCCTGCTTCTGCTTCCTCAGTAGCCAGGATTATAGGCATGATCTGTGAGACCAGGTAGGCTATACCTATTGAAGGTGTTGTTAGATGAATGAATGAGTTGGCAGGCAGGAACAGGGTACTGATCTCTGATTTCTTCTGCCAGCCCCCATCTGTTTCCTGGGCCTGCTGTTGCCACCACTCAATCCAGCAGCCCCCATCTCCCCAGCGGAGCCCATCAGTCAAGCCTATAGCCTGGCCCTCTACATGCAGAAGAACACATCAACACTGCTTCAGACCTATGTGAGTGACACTGAGTAGAAACAGGGACCAGGGGAGGAGGACCCTGGGAAGGGGAAGTAGAGCAAGCCAAGAGATTCTTGTAGTCCCATGGGAACTGAGGCTCTATAAACTAGAGACACACTAACTCAGATGTTATTGTTGGCTGGGTGATCTTGGACAAGGCATCCCTTCTCCCACGGTCCCAGCTTCCACATATGTAAAATGGGATGGTGATTATGTCTTTGCTGATCTGTTAATTCTAAAGAAGGGCTTTGGCATACGGTCATAGTGATTTCCACAGCCATTTCATATCATGTGCCCATATAAGCCATAAGTCATAGTGGGCACTCTATTCTTATGGGCTTAAAGATTTTTTTTTTTTTGCCAGTCCTGGGGCTTGAACTGGAGGCCTGGGCACTGTCCATGAGCTTCTTTTGCTCAAGGCTAGCACTCTACCACTTGAGCCACAGCAGCACTTCTGGCTTTTTCTGTGTATGTGGTACTGAGGAATCGAACCCAAGGCTTTATGCATGCTAGGCAAGCACTCTTCTACTAAGCCACATTCCCAGCCTTACAGACTTTTTGTTGTTGTTCCAGGCCCGGGGCTTTAACTTGGGCTCTGGGTGCTGTCCTTGACTTCCTTGCTCAAGGCTAGTGCTCTACTACAGCCACAACTCTACTTCCAGCTTTCTGGTGGTTTATTGGAGATAAGAGTCTCACAGAGGGGCTGGGAAGTTGGCTCAGTGGTAGAGTGCTAGCCTTGAGCAAAAGAAGCTCATAGACAGAGCCCTGGTCCTATGTTCAAGCCCCAGGATTGGCAAAAAGAAAGTCTCACAGACTTCTCTCTCAGAGCTGGATTTGAGCCTCAGTCCTCTGATCTCAGCCTCCTGAGTCTCTAGGATTACAGGTGTGAGTCACTGGCTCCTGACAATGGACTTTTTTTTTTTTTGGCAGTCACGGGGCCTGAACGCTGGGCCTGGGCTCTGTCCCACAGCTCTTCAGCTCAAGGCTAGCACTCTACCACTTGAGCCACAGCGCCACTTGGGGCTTTTTCTGCTTATGTGGTACTGAGGAATCGAACCCAGGGCTTCATGCATGCAAGGCAAGCACTCTACTACTGAGCCACCTTCTTTGCCCCCTAGGACTCTTAAAAGTTCTGAGAAGTGGAATTAGAATCAGAATTACAGATGAGGACACAAACTCAGTTTGTCTGAGGGAACAAAGTTGATAATGCCAGCATCTCACACTAAGTCTGTGAAACTCCAGACCACAGCTTCTGGTTGTCACCCCCACCCCACTGTACAGGAGTGAAGCTGGCAGTCCTTGTCTTTGGGCTGAATCTGGGTTGTGTGATGCTTATTTCCATTTTAAATATGAATGTCTGAAACAAACACTGGAATACTACTGGCTACAACTCTATCTTCTACCTTAACCCTGCATCTCTTGCAAATTACACATTTGCTTGGCCCTGGGACCCTAGAGTTCACAACTTTTTCCTTTTCTATTCTCTAGGCTAACAAGTAGTTATACAATCTGATTCTAGTCCTATATCTACCTCTGTTCCCTGAGTAACCTTGGACATCTTGAGGCTCAGTTTACTGTAAGACTCCTGTCATTTTAAATTTTGTTGTTGTTGGTGGTTATAGGGCTTGAACTCAGGGCCTGGGCACTGTCCCTTCTTTTGCTAAGGACTAGTGCTCTATCACATTGAGCCACAGCTCTACTTCTGGTTTTCTGGTGGTTTGTTAGAGATAAGAGTCTCATGGATTTCCTGCCCAGGCTGGCTTTTTTTTTTTTTTTTTGTCAGTCACAGGATTTGAACTCTAGGCCTGGGCACTGTCCCTGGGCTCTTCAGCTCAAGGCTAGTGCTTTACCACTTAAGCTACAGTGCCACTTCTGGCCTTTTCTGTTCATGTGGTGCTGAGGAATCGAACCTAGGGCCTCATGCATGGGAGGCAAGCACTCTACTGCTGAGCTACCTTCCCATTCCCCCAGGCTGGCTTTAAATCTTAATCTTCAGGTCTCAAACTCAAAGCTAGGATTATAGGTGTGAGCCACCAGCACCCAGCTAAAACAGTAATATTAAAAACAAGCAAACAAGACAAACTGATCTACCAATTATAAGATCTATAAGTGTATATTTAAGAGTGAGTCTTCATTTGTGGAGGAAAAATTTTGTTAGAGAAGGCTCTTGATGGGGCTAGGAAGGTGGCTCAGTGGTAGAGCGCTTGCCTTGCATACATGAGGCCCTGGATTTGATTCCTCAGCACCACATAAGCAGAAAAAGCTGGAAGTGGCGCTGTGGCTCAAGTGTCAGAGCACTTGCCTTGAGCTGAAGAGCTGAGGAACAGCACCCAGGCCCATAGTTCAGGCCTCAGGACTGACCAAAAAAATAAATAAGTGGGAAACTCCAAACCCCAGTACTGAAAAAAAAAAAAAAAGAAAGAAAAGAAAAAAGAAGGCTCTTGACTAAATTTAAATCATTAAAAATTATTTGTTCATGAATAAAATTAGCAATACAAACAAAAGAATACTAGAAATCAAAAAGATCAATCTAGCTGGGCGCTGGTGGCTCACACCTGTAATCCTAGCTACTCAGGAGGCTGAGATCAGAGGATCATGGTTCAAAGCCAGCCTGGGCAGGAAAGTCTGTGAGATTCTTATCACCAATAAAAAACACTAGAAAAGTGGAAGTAGCACCTTGGCTCAAGTGATAGAGTGCTAGCCTTGAGATGAAGAGTTGAGGGACAGTGCCCAGGACCAGAGTTCAAGCCCCACACCTGGAAAAAAAAAAAAAGAAAGAAAGAAAATTTAAAAAAAGATCAATCTGTTAATAATATACTTGGGTTGAAAACATAAAAATAAAATCAGGGCTGGGAAGGTGGCTCAGTGGTAGAGCGCTTGTCTTGCATGCTCGAGGCCCTGGGTTCGATTCCTCAGCACCACATAAGCAAAAAGAAAAAAAAAAGCCGGAAGTGGCGCTGTGGCTCAAGTGGTAGAGCGCTAGCCTTGAGCTGAAGAGCTGAGGGACAGCACCCAGGCCCAGAGTTCAAGCCCCACGACCGGACTCCCAAAAAAATAAATAAATAAAATCACAGGGTTTATATATATATATATTTACTCATTAGTTAATGAGCAGGGGATTTTCACACTCTTGTTGTGGGTCAAAAACATGATTACCCGCCGGGCGCTGGTGGCTCACGCCTGTAATCCTAGCTACTCAGGAGGCTGAGATCTGAGGATCGCGGTTCAAAGCCAGCCCAGGCAGGAGAGACCGTGAGACTCCTATCTCCAATAAACCACCAGAAAACCGGAAGTGGCGCTGTAGCTCAAGTGGTAGAGCGCTCGCCTTGAGCTGAAGAGCTGAGGGGCAGCGCCCAGGCCCAGAGTTCAAGCCCCACGACCGACAAAAAACAAAAAAACAAACAAACAAAAAACCATGATTACCGATCAGCTTTATAATGATACTACCATGTATGAGTTAGGAAATTTTGGGATTCCATGTTGTACAGTTGATATAAACTATATCCCAACAGGGCCCTTCCTCTGGGTCAGGACACCCCAACTCCTGAAGGGTGCTGAATAGGGACTCCTCCTCTGAAATGTCTATCTCAGAGCCCCAGCACCCCTGACTTCTGTCTCTGTCCTTCACCTAGCTGCAGTACCAGGGCAGCCCCTTCAGTGACCCCGGTTTCTCGGCCCCTGAGCTCCAGTTGAGCAGCCTACCACCTGCTGCAGTCTCCTTCAAGACTTGGCATGCTCTGGAGGATGGGGAGCGCCTGAACCGAGCCCAGGGAGCCTTCCTGGCCTTGACTCAGCACCTCCAGCTTGTGGGAGATGACCAGAATGACCTGAATCCTGGCAGCCCTATCCTGTTGGCCCAGCTTGGAGCTGCAAGACTCAGGGCTCAAGGCCTGTTGGGTAACATGGCTGCCATCATGGCTGCCCTGGGACTGCCTATCCCCCCTGAAGAAGATACTCTGGGGGTTGTTCCCTTTGGGGCCTCTGCGTTTGAGAGGAAATGTCGAGGCTATGTAGTGACTCGGGAATATGGCCACTGGACAGACAGAGCTGTGAGAGACTTGGCTCTGCTCAAAGCCAAATACCCAGCATAAAGGGTTAGGAGTTGCTGTGGAAAGCTACAACACTTCTTTCACAATGGACTTATCTGCCTTGCTTCTGGGACAAAAAGTGTGGGGGGGGGGGTGGAGGGGATGGAGCTGCATCTTATTTATAAACAGGGCTGTGTGCCTTGTCTTTGGGAATATTTCCTGGAAACTCATTCAATATTCCTTATTGCTTGGCCCTTCCTGCTCAGGTCCTCCCTTCCAGATTTAGACCGGCCCTACTTATCCCTTTTGTGGGTTATCCATTCAGTGGTTATCTATTTTCCTACTTTCTGTTTAGGAGCAGCCCCCTGGTCTTGGGCTCTCCGAGACCTTCCCTTTCCTATAATTTGGGGGAACTCCAGGGATTGACCTCTTATCTACCTCAATTCCTATGTGAAGATACTGTCTTTCTGAGCAGATAGACCTCCCTGCTTCTTGCTGGAGTTCAGTTCCTTCCATAGTCTACCTCTGTTCTGTGTCTGCTCTCCCTTTTTCTGTCTGGAGGAGCTTCATTTCTTGATCAGTGGAAGCGTAATTCTCAGCTGCAGCCACTGGGACTCATCTGCATCTGTTTCCTTCTTTTATAAATTTAATTTTTGTCAGTCATGGGGCTTGACCTCTGGGCCTGGGCATTGTCCCTCGGCTCTTCAGCTCAAGGCTAGTGCTTTACCACAGGAACCACAGCACCACTTCCAGTTTTTTTGAGTGTTTTATTGGAGCTAAGAGTCTCACAGACTTTCCCGCTTGAGCTGGCTTTGAACGGCTATCCTCAGATTCTCAGCCTCCTGAGTAGTTAGCATTACAGGCACGAACCACTGGCACCCAGCTATTTCCTTCTCAAGACACATCTCCTTCTTGTTCTGGGCAAACAGATGGTTCCTCTGGCCTAGATCTTTCATGAATCTCATTTTTGTGCTAGTACAGGGACTTGAACTCAGAGCCTCACACTTTTTTGCTGGAGGCTGACACTACCACCTGAACCACACCTCCACTTCGCTTTTTCTGTTTAATTGGAGATGAGTTTCTCAAATTTGTCTGTCCTTTGAACAGGGAGCCTCAAATATCAGTCACCTGAATAGCTAAGATTACAGGCCAGTTCCTGGCCGTATCTTTTTTTTTGGGGTGTGGGGTGTGGGGGTCTTACTGTGGCTTGAATTTAGGGCCTCACATTTTCACTTGGCTTTTTTACCTGTGGCTGCAGATTTACCTGCCTGGGCTGGCTTCCAGTAGTGAACCTCAGATCTCATCTTGGGTAGGTAGACTTATAGGCATGAACCTCCAACACCTGTCAGTACATCTATTTATATTGGGCCTTTTGGATGTGTGTGGAGGACCTGCCTGTATCCCAAAGATCCGATTCTCAAAATTGTATCTAGCCAGGCACTGGTGGCTTTTGTCTGTACACAGGAGACAGATCTGAGGATCACAGTTTGAAGCCAGTTCCAACCGGAGATTAGTTCCAATTAACCACCTGAAAACCAGATGTGGAACTGCCTTAAAGTGATAAAGAGTACTAGCTTTGAGCAAAAAAGCTCAGGAACAGTACTCAGGCCTCCAATCAAGTCCTATGACTGATACCACCCCCCTTCCCCCTCCCAAAAAAAGTTGTATCTTCATGTTTAGCAACAGTTAATTTTCAGTTTATTTTTAAATGTTTTATTTACAAAGAAAATATTTATTCTCAAATAAAACTTGTTCAAGGTGTCACCTTTTCTTACACAGACCTGGATAGGAGTGTAGGGACTGGGCACGGGGGACAGAAAGCAGGACATCCAGGGAGGAGGACAGGTGCCTTAAGGGGTGTGTGTATATGGGGGGGGTGTGGATCAGCACAGCAGGAGGATGACCCTGAGGAAGGTGGGCTGAAGTTTGGGATGGAGAAGCTGTCTCACTACAGGACTAGCAGACACTTTCTCATCCAGAGAAGGACAAAGATGATCAGAAACAGAGACCAAGCATCAACATCAACCACCTCCAGGAGAGGAGATTGAGATGGATACCTTATCCACATGGTAGATGAGGAAAAGGAGAGACAGGGAGATTCCCCCCCAAGAGACCCGGTAATAAAGGACCCAACAAAAAAACAAAACAAAAACAAAAAAAAAAAAGGAGAGAAAGCTGAAAAAGATGGGACAGGCGCGTTCTCCGAGAAGACAAGAATCTAGAGATGAGGAAGGCACAAAGCCAACTGCTCTGGTGTCTGCCGTCAGGCAGGAGCCCCGGACACCAGCTGGCCCAGGTCACCCTCGGTGCGGCTCACCCACTCGCCGTACAGGCCACACACGTGGAGCCCCAGCACTTTGGCCGAGAACCCCCCGGGGGCGGGGGCGGGGGCGGCTGCGGTGGCCGCCTCGGTCGGGGAACCCTGGGAACCATGGGCCGAAGCGCCCAGCGCGGCCAGCACGGTCTCCACGGCGGCTCCCAGGGCCCGGGCCTGGCGCGCCGCTTCTTCCAAGCGCCGCAACAGGCGCGGCGCGCGCGGGTTCAGTTCGGCCTGGCGGCGGCGCACGCCATCCAGCAGCACGGGCAGCGCGGCCAGCGCCGCGGCGTCCAGCCGCAGCCGCTCGGGCACCGGCAGCCCCGCGTGGCCTGGTGCCGGGGCGCTCAGGCCTGCCACCGGCAGCCGGGGCGGGGAGAAGCCTGGCAGCCCGAAGGGCTCTCCCTGGTGCTGCACCTGCAGAGACAGGGCAGCGGGTCAGCGGGGGGTGGGGGGGTGGGTTCCAGAGACAGGGGTTCTGTGGAGGCTGGTACCCTCCTTTCCTAAGGCCTGAAATGCTTCATCTTACAAATGGTGTCTCTGAACAGGGCTACTGTGTTTGAGATGAAACCCACTGAGAATTGGGAAGATGTCTTAGTGGTAGAGTGCTTGCCTAGCATGCATGAAGGCCCTGGGTTCAATTCCTCAGCACCACATAAACAGGAAAGGCTAGAAATGGTGCTGTGTGGCTCAAGAGGTAGAGTGCTAGCCTTGAGCAAAAGAAGCTCAGGGATAGTGCCCAGGCCCTGAGTTCAAGCCCCAGGACTGACAAAAAACAACAACAACAAAAATCACATGAACATAGGCTTTCTTTCAAGAATCATTGCCTGTGCTTCCTCATCCCTAATATGGAGCTAATAACAGTATCAACTCATAAAGTAGAGATGAACACACAAAGAGTTTAACGCAGGTGGTGACCACTAAGAAGGACAAACCTAAGTTCAAATCCTGTTTAAAACAGTTCCTGCTGACTACCGGTGGTTCATGCCTATAATCCTAGTTACTCAAGAGGCTGAGATCTGAGGATTGCAGTTCAAAGCCAGGTTGGGCAGGAAAGTCCCCATGAGACTCATCCCCAATTAACCACTCAAAAGTCAGAGGTAGAGCTGTGGCCCAAGTGGTAGAGCACTAGCCTTGAGCACAAAGAGGCTCAGGGACAGTGCCCAGGCCCCAAGTTCAAGCCCTACAACTGACAAAAAAAAAAAAAAGTTTCTGGCTGTGCCCTTTCCTCCATTTCCTAAAATCATTTCTCTGAGCTTCACACTTTGTGTGTGTGTGTGTATGTGTGTGTGTGTGTGTGTGTGTGTGCATGCGTACATGTGCACGCGCACATGAGTGAAGGCATGGAGCTCTTACTGGGCTTCCCGCACCCCCCTGTGCCCGTAAGGCTGGCATTCTATCACTTAAATGATCCTTTTTGCTGGTTAAACCGGTAACCAGCAAAAGGTAAGAGTTTCAAAGTATTTGTCTGCCAAGGCTGGTTTCAAACCCAGGATCCTTAGATCAGCTTGCTAAGTAGTTAACATTATAGGCAGGAGTCAATGGAGCCAGAGCCCAGCTTGAACTTCACTCTTTGACACCTGTACAAGAATGTCCTGCCATAGGGCTGGGAAGGTGGCTCAGTGGTAGAGTGCTTGCCTTGAATGCAAGAGGCCCTGGGTTCGATTCCTCAGCACTACATAAAGAAAAAAGCCGGAAGTGGCGCTGTGGCACTAGCCTTGAGCTGAGGGGCAGCACCCAGGCCCAGAGTTCAGGCTCCACAATTGGACACCCCCCCCCCAAAAAAAAAGAATGTCCTGCCAGCGGGTCTTAGAAATCATAGAAGTCAATGTGGGGACTCAGTCCTATTTCACTCCCTCCTCATCCTCCCCAACCTGTACCTGCACTGGGCAAGGATTCAATGAATACCTGTCATGGCCTTGAGTTCCAACCCCAGTACTACCCAAAAACATCAAAAACAAAAAATAAACATAAACAGTCTCCCAATAATATTGTGATAATGATGGTGATTTTGTAAATCAGAAAATTGGTCTAAAGTCAGTGACTTGCCTAGATAATCCATCTAGGATGTGGCAGATCTGTTATTTGAGCAAAGCTGGTTGTAGTACTCTATTATCTATTATAATTATTATATTATTATATATTATACAGCATAATCACATGACATATATTATGTCATATATGTGATATAATATATAAATAAATATTTTATTTGGTTCTTTATTTTGGTGCCAGTCCTGGGCTTGAACTCAGGGCTTAAGCTTTTTTGCTTAAGGATAGCACTCTACCACTTGAGCCACAGCTCCACGTAGGGCTTTGTGGTGGTTAATTGGAAATAAGAGTCACATGGAGTTTCCTACCCACGCTGGCTTCAAACTGAGATCCCCAACTCCCAGTCTCCTGAGTAGCAAGGGTTACAGGCATGAGCCATTTGCACCCAGCAGTTATTTTAAAATGTTACTGTTTCTACCCCAACTCATAAGTTTGAAGGCTTAAACTGTCTGATTCAAGACTACCTCCCTCCACTACTCCATAGTAATTTGGACACCAAAGTATCCTCAGCTTAATCATAGATATTGGCAGATCCCTTGCCTCCATAAAATCCCTTTGTGCAATAGTTTTTTCCCCAGTTTGAAACTCCTTCTTAGCCTCTCTGAATGTCCCAGGTAGAAGAGTTCACAGTTCACCTTGTTCAACTACCTCCTTTTCTTTTTTTGTCAGTTGTGGGGCTTGAACTCGGGCTGGGCACTGTCCTTGACCTCTTCAGCTCAAGGCGAAAGCTCTACCACTTAAGTCACAATACCACTTCTGTTTTTTCTTTTTTCTGTTAGTTATTGGAGATGAAGACTCTTATGGACTTTTCCTGCCCAGGATGGCTTTGAACCCTGATTTTCAGATCTCAGCCTCCTGAGTAGGTAGGACACAGGCGTGAGCCACTGGTGCCCGGCTCAACTGCCTCCTTTTATAGCCTATGAAGTTGAGGTGACAAGATCACAGTGAGCCTAGAATCTAGGACTCCTGACTCCCACATCAGGGTTCTCTTTGCTTTCTCTGGCTGCCTCTGATTTCCAGCACCTAGAAAGGAGCCTCCAAGCACAGGCAGAATAGCATTTGGATCACTGACAGGGGTCCTCCTCCAATTTTCTGTGTGGCCAGGAACAAGTCACTATCCCTCTCAGGAGCCTTAATTTCTAAGCTGGGAAAGAGGTTGAGAAAGCAGCTGATAGAGACCTCTGATCTGTACTTGCACATTCCCAGGCCTTTGGCACCTCCCACCCACATTTCCACTCACATATTCCTGGAGCAGCTGCTCAGCGTATTTGGTGAGGAGGCGGGCAAGGCTGTGTGTCTGCCGGATCTTGGCCTCCAAGTGGGGAAGCAGTGAGATTGAGGACTCAGCCTTGGGTTCTTCTGGTGGAAAAGGATGGAGGAATGAGGGCAGGGAGCCCACACTCTGCTCCTTGACCACCTCTCCCAGGCTGGCTCTTCCCCTTCTTAATCCAGAGACTGTGTTCTGGATTCTCTGGCATTCAAGCCAGGCAGAATCTGTCCCAATCTAACTGGGGGAAAATGAGGCACTAGACCTACCTGAAATGTGTTTCCTATCACCAAATCACTTGTGAAATTCTATTAAAGCCAAATTCAAATACTGCCTCCTCAATGCAGTTTTTACCTCTGTGTATCTGCTTTTACCAGGGATACTTTAAAGATAAGGCACATATGTCTATACTTCTGTGACTGCTGGTGAGATTCAGCATCGCTGAAGCACACAACCTCAGATTGGAATGTTCCTTTAAAGCTCATTTTACAGACAGGAAAACTGTTGCCCCATTCCCTCTCTATGAGAGAAACTAGGCAGAAGCCAAAAGGTGGATTCCCCAGGCCGAAGACTACATTTCCCGAGATGCATAGCGCGGGCGCCCAGTACAAACTGGGGAATGTAGTCTTTGCCTCGCAACACCCGCTCCGCCCTCGCTTCCTCTCCCCCCCCCCCCGCTCCCCTCCCCCCCCCCCCCCCCCCCGGCCGGTGCCGCGTCTCCCACCGCTGATTCCGACCAGGACTCTTCTCCTCTAGTTGTCACTCACTAGGGCCTGTGGTTGAGACAACCTTCTCTAACTGGACACCTTCCAGCCCCGCTAGTTCTGATTCTTTCCCAGTGCTCTGAAACCAACGTCCTGTCGGCCCTCCCTCCGGGAGTACCACCGGGGATCTAACCCTGCGTCCGAGCCCCTGAACCTGCAGCCCCAGCCCCGGGCTTGCTCTAGACCGTCAAGCCTGCCCTTTTACCCAACCCACTCGCTCCCCATGAAACTGCAGCCCCAGGCTTCCCTTAAGCCTTCAAGCCTGCCCTGCTGCCCAACTCACCCGCTCGTTACCTGACACCGGAGCCTGCCCCCCCCCCCCCCCCCCCCGCCCAGGCCGCTCCTCTCCCGGGCCGGAGGGGAATGGTGGTGGAGACCTGAACCCCCCACCTTCCAACCCTTCTTACTCATTCTGCCCTGGGGGACCCAGGGTCGATCCCTTTGCCCCTTACCCAGACTTCCCTCCCTCTGGCTCATGCTGGCCCCTGGCTGATCCCGGCTCCCTCCACACCCCCTTTCGGAGGGAGGGGGGAGGGAGAAGGGGGGAAAAGGGTAAGGGCGGGGCCCACACACAGCCAATCATAGCCTAGACCCCAAATATTCCCCCGCCACACACACTTCCAGACAAGATTCCTTGGCCCTGAGCTCAGCCATCCGCCTGCCTGGCCTAGATTGGTAAGGGGCCAGAGATGGTAGGCAGGTGTCAGCTCAGTGAATAGGTTCTGAGGCCTGTTAGGCTGCCAGCCCTATGCCCTACCCAGAGCGGGAGGCAGACACTTATGTGAGCCTTCACCTTACCAGGCCTAGCAACAGACTCCTCCCTCCCCACCAGGACGTACACTTTCATGTACTGAGTTTCAGACATCCTGACCCAAATTCTTGTATTGTAAGAGCAAGCTTCAGACACCTATACATGAGGGCTGGGAATGTGGCTTAGCAGTAGAGTGCTTGCCTAGCATGCATGAAGACCTGGGTTCGATTCCTCAGTACCCCATAAATGGAAAAAGCAGGAAGTGGTGCTATGGCTCAAGTGGTAGAGCTGTAGCCTTGAGCACAGAGAGGCTCAAGGACACACCCAGGCCCTGAGTTCAAGCTCCAGGACCAGCAAAAAAAAAAAAAAAGTCATACCCAATTACTACCCCCATTAACATGGTATAGAATGGTACACACTTAACCCCACGATTGTTTCCCAAGGACCCACTCTGACCTGAGTTCTGGGGTCGATCCATATTTAGTCTCCCTTGTCCCCCACACACCAGGAGCTCACAGTCTGATGAAGGAGACCTTAAACAACAGCAGTACTGAGTCTGAGAAGGAGACTAAGGAACTGTGAAGGAGGCCTGGGTATCTGAAGCTGTTGCCATACACAGACAGCCAAAGGACAGTAAAGCATATCACTGGCCGAGTGTTAGGTGGATCTGAAGCCAGACTATTGATAGGGGCCACAACCACCCAATTTACCAACAGTGAATATATATGGAGTATTTACTGTGTGCCAGGCACTAGTGTGTGTGTGGACTTCCATGTTACAGATGAAGAAATAGACACATATGAGTCATCCTAGGCCACACAGATGTGTGAAGGTCTGGTATTTTACTTCTGCAGTGTGGTTCCACAAATGCTGTTTTAACCATCCACCTAATCCTTAACCCCTTGGGTCAAGTTCACTTGAAAAACTCACAGACACATACGTCTGTTTTTGAATTAAACACATACACAGCAGCACAGATTCAGACATGATCCTATCTATTGACTGGCCAGTCTCAAACCAAGACACATTCATTTTCCTAAAACAACAACAAAAACAAAAACACTTTGTCTGGGCACCAGTAGCTCATGCCTGTAAACCTAGCTACTCAGGAGGCTGAGTTCTGAGGATCACAGTTCAAAGCAGCCTGGGCAAGAAAGTCCGTGAGACTCTTATCTCCAATTAACCACCAGAAAACTAGAAGTGGCACTGTGGCTCAAGTGGTAGAGTGCTAGCTTTGAGCTAAAGAGCTGAGGGACAGTGCCCAGGCTCAGAGTTCAAGCCCCACAACAGACAAAAAAAAAAACCCAAAAGCAAAAAGCAACAATTCTGAACTGAACTACAATACACATGTGAAAAGGCACACACATCAGAAACAACTTGAATTTTCAGATAAATATGAGTAAGCCAGATTCAGAAACAGAACATGCTCTCAGAAATCCCTTCTTTTCCCCTTCCAGTATTGAGGGTGACTGCTATCCTTTCTCTCTCAGTTCCCCCTTCCCCCCCACATCTATTGTGGGGCTTGAACGCAGAGTCTGGGCACTGTCCTTGATCCTCTTGTGCTCTAGGCCAACACTCTACCACCTGAGTCCCTGTGCCACCTCCAGGTTTTCTGTGGTTGATCAAAAGTAAGAGTTTCATAGGGACTTTTCTTTTTTTCTTTTTTTTGGTCCCTTCGTGGGGCCTGAACTCTGGGCCTGGGCGCTGTCCCTCAGCTCTTCAGCTCAAGGCTAGCGCTCTACCACTTGAGCCACAGCGCCACTTCTGGCTTTTTTCTTATGTGGTGCTGAGGAATCGAACCCAGGGCCTCATGCATGCAAGTGCTCTACCACTGAGCCACCTTCCCAGCCCTCATAGGGACTTTTCTGCCTGGGCTGGCTTTGAAAGGCGATCCTCAGATCTCAGCCTCCTGAATAGCTAGAATTACAGGTGTGAGCCACCAGCACCTAGCTTATCTTGACGTCTTACACCATAGCTCTGATTCATATATCTAGAACCATCAGAGTGTACTGTCAAGTCTGGCTTCCTTTACTCAGGTTTTGTTCATGAGACATTTGTTGTTCTGGTCTATATCCATGGTTCATATGGTTCCTGTCTATGAACAGGTTGTAATTCATTTTCCATTTGTCCTGTTGATGGATTTTTTTTTTTTTTTACAGTTTGGATCTATTGAGAATGCTATGAAAATTCCAGTATACCTATCTTAGTGCTCACATGTACACATTTCTGTTATGCGTTGACAACCTCGGAGTGGAATTGCCGAATCCTAAGGTTATGTGTTGTACCTAACTAGAAAACTGCCAGCTTTCTACCAGTGTCTACCAACTTTCACTACTCCAGAAATAGGATAACTCAGATGTTTTACTTCCTTGTCTACACGTGGTACAGTATGCTTTTTCCAGGTTTCCACTGGCTGGGAAGACCCGCTTGTACTGGGAGCGCCTGGCAGGTACTTGGCACTCCGTTGACTGTTGAAGAAAGTTGCGCAGCGTGGACTGGGCCGGTCGGCCCAGGGCGGAAGCGCGCGCGCAGGCACCGAGGCGCGCGCGCGCGCACGCCTGCGTACGCACACAGACTCACAGCCAGCATTTCAGGAACGCCCACCAGCCGCGGACGCACACCAGGACCCAAACCCTCCGGCACCTCGGCGCCCACGTGGTCTGAACGCACGGCCTCGGCCTCGCCACGCGCGCCCAGCCGCGGTACCCGCCCCCAGCTCTTCCCTCCGCCGCGGGCAGGGGGCGCTGCGGACAGGGCAGCCCGAGGGGGCGGGCCCGGGGCGGGGCGGGGCCCGGCGGGGCTTCCAGGCCTGCACTCCGGCCGCCTGCGTTGCCGAGAGGCTCCGGGGACGGGCCGGGGCGGGGCGCCGCGGCAGGAAGCGGGGCGGAGACTCGCGGAGGCATTGGGAGCGAGGGAGGGCGCGGCCAACTCCCGAAGGGACGGCCGGCGGCGAGCGCGGCTTCCCGGCCTGGCGCCGAGCCTGAGCCCGCTGGACCGACGCGGCCCCGCCGCGGGCTCGGTCCCGCTCCAGCCCCGCCAGCATGGCCGGCCGGACTGTACGGGCCGAGACCCGGAGCCGGGCCAAGGATGACATCAAGAAGGTGATGGCGACCATCGAGAAGGTCCGGAGATGGTGAGCGCTGACCACCCTCCCCCGCCCCCCGCTCCCGGGCCCTGGGCGGGCCATGGCGGGGGCCATCCCTCCAAACGCGCCTGCCGGTCCTCAGCGGTGGGGGCGCAAGTGGAAGGTGTATCCACGCCCACCCGCTGTGCCCGGGACCCACAGGCTTCCACTCGCGCTCCCCTGGCTGCTCCCGAGGTCTATAAAGCGCGGTCCCCAGCGGTGCCCATGCCCTCCTCACCTATGCCCCGCCCCCTGAGCGTTGACACTCCTCCCGCCAGCGTGCTTCCCTGCTGGGGTCCACAGCCAGGCCCACAGTGCTGCCGTGGCCCCCAGTCTACCCTTTCTCTAGTCGCGCCCCATCTCTGTCCTGGGATTTAGAGGGCTGTCTTTCTCCTTCTTTGCCCCATTAGCAAAACAAACCCTACAGAAATAACCCTGCTTATGCCCAGGTCTGCAGATGTGCCAGCTTGTGGGGGCGGGTGGGGGGGGAGAGTATCTCTCTCCTCAGGCCTCTCTGACCCTTCCTACTCTCCCACAGGGAGAAGCGCTGGGTAACTGTGGGCGACACTTCACTTCGTATCTTCAAGTGGGTACCAGTGGTGGATCCCCAAGAAGAGGTGAGCAAGACCCACTCCCACCAAATCCTGCACCTGCACAACCTCAGGCAAACCCTCCCTTGACTCCCACCTTCAATACCTACTCTGAGACCCAAGTGTCACAGCCCAGAAAGGGGCAGCATTTCTTAGCAACTCATCTCCATCTTCCTTTTTCCTGTCCCAGAACCGGAAGGTCATGATCTCTGCAGCATACACAATCTTTGTCACTTAAGGCAGCACCATTGGCCTCTTTGTGCCTCAGTTTCCTTATTTGAACAAAGGAGGCCTTGCAAAAGCTACTTAGAAAACTGGTTCTGATAGTATTCCTCTAACCCCTAGGAACGGCGGAGGGCAGGTGGAGGGACAGACAGATCTCGTGGCCGGGAGAGGCGGGGCAGGGGCGCCAGTCCAAGAGGGGGTGGCCCTCTTATTCTGCTGGACCTCAACGGTATGTAGGGATCCTGGAACTGGGGGTTGTGGTATGTGAAGGATGACATTGGGTGTCTCAGGCTAACCATCCCAGCTTTTGCTCCCACAGATGAGAACAGCAACCAGAGTTTCCATTCAGAAGGTTCCCTGCAAAAAGGCACAGAGCCAAGTCCTGGGGGCACTCCCCAGCCCAGCCGCCCTGTGTCACCTGCTGGACCCCCAGAAAGGGTCACCACAGAGGAGGCCCAGCCCCCACAGCTGGGTCAAGAGAGAGGTAGGACCATGTGCCTCTCAGAACCCTCTCCTCTGAGTCCTGCCCTCTCTAGAATCAAACCTATCCGCTTATCTTGTACCTGCTCTACCTGCTGCCACTAGAGCTGCAGAACTACCTCTAGCAGTGGTCTGTCTCATTTTTCTAGCTTCTTAGGATCTGTAGATAACACATCATCATGGAGGGTTTTTTTTTTGGGCCCAGTTGTGGGGCCTGAACTCTGGTCCTGGGCGCTGTCCCTCAGCTCTTCAGCTCAAGGCTAGCGCTCTACCACTTGAGCCATAGCGCCACTTCCGGCTTTTTTCTTTTTGCTTATGTGGTGCTGAGGAATCAAACCCAGGGCCTCAGGCATGCAAGGCAAGCACTCTACCACTGAGCCACCTTCCCAGCCCAATCATGGAGATTTTTTTTTTTTGGGTCCGGTCGTGGGGACTGAACTCTGGGCCTGGGCACTGTCCCTCAGCTCTTCAGCTCAAAGCTAGCACTCTACCACTTGAGCCACAGCGCCACTTCCGGCTTTTTTTCTTTTTGCTTATGTGGTGCTGAGGAATCGAACCCAGGGCCTCATGCATGCAAGGCAAGCGCTCTACCACTGAGCCACCTTCCCAGCCCTCATGGAGATTTTTATATAAATTTATTTCTTTGCTACAGTACAGTCTTCCAGAACTTCCATCTCAATTACCTTCTTCAGTGTCTGCCCTATACTAATCTTGTAGGCCAGTATATACCTTAGAATATTATCAGATGCATATGTTCCCAATAAGTAATTCGTTGTGTAAATAAGTAACAGATAATCATAGGAGTGATTAGTAACAATAAGGATAATTGCTGGTATTTGTTAAGTCCCAGATACCCTTCTAAGCAATTCTCATTCAATCTTATCTACAACCTTGGGGGGGGGGGAGGGCTGTGATCCTACTAGCACCTTATTTATTTATTTATTCATTCATTCATTTTTGCCAGCTCTTGGGGTTGAACTCAGGGCCTGGGCACTGTCCCTGAGCTTCTTTTGCTCAAAGCTAGCACTCTACCACTTGAGCCACAGTGCCACTTCCAGCTTTTGCTGGAGGGCCTTCATCCATGCTAGGCAAACAATCTATCATTAAGCCACATTCCTAGCCCCTAGCATTTATACAAAAAAGAGATGAGAATCCAGAGGAGTTAGTTCACAAGAGACATCCTGCACCTGAATCTTCCTCAGTTCCTGTCTTCCAAGCAGTTAGTCCCTATCTGGTCAGTATACTTCAGGCCTTCTCAGCTCTGCCCTTCTCAACCATCACCTGTGCCTGCTCCAGCCTCCTCTTTGGATTCCATGCACAACCACATGGATACCAAGAGCAACTTTTTCTTTTTTTTTTTTTTTTTGGGTCCGGTCGTGGGGCCTGAACTCTGGGCCTGGGCGCTGTCCCTCAGCTCTTCAGCTCAAGGCTAGTGCTCTACCACTGGAGCCACAGCGCCACTTCCGGCTTTTTTCTTTTTGCTTATGTGGTGCTAAGGAATCGAACCCAGGGCCTCAGGCATGTAAGGCAAGCGCTCTACCACTGAGCCACCTTCCCAGCCCCAAGAGCAACTTTTTCTAAAGCTTCTCATCATTCTGTGATTTCCTGTGACTTTTGACTCCTTAGCTTGACATTTCGAGCCTTCATAAATTGTGGTTCCTTACCAAATTTACACCATAAAATGGGCCTAAAGGCCAGGTCCTACATACTATCCAGCATATACACACATCTGATATAAAACTGGGCTAGGGTAGAGCTTAGTGGTGGAGTCCTTGCCTGGGATGCATGAGGCCTTTGATTCCACCCCTGGCTTCGCTAAATAAGTAAATACAATTGTTAACATTTACTGAGCACCTATTACATGCCAGATACTGTAAATGCTTTTGCCTATATTACTTCACTTAATCCTACCTAAAGTTGCACGGTAATTATTCTCTCTGTCCCCATTTTTCAGATGGGTAAACCAAGGTTCAGAGAGATTAAGTATCTTGCCCAAGGTCAGGGTTTGAACTCAGTCCAAATATAAAGTCTACTCCTAGGGAGCTGGGAAGGTGGCTCAGTGGTAGAGCACTTGCCTTGCATGCATGAGGCCCTGGGTTCGATTCCTCAGCACCACATAAGCAAAAAGAAAAAAGCTGGAAGTGGCGCTGTGGCTCAAGTGGTAGAGCGCTAGCCTTGAGCTGAAGAGCTGAGGGACAGCACCCAGGCCCAGAGTTCAGGCCCCACAACTGGACCTAAATAAATAAATAAAGTCTACTCCCAAAGTGTATGTTCTATTTGCCTAAATTCTGTTCTTCTTCCCTGTTTGTCTACCCAATCAAATCCTACTTATGTTCAAATCCCATGTGACTTTTTTCTGCATCCTGGATGACAGCCAGGGTCCTGGCTTCCTCCTCTGGCTCTCAGAGTCTCTGCTTACATGATTGGTACCTGCCTGTGTTTGTTTTCCCTTCTGTTTGTACTACTGACTCAGAATGGCTTACTCAGAGCATGTCCTTTCACTTGCCATTTCAGACCCTGGGGGCACACCTACAGGCAGCACTGATGACCCCCCCATGCTCACCAAGGAGGAGCCTGTTCCAGAATTGCTGGAAGCAGAGGTGAGAGAGGCCAAAAGGCTGGACTCCTGGGTCTTGGAGGGAATGAGGTTCTGGGGCACTGGGAGACTGAGGTCCAAAAGGGAGATACGGACCCAGGACCCAGCTAAAGGCTTAGGGGCCAGATTCTTGGGACTGAAAGGGTGTTTTAGAGACAATGTTGTGAGGGCTGGAATAGGGTGAATTGAAGACCAGTAAAAGAGTGAAAAGAGCATGGTGATCCTCCATGTAATTAAATCAAAAAAATCCCAGATTGGAAGTATAGCTCAGTGGTAGAGTGCATGTTTAGCATGTACAGCCCTGGGTTCAAACCCCAGCATCATACCAAAAACAAATCAAAAACCAAAAAAAAAAAAAAAAATAACAAAACAAAAAACTAAACAAGAAACTAAAAACTAAACTAAACTAAAATTAGCTTGAAAAGCCCCTCATAAACCTGACATCTCTCACAAGAATTGCCTTGATGTATTTTCAGAAAGATCCAATTACCTCCCCAAAACAGCATTATTAATTGTTGTTGCTTTTGGTGCCCTTCTTGATCTGCATCGTGGCCACCTGGCCCTGGCTAGACTCCTGGGTCCGAGGGGAGTGGCATGGAGGCTGGAGAAGGAGAGGCTAGGAGGCTGCACTCCTGGGTTTGGGTGGAGCTCACGCCTGTCCGCCCTTCCTCTCCAGGCCCCCGAAGCTTACCCAGTCTTTGAGCCAGTGCCACCTGTCCCCGAGGCAGCCCAGGGTGACACAGAGGACTCGGAGGGCGCCCCCCCACTCAAGCGCATCTGCCCAAATGCCCCTGACCCCTGAGAAGCCAGCCTGCTTGTCCTGAAGCCCAAAGTGCCCCTTTGGCTTTTTACAAATAAAGACCCTTTTGTAATTCCGTGTCATGTCATTTCCCGTCAGGGCTGGGAGGGTCTTTGGAGACAGCTTTGTCTCAGGCTCCATTCCTCAGATGGGGGTCACCTAGCTCTGAGAGGGCCTTGCTATAGTCACACCATGGTCACATGTGCATGCAGTGGGGGCTTGAGCCAGGACCCTTCCTCTCCAGCACCCCCACCCTGCTCTTACTCCCTACCTTTGACTTTCCTCATCTACCCTCTGTGAATCCCAGGACCCCTCTACCTGCTCAGCCTTCCCCTAAACCCAACAACTGTCACCGTTTGGGAGAACAAAACCAGTGATTCCCATTTAACTCATAGGAACACAGACCCAGAGGGCACAGGAGACTGGGATGACCAGATCACTTTCCTACCCTCAGGAAGCTGTGGCTTCCAGCCTTCCTGCCTTTGCCAAATCAATCTCTGCCTGCCACTCCTGGCCCTCACATCTATCTGCTGGAGTCCTTGCCCCCCACTCAATCTCCACTTCCTTTTAGAAGTCTTCCGTGACCCCCAGGCTCAGTCAGCATCCCCATTTTTGAACTACCAAAACCACTTGGATTTCCTGCCCTTTGGGGACCATTAATCTGTCTCTGTCTTCTCCACCAGACTGTGGGTACTCTGAGGACAGAAGTAGATCTGGGCTTTACCTAGTTCAATGGCTGGGAGTAGGGCAGTTACAGCAGCTGTTTTGCGAATGAATGAATAAATTAATGGTCTGGGGCTGTCCAGGAAGGCTTCTTTAAGGAAGTAGTATGTGAGCTAGCCTCTTAAGATAAAGCCCTCAACATGGTAGATCTAAAGTCCAAAGTCCTGGTTCAAATCCTGGTTCTGTTATTCACTATCCATGTGGCTCTAGGCAAGTTATTTCTACCCTCTGAGTCTTGGTTTCTTCATCTGAGCAATTGGACAATAAATAGGCCTCACCTGCCCCATTGGCTTGTGGGAAATTTCAAACCATAAAGCTCTCCTCACTCTGTGCCTACAAGAATCAGGGTCAAGTATATTAGCCCATTTTTAACGAAAGAGAATGAGGATCAGAGAGGACCAAAGTGAGACTTTGAAGAACGATCTAAAAAGTAAGGGTGCCAGATACAGGTGGCTCATGCCTGTAATCCTCCCTACTCAGGAGGCTGAAATCCTAGGATCACAATTCAAAGCCAGCCCTGGCAGGAAACTGTGAGATTCTTATCTCCAATTAAACACCAGAAAACCAGAAGGGGTGCAGTGGCTCAAGTGGTAGAGCGCTAGCCTTGAGCTGAAGAATGCAGCGACACTGCCCAGGCTCAGAGTTCAAGCCCTATGACCACCACCAACAACAACAAAAACAAACAAAAAAAAGTAAGGGTGAACCTGGTGCTGGTGGCTCACACCTATAATCCTAACTACTCTGGAGGCTATGATCTGAGGATCATGGCTCAAAGGCAGCCCAGGTAGGAAAGTTCATGAAACTCATCTCCAATTAAACCCCCAAAAAGCCAGAAGTAGAGCTGTGGTTCAAGTGGGAGAATGCTAGCCTTGAGCAAAAAAGCTCAGGGCAGTAATCAGGCCCTGAATTCTAGCTCCAGGACTTGCACCCCCCCAAAAAAAAGTAAGGATGTTTTTGGTAGAGGCAGAGCTGGCCCAGGAGCATGTAGGGCTGGGATGTGTTAGTTTTCTGTGTGTATGTGTGTGTGTGTGTTTCCTTTTTGCTGTTAAGTTCCTACAAACTTAAATGGCTTAAATCTACAGTCATTACGGTTCCACAGCTCAGAAGTCCAATTTAGTCTCACTGAGCTAAAAAGGCATGCTCCTACAGGCTGTACAGAAAGCCTGTTTTCTGCCCTTTTCAATTCCGTAGATGCTGCTTGCAGTCCTTGATTTGCGGCTTCCCTCTCCCTCTTTGAATCTAGCAATGGAACATCTTCTAATCTCTCCTGCTTCTATTATCAAAATCCTGTGGTCCTCTTGCTTCCTCTTATGATGACATTGGCTCACCTAGATAAGTCCAAGATCTTTTCTTCTCAAGATCCTTAATTTAAATCCATCTGCAAAATTTCATTGCCGTGAAGATAGTATATTCAGGTTCTAGAGAGGGCCACTATTCAGGCTCCCATGTGTAGAAGTCTCAGCCCTGTTCTGGGTGTATAAGTCATCTTGTTGTTTCCCCAGAGATAATATGCATGTTCTGTAAAGTGTAAAGTACACTACATAGGTCAGTGGTACAGAGTTAAGGCCCAGGTTCTGGGTTTAAATCTCAGCATTGCATTCATTTGCTATCTGATCTTGAGAAAATGACTTAGCCTCTCTGTTCTCATCTGTGAAGTGCAGATAATAGTAACAATAGCCTGGTAAGATTATTGTGAAGATTAAATAAGGCAACTTGTAGAAAGGGAGAGAGCCCTTGGTTTAGCACAAAGTGAGTCAATAAGCAGCCGTGTTTCCTATTACCCCATTTTATAGATGAGTATATTAAAATGTGGGGACAGATGCTGGAGAACTACCTGAGAGTGAGGTTGGGAAGAATTCTGGCCCTGGATGAGCATCCTTGAGAATCTAAAGTTGAATATCCTCTCATCTCCCTCCCCTGGACCTAGGCTCCGTCCCCAAGCAAGGTCTGTCCCCGTATTGTCTGTGGCCTACTTCTGACCTGCTCTGCAGCTCACATAGTCACAGTTCTTTTCATCACTTGCCAGGCACTCCAGCTCTCCCTTCATTCACATGCTCTTCTGGAAATTCTTCCACCTGCAGCTCCAGAACCCTAGCCTCCAATGTCCTCTCTTCTTTCCCACTTTGTTTCTTGCCCATTCGTAGTGTCTCTTCCTTATCCTTAAGATCTGTTGTCCAGGCCTAGTTCTTCATGAATATCTGCCCTCTAGCCTCCCACCAACCCTCTGAGTTAATGTTCTTCAAATGATCTCTCCAACCTCTAGATTCAGAGAGGCATTTGACTGTGAAACATCCATTGGCCTGTCCACATCTTCCCTCCCAGCTAATTCCCACCATTTCCTCTGCCCAGAATTGCCCCCCTTTCCTAAGCCACTGTGTTCTAAGTCTCTCTCCTAAATGAGCTCTACATGGCCCTCTTCTGCATGGTGGCATGCTCTACTTTCTTCAGGAACCAAAAGAATTGTAGCATCTTCCTGGAAGTTTTTGTCTTCATTCCTGCCCATCTTCAGTTAGATTCTCAGGCAGCCCTTTACAAACCTACATCGATCCCTCTGCTGCCCTGCCAAGCCTTCTAATGCCTCCCCTTACAGGCATGACAGTGCCCATCTGCTGCCTTCACCCACCACCAGCTGCTCTAGCTGCTTAGATTGACCTTACATGTGCTCTGCAGAGTCACACCTCTCAGACCTAGCTCATGCTGTCCACTCTGTTAGGAGTTCCTTTGTGGTCCCCTTCACCTAGCAAGCATCTTCTTTCCTGTCCCTCCACCTACTTTTGTATGTTATGCAGCTCTGGTTGTGGCGTCATAGTGGGCTGTGTTGGCTTTGGTTGTAGCACCAGCCTGCAAGTTCTACAAGTGAGGAAATCTTTGAACCAGGGTCATATAGTTGTAGTGCATTTACTGTTTTCTAGACCCAGAAGATACATATTAAACAAAATAAAATAGAATGCTAGCTTACTGAGCATGGTGCTCATGTCTGTAATCCCAGCTACTCCATAGACATAGATCAGGAGGATCACAGATTGAAGCCAGCCTGGAAAAAAAAAAGTTAGGGGTCCCTTTACCCCATCTCAATCAATACAGCTGGGTGTGGTAGTTTAACACCTGTAATCTTGGCTTTAGAGATGGCATAGGTAGAAGGATCTTGATCCAAGGTCAGCAGAGCAAAAAGTGGAGGACCAAATCTAAAAAAATTAACTAAAGCAAAGAATGTGGCTCAAGTAGTAGCACACCTGCCTAGCAAACATGAGGTACTGAACTCAAACCATAGAGCTGCCAAGAAAAACATGGAGCCTGTTCCCAGCAAATTTAAGTACACTCACTGTTTAAGAATGGCATGCATTTCTGCCGGGTGCTGGTGGCTCACGCCTGTAATCCTAGCTACTCAGGAGGCTGAGATCTGAGGATCACGGTTCAAAGCCAGCCCGGGCAGGAGAGACCGTGAGACTCCTATCTCCAATAAACCATCAGAAAACCGGAAGTGGTGCTGTAGCTCAAGTGGTAGAGCGCTCGCCTTGAGCTGAAGAGCTGAGGGACAGCGCCCAGGCCCAGAGTTCAAGCCCCACGACCGACAAAAACAAAAAAACAAAAAAAAAAAGAATGGCATGCATTTCTGAGAAATGCATCTTGGGCAGTCTTATTACTGCATAACATCATAGACTGCCTATCAGCAACTAAGATGGCTACAATGTCCCTATGATAAAATCTTACAAGATCAACATCTCATATGTGGTCTTTTCTTCATGAAACATCAGTCTGTGGCCCATGTCTGTACACTGGGGAAAAAGAAGCAGAAAGAGGTGAGGAAAGAGCAAGTTGCAGTTTTAGAGAGGTTTTAGAGAGAAGGTCTCCTTGGCGAGTTTACCTGAAGGAAAGTTTGAAGGGGTTAAGGGCAGAGCCAAATGAATGTCTAGGGGAAAAGCATTCCAGGCAAGGACCAGTGAGTGCAAAGGGAATATGTCTTAGCCAGAACATGCCAGATCTGTGTGGCTGTAATAAAGGCAGGGAGGAGGAGGTAGGAAGTAAGTTCAGGTCAGGCAGAGTCTCACAGGCAGGACACGCATCTATGCAATCTGTTATCCAAACTAGGAGACTGAGAAAAAGAGAATAGTATTCACAATTATCTCCAAGTGCCACAGGTAATAGCGAAACAAGCAGAATGTCTGGTCATCCCATTTGGGAGGTCTGTTTGGACTTTGGCTTCCACTGTAGTTATGACAAAGAGCTACTGAAAGGCTATGAGCAGGGGGCTGACATGGTCAGACTTAGGATTTTTTACCCTAACATTTTATTAGAAAACATTTTAAAGGGCTGGGAAGGTGGCTCAGTGGTAAGGTGCTTGCCTTGCATGCATGAGGCCCTGGGTTCGGTTCCTTAGCACTACATAAGCAGAAAAAAGCTGGAAGTGGCACTGTGGCTCAAGTGGTAGAGCGCTATCCTTGAGCTGAAGAGCTGAGGGACAGCGCCCAGGTCCAGAGTTCAGGCCCATGACTGACCCAAAAAAGAAAAAGAAAAAAAGAAAGAAAACATTTCATTTTAATACACATAAAAATAAAAACATGAGTTTAAAGAATTCAATAGCTGGGTGCCAGTGGCTCATGCCTATAATCCTGACTACTCAGGAGGCTGAGATCTGAGGATTGCGGTTAAAAGCCAGCCCGGGCAGGAAACTCTGTAAGACTCTTATCTCTAATAAACCACTAGAAAACTGGAAGTAGCACTGTGGCTCAAGTGGTAGAGCACTGGCCTTGAGCTGAAGAGCACAGGGATAGAGCCCAGGTCCAGAGTTCAAGCCCTAAAACTGACCCAAGAAAAAAGAATTCGATAGTTAGAAGAATTATGTAATAACCCACATATTGGGGCTGGGAAGGTGGCTCAGTGGTAGAGTGCTTGCCTTGCATGCATGAGGCCCTGGGTTCAATTCCTCAGCACCATATAAGCAGAAAAAAGCTGGAAATGATGCTGTGGCTCAGGTGGTAGGGCAATAGCCTTGAGCTGAAGAGCTGAAGAGTTCAGCCCAGAGTTCAGCCCCCATGACTGACAACAAAAACCCCCACATATACCCTCCACTAAACCCTATGTCATTGTACTGTACTTGCCTTATTACATATACACATTCACCCACCTTATTTGCTTGATACATTCAGAATAAGTTGTAGACACAAACTTCTCTCCATAGGCATTAGTGTACGTATCATTAACTAAAGTCCAGTACTTTTTTTCCTTCAAGGTAAAATATCCATTTAGCAAATGCACTGATATTAACTGCATGATTCATTGAGTTTTAACAAATTTATACATCTAGCCAGGTGCCAGTGACTCACATCTGTAATTCTAGCTACTCAGGAGGCTGAGATCCTACAGGTCATAGTTCAAAACCAGCCTGGGCAGGAAAATCTATGAGACTCTTATCTCCAATTAACCACCAAAAACTAGAAGCAGAGCTGTGGCTCAAGTGATAGCACTAGCCTTGAGCAAAAAAAAATAAAAATAAAAAGCTTAGGAACTGTGCCCAGGCCCTGAATTCAAGCCCCAAGATTAGCACCAAAACCAAACAAATGCATACAATTGCATAAAGCAAACCCTTATCAAATACAAAGCATCACCAACACCCCAGAAAGCTCTATTTTGCCCTTTCCTCTCCTCCAACTTCTCAGGAGGCAATCACTACTCTAATTTTGTTTTTATTTTTTTTTTTAAATTTTGTCGGTTATGGGGCTTGAACCCTGGGTCTGAGTGCTGTCCCTCAGCTCTTCAGCTCAAGGCTAGTGTTCTACCACTTGAGCTACAGCGCCACTTCCAGCTTTTTCTGAGTAGTTCATTGGAGATGAGAGTCTCATGGACTTTTTTGCCTGGACTGGCTTCAAACCAGAACCCTCAGATCTCAGCCTCTTGAGCAGATAGGATTACAGATGTAAGCCACTGGCATCTGCCTCTTAATTTTGTTTTTAAATCACAAATTAGGATAATCAGTTTTAAAGGTTTCCATAAAGAGTTGTTCAGTCTATACTGCTTTGTGCTGTTTTCTTTTACTCAGTAGGGTACTTCATATTGTTTGAATGTCACCCACATTGTCTTATGGTCAGTAGTTTGTTCTTTATTAATTTTTCCCTGGAGCCTGAATTCAGGGACTTGGCTTGCTAGACAGATGTTTAACCACACACTTGAACCATGTCCCCCACCCTTTTTGCTTTAGAGTATTGTTCAAAAAAGGTATTGCACTTTTGCCTGAGTAATCTTCAGACTGAGATTCCCTACCTCCACCTCCCAAATAATTGAGATTGAAGGTGAGTGCCACCATGCTGGGCAGTTTTTCCCTTTTATTGTTAAATTTGTTCCATGGTTCTGAGTTTAACTGTGGGTACAGAACATGGGCTTCAGTCCCCTCCCTATCTCTAGCTCCCAGTACAAGTCTCTTAAGTGAAAAGCTCATCCTGGGTTAGTGTACCCAGGAAGATGGATGCCTTTCCTTGGGAACTTTCTAGAAGGAGCAATCTCAGAAATCTGAGAAGACAGCTTAGATCAGAGATAGGATTCTAGTATGATCAAGCCTTGGGTTTGCCTAAGACAGTCCTGATTTTACCACTACAAGTTCATGTCCCAGTACCACCCTTGGTCCTGAGCAGATACGGATGACTGGTCATTCTAGTGGGATCTGGACTCTGTCTCTGGGACTCTAGCACTCAAAAATTTTGCCCCACACTATACTGTCTCCTACCAATCAATTTTCCTTAAACTACAATCTGGCTTACTCCCCCACTCTAAAACCTTCCTGATTCCCTATGGCTTTGCCTGCAACCCAAAGAACATACTTGAGCCCATGGCAGTAGTTCTCCAACTACTGCACAATGGAACCACTTGGAAAACCTTCTAAAAATCTGATGCCTAGCTTTAACTCCTTTTTTTTTCTTTTTTAAGTCAGTGGTAGGGCTTGAACTCTGAACCTGGGCATTGTCCCTGAGCTCTTCAAGCTCAAGCCTAGCACTCTACCACTTGAGCCACAGCACCCCTTCCAGTTGTCTGGTGGTTTTTGGAGATATGAGTCTCTTTCCTGCCTGGGCTGGCTTTGAACTGCGATCCCCATATCTCAGCCTCCTGAGTAGCTAGGATTATAGGTTCCAGTCATGGGGCCTGAACTCTGGGCCTGGGCGCTGTCTCTCAGCTCTTCAGCTCAAGGCTAGTGCTCTACCACTTGAGCCACAGCACCACTTCCGGCTTTTTTCTTTTTGCTTATGTGGTGCTGGGAATGGAACCCAGGGCCTCAGGCATGCAAAGCAAGCGCTCTTACCACTGAGCCACATTCCCAGCCCGTGTTGGGATTTTTTTAAAGCAGTGTTATGTACTATGATAGTTGGGAGCTACTGGCCTCTGCATGTGGTTTGCTTGGCTGACATAGTGCTGAATATGCTGCCAACATTTAAAAATCAAATTATCTCATATAAAAATCTGGACTACCGGCTGCTCTTGTAACAAGTTGGAAACATTGGAGTCTGCCTCTTGGGATGGTCATTTCCAGGAGTTACAGAATACCAACCACCCTGGAGGCAGAGCGTATCATGCTTCTCCACAGCCAGACCTTTCAAGCACTGGTATCAGGTGCCAGCATGTCTTCTCACTTCCTCTTCTAGTCTCTCCACTTCCTATCCTATTAATACCTTACTTCCTGACCTCTAGCCAGGTGGGCTTTTGGTTTCCTTTCATGCCTGCTTTCACACAGAGTTCTGAGTTCCGTACCACCACAGACAAGCACTGTCCATGTGGCCTCATCCACCACTCTTTCCTAGCATTGAACTCTCTAATAAACCTCAGCACACTGGAGCTGGCTCTCTGGTTGAGAAGCTCTTCAGTCATCTCTCATTCTGGCCGACACGTATCTTTCAGGCCTTGAGTTCATTTTACCTCCTCGGGGAAGGCCCTGTGGCTTCCCACTGTCATATCCCTGGTAAGTCATCGTACTTCTTTTGCTATGCCTCTCACCTTCTTTGCTAATAAGGACATGTCTGCCTCCTTTATCTCTGTATACCTAAGCCAACTCTACTTTCTTAGAGACCCCAAACATCCTGATGTTGGTATCAATGGAGTGTTATCTCAAGTCCATCTCACTTTGGGTCCAATTCATCCTGTGACTTTTCTCAGTTCCAGGTGATTATTTGGAACAGGCACATCACACAACTGGCAGAAGCCACATGTTAATTCACTGGTCACTGTAAAGCTGTGAAGGCTGGGGTGTTTCTGACTGGGGACCCCAAGACCCTGCACAGCACAGGTACAGGGCACTGCACAGTAACTGACTTAACATTTTCAGTGACCATTTCAGGTTGTGTTATCCTTCTTGCCGCTCCCCTTCTTTATTCCTTGCTTATGTTGTAGTAAAGGGTCAGAATGCAGGACAGGAAGGAAAGCATGCCTTGTTTAAGCTGATTTATACTGTCATTTTAGGCAAGACACTTCCCTCTGTCTAGATCTTAGTTGCCTTAACTGAAAAAATGGAGCCAATCTTCCTTTTCCTCCAATTTGCTATCATCTGTGTGACAACACAAACTATGAACCAAGTGAATGGCATGGCCTGAGCAGTAGTAAGCTATTCGTTGTAGGTTTTAGAGTTTGAGACAGGGGCTCTTTATCTGTAACCTGGGCTACAGATTGGAGCTCACTATCCTTCTGCCCCATTCTCCCCAGTGCTGGGATCACAGATGTGCTTGCTCTACAACACCCGGCTTAACTTTTTGTGAAGTGTGTATTTTCAACCTTTACATTTTAGAAATTCCTAGTACCATGACTTGTACTCAGGCCTTTAGGAATGTCAACAAGGTTTAAAAAAAACAAAGCACAAAACGCTGTAATCTGCAGTGACCCTCGCTGAGGTCTTTAATGTACATATATTAAGAATCTGGAAGGGAGCCAAAGAGCTGCTTTTGGACTAAATGAAAACAGACCTCCATGAGCTTGGTTTGGGTCAGCGGTTGTGTGCTGTCAGTCGCCACCTCTGTACAATGTACAGTGGGCGTCGTAGGTTCTGCTTCCAGCACCACCTTTTGTGACGCCTCGAGGAAACAAAGGACGGAGCCTGACCGGCCAGGCGTGGGAGCGCCGAGGCGGCGGGAAGAGTTAAGGTCACCGACGCAGCCCTCCTGCTAGAGCGGCCAAGGGCGGACTTCCGCCGGAGGCGGGGCCTGGGTGGAGAAGTGGCTCCGGGGGTGGGGTCCGGCTGCGGGCTCGCGTGCGGGTGGGTGCTGACCCCCGGCTGCCCCTCGAGGTGAACAGAGCCTCAGTTTCTCCCCTAACCCCGCACGTGCTGAAGAGGGCGCGGCCGCTCTGCTCCCGCGGAAGGCCAGAGCCCTCTTCCGTGCAGGGCTCGGGACTAGGCTGAGGCCCTGGGCGTTATCTTCTGTAGGCCTCCTCCAGGCCCTGGTTTCCCGCACTGCCAGGGGCTGGAGGATCCCGAGCAAGCTGCGTTGGTGTCTTCAACTTACACGCCGGGATTCACTCTTTTTTTTTTTTTCTTTTTTGTGCTCGTTCTGGGGCCTGAACTCAGGGCCTAAGAGCTGTCCCTGAGGTTTTTTGCTCAAGACTAGCACTTTATCATAGGAACCTGGACTCCACTTAGGGCTTTTTAGTGATAAATTGGAAATGAGTCCACGGTTTTTCCTGCCTGGGCTGGCTTTGAACTGCCATCTTCCGAACTCAGCCTCCTGAGTAGCTAGGATTACAGGCGTGAGCCACTGGCACCGGGCTTCCCCCTCCCCCCACATTTTCTTTCCTTTTGGGGCTGGTAGTGGGGTTGATATTGAGGATCTCAAACCTCACTTAGCATTTTTGCTTGCGACAGGCCTTCTACCACTTACACCATACTTAACAGTTCCTATTGTATCCCTTTTATACAGAAGCCCATACCTAGGAGAAAGTTATTTTGGAATAGCCCAGGCATGCTTCCATGACCTGAAGCAAAGGTCAAATTCCTATCTCCTGGATTTCTAGCTTCAGGAGACCCAAGGTCAAACTTTTTCTTTTCCCATTGCTGAGGATGAACAGCACTCTGCACTGAGTAGCAGCCCTAGGCTGTTTTAGGTTTTATAGTGTCAGGTGTATTATGCTCAGGTGTCAGTATTACTCTTATCTGTTTTACAGATTAGAAAACTGAGCCTGGGGATGGTTTCTCCAGTGCCCTATGCATCTCAATGGTTCAATAGGGAAGGGTGTCTCACCTGATTGGCACTTAAAGAAATATATTAGTTAATACCAAGTGAACAATCCAGTGATAACATTGTTACCCACTAGTTCACAGATAAGGCTAAGTCAATTCAAAAATGGTCCTGGCCCAGATGCCTTTGGTCCCCTTAATACCTTTTAACAAGTGCTTTATTGTCAGGCACCAATGGTTCACTCGTGTAATCCTAGCTACTTCAGAGGCTGAGATCTGAGGACCACAGTTCAAAGCCAGCCCAGGCAGGAAAGTGTGAGACTCTGATCTCCGATAAACTATGCAAAAAAAAGCTGGAAGTGGTGCTGTGGCTCAAAGTGGTAGAACATTAACCTTAGGCAAAAAGCCCAAAGACAGCACCCAGGCCTAGAGTTCAACCAGCAAGAATGGCACAAAAGAAAAAAGAAAGGTGCTTTATTAATACATTTATTAAGCACTAGGCTATTTAACATATGTGTTGTAAAAAAGGTGGAATTTTTTTGTGTATGTGAGAAAAATGGTGGCACATGTCTGAAACTGGGAGGGAGAGACAGGAAGATCATGAGTTTGAGGCCTGAGCTACACAGCAAAACTGTTTCAAAGATCAAAAAACAGCCTAGTGCTGGTGGCTTATACCTGTAATCCTACCTACTCAGGGGTTGACATCTGAGTATTGCAGTTCAAAACCATGAGACTCCTATCTCCAATTAAGCACAAAAAAAGCCAAAAGTGGTACTGTGGCTCAAGTGGTAGAGTACTAGCTTTGAGCAAAAGGAGCTCAGGGACTGTGCCCAGGCTCGGAGTTGAAGCCCCACGACTGGCAAAAAACAAACCAAACCAAACAAACAAAAAAAAGCCAGTAGGTGATGGTGGCTCTCACATGTGAGCCTGGCAAGGGGACTTTTCTTTGTATGTATCCATGTCACTGAGACCTTCTGTCTCCATCTTCAGACCCTTCTCCATGTCTTCTTTCATCATTGTGCATCTAACAGCCCACGGAGCTCACACCCATTTCCAATAGAACTAGTTTACCTTTCCAGAGGGGACTTAAGTGTTAAATCTTTTTAAAAAATGTAGCATACAGAAGACAAACATCTAAAATCCTGCTATGCTGTTGTTCAATACTTATATAACTCAGTTTTCTCTCATAGTTGTACAATTCAACTTGGACTCAAACTATGTTTGGGGTCCTTACAAAGCAATTAAGAGACTGGGAATATGTGGCTTAGTGATAGAGTGCTTACCTAGCATGCATGAAGCCCTGTGTTTGATTCCTTGGTACCACATAAACAGAAAAAGCCAGAAGTGGCATTGTGGCACTTGCTTTGAGCACGGAGAGGTTCAAGCACAATGCCTAGGCTCTGAGTTCAAGCCCCAGGACGGGCAGAAGAAAAGAAAAGAAAAAGCCATTGAGTCCAAATTTGCTACCCAACTTGGGTGAGAATCTAAAAGCTAACTTCAAGCAATTATTCTGAATAATAGACCACATAAAATAACCGGGCGCTGGTGGTTCACGCCTATAATTCTAGCTACTCAAGGAGGCTGCTATCTGAGGATCGCAGTTCAAAGCCAGACCAGGCAGGAAAGTTCGTGAGACTCTTATCTCCACTAAACCACTAGAAAACGGAAGTGGCACCGTGGCTCAAGCGGTAAGGGCTTGCCTTGAGCTGAAGAGCACAGACACTGTCCAAGTCCAGAGTTCAAGCCTCACGACCGAAAAAAAAAAAAAATCTGGTTGTGGTAGAGCATGCTTGTAATCCTACTAAGGAGGCTGAGACAGGCCAAAAGATCTCAAGTACAAGGTCACTCTAGGCTACATAATAAGCTTGTCTCAGGCTGGGAATGTGGCTTAGTGGTAGAGTGCTTACCTAGCATACATGATGCCCTGGGTGGTAGAGTGCTAGCTTTGAGCAAAAGAAGCCTACAGACAGTGCCCTGAGTTCAAGCCCCAGGACTGAGGAAGGAAGAAAGAAAATAAGAAAGGAAGGAAGGAAGGAAGAAAGGAAGGAAGGAAGGGAGAGAGAGAGAGAGAGAGAAAGAGAGAAAGAAAAGTGAGCTATTGACTGAGCTAGGTAATAATCTGTGAGTGCTACAGTCATCCTCTCAAAATCAACTTTGTGAGGTAGGTGCTAGCATTATTTCTATTTACAGATGAGAAAACTGAAGCACTTGTCTCCTAGTTAAATAGGTAGATTTGAGTCCACATGCTTAGCAAGCTTTCCGGGTACAAATGAAGACAAATTCTTTACCATTTGGAACAGTATTTTTAGTGTTCTCTATCTATTTGGGACCCTCTTGAGGTAGTCTATAGATGCTTGGAAAGTGGAATTACAAGACCCCCCTTTCTGAAGAGAATTTCCCACCCACAGCTTTCTCTGTTTTCCTTACCTGGAGCTGCCATGCTAAGTTAGTGCTGTGTCAGCCCTATACTAGGGACACTTACATTTTTCTGTTCCTTGCAACCTCCCAGCAAGAAACTATTGCCTCCATTTAAAAAACAAGTAACTTTGTTTTAGTATAGTGAAATGACTTACCTAAGAACACAGCTAGGGTTGCTGTCAAGAACTAGTGCCTGGAGGCCCATCCCTGTGCTCACTGCTCTGTGATTCCTGAGTCCTCCCTGAACTCTGGGCCAGGGCACTGTCCCTCATCTCTTCAGCTCAAGGCTAGCACTCTACCACTTGAGCCACAGTGCCACTTCCAGCTTTTTTGTTTCTGCTTATGTGGTGCTGAGGAATTGAACCCAGGGCCTCAAGCATGCAAGGCAAGTGCTCTACCACTGAACCACCTTCCCAGCCCCACAATGGTTCCTATTTAGCAGGTATTCCATCTGTGCCAAGTGCTGGGCTAGTAAACAATGTACTCAGGCAAATGCACATGCATGCATGTGTATGTACGTACATACACACATTAACACACACATTCAAACACACCAGTAATTGGGGGTCATGCTTTTATCACGTGCCCTACATCCCTAGATATTTTAGAGGGGGGGGAAGTTACTATTATTTAGAATATCCCTTGGCGCCCTCTACTGACAAAGTTTCTCATCACAGGAGCCCATGAAAGTCAACTAAATTTTTGTTTAAAAATCCAATGAAGGCTGAGTATAGTAGCTCATACTTGACTCTTTAACTAATTTGGAGGAAGAGAAAAGTGGATCAAGGTTCAAGTTAAAACCAGGAAAAAGTTCAAAAGACTCTATCTCTACCATGTTGATCATGTTACTATATATTTGTCATCCAAGTAATGCTAGAACTATAAATTGGAGATTTTTGGTTCAGGCATGAATGTGAGACCATATCTCAAAAGTAATGAGAAGCCAGGCACTGGTGGCTCACGCCTGTAATCCTAGCTACTCAGGGAGCTGAGACTTTCCTGTCTGTATGTCTTCAAATCTCAATCATCAGATCTGAAGCCTTCTGAATAGCGAGGATTGTAGGCATGAGCCACTGACATCTGGCAATTTTCTCCGTCTAATAGCTGAATAAGACTGGACCTATTATGCAGCTTGCCAAGAACTGCATTGCAAGGAAGGATTAGAAGCAGGGCTCCTGCTAGTTTTCTCTATGCTTTGCCAAGGCCTCTATCAGAGATCACCAAACCTTATGTGGTGGCTCCTGCTGTGCTGGCAAATGTTACTGAGACTTCCATCCCAACAAAACTCACCAGGGAAGATGGTCTGCCATCTCCGTTACAGGGAGGCATAATTAGGAATTAGGAGTAAGCTCCTCCCAAACTGGTCACAGTAAAAATATAACACTCTCAATTGAAAAATAACTAGCCAGGCCAAGCACCAGTGGCTCATGCCTGTAATCCTAGCTACTCAGGAGGATGAGATCTAAGGATCATGGTTCAAAACCAGCCTGGGCAAGAAGGTTCATGAGACTCCAATAAACCACCAGAAAACTGGAAGTGGTGCTGTGGTTCAAATGGTAGAGCACTAGCCTTGAGCTGAAGAGCTGAGGGACAGTGCCCAGGCCCAGAGTTCAATTCTGGCGACCGACAAAAACCAACAAAAAACTAGCCAGGTGCTAGTGGCTCATACCTGTAATCCTAGGTAATCAGGAAGCTGAGACTGGAGGACTGCAGTTCCAAGCCAGCTGAAGAAAAAAGTTCTCTAAACACAATTTCCAGTTAGCCAACAAAAAGCAAGGCTAGAGGTCTGGTTCAAGTGGTAGAGCACCAGCCAGCTCTACAGGGCTCTCCTTGGATTTAGGCTGATGATCAGTTTCTCTATTTTGAAGGTGTTATTCCCACTGCCGCTAGTTATTTCTATTGAGATAAGAATGAAACAGTGGGTTTGAATTTCACTTAAAGTCTTCTTGCTCAAGGCTTGGGCTCACACTTTCAATCCTAGCTACTTAGGAGGCTGAGATCTGAGGATCACAGTTAGAAGCCAGCCTGGATAGGAAAGGTCTGTAAAATTCTTATTTCCAGCTAACCACCAAAAAGCTGGTAGTGTCTGGGCACCGGTGGTTCACACCGGTAATCCCAGTTACTCAAGAGGCTGAGAGCTGAGGATCACGGGTTCCAAGCCAGCCTGGGCAGAAAAGTCCCCGAGTGACTCATATCTACAATTCACCACTCAAAAACTGGAAGTGGAGCTGTAGCTGAAGTGGGAGAGCACCAGCCTTAAGCACAAAGAAGCTCAAAGACAGTGCCCAGGCCCTTAGTTCAAGCCCTACAACCGATTAAAAAAAAACTGGTAGTGTGACTGGCTCAAGTGGTATAGCGTGCCAGCCTGGAAAGAAAAAGCTCATGGATCAGCGCCTAGGCCCTGAGTTCAAGCCCCAGGATCAGCACATATAAAAAAAAAAAAAAAGCCAAAGCCCCATCTTCCTAGTCTGGGGGTGTGTGGGGCGGGGAGTTAGAGGTGCAGAGGAAATGCTACCCAGATTTTTCTCCTTGCAGGATTCAGGAATGAGGATGACCAGAAGAGCTCTCCAAGAGAGAGGCCTGAAAACAGAACCCCTCAGGCGGCTCCTTCCCCGGAGGGGCCTCCGGACAAATGCCCGGCCCAGTTCCATGGTACCGGATGCCCGAGTGTCTGGGGGAGGAAGCAAGGCCGCCAGGGCGCCCAGGACGGTCCCCCAAGGGAAAGGGAGGTGAAGCGGCTTTCTGGAAACCACGAGGCCTGTAGGCCTCCCTCAGCCCGAGTCCGCTCGTGCCCACGGCAGACGGAGCTTCCGTGCTCCACGCGCCGTGCACGACACGAGGGCCCAACCTAAGGATCACCAGCGCCCCACCTGTGGGGAACTGCGGGGAACTCGCACCCCACGAGCCCCGAGAGGCTTCCAGCGAGGCTCAGCGGAGCAGAGACGGCCATCACCTCAGCGGCCGCCTCCGTCCCTCGGCGGGCTCTCCTCCCGTCCTCCCAGCTTCACCTTGCTCTCGCGAGAGCGAGCATAGCCAAGAGCAAGCAGCGCACCGGCGGCCTCGTGCGTTGCCACGTGATGCCTTGCTCTCGCGCATGCGTGGAAACGCCCATGCGGCCCCCGCCCCACAAACCTGGTGAGCGCGGGGCTTGTGAGTGGACTGAGGTTCAGCCCCAGAGCTTCCTCCCGGTGGCCCTCTCGCCGGTCAGCCTGGGAACCTGCAGGACCCAGAGGCTTCCTTGCCCAGGTAGCTGCCTGCCGCCGTGAACCCCCGTGGAAGGACAGGATGGAGCTTGGCAAATGAACTGTGTGAGGCGTTCCAAGGGCCTGCCCCACAGCCTTGCTTCCTGACTTTCCTGGCATACTAGGAAAGAATGTCTTGTGTTTATTGAGGGCTTACACTGGGCCAGGCCTTGCCGTCATTGGGAATTAGCCCACTTCATCCTCACAACCTCCCTGTGTCAGAGATATTGATCATTTCTCGTGTTGCAGATGGAAAAGCGATGTCTGGGAGAGGTGAGAGGACTTGCCGAGGTCTCAGAGCCAGTGTGTAGCAGATCCAGCCCTGCAGCGCACGTCTGCCAGCCTGACGCCACGGCCCGCGCTACTGCCACGTGTCTTGCACGACACGCTAGATTGAGGCTGTTTTAGGTAGCATCCATTTTTCTCCGTGGTAAAGTACAAAACCGTTTTTTAAAAATTCTAGAGTGTGCCAGGCGCCTGTGGCTCACGCCTGTAATCCGAGCTACCCAGGAGGCTGAGATCTGAGGATCCCGGTTTGAAGCCAGCCCAGGCAGGAAAATCTGCAAGACGTTTCTCCAGATAACCACCAAAAAGCTAGAAGTGGAGGGGTAGCTCAAGTGGCAGGACACTAGCCTGTTTCGTGTGGATATTTCCTGGAGACCGAGGAAGATGGCCTCTGTACTATTTCCTATTTGGCCACTGAGGAAGTTCAGGTAACAAAGATTTATTAATTAGTGCTTCCAAATTCCCAGATTTTCATCTTTAGGATTTAGGAATGAAAAAATGGAATTGTTGAAAATTCCTGAAATCATGTTATCCTGTATTTTTCATAAGTTTCTGAGCTTAACACACACATATACCCCAGGTGCCCGTGGGTCATGCCTGTAATCCTAGCTACTCAAGAGGCTGTGCTGCGATCTAAGGATCCGGGTTCAAAGGGAGCCCAAGCAGGAAAGTGGGTAAGACTCATCTCCAATTAACCAAGAGAAAATTGGAAATGGAGCTGTGGCTCTAAGTGCTAGCCTTGAGCAGAAAAACTCAGGGACATCATCTAGTCCCTCTGAGTTCAAGCCCCATGACCAACAGGAAAAAAACAAAACACAAACACACAACTAGTCTGTAGCAAATATTTTTAAACTGGGGCTATAATAAGTAGCTTACACTTGTAATCATAGCTACTTGGGAGTCTGAGATCTGAAGATTGAGGTTTGAAGCCAATGTGGGCAGAAAAATCTCAAGACTCTTATCTCCAGTTAACCAGAAAAATGCTGGTTAGAGCACCAGCTATGAGTGAAAAAGCTGAATGAGAGCTTGAGGTCTTCCTTAAGTACTGAAACACACACACCACCACCAACAACAACAACAACAATAACTGGAAAATGGCAGCAAATACTACTGGGTAGTATTTAGGTAACAAAATGTTTAAATATCCAGTTAGATTAATGGCACTACACATAAGTTGAAATTGCCAATACAGTGACTTAGCAATGTGGGATATTTTTGTTTCTCTCATTTTGGGTGTTTTTGATGGTCCTAGAGTTTGAACTCAGGGCTTTGTCCTTTCCAGGCAGACAGTCTACCACTTGAGCCATGCCACCAGCCCAAACTTGACTTGTTTTCAAAACATGTTATTTCCCAGAAAATCAATCGAATTATATAGAAGATAACAGTGTAACCCTATTTATATTTATCTCTTTTGTGAATGTGACTGTTCACAGCAGAGGGCCACAGATACAATTTTAACATGTCAAGAACAATTTTAACTGATTAGGTAACAACATCTCTCCTGGGCTCCTGTCCCAAGTTCCAGAAATGTCTACCTTAACTTCACATTCTGTGTCAGCCTTTTCTTGTCTTTCTTGTGACTTGACAGTGGATGTCTTCAAACTGAGAATTCCTATGTACTAGTGAGCATAAATTCTCAAAGGCAAATTCTAGTGCTTGCCCTCATTTTGCTGATTTCGTGTGTGTGCCAGTCCAGGGGCTTGAATTCAGGGCCTCGTATTCCTACTCAGCTTCTCTTGCTCAAGGCTGGTACTCTACCACTTAAGTTACACCTCTACTTCCAGCTTTTTGCTGACTAATTGGAGATAAGAGTCTTGTAGACTTTTTTTACTCAGGCTGTCTCTGAACTGTAGTCTTCAGCTCTTGGCCTCTTGAGTAAGTAGGATTACAGGTGTGAACCACCAGCACTTGACCTTCACTGATTGCTTTTTGACATTCAAGAAAAACACCTATTTCCCAACAAAGGAAGAAAAAGCTACATTAGGAATATTACCGTGGGCTCAGGGGATTGGAGAGGCATGTGTGCTACCCCAACAACACCCTCTAGTGTGTGCTCAGTCACTAAAGCTGCACAGTGTCACAGGCCTCGGAGCCAGACAGTTCAAGGATGGAACCCAGGCTTTGCCAGTTTCTGGTGGTGAGACCTTGGGACCCTCCATTTACCTCTCTGAGCTTTGATTAAATGGGTAGAATAATATCAGAAAATAATACGCTTGCTTTGCGAAGTGATACTGTGTGGCTTTGGAGTCCGTCCAAGGCTCAACTCCTAGCTTCATTACGTACTACCTCTAACTTGGAACCCATTCCAACCAGTCCATTTTCCTCTTCAGTAAAATGAGTCGTCATTTTGGTTGTGGTGAGTTTAAATGGGACCAAAATGAAAATGCTGGACACAGACAGAGCGTGGTATGTTGTAAATGCTAAATGCTTGATGAATGTGGGCCAGTATGCTCACGACCTGCTGTATATACCTCACAGGGCAGGTGTGAGGATGACAAGGGGGGTGGAGTGCTGGGAAAGTGCTTTCTAAATGCTATCTCTTCAGAGATGGAGTGGTCAGAAATTGTGAGCAGACATTAATAGTATCCTCCAATAGGGTGCCTGAGAATACTTCCATTCATAGAGGTCACTGAGGAGATGACACTGTGGTGGCATCTGGGAAAAGGCATACAAAGTGCTCTTAGCTGATGATCAATTCCAACCAAGTGGGTAAACTCCAATGTGGTATGACTCACTCTCTTTAGAAACAGAAGACAGCTGATTTTCAAAAGGAAGTTTTGGAAAAATGGTGTTAAGTGGAAACTTGCCCACTATGTCTGTGGGGGGTTTTGTTTTTGTTCATTTTTGGTGCTGGTTCTGGGGCTTGAGCTCAGGGCCTGGGTGCTGTCCCTGAGCTTTTGTGCTCAAAGCTAGCCCTCTACCGCTTGAGCCACAGCTCTCCTTCCAGCTTTTTTGGCATTTAAATGGAGATAAGAGTCTCATCATCTTTTCTGCCTGGACTGGCTTTGACCCACGATCCTCAGATCTCAGCCTCCTCCTGAGTAGCTAGGATTACAGGTATAGCCACCAGTGCCCAGCTGTATGTGTTATAAGTACCGCGCACTAACCGATTGCGCTACTGGAGCTCCTGTATGTGTTATCTTTAATAGGAATCAAATCATAGAAAGGGGACATGACAAAAGGTGGTGAGGGCCTCTGATTCTTATCCGAAATGGTTGCTACTGTGCAAGCTGAGCTGAGGAATGTTCCATGCACTGGAACATGTTCTGTTGTGATGTGGCTGTACTTCATGCACAAGATGTGCACCAGGCCTGGCTCAACAAGCCTCCCAGCGATGATTTCACATGTCTCTGACGAGAGCCTGCTGAAGTCAATCCTGGCACTGCTCCCAGTGTGCGGAAGAGGGCTTGATGTCTGGGAAAGTTAAAGCCAGTGTCCAAAGTCACAAGTCTTCTATAATGTCAACTTCAAATTAGACAGTCTAAGCCCTCCACCTACACAGCCGCCTCAACCCAGCACCATCAGACTACTGATCTCATCCAAGGACAAAGAAAATCCAAAAGTATAGGTTTGAATACCCAAGTGTCTGCCTCCTTTTTGCCTTCAACAGTTCTCTCTCCTGACATTACCCATTTCTCTGCCTGCCACCTTTTTGCTGCTTTTTTTTTTTTTTTTCTGGTTAGTCCTTGAGTCAGGGTCTTCAGGACCCATCCCTGCATATCTCTGTCTCTGTCTCTCTCTGTCTGTCTTGGGGGACAGGGCCTGGGCGCTGTTTTACTTGAGCTCTTTTGCTTAAGGTTGGAGCTCCACTTCCAATTTCACTTCCAGCCCTTTTGCTGGTTACTTGAAGATCAGAAGCTCACAGCTTTCCAGGCAGCTTTGAACTGCAATCCTCAGATCTCAGCCTCCTGAGTAGCTAGGTATGAGCTATAAACTATTGGTGCCCAGCTTTGTCTCTGTCTCTCTGTCCCTGTCTCTCCTCGGCATTCACTGAATAAACTACCAGCCTCCTTGACTTCTCCTCTCAAAGCTTCTAGGTTTGCAATTCAGCATCTCTCCTTCAATTTACTTCTCCTGACTCTCCCTTTCTCCTTATCATGACCTCTCAGTTTCAAATACTTCTGTGGTATTGGGCAGTCCAAAAAGCATTCCATGATGAAGCCTCTAGAATTCGTTCTTGGGGCTAGCGATGGACTGCAGGGTATGTTCTCTGAGAATTGGAGGTGAACTTAAAAGAATGGAATTCATCCTTTATTCAGACAGCTGTCTACTGAGTGCCCACAGATGAGTCTGCCTGAGCAGCAGGTGTGGAAGAAGCATTCATAAGCAAGCCCTGGCTTTGGGAAACCACCAAGGCTATAGAAAAGAAAAATTAAGTGATCCTTCCTCAAATGCACACTTTACAAAACTGTGATCTGTGTTGTGAAGAAAAAGTTCAAAGGCTCCAGAAAGTCTAAATTGGGGAGGTTAGCAGGGAGGGCCATTTTGAGAAAGTGGGAGTCTTATTCCTGAGACCTGCTTAGAGACAAGAGAATTCTGTAGAAAGGCAGCAATAGGGACAGAAAGGCCCACAAGTGGAAAGAGCTTGGTTCATTGGGAAAATGGCAGTTGTAGTCTGTGCCACAGACGCTGAGCATGCTGGGAGCTACTTGATAGCAGTGGCCTTGTGAGCCATGGTAAGGAATTTAGGGTGTTTTTTTTTTTTTTTCTGTTTTAACTTTTTATTTAGAAATTTCAAAATTACAGAAAGGTTGAGAGAATGGTACAAAGGGCATCCATTTTTCTTTTGCTCCCTATTTTAGTTAGTGTGCGATCCCCCCACTCTTTTCCTCTCTCCCCCTTTAACATATATACCTTTTATTCTAAACTATTTGAGAATATGTTGCATACATCATGTTCCTGTATCCCTAACTACAGTGTATATTTCCTCCCATAAATACCTTGTCCATTTCATTAAGGTTAACCTTGATACAAAATGGCAGCTAATTTGTTGATTGTCTCTGTAATGTCTTTCCTGTAGCATTTTCTGCTTTAGTACAGGGTCAAGCCTAGGAATGATGTATTGCATCATGTTATTTCTCTTCAGCGTTTTTTTTCTCTGGAGTAGTTAGCTTTTCTCTGTCTTTTATGATGCTGACATTATTGAAGAGTGCAGTCTTCCCCTTTATTTTAATAGAATGATTCTCCTACCCAGCTGGTCTGTTGTTGTTTTCTTTTTTCCATTAATGTATTATATAGGGATTATGAATTCAGGACTGGATGATTATGTAAGTGACATTGTGTCTTTCTCTGTGTAGCAACTACAGGCACGCAATGTCTGTCCCTCTGGTGATTGAAAGTTAAGTAAAGAGATTTATATCTACTAATGGTTTGTACCTAAGTAAGTAATGTATCATGATGTGTATAAAATTCATGCCAGGCACCGGTGGCTCACGCCTGTAATCCTAGCTACTCAGGAAGCTGAGATCTGAGATCTGGTTAAAGCTAGCCCCCGGGGAGGAAAGTCCATGAGATTCTTATCTCCAATTAACCACTAGAAAACCAGAAGTAGGGCTGTGGTTCATGTGGTAGAGCGCTTGCCTTGAGCTGAAGAGATCAAAGATAGTGCCCCAGTCCAAAGTTTAAACCCCAAGACTGGAAAGAAATAAGGCAAATTCAGCCTGTACCTGTAACCCTAGCTACCCAGGAGGCTGAGATCTGAGGATCCTGGTTCAAAGCCAGCCCAGACAAACAAATCTGAGAGACTCTTATCTCCAGTTAATCAGCAAAAAGCCAGAAGTAGAAGTGTGATTTAAGTGATAGAGCACCAGTCTTGAATGAAAAAGCCAAGCAATAGCTCAAGGCTTTGAGTTCAAGACCTGTACCAGCACACACACACACACACACACACACACACACACACACACACACTTTCAACTCTAGCACTCCCTCCACAATTGCTGATCAACATTTTGACACTCTCCTGCTCATATATATATATATATATATATATATATCTATTGTCAATAGAACCCTTGGATTTATATATGTTCTGGGAGTGTTATTATGAATTATTAACTTCACTTATTTCTGTGTTCAAATTGTCTCAAATTTAGTCAGTGGAAACCCCTTAAGACTAGAAACTGGCTGGGCACCAGTGATTCATGCCTATAATCCTAGCCACTCAGGAGGCTGAGATCTGAGGATCACGGTTCAAAGCCAGCCCAGGCAGGAAAGTCTGTGAGACTCTTATCTCCAATAAACCACTAGAAAACCGGAAGTGGCGCTGTGGCTCAAGAGGTAGAGCGCTTGCCTTGAGCTGAAGAGCTGAGGGACAGTGCCCAGGACCAGAGTTCAAGCTCCATAACTGACAAAACAAAACAAAAACTAGAAACTGGAAACCATGGTTCAAGTGTGCAATGCCTTGAGTTCAAACCCCAGCAATGAAAAAAAAAAAAGCAAAAACTAGAAGGCTGGATTTCATCCCAATTTCAATGGAGCAGCATAATTCAATTTGCATGGAAGACTCCGCCCCACTGTTGTGTGAGGATGCACTGTAGATATTTGAGTGAGGAGCAGAAGGTCAGACTGGGACTCCCTGGATGCTCACTGTGTGGATGTATGTCAGGAGACAGCAAGAGATCTGTGCTGACCAGATCACCTGGAGCCTGGAATGTCAGGCCAAATTCTGAGCACCATGAGGAAACCACTGGTGAGCTCCAATCTCAGTGAATAGCTCTGGATGCAGTGGAATACATGCCATTCTAGTAAACAGGTAGATTGCAATCCAGGCTGAAGAACACACTTAAGACACTACTTGAGAGCTGGGAAGTTGGCTTAGTAGTAGGGTGCTTGCCTAGCAATTCCTCAGTACCACATACACAGAAAATGCCAGAAGTGGCACTGTGGCACAAGTGGTAGCCTGGACTGGAAAGAAAGAAAGAAAGGGGGGGGGAGAGAGAGAGAGAAGGAAGGAAGGAGAGAGAGAGAGGAGATACCACTCGAAAAACTCCATTACTGTTTTAAAAAAAAAATCTTGTCTCCTCTTGTGAGAAAATAAATTCCAAGAAGGCAGGAATCTGTTTTGTTCACTGAATTCCATTCCTTAGCATTCCTCAGTCTGGCATAGTAGGCATTTCATAAATATTACCATAGGAATCCTCCTCCTCCTCCAGCTTTGTGCTCGGCAACTTGAAACTGTATCTTTCACTTCCAGCCTGGCAGATCCCCATCAACCCCCCCCCCCCTTTTTTTTTCTTGGTGGTAGTACTGGGACTTGAAATCAGGGCTTGGGCACCCATCCCTGAGCTTTTATTTTTTTGGCTCAAGGCTGGCTAGTACTCTACCACTTGCACCACAGCGCCACTTCCTGCTTTTTAGTGGTTAATGGGACATAAAGTAGCTTCTGGGCCGGGAAGGTGGCTCAGTGGTAGAGCGCTTGCCCTGCATGCATGAGGCCCTGGGTTCGATTCCTCAGCACCACATAAGCAAAAAGAAAAACGCCAGAAGTGGCGCTGTGGCTCAAGTGGTAGAGCGCTAGCCTTGAGCTGAAGAGCTGAGGGACAGTGCCCAGGCCCAGAGTTCAGGCCCCACGACCGACAATTTTAAAAAGTCTAATTTCCTGCCCCAGGCTGGCTTCGAACCACCCCCCCCACCTCAGGTACGGGCGTGAGCGGCCGGCGCTTCAATCTCACATTTTTTTTTTTTTCCTGAGAATCTCAATATGTCGCCCGACCTGGTGTCCAACTCATAGTCCTCCTGCCTGCTTCTGTCCCCCAAGTGCTGGGATTACCCGCACGCGTCCCATGCTTCATGCACCCCCAAGGAAACATGGCTGCCCGCACGCTGCGTCGATGGTTGCCCAGGTCACGGCACAGCTGCCCGCCGCAGAGATAAAGACAAGGGGTGGGAACTCTTTCGTCCCGCCTCCAGCAGAGGATGGCCTGTGGTTGCTCAATGCTGTGAGGCCACGCCCCTACGCCGTTAATGATTGGTAGCGAGGTTCCCGGGAGCCAGGCCTGGAGGTGGACGTGAGGCGTGTGCGCATCCTAGCGACCATTCCGGACGGAGAGGGGAGCGCAGTGCCCCCAGCGATCAGGTCGGCCTCGCGCACGGAGAGGCCCCTTTGCCTCCGTGGGCCCAAGAGACCATTCAGGCAGCACTAGGAGCCCAGAGGGCTGGATCTGGATCCAGCAAATTCCTAGAAACCACGACCTCTCATTTAAGGATGTTAAGCAGGATTCAACTCTCCAGATGATTTATGTCCTAGGAGCTTGCTCGAGCTGACAGGGGATTCTTCCTGCAAGTGCCTGGGCTTGGCTTCAAGTGTAAATGAATAGGTTTGGGGAAGCCCAGATCTACCTCTGGCTCTGGCCCTCACTGGCTGGATGGCTTTGGGCCATCCTGTATTCTGAGCTTGATTTTTTTTTTTAATCTTACTGAGAATAGATTGGATTAGATGTTCTCTTTCCTTCTAGCTCTGAAACAATTTTGATAAGGTGTGTAGTTTCTTTGTGAACATTTGTCATTATATAAATTGTCAGTAATTCACACTGATACCTTTCTCAGCCACCGTACTTTCAGTACCCGAAGTTCTTAGGGAAGGAAGATAAAACTTAAGCTGGCAACTAAATTCAAGAGTGTCAACAGATACCTGAAAGATTGTGCCTGCTGTAACTCAGAGATGTTGCTGGAGAAGATAATGAGTGGCCTCTGTTCTTGACACTTATTTCCAGTTAACTACCAAAAAGTTGGAAATGGAACTGTGGCTCAACTGGTAGAGTGCCAGTCTTGAGCTGAGAAAGCTAAAGGGCAATGCCCAGGTTCTTAGTTCAAGCAAAATAATAAATTAATAAATGAAAAAGAAATAGTCTATGGGAACACAAGCAAATATTCTAACTTTCCACTTTCATCTACTTAGATTTTTGTTTTGTTTTGTTTTGTTTTGTCCCTTGTGGGCACTCAACGCTAGTACCCTACCACTTTGAGCCATAGCACCACTTCTGGTTTTCTGGTAGCTAATTGGAGATCAGAGCCTCATGTACTTTCTTGCCTGGGCTAATTTCAGTCTCCTAGGATTGTAGTCATGAGCCATCAGCTCCCAGCTTACTTACTATACTGTTTATGTTCAGGGTGACTTACAAAGTAAAATAGAGCAATTTTAAAAAAACCAAGGGCTGGGAAGGTGGCTCAGTGGTAGAGTGCTTGTCTTGCATGCATGAGGCCCTTGGTTTGATTCCCCAGCACCATATAAGCAGAAAAAAGCTGGAACTGGTGTTGTGGCCCACTAGCCTTGAGCTGAAGAGCTGAGGGACAGCGCCCAGGCCCAGAGTTCAAGCTCCATGACCAATAAAAAGAAATAAATAAATAAAAATAAAATAAACAAACAACAAAACAGGGCTGGGAAGGTGGCTCAGTGGTAGAGTGCTTGCCTCGCATGCGTGAGGCCCTGGGTTCAAATTCCTCAGCACCACATAAGCAGAAAAAGTCAGAAGTGGCGCTGTGGCTCAAATGGTAAAGCTGAAGAGCTGAGGGACAGTGCCCAGGCCCACAATTTAGTCTCCACAACCGAAAAAAGCAAAAAAAACAACAAAAAAAACAGAGCTGGGGATGTGGCTTAGTGGTAGAGTGCTTGCCAAGCATGCATGAAGCTCTGGGTTCAAGTCCTCAGTGCCACATAAGCAAAAAGAAAAAAGCCGGAAGTGGCGCTGTGGCTCAAGTGGTAGAGCACTAGTCTTGAGCTGAAGAGCTGAGGGACAGCGCCCAGGCCCAGAGTTCGGGCCCCACAACCGGATCCAAAAAAAAAAAAACAACAGAAAAAGCTGGAAGTGGCGCTGTGGCTCAAGTGGTAGAGTACTAGCTAGCCTTGAGCACAGAGAGTCTCAGAGGCAGTGCTCAGGCCCTGTGTTCAAGCCCCAGGACTAGCAAAAAATGAAAACAAAAAATAAGAAGCTATCTCCTTCATTTGCTTTTCCTTTCTGTCACTCTTGTCCCTTTAAGAAGGGGCATTTTTCCCCCCTTGGGTATATCGGGGCTTGAATTCAGTGTCTCACACTTGGTTAGTTTGCTTGTTTCACTAGTCCTCTACTACTTAAGCCACAACTCCAGCTTTTTGCTGGTTAGTTTGGAGATGGTATCAGTGAATATTTTTGCCTGTGTTGGCCTTGAACCTTTAGCCTCTGGAACCCAGTCTCCTGAGAAGCTAGGATTTCAGGTGTGAGCCACCAATGTTTGGCAAGAACATCTGAATTTCTGTGTGTGTGTGTGTGTGTGTGTGTGTGTGTGTGTGTGTGTGTGTGTGTGTGTTGGTTGTCTGGGCTTGGACACTGTCTCCTCAGCTCTTCAGCTCAAGGTGAGTGCTCTACCACTTGAGCCACAGCACCTCTTCTGGTTTTCAGGTGTTTTATTGGAGATAAGAGTTTCATGGCCTTTTCTGCCCAGGCTGGCTTTGAACTGAGATCTGAGTAGCTAGGATTACACGTGTGAGCCACGGGTGCCCAGCTTTGGGGGGGGGAGGGCATTGTTTAAGTCATGCCTGCCTAGAATGCTTGAAGCCTTAAGTTCAATATCAAACCCCAATATCAAACCTCCCCCACAAAAAAACAACAACTATAGCCCCAAACAACACATCATATATTCCAATTTCCAAACCAGGGAAATGTACATTGAAAGTATATTAGTGGTTGCCTAGGGCTGGGGTAGGAACAAAAAGGAAACAACTAATAAAAATTTTATTTTGGGGCTGAAGAAAATGTTCTAAGCTAGACTGTGGTGATGATGAATTTATTAAAAATTGAGAATTCAGTGAATGCTTTAAGCAGATGATATGTATAGTATATGCGTTAAATCTCAAGTGTTATTTATATATATATATATATATATATATATTTTTTTTTTTTTTTGGGTCCGGTCGTGGGGCCTGAACTCTGGGCCTGGGCGCTGTCCCTCAGCTCTTCAGCTCAAAGCTAGCACTCTACCACTTGAGCCACAGTGCCACTTCCGGCTTTTTTCTTATGTGGTGCTGAGGAATCGAACTTAGGGCCTCATGCATTACAAGCCAAGCGCTCTACCACTGAGCCACCTTCCCAGCCCCTCAAGTGTTATATTGAATGTGTTGTCGCAACTGGATGCTGGAATTACATGTAGAAGCCATTGGCACCTGGTCAGAACTTGGTGTCAGATTCACGTTTGCAAAATTACACCACATTTTTAGGATCCACTTCCCTCTTCTGTACATAGGATCATGAAACCTTGATATTTGAAAGGATTTTGTGAGAGAAAATATGAAAGTAAGGGCTGAGGGTATGGCTCAGGTGATAGACCTCTTCCCTAGCTAGCTCAAGGTCTGAGAGCATTCAGTCTCCAGCACTGCCAAAGGAAATAAAAAGTACTGATCAAAGCCCAGGTGCCAGTGGATCACGCCTGAAATCTTAGCTACTCAGGAGGCTGAGATCTGAGGATCGTGGTTGGAAACCAGCCTAAGTAGGGAAGTCCATTCAAAAACTGGAAGTGATGCTATGGCTCAAAATGGTAGAGCGTTAGAGTTGAGTGAAAGAGCACCAGGATAGAACCAGAGGAGAGGAAAGGAGAGGAGAAAAAACTGGTCAATAGGAGCTCAATAAAGACATTTTCAGATCTTAGTTTCCTGATTACAAAGATCCCGTTAGCCTCCAATGTTTTAAAAGGAGCAGAGTGCTAAACACAGGGGCTCTGGGCCCAGCCTGTGTGGATTTGAACCTGCCACTGCCTGTTTCTCTGTGGCCTGAGATGAGCTGCCGTGGCAGTAGTGAAAGGGAGGAGGGAGGCCGCAGGTGGGAGGCCCCCTCTGGCAAGAGCTTGATCAGGCCTCAGTGCCTCTTAACCATTGCTGTTCCAGAGTCCAGAATTCAGAATCCGAATCAGGTTTTTTACACAAATTCAGTCACACAAATTCAGTTGAGTCCTAGATGAACCTTCAACTGAATCCTCAACAGAACCTCTCCGTTGAGAGATCTGTGAAGTGCTCCCAGCTTTCAGGACTCAGTAAGGCCTCTGCTCTGCTTTCTGATATTAGGTAGGCTTTGAGGGGAGAGCTGCTACCAATATGGGACCTGGAGTTGGGTACTAGTGACTTGTCTGAGAAACTGCATAATAGCAGGTGTCTTCTACCTAATATCTGCTATGTGCCAGGCACTATGTCCTACCACTGATAGGGCAGATAGATACAAAGACTTTACTTACAATCTAACTGGGGTATAAAACATACTATGCTTTACCCAGATGATAGTTACGTACTGATCACTTGCCATCTCCAAGGCATTTTATTTATTATATTGTATTAACTATCTGCAAGACTGATTTAGGCACAGGCATAGATATCCAGAGGTGGAGTGAGGCACGGTGGTTCATGCCTCTGATCCCAGCACAGGCAAGGGAGGATCAAGAGTTCCACGCTGGCTGGACATTGGTGGCTCAAGCCTGTAACCCTAGCTACTCAAGGGGCTGAGAGGGCTGGGAATGTGGCTTAGCAGTAGAGTGCTTGCCTTGCATGCATGAAGCCCTGGGTTTGATTTCTCAGTACCACATACACAGAAAAAGCCGAAAGTGGTGCTGTGGCTCAAGAGCTAGAATGCTACCCTTGAGCAAAAGAAGCTCAGGGACAGTGCCCAGGCCCTGAATTCAAACCTTAGGACTTGGGGGGGAGGTTGGGAGGCTGAGATGGGGATTGCAGTTGGGAGCTAGTCTGGGCTGGAAAGTCCATGAGATTGTTATCTCCAATTAACCACCTGAAGACTGGATATAGAGCTGTGGCTCAAAGTGATAGCCTTGAGCAGAAAAGTGACAGTGCTCAGGGCTTGAGTTCAAGCCCTATAGCCCAAAACAAACAAAAATTAAACACACACACACACACACACACACACACACACACACACACACACACACACACAGAGTTCCAGGCCTAATGTTGATGGTTCACACCTGTAATCCTAGCTATTGAGGAGGCTGAGATCTGAGGGTCCCTATTTTTTTTTTTTTGGGTCGGTCATGGGGCCTAAACTCTGGGCCTGGACACTGTCCCTCAGCTCTTCAGCCTCCAAAACATAGAAAGTAGAACTATGGCTCAATTGGTAGCACACCAACTTTGAGCTGAAAAAGCTAAGGGACAGCACCCAGGCCCTGAGCTCAAGCTCATATGCCAGCACAATAAAAAGAAAAAGAGAAGGAAAGGGCTGAGAAGGTGGCTCAGTGGTAGAGCGCTTGCCTTGCATGCCCTGGGTTCGATTCCACATAAGCAGAAAATAAAAGCCAGAAGTGGCGCTGTGGCTCAAGTGGTAGAGCACTAGCCTTGAGCTGAAGAGCTGAGGGACAGTGCCCAGGCCCAGAGTTCAGGCCCCACGACTGGACCCAAAAAAAAAAAAAAGAGAAGGAGAGAAAGAAAAAAAAAGGATGGAATGAAAGAGATAAAAAAGAAATAATGAGAAAGGAAGAAAAGAAAGAAAGAAAGAGAGAGAGAAAGAAAGAAAGAAAGAAAGACTTCTGTAGTGGAGTTTGAAGCAGGACATGAAGCAGAGGGATGGCAAGCTAGTACAATGACAGATATGTGTGGTGAAATTGCTATGGTGGCAGTAGGACCGGAAAGACAGGTTGGATTAAAAATAGGAAGACTAAAAGGAGGACTAGGGGCGGGCGGGCGTGGCTCCAGTGCCAGAGGGCCCAGTTCAAACTCCAGTACACCCCCCCCCACACACACACACACAGCAAGCAGGAGACCAGGGAAATGGTTGACAGTAGCAGGCCAGCAAGATTCCTGAGGTTTGGGTGGGTGCAGGTGGCACCTGTGGGTCCTAACTACTCAGTAGGGCTCGAGATAGAAGGAGCCCAGGTGTGAAGCTAGCCTGGGCAGGTAAGTCTGAGAGACTTATTTCCAACTAACAAGCATCACACACACACACACACACACACACATTCCAGAAATAGAGGTGTTGCTTGGCAGCCTTAAGCAACTTAAGAGTGTGAGGCCCTGAGTTCAAGCCCCAAGCTCCGAAGCGCGCGCCGCGCGCGCGCACACACACACACACACACACACACACACACACACACACACGTGTATATGACAGAAGCTCCAATGTGACCGACGTTCCATCCCTCGGCCGGCCATGGAGTCTCGGGCTGTGATCCCAGCAGAAGCTGGGGTCCCAGTTGCCCAGCGTGGGTCACTTGTCTCAAAACCTAAATAAAACCCCCTGACTTCCTGGTTTCGGGCTGGCTGCGGATCTGTTCACTCGCACGCGCTGGAGGGAAGGGGATGGGACCTGGAGTCAAAATACCTGGGCGCAGGTGCGCGACCTCGGCCACGCCCACTTCTCAGGCCGCACTCTGGACCGCGAGCGTGCGGATCGGGCGGGCGATCGCGGCCTGGGATCCGACCCCAGCGGCCTGTGGGTCGCCCGGGGTGGGAGGGGTGGGCAGGGGGACCTCACCCCTCTGCCCGGGCCGCCAGCCCGCACTTTGCCACCGGCCCCGGCCCCGCCCCGCAGGGAGCGCGCGCTCCGCCCGCCCGCCCGGACGCTCTAGGAACCCGGGCGTCTCAGTGGGAGTAACCCCTTCTGCTCCGCGGGCCGTCGTCCTCTTCGGTGCCCGCTCCCAGGGGTCCCCCATGATTTCTCCTGCGTGTAGCTACGGACAGGCCCGGCTTCCTGCTTTCACGGCTCAGATCGACCTGGGTACAGAGCTCCTTGAACTAGTTATTTAACCTCTCTGAGCCCCTCTGCTTTTCCATCTGTAAAGTAAAAGTCAGGTACCGCGGATTGTGGAAAGAATGCAAGGAATGGCTAGAGGAAGCATTTGCAGGCGTATCTGGATGTAAGAGGCGTTCAAAAATACCAGAGCGGGCATGATGGTGGATGCCTGTAATCCCAGCATTCCGGAGGCTGAGGCAGTAGAACCTCCCAGGCCAGCCTGGGCCTATTTGGCTATTTCTGTCTCCACTACTCAGGAGTCCTGTTGGCGGCTTCCATTCAGCTACAGCGTTGAAGAATAATAAAGGTCGTCAGAATAGACGGACTGGAGCTGGGAAGGTGGCTCAGTGGTAGAGTGCTTGCCCTGGGTTCGATTCCTCAGCACCACATACACAGAAAAAGCCAGAAGTGGCGCTGTGGCTCAAATGCTAGAGCGCTAGCCTTGAGCTGAAGAACGAGGGGCAGCGCCCAGGCCCAGAGTTCAAGATCCACGGCCGACAAAAAAAAAAAAAAATCTCATAGACCTTCTTACTCAGGCTGGCTGAGAACTATCATCCTCAGATCTCAACCTCCTGAGTAGCTAGGATTATAGGCGAGAGCCACCAGCAAGCAGTTAGCTAGGCTTTTGTTGTTTTGTTTTTGTTAGATACATCAGTTGGGTAGATCTATCCGGTATCTCTGTCTAGGAGCACCTTGTCCTTGTTTTATTCTTAGTGGATGTCACCTCTGGAGCAGCCAGAGAAGCATCTATGTCCTCAGAACCCCTGAGGACATAGATGCATGCTGTATCTAGTTTTTTCTTAGAGTTTCTTTTTTAGGGGTGGAGGGGTCCTGTCATTGGGCTTGAACTCAGGGCCTGGGCGCTGTCCTTCAGCTTTTTCACTCAAGACTAGCGGTCTACCACTTTCAGCCATGGTGCCACTTCCAGTTTTCTGGTGATTAATTGAAAATAAGAGTCTCACAAACTTTCCTGCCTAGCTTGGCTTTTCACTGTGATCCTCAGAGCTCAGTCTCCTGAGTAGCTAGAAGGACAGGTGTGAGCCACTGGCACCCAGCAGTATATCCCTTCTTAAAATGTGACATTCTGCACTAGGGATATAGCTCAGTGATAGAGCACTTGCCTAACACAAGCATGGTCCAATCTCCAGGACCCCCCTCCCCGACACGCATAAAAAGTGGCACTCTGCGATGTATGATTTGTAAGAGGAGCTTTAAAAGTATGACTGCAAGCCAGGTGCTTGAAGCTTACAACTATAATCAATCCTAACTACTCAGGAAACTGAAATGTGAGGATCATGGTTTGAAACCAATGCAGGCAGAAACATCCTTGAGACTTAAATTCTCTACTTAACCAGCAATAAGCCAGGAGTGGAGGTGTGGCTCAAGTAGCAAAATGCCAGCCTTGAGCTGTCACAGGACAGCCCGAGCCTTTGAGTTCAATCCCCAGTACCAGCACAAAAGAAATGAATGAATGAAGAAAATAAACGATGACTGTAACCTCATGGCAACCATACTTGGTCGCCTACATGTCTAGGGCTTTATTTACCAGCTGTCTCAGATGCTTTGGGTCCAGAACTAAGGGACAAGGTAGAAGGTGTGGTACTTTGCATCACAAAATACCACTGAGGTAAGGACTCAAAGAAGAACCTACCCTGAAGTCTCCTATGATTATGTACCACTATTTCCCTAGGCCTCTAGAGACTCTACTAAACTGCAAGCTATTTTTAGCAGTTTTAGACAGAACTTTGTTTTGTGGACAAGCTCTAGCAAGCTTGTCCTTTGCTGTTTTCTCTTTTATGATACTGATCCCTCCTACAGGCCCCTGCTCTGCAATATTTGGCCCAGCTGCTGTCCCTTAGATATTTTCCTGAAGACTGGCCCTCCAGCCAGGAGTGGTGGCTCACACTTGTAATCCTAGCTACTCAGGAGGCTGAGGTCTGAGGATTATGGCTCAAAGCCAGTCCAGGCAGGAAAGGCCATGAGACTCTTTTTTTTTTTTTTGTCGGTTGTGTGTGGGTTGTGGGGCTTGAACTCTGGGCCTAGGCACTGTCTCTGGGCTCTTCAGCTCAAGGCTAGTGCTCTACCACTTGAGCCATAGCGCCACTTCCAACTTTTTCTGTTTATATGGTGCTGAGGAATCAAACCCAAGGCCTCATGCATGCAAGGCAAGCGTTCTACCACTGAGCCACCTTCCCAGCCCCGTGTGTGTGTGTGTGTGTGTGTGTGTGTGTGTGTGTGTGTGTGTGTGTTTTGGTTGGTTAATTGGAGATAAGAGTCTCAAGGACTAATGCATTTATAAGATTATTTCTTTGTTGCTTTGTATGTCCCTCCCCCACAGTATAACCCCCGCTTTCACTATATTTGATGTCAGTATAACTTGTGGAGGAGATGGGGACAAACAAGTCGTTTAAGGATTCAGGTGGACCTGTTGCAACAATGAGAAGTACAAAATGTCATGTCAAAAATGAGCTTTACAATGTCGGTGTGGGGGGGGAGGGGGGAAAGGATTGGGTGGGGGGGAGGGGGAGGCTGGGAAGGGAGGTGAAGGGTAAATAAAGGAGGAGGCTGCAATGCTTGGTAAGAAATGTATGCATTATCCTGCCCATGTAATTGTAACCCCTCTGTACAGTATGTTCTCAATTAAAATAAAATAAAATTTAAAAAAAAAAAAAAAGAGTCTCAAGGACTTCCTGCCCAGGCTGGTTTTGACCCTCAATCTTCACATCTCAGTCTCCTGAGTAGCTAGGATTACAGTTACAAGTTGTGGGCACCTGTTTTAGACTGTCATTATTAACCTCCCTCGTAGGTTTGAGGTGATTGTGGTTTTGATTTGCATCTCCCTAATGATTAGTTATGATGAGCTCTTTTCATGTGCTCATTGGCCATTTGTGCTGGTGTGTGCACGTGTGTGTGCGTGTGTGTGTGTGAACTCAGGGCCAGGGCTCTGTCCCTTGGCTTTTTTGTTCAAGGCTGGTGCCCTACTATTTTAGCCACACCTCCACTTCTGACTTTTTGGTGGCTCATTGGACACATAAGAGTCTCATGGACTTTCCTGCCTGGCTGGCTTCACATCAGGATCCTCAGATCTCAGCCTCCGGAGAAGCTAGGATAAGTTTTTCTTTTGATGCTTGTGCTTTTGTATCAGTACCTAAGAAACCATTGCCAAATCCAAGCTTAGGAAGATTTCCATATTTTTTCCTAACAGTTATATAGTTTAAAAATCTTAAACTTCTTGTCTTTGGTCCATTTTGGGTTATTCTGCATTATTTTTAAAATTTGTAAATAAGCCGTTTTTCTATTTAGCATATTGATGATTTCTCTTTTTCTTTTTTTTTCTCAGTCATGGGGCTTGAACTCTGGGCCTGGGCTGTCCCAGAGCTCTTCAGCTCAAGACAAGTGCTCTACCACTTGAGCCACAGTGTCACTTCCGGCTTTTTTTGTTTATGTGGTGCTGAGGAATCGAACCCAGGGCCTCATGCATGCAAGGCAAGTACTCTACCACTGAGCCACCTTCCCAGCCCAGATACACTTCTTTTACTTGAGAAAAGTAAAGCCATTCACAGGTGGCTCCCACCTGTAATCCTAGCTACTCAGGAGGCTGAGATCTGACAATCAGGGTTCTAAGCCAGCCCAGGGAGAAAAGTCCATGAGACTCTTTTTTTTGTTGTTGGTCGTAGGGCTTGAACTCTGGTCCTGAGCACTGTCCCTCAGCTCTTCAGCTCAAGGCTAGCACTCTACCACTTGAGCTACAGTGCCACTTCCAGTTTTCTGGTGGCTTATTGGAGATAAGAGTCTTACAGAGTTTCCTGCCCAAGCTGGCTTTGAACCTGGATCCTCAGATCTGAGCCTCCTGAGTAGCTAGGATTATAGGCATAAGCCACCGGCACTCAGCTAGGAGACTTTTTTTTTTTTGGGTCTGGTCATGGGGCCTGAACTCTGGGCCTGGGCGCTGTCCCTCAGCTCTTCAGCTCAAGGCTAGCGCTCTACCACTTGAACCACAGCGCCACTTCCGGCTTTTTTCTTATGTGGTGCTGAGGAATCGAACCCAGGGCTTTAGGCATAGCAAGGCAAGCGCTCTACCACTGAGCCACCTTCCCAGCCTCTCAGCTAGGGGACTCTTATCTCCAATAAACCACTCAGAAAACTGGAAGTCACATCGTGGCTCAAGTGGTAGAACGCTATCGTTGAGCTGAAGAGTGGAGGGACAGCACCCAGGCCGAGTTCAAGCTCCCCCCCCCAAAAAAAAAAAAAAAAAGCAAAAAAGCCCCAGATTTGCAGTCAGAATATCCAAGACCTCCAGATCTCATGATCTTAAACCAGAACTGGTAGCTCATGCCTGTAAGGAGACTGAGATTTAAGGATTATGATTCAAAGCCAGCCCAGGCAAGAAAGTCCTTGAGATGCTTATCTTCGATTAACCACAAAGAGCTGGAAGTGGAACTGTGGCTGAAATGGTAGAGCACCAGCCTTGAGTGAAAAAGCTAAGGGACAGTGTCCAGACTCTGAGTTCAAGCCCCAGGACTGCTGCTGCATGTGTACACATGCATGCACGAATGCACACATACACACACTCTCACACACACACACACACACACTGAATAACTATTTGGGTTATGTAGTCATGTCATCACAGCTTTGGAGTTTCCCAAGAAGCAGGACAATCCTTATTTTTATGTGAAGAAACTTTTCTTGGAGATAGGATCTTACTCTGCTTCCCAGAGTAGCCTTGAATTCCTGGGCTCAGGTGATCTTTTGCCTCAAGCTGGGGCAAGGTGCAGGTGCACCATTGTGCCTGGCTTTTATGTACTGATGTGTAAGTGCCGCAATTAATTCAGTTTAAACAGCAAGCAAACAAACAAAAACTGTGTAGGCCTAATTACCCTCTTCTGTGAGCCTCCAGGGTGCGGCTTTCCGCCTTCTCCCAGCCCTAGGTTTCTCTGGTTTGTACCACCCCTTCTCCCTTTCCTTGTTGGGGAAACTTTTTCCACATTTTGTAATTCCTTTGTGTCTGCCACACATCCAACATACACACAATCACACTTCTTATCTTCAGACAGGGTCTTTTTATGCCCAAGCTGGCTTGTCTCCATCCTCTTGCCTCTGCCTCCCAAATGCTGGGATTACAGGCTTGTACCCCAACTTCTGGCTTCCTATCAAACTTGTGTCAACTGGGGCTTGAATTCAGGGCCTGGGCATATAGTCCCTTAGTTTTCTTTTGCTAAAGACAGGTACTCTATCACTTGAGCTACAACTCCACTGGTGGCTAATGACTTGGAGATAAGAGTTTCAAGGACTTTCCTGTCTGTGCTTAGCTTTGAACCTTGATCCCTAGAGTTCAGCCTCCTGTGAAGCTAGGGTTAGATGTGTGAGCCGCCGGTGCCCAGCTCCTTGTCAGACTTCTGGAGGTTGGAAAGCTCAATTTTGTTGTTGTTGTTCATTTCTGAGGGCTCCTCATCCCTTAAGCGTGGTCTTAAGCCTGTGTCCTCATTTCTCATGCCTTGATTTCCTCATCTATAAATGGGCATGATGGACAATCCTGCCTCCTGGGATTGTGGGAAAGAGGAAATGGGGTTCAGGACTGCCTAACCCTGGCCTTGTTCCTGAGTTTCTGGAGGTTCCTCCCCCACCAGCTGCGGGCCCCACGCACACCCTCCTTTATCAGAGAAACCCTCCCCCACTGGTTTCTTTGCTGCCACCCTGGGCCTCAGTTTCCTCTTCTAAGGGCATCTGATGAGGAAGAGGGGCAGATCCTTGCTGGCAATCATTTTGCCATGACTTATTTCAGTCCTTTCTAGACTGCAGCGAGTTACCCCGGGGTCCGCGGCGCCCGCCCGGGCGGGACCCCAGCACTCGGGCGTCCCCGCCCCACGGCAGGGTGAGTGGGGACAAAGGCCCGCCCCGGGGGGACCACCGGCAGCCAGCGGATCTGCGACCCATCGGGGCCAGCGGGGAACCCCTGCAGGATGGCCAGCGGCCCCCGCCCCGGAGACCCTCGCTGGCCTGTGGGTGCCGGGAGCCCTTCCCGCGGGGTCGGGTCGGGGGGCGCCGTCGCCGCCCCCCGCGCTCCTCCGGCCCACTCTTTTTTTTTTTCCCAGGCTGCGGGCAGCAAAGGGTTAAATCCCATAGAGCTGATGCTCTGACTTCAGGCTAGAGGGGCCCGGGAAGCTGGGGTCACTTCCTGCTCCGTCCCAGTCACCCTGAACTGGTCCCCGGGTCCTCAGCCTGGAATCACCCCGCGCGCCGGACCCCAGCGCTCGGGGCGTCCGGTCGCCCTCCCCGCCGGGACAGGGCGCTCGGGGGTTAAGTCCCCCGGGGCCCGATCCGCCCTCGGGCTGGTTCCCAGACCCCAGAGCCGTGAGTTGGGGACGCCTGGGTCGGGGGGAAGGCGGGGGGGGGGGGGGCTGGCCCCGAGGGCCCGGGGCGGCCGCGGGGAACAATGGGCGGGAGGGGGCGCCCCCCGCTCCCCCGCCGCCCGCCGCCGGGCAGGGTGGGGGCCCCGGGCCGGCGGAGGATTCTGGGAGCGGGGGTCCGTGGGGGAGGGGCGTTCCGGGAAGAGCCGCGGGGCGGCGGGCGGCCGGCCGGGAACCGGGGCTCGGGGCGCCGAGCCCGGCGGGAGGCCCGGGGTCCGCACCCGCGGGCCGCGAGCGCGCTCCTCGCCCGGCCGACTCGCGCGTCGGGGTCCAGCCGGCTGCGGGGCGCTGCGGGAAGGGGGCCCGCGGGCCGGCCGCCGCCCGCCCGGGTCACCCTGGGCCGCTCCCGCTCCTCTCCCCGCCGCGGGGCCGCCGCGACGTCCTCCGGCCCGCCCGCACCCCCCTTCCCACCTGCCTGGTCCATGTGGCCTGGCCATTAACCCTTCGCCTTCCCACTCGGGACCAACGAGTTGTGGATCCGGCAGTGGAGCCCGCGGGAGCCCTCGCCCGTCCCGTCCACCCTTCCCGGCCTCCTCAGAGCGTCCTGCCTCCACCTCCCCAAAGTCCCTGGCAGGTCGGGGAGGGGAGGCGTCTCCGAGGTCAAGCTGCTACCCCTATGAAGAAATGGATTGACTTCCTCAGAGCTAACTGCTGTCTCTCCTGCTGCTCCTCGGCAGGGGCCCGCCGGCCCCTCCACCTGCCTCCTTGGGTCCTCCTTTGCACCATTGTCTGTCTGTGCCCGCGCTGCCCATCCGTCCACCTAGGTGCCCCCTGCCCTGCCCTTCCCTGCCCACGTGGTGGATGTAGGTCACTCCTGAGGCATCCCTCGAGGGTCTAAGTGTTGGGAGAAGTCTTCCTCCAGGCACTCTGCTATTTGGCCTGGGTCTCTCATCCTGGAATCTTCTCACGGCTTTCAGGCAGTGACAGCTGGCTGTGTTTTCCCCAGGGAGTGGGCTGGTCACTGCGAACTTGGGTTCCTTTGCTGACAGTCCTTTGGCAATTATTCCTTAAAGGCACTGAACCCAACAGCAGGCTTTCCAGGAGTAAGGGTGCATGGAGCTCATTCATTTCATCTCGTGCAAATGTTTACTGAGCATTTATGATGTGTTCGGTGCTGTCCTAGGCATTAAAATGGAAAGAGAGAGAGAGAGAGGAATGAAGGTTCCCAGGGTGTTGGTAATGGTGGCTTCAATGGCTTCAGTCTGATCTCCATTATCACAGACACAGATTATCAGGCCTTTGTCTCTGAGTCCAGCTCCTCCTTTTCTAGCCAAGGGAACTCTCCTCCCAGGAATTTCTCCAACCCATTCTCAGGGCCAGAGTTTTGCTCGTCCCCATTCTCTGGCTCCTGCCAGCAGCCCTATGAGTCTGAGTCTCACATGACTCCCAAGGTCACCTCCTGTTCTCAGAGATGGGGGCAGACTAAGCCATACAGAGCCCTGCATTTGTGGTCCTAGCACTGCGGCCTCCCAGCCTGGAACCTTGGAGAAGTCCTTCCGTTTACTAATCTGTACAATGGACAGCCTGGGTCCTGAGTCTCCTCACGGGGTTGCTCCTGGGAAGACTGGGTGAGAGAAATGGGGGCTTGTCAGCAGGCGCCCTGTGCCCTGCAAGTGTCCTCCACAATTGTCCACCTCTCCTTCCTTTCTGCTTCCCTCCCCAGAGGCTCCTGAAGAGGCCCCTCATGTTAAACCTCCCTGCCCCAACCTCTAGCCTGACTCTTTCTGCACTTAGATAATGGGTGAATGCCCAGGCCCAGTCATTTTGATGCACTCCTGTCCCCTCTGGGAAATTGGGGGTGGGGAGGTGGGAGAGGATAGTTTCTTTAACCCTTTAGTTTCAGCCTCAGTTCTCTCTGGGGCTTGTAAGGGGAAAGTTTATTGGTCTCAATTAGCAGCCCTATTAAGGAGGAAAATTGGTGCCTTAATGAGCTTCCTCTAATTCGCAAAATAACAGGTTTCTCAGCCTCTGGGCATTGGAGGTATGGGGTGAGAACCTCTCTTCATTGTAAGTGCTAGATTTTCTCTAAGCCCCCAGTCCGGGTTCAAAGGGTTATGACTGATGAGTTTTTAATTGCACTCTTAAATTCACTGACTTGCTTCGTTGTGATCTTAAGATCTGGAGAAGCAATCAGGCCTACAGGGTGAAAGAGGTCACAGTGAAAATCCAGTGCTCCTCTCCCTCCCCCCTCTCCTCTCCCCTCTCTCTCTTGGGCTTGAGCTGAGGATTTTGGGCTCTCAGTTTTTCCACTCAAAGGTAGTACTCTTATCACTTGAGCTACGACACTACTTCTGTTTTTTTACTGGTTACCTGGAGATAAGAGATTCACAGACTTTTCTGCCCTGGCTGGCTTGGTACCTCCATCCTCAGATCTCAGCCTCTTGAGTAGCCAGGATTACAGGTGTGAGCCACCGACCTCTGGCTTCGCTCATTTTTCTGGTTTGTCGAAGAAGGCATAAAGGATAAGGTGAGGCTCAGAGGAATAAATAGAATCATCTCCCACCCTGTGCCCACCTCTCTCTTCCCCTAGGGTCCCTGAAGCCTTGGCAGTCCTGAGCTGTGGGATGGAGCCCGAGACAGTGCTGTGGGGCCCGGATCTGGAGGCTCCTGAAGAGAGTCCAGATGAGGCTCACAGAGGTGAGGGCCAAGAGCAGGGACTGCTAGTCCTGAGAGACACCGACCGATCCCCGTTCAGGGAGGGGCCCAGACTCTGGGGGAAAAAAATGGCAGGGGAGGGAAGAGAGGCCAGAGCCCGGGTTCTGAAAGAAGCCGGGGGCTGGAGACTCCCTTTCTGTCTGTAGGTGCCGAGAGTGGGAATGAAGAGGACAGCCCTCGGCGGGGAAGTGCTGGGGAGGAGATCATCCTGGGAAATCCAGCTCAGAGTCCAGAACCCAAGGACCCACCAGCCCCCCGGGACTCCCCCACCCCCTTAGACCACCAGACCCCTGGCGACCCCCCAGCCCCGGAGGCAGTGCCTCCCCCATCTGAGTGGACCAAGGCCTGCGAGGCCAGTTGGCAGTGGGGGACTCTCACCACGTGGAACAGCCCCCCAGTGGTCCCCGCCAGCGAGCCCAGTCTGCGGGAGCTGGTGCAGGGCCGGCCGGCTGGGGCGGAGAAGCCGTACATCTGTAACGAGTGCGGGAAGAGCTTCAGCCAGTGGTCCAAGCTGCTGCGCCACCAGCGCATCCACACGGGCGAGAGGCCCAACACGTGCTCCGAGTGCGGCAAGAGCTTCACGCAGAGCTCGCACCTGGTGCAGCACCAGCGCACGCACACGGGCGAGAAGCCCTACAAGTGCCCCGACTGCGGCAAGTGCTTCAGCTGGAGCTCGAACCTGGTGCAGCACCAGCGCACGCACACGGGCGAGAAGCCCTACAAGTGCACCGAGTGCGAGAAGGCGTTCACGCAGAGCACCAACCTCATCAAGCACCAGCGCTCGCACACGGGCGAGAAGCCCTACAAGTGCGGCGAGTGCCGGCGCGCCTTCTACCGCAGCTCCGACCTCATCCAGCACCAGGCCACGCACACCGGCGAGAAGCCCTACAAGTGCCCCGAGTGCGGCAAACGCTTCGGCCAGAACCACAACCTGCTCAAGCACCAGAAGATCCACGCCGGCGAGAAGCCGTACCGCTGCACCGAGTGCGGCAAGAGCTTCATCCAGAGCTCGGAGCTCACGCAGCACCAGCGCACGCACACCGGCGAGAAGCCCTACGAGTGCCTCGAGTGCGGCAAGAGCTTCGGCCACAGCTCCACGCTCATCAAGCACCAGCGCACGCACCTGCGCGAGGACCCCTTCAAGTGCCCCGTGTGCGGCAAGACCTTCACGCTGAGCGCCACGCTGCTGCGCCACCAGCGCACGCACACGGGCGAGCGGCCCTACAAGTGCCCCGAGTGCGGCAAGAGCTTCAGCGTCAGCTCCAACCTCATCAACCACCAGCGCATCCACCGCGGCGAGCGGCCCTACATCTGCGCCGACTGCGGCAAGAGCTTCATCATGAGCTCCACGCTCATCCGCCACCAGCGCATCCACACCGGCGAGAAGCCCTACAAGTGCTCCGACTGCGGCAAGAGCTTCATCCGCAGCTCGCACCTCATCCAGCACCGGCGCACGCACACCGGCGAGAAGCCCTACAAGTGCCCCGAGTGCGGCAAGAGCTTCAGCCAGAGCTCCAACCTCATCACGCACGTGCGCACGCACATGGACGAGAACCTCTTCGTGTGCTCCGACTGCGGCAAGGCCTTCCTGGAGGCCCACGAGCTCGAGCAGCACCGGGTGATCCACGAGCGGGGCAAGGCCCCCGCGCGGAGAGCCCAGGGCGACGCCCTGCTGGGCCTCGGGGACCCCGCCCTGCTCACCCCGCCGCCCGGAGCCAAGCCGCACAAGTGTCTGGTGTGTGGCAAGGGCTTCAACGACGAGGGCATCTTCATGCAGCACCAGCGGATCCACATCGGCGAGAACCCCTACAAGAACGCCGACGGCCTCCCCGCGCCCCCCGCCCCCAAGCCCCCCCAGCTCCGCCCCCCGAGGCTCCCTTTCGGAGGCAACTCCCACCCCGGGGCGGCAGAGGGCAGAGCGGACCCCCCGGGACCGCCCTTGAAAGCGTCCGAGGCTCAGGAAGGCCTGGGCCACAGGCTGGGGGGGCTGCTGGCCTCCAAATCCTACATCTGTTCCCACTGTGGCGAAAGCTTCCCGGATCGCGCGGTGTTCCTCCAACACCAGCTCACGCACGGCGGCGGCGTGGGGAGGACCGGCCCCGGGGAAGGGTCCGGGCCCAGCCCCTTCCTCGGCAGAAAGCCCTTTAAATGCCCTGAGTGCAAAAAGAGCTTTGGCCTCAGCTCAGAGCTGCTCCAGCACCAGAAAGTCCACGCGGGCCGGAAGTCCCAGAAGAACCCCGAGGTGGGGAAGAGCTCCTCCGTCCTCCTGGAGCACCTCAGGAGCCCTCTCGGGGCCCGACCCTACAGCTGCTCCGACTGCGGGGCCTCCTTCCTCGATCGCCTGGCCCTCCTCCGCCACCAGGAAACCCACACCCAAGAAAAGCCCCCCAGGTCCGAGGACCCCCTGCCCGAGCCAGCCAGCCTATCCACAAGCCAGGCAGCGGAGGGAGGGGCCCCCGCCCCCGCCCCGAGCAGCAGCCACGGGGAAGGGGAGAGCCCCAAAGCCCCCTTGGAAGAGAAGCCCTATTTGTGCCCGGAGTGTGGAGACGGCTTCACAGAAGTGGCCGCCCTCCTCCTCCACGGGAGCTGTCACCCGGGTGTCTCCCTGTGAGATGGATTTAGAGACCAGGGGCCTCTCTCTAGAGAGAGGAACGCTGGATTTCCCGCACTCTCCCCACCCCACACACCACACCCCACACACAAATAACAAGTCGGGGGAAGGAGGACAACCCGATCTTCTTGTAGAGAAGCGGGACGGAAAGCACCCTGGGGAAAATAGTGCTTTTACACCAGTGATGAGAAATCCTTATAAAATTGTCCGTGGGAATCACTTGTAAGGCAGTAGAGAAAAACTGTTGGGTTAGAAACCCTATACCTATGTAGGAAAATAAAGTCCTTTAAGTCTGTAGCAGAAAAACCCTATAAACCATAGTGGACAAAAGCCCTATTAATTGTAGGAAGAGGTCCTAATATGTCTCTAGACGAACCCCATAAAACCGTATCCAGATCCTGTAGGGCCGGGGTGGTACAGCGTGGCATTGACTTGAGAGGGTAACTCCCAGAATGCATAGGGTTACGCCCTCCCTACACCTGGTCCACTTCTCCCAGCCACCTTGGACACTTATACTGAAGACAAAGCTCAGCTGGGGGATAGGGTAGGAATGGGTGGAACTGGAAGATGACAAATGAGGAGCTTTCAAGCCCACAGAGGAGCTAAACCACAGCGACCAGGAAAGGGCTAATTCATCCCGTTACACTGGGGGGTTCTTTGGGATACAAGAGGTTAATCTTAGGTGAACTGTGTGTGGGGAAGAGACCCATGGAATCTGGGAATCCACAAGAGCCAAAAAAATGGGGAAGGCAGGCAATGATCTCAAGCCTTTTTAAGGGCTGAAGTTTGGAATGCAGTAAAAAGAAACAGTGTAGGAATAGTGGAAAACCACCACCACCAAAAATAAATAAAAATAAAAATAGGAGGAATTTCCGTTAGTGTTTGGAGGGACACAGAGCAAGGTGGAGAAACGGTTCAGTTGGAACCCAGCGAACTCCAGGCCAGTTTCTTCCCTTCCTTGGGAGCTTGTTAAACTTCAAGTGCAAGCAGATCCCGCCCCAGACTCTCACGAGCTGGGTGGACTCACCTTTTTCCCAGCACAGCTGGAAATGTCTACTCTGAGAGGCCTCCACCATGGAGGGGGCCTCCCTCACAATCTCAGGTCTCACGATCAGGTTTTTGGTTTTGGGGTTTTTTTTGGTTTTGTTTTATTTTTCCTCCCTGCAATCTAACTGCCACCATACTTGCTTCAGTGGCAGCAAATTTCCTCCAAGTGCTGTCCTCAGTAGAGAGGGAGAATCGCTGCTAGTCGACCTCCAAAGAATAAATTCCTTCAGAGACTCAAGGCTTGTTGCAGGCTTGTCCTCCCTGACTTCCCTGTGGCCAACAAGATGGCAGAACAGAAAGTTTTGATTGACCAGCAACCTGATTTCCCACCTCAGCCTTTCATGTGGCAAGGATGAGCCAACTCTCCGACTGGACCAGAGTCCCTCAAGAGTCCAACGGAAGCCTAGCCACCTTTCCCATCCAGTACTTGAGCCTGTCGGAGACGGGAATGACCCAGCTCCATCTTGGCCTTGGGAAGGGACAAATTCCATCCCCTTAGCTCCTCTCTTAGCCTGAAACCTTCAGAGGGAAATGGATGAGGAGACACACGGTCCTGCCAGGCTCATCTCTCTTCACACCACTCAGTGTGACACACTTCAGAAATTCAGCCAAGCCTGCTCACGTGACTGGAGCTTATGACCAAGGAGAGATGATCACCAGGTGGAATGGGGGAAATTTTTGGCAAGAAACATCTGCAGCAAGAAGCCCATCCCACCCCCAGCCCTGGAGTTCCTTAAAGATGGGGCAGAGAGGAAGTGCTGCTCCCTGACTCCGTGTTGACACCAGTGACACACTGTCCTGGAATAATAGGATCAAGATGCCAGGTGAGGGGCCCTTCAGGAGATGGGTACCCAGAAAAGGGATGCCCTAACATTCCTGCAACGTTGTGGAGGAGAAACCTCTAATTCCATTACGTAAAGGTTCTAAAGGTGAAAAATCCTTCCTTTCATCTATCCTGCCCCCCAAAGGATCGAATCTAGAACATTGTGGGAGAACCACCCCCTCCCCACCCAGCCTGCTGGGGAGGTGAGGCAGCTTTCTATGGCTGTGGGGAGAGGGGAGCCTTGATCGCAGTCACAAAAAGCCCCCGCTTACCCAAGTGCCAGGTAAAAGCCCACCACCGCGGGAGGGAGCCCTGCCTGCGGGTCTCCAGATTGACAAAGGTCAACAAATGGGGGACAGTCCCTAAGACAAAGAGGAGAAAGTCCTCTGAGTCTAAGCCTATAAGCCCTCTAAGATGGTAACAGAAGTCAAGTTGTAGAGACAAATTTAAAGCTAGAAGCAGATTCCCTCAGATAGAAGTCTGAGAATCTGTTCCCAAAAGCGTGCTGGGGAACAGCTTTTGGGGTTCAGAGGCCAGTCTGGGGGAAGGTGATCAGTGTAGCCTGTTGAGAACTAGAGTGTAGCGTACTTAGTAGGATGCTCGCATGTTGTGGGGACAGGTGACAGCTGAAGGTCGACCCCGGTGCCAAATGAACCATGTAGACAAGGCTGGTGGGATCTGGGGCTTCCTACTAGGAAACAGAATGGGGGACCCTGAGTGAAGCCTGCCCTCTTGGCCGCCTCCTTCCCAGAGCCAGCTGTATGTTAGGAGGATCCGCACTGAGGAGGTTGTGGTGCCCAGCATCTGTCCGTCCGACCAATTCAGGCACAGAACCAAGAGAACTGAGTCTGCAAGGTGTGATGAATGTAGTCAAACCCTCTTCCCTACCTCTGGGCTGGGCCCCAAGTGCTGGGGGGGGGGGTAGGGGTAGGGGCGGGAGGATCCCCACAGCCAGTAGCAGAGCCATTGGTGAAAACAGAGGGAAGGAAGGACAAAGTGATCTCAGCTTAGGGTGCAACTTGAAGCTGCTGTGGATGAGGAGGTCAGATGGGAACTGGGTGTGAATCCTGAATGGGGGAAACTTGAAACCATCATAACCGTGAGATGGGGGTTCCCGTGGCACTCCCCCTGAGGTGAGCAGTTCCCAGACTCCTTGGCTCTTATAACAAGGGAACCCCTGCTCACCTGACTTGTCCCCCAGGGAAGTGGAGAGGCCCCACTTTTGAGTGTTATGTGTCGATAAGTGTCGTGTCACCGGTGGTCATGTTGATTAGTTGAAGAGAATAAAGGGAATAAGATTTCCCAGGTGTTCTTTGTCTTCTCCGTCCAGCCTCTAACAAGCCCAGTTTGCCCTCCCAGGGCCAGTTCATGAGTGACCACTAAGCTAGATGCAGTTCCAGGCCCACCCTTTAACCTGTGGCCTCTAGGGTCCCTGTCCAGTGCTTGTGCAAGTTCGGTAGCTTTATAGAGTTTACCAAAATCCACATTTTTGGGGTTGGAGGAGTGACTCAATTGGTAGAGCACTTGGCAATGAGCAAAAGTGACAGGTACTGAGTTCTAGTTCCAGTCTCAGACCTACACACACACACACACACACACACACACACACACAACCCCCCCTTGCAGGACAGAGAAATCTCATGACCTGGTGACAGAATGGAACCACTCTCACTGGTACCTAGTTCCAACACTAGTGTATGGGAACAAATTTCTGGCAACTCAGGCCCAGCTGTTTGGCCCAGGGTGGCCTCGCTGGCTCGCCACCCCACCCCCACCCCCTTGGTGCCACCTCTTCTGGTGTCCTGGGTCCAGACTCAGCTCCTTCCCTGGACTGAGACTTGTCTTGTCCTTTCCCTGTCCATAGATCCTGTGGAGAGGCTGAGTTTGGGGAAGGGCTGCCACTTGCCCAAGATACAAGCAAGCCAGTGAGGAAAGCCAGACCAGCTAGGCATTCTGCAAACAGGTATTGCACCAGACAAACCTTTCTTCCTCAGGGCTGGGCCTGCCTGGGCCTAGCCTGGGCTCCACATTGTCTGGACTATTTGGGGCTGCTCCAAGCAGTCTTCAATGCCAAGCCTCCTTCAGAGCTGTCTCCCGAGCCTGACTGTGGCCCCCGAGTGGCTGCCTGGCTCTAGCCTATCACTTGGCTCTACCTCTCTCTTGGGGACTCTCTCTAAGCAGGAAAGTGTGTTCTGAGCCTCTCTGACCTTGATCCCATTGCAGGCTGTCTCCTTTTTCTTTCCCCACCTAGAAAGGGAGGTGGGAAGGTGCAGCAGGCGAGAGGAGGGACCTGCTTCTTATGGAAAGATGAGTAATGAAGCCTTCTCCACACTCCTAGGACTCCACCTTTGAGGACACTGAGCTACAACAGAGCTGGAGTCTTCCTCAGGAAAGAGAGGGAACTCCAGGGAGACTGCAGGCACCAGAGCACAGGGATTGGTTTTCAGTCTTAGCAGAAGAGGTTGTGGACCCAGTGATGATGTTGCCACAGCAGAGGGCCAGGTATAACTCAGGAGGAAGTGACTCAAGTGTGTATTTGTGGGGTTGTCTCAGGAGACACAGTCCTGTGGAAAGGTCAGAAGTGAGGCCGGGATAAATGGGGCACACAGTCAGGTGTGAGCTTAGAGGAGATTAAAGAAATCGGGGAGGGAGCAGAGGACAGAGAGTGGGCATCTTGTTTTGAGGAGCTTAGGGAAAGGGTGTTACTGAAGGATTGAGAATGCCATGTTCCTTCCTACCTGTAAACAGTGGTGGCTTCCTAGACTGGGCTGGAGGAATAGGGGTATAGGAATAGAGGAAGGTAGAAAGGAGAGATCTAGTTAAGGGGTGGGGGAATAGGACCAGCAGAAGGCAATGAACACAAGAAAAACCAGATTAGTGTAGCACCACGGGACCCAGTGGAAGTTTTGGAAGTGATCCCAGTCAAATGCTCTACTGGTCAATTTCTGGCCGGGATAGGCACTAGGCACATCCAAATCAGGGATGCCATCTGTTCCCTCAAGAAGAGTTCTGGCCTCCTTATCCTTGTGACCCCGGGACACCACTGAGATCACTAGGGCTACTAAGAGGTCAAACCTCCTGACAACCATCAAAGGTAGTCCCTCCAGCGCCTGGAGGCTCACCTTAACGGAAACTTATTGTTTCTGCTGTTGTGGCATCAGACACTGAGATTCTGGGAATTTCCCCCCATTCCCTTGGGCTTGACCTTGAGAAGGGTTGATACCTATCTTAGTATTGGATGTGGAGACGCACAGATTTTGGGGGCACCCGATGTGCAGCTACTACTTGCATTAGTTCAGAGCTACAGGAAAGGGGGCTGGTTGCGCCCGGCCCGTTCCCGCGCCAGTCCCGGACACCGATCCTCTGCAGGGTGCAGGTGCCCACGTCTCTGTGATGCAACGCCCTGCGTTTTCCCAGCCCTGGCCGGCGCGGCGCTCCGGACGCTCCAGCCGCGGACATTGGCTCAGGGGCCCCATGTCATCCCCCACCGCGGCCCGGGCTTCCACGAGCGTCCCGGCCGCCGCCACCTCCGCGCCGGAAGCCACCGCAGCCCGCATCTCCGTCTCCAGTCCCATCGGGATCAGTGGCTGCGGCCCCGCCGAAACTCCGGGAGCCTGGCGGACTTCCACAGCCGACAAAGCAGCGAGTGCGCACGAAAGCATCACGGCCAAACCTACGTTGCCCTGCGAAGGTGCGATGGCCGCCACCAAGGCCGTGAGCACGGGCCCGGCCCCCACACCAGCCCCGCTCGCTGCGGGTCCCGGTGCCAGCCCCAGGGCCGCAGGGGCTCGGCCTGCTGAGCCCACGGCGCGCTGATCCGCAGGCGCGCTGCAGGCCGCGCAGGCTCAATGAAGCAAGTCTCCTCACGAAGGCGTCCTGCCCCGTGCGTCTCTAGGTTAGGGCGAGCGAAGCCGCTGGGGAACGCCGAGGGGTTCTGACCACCCGAACCCCAACCCCCCGCTTCCGGAGACGTCGTCCACGGAACACGCGGGGCAGGGGGCGGGGTAGGGGAAGAGGACCACACTTCCCAGGATGCTGTGCGAGACGGTAGCATCCTGACAGCCAACGACCGCCGGGGGCGTGGCCAGCTGCAGCTTTTTGGCTGCACCTCAGGCTCATTTGGGACCTTGAGCGCTGCTTGGTCCAAGTATTCTGGTGGGGAGGGAGGGAACTCTCATGCCCGCGCAGACCCTCACCCCCTAGGTCAGACATAGCAATGAAAACCTGGGATATCTGGTTTTTCTGCAGGTTGAAGGCTGGATGTTTATTTGTAACAATTAACTGCCTGTGTAAGACATCTCTAGAGCACAGGCAGTGTCCAAATGGGTCCCTGCATCTGTCAGCAGCCTCTCCCAGGCACCCCCTGGTGCTGCTTTCATAGACCATGGAGCCAGCCTGGGAAGGTGCACAGGATCCCTAGTACAGGTTCAGTCACACGGTGCTGGGTAAAGCTCTTCTACTTGGAATGATCAGAAGTTGGCCCAGCGGCTGCGGCTAGTCTTCCCCTCCCCCTCCTGGGAAGTTTCACCTACACTGCAGTTAAGGCCACCAGGATGAAAGCAAGGTGAGGGTCCAGTGGGATGCATGGGGTGGAGCTAGGTGGGCCTGGGAGAGCAGCAGAGATTGGGCATTGGTTAGGAGAAACGTGATTACGGTTCAGCACTCCAACAGGATGGTGACCACAGCAACTGCAGAGCTTCCCAGAAATAAGGATAGTGCCCTCAGGGGATAGCTCCTTTAGCTCTTGGCACAAGAGCCACACCAGTGTCCAAAGCCCTGTCCAGGATTGGTGGGTAAGTAGGTTTAGAAAGTCCCAGGAACCCAGGGCCTGTCTTAGGCAAGAAGCTGAGCCCTTGGCCCATTCCTGCTCCTTACTGTGTGTAGGCAAGTAGAGAGCCTCCTCCTGGGTGGGGGAATCCCTCCTTAGGGGTTGGATGGGTCTGTGGAAAACAGGAGCAAGATTAGGGCCAGATTCTAGCTCAGCTGAGTGTTCTGGGTCCCAGGGAGAGCCCCATGAGCTGCGGCTCTGCCCTTCAGCAAAGGATGGAACTGAGCCTGGCTCATCCCACTCCCGTTAGCATGCACCAGTGCCACCAAACCAACTAGACAGCCAGGGGCTGGAGGCTAAAGGGTATGGAATGGAGGGGCCACTGAACCTGGGGTGGGGAGGAGCAGCCCCTTAGGTCCATGAGTCTTCCAAAAGTCCCCCAAGTTTCAGGTTCAGCTGATGTAGACACGGTGGAAATCATGGGCGCCAAAGGCTGCATTGCACTTGGGGCACTTCCTCTGGCGGGCCTCATATCGGCCCCGCACACACTCGAAGCAGAACACGTGGAAACACTTGGTAAGGACCGCATCCTTCTTGCGGGTATTACAGCAAGGGCAGGTCAACCGCGCCTGGATAGGTAAAGGCATGAACCGTGGAATAATTGTGCGTGGGCCTGCATAAGTCAGCTCTGGGGTTTGAACTCTGGACATTGTGCTCTCAGCTTTCTTGCTCATAGTTGGTGCTCTACCATTTGAGCCATACATCCAGTTCAGCATTTTTTGCAGGTTAACTGGAGATAAGAATGTCATGGGGTGACTGGGAAGGTGGCTCAGTGGTAGAGCGCTTGCCTTGCATGCATGAGGCCCTGGGTTCGATTCCTCAGCACCACACAAGCAAAAAAGAAAAAGGCCGGAAGTGGAGCTATGGCTCAAGTGGTAGAGCGCTAGCCTTGAGCTGAAGAGCTGAGGGATAGTGCCCAGGCCCAGAGTTCAGGCCCCACGACCGGACCCAAAAAACAAAAAAACAAAACAAACAAAAAGAATGTCATGGACTTTTCTGCCTGGGCTAGCTCTGAGATCCTCAAGGTCTTAGCCTCCTGAGTAGTTAGGATGACAGGTGTGAGCCACCAGCACCCAGCATGGAATAACTTCCCAGTGCCCAGACTGTAAACTGATAGTTGGAGGCAGTTCAGGCAAAACCCACCAAATAGTAGATGTAGCATTCTTCACTATAGCCTCCTAGGTGGGAACCAACATTCTACCGAGTAGGGCACTGACACTAAAGAAGTAGGTATCCTGGGAGACTATGAAACTGGAGTTTCATTTCCTGCCCCACTGGCTTTCTGTGGCAAAATTCCAATCCTGTCTACCTGTGAGGTCACAGCTGGGTATGACAGTGCCACCAGAAATGTGCTTTCTACCCTCAACCAGGCTGATCTTTGCTGGGACTGGAAACTGCTGTGGCTATACTCTTAGCCCAACACCTCCCACCTGCCATGAGGTCAGACCAAGAAGGGCTTGTCTTTTAACTCCAAACAGGTTATTACCTAGCAACAAGCACAGCTCAACACTCCTTTGGCCTGCTTGGAATGCCAGCTGTGTCCAGCCTTCCCAGCATTTTTCTTCCTGATTCCTCAAGACTTTGCCACCAGCATCTCTGTCCCTCCAAGGCCCAACTGCCATAGAGTCAACTGACCTCCTTCCTCACTCCAGTGGCTTAGAGCACAGCTCTGACCTCTTCCCTCTCCCAGCCCAGGAGCCATTTCCACCAAGACTACCAAGTCACAAGGGCTTTGGGCTTCTCTCATGGCATAGTTCATTTGCTGCCTTGTATATCACTCTCCTTCCAATCTCTAGGCTTTTCTTCCTCTGCCTGTCACTTAAGCTTTGAGGTTCCTAAAGGGAGAGAAGGATCTCTTTTTATGCCACAAACTCTCCCTGGATGACCAGTCATGTGTGCCTTTTACCTCTGCCTCTGATTCTCCTCTTAATTTTTTTTTTTTTGTTGTTGGTTGTGGGTCTTGAACTCTGGGCCTGAGGGCTGTCCCTCAGTTCTTCAGCTCAAGGCTAGCGCTCTACCACTTGAGCTACAGCGCCACTTCCGGTTTTCTGGTGGTTTTTTGGAGATGAGTTTCACGGAGTTTTCTGCCAGGGCTGGCTTTGAACCGCGATCCTCAGATCTCAGCCTCCTGAGTAGCTAGAATTACAAGTGTGGGCCACCAGCGCCTGGCACCTCCATTCTCTTAAGGCCTCTAGGTACCTCAATCTCAGCATCCTTATACACTGCCTGCCATGGGCTGCTCTTGCAGTCTTCCTAACTCACAAGGGGGTACTTACCGTTCAGTTCATTTCTTTTTCTTTTCATTTTTTACTTCATTTAACTGAACCCAAGAGCCAAGAGTCTCCCCAGCACTGCCCTTCCCTCATTAAGTTGCCAATCTAAGCCTAAGTCCAAGCAATTCTGTCTCCTAAGTACCTCCTAAGCCCATCTATTATCTCCAGTACCTTCAACTAGTTAAATACTAGTTTTCACTACAGTGACTTATGTAATAGCCTAAAAATTTCCATCCCTTTCTGGGCACCAGTGGCTCATACCTTAACTCCGAGGCTACTGAGAAGGTTGAGATCTGAGGACTGTAGTTCAAAGTCCATGAGACTCTACCCTCAACCACCAAAAAGCTGGAAATGGAGCTGTGGCTCGAGTGACAGATTGCAAGGCTTCAGGAAAGAGCTCAGGGATAGTGCCCTGATCCCAAGTTCAAGCCCCAGGACCAGCACACATACACACAAAAATCTTCCTTGCCTCTAGCCTCCAGACCAAACCCAGCAACACATGTGTCATTCCTGTTTAAATCTTTGATGAGCCTGGAGTCTGGTTAGGGTAGAGCTTGCGCTTATTAGCATGTATATGGCCCTTGGTTCTACCCCCGGCCCCCAAAAGAAAACCAAGACAGAAATATGCTTCAAAATCTCCAAACTCCCTACAGGGAAAGACAAGCTGGTCAACCTAGCTGCTGACACTCTCCTGGGATCTGCCATTGTCCAATACTCCATTCCCTCCTCCAACCCAGTGGCCAGCTCTGTCCAGCACTCTCATTACTTTACACATATTTTCTCTTTCCTTTTCCCTAAATGCATTCATCCCCATTTTCCCTGGACAGCCCTTTCTTCAGATCGATCTAGAGTGACATTTCTGGCAGGAATCCTTCCATCTCCAGGTATTTAAGGGCTTCCCTAGTGTTCCCATGACCCCTGTGGTCTCTGCTATCATATCACTCATCATTGGAATGGGAGAATTAGTTGACCACCTCTCCCACCTCTCCTTGCTTGGTCTCAGGGTCTCAGTCTTCCCACTTCATAGCTGGGTACACAGAGTACCTAGTACATGGCATGTAACCAACAAGCCTTTGGCCAACTGACTCCAGTGTTTTCTGCTGTCCTACCTTACCTCCAGAGTCTCCAAAATACCTATGACAACTCCTCCCAACTTCCTCACTATAATCCCTGGGTTGAAGTGACACTACTCAACCAGAAGCCCCACCTTATACTCCTTGATCTCCTCCTGCAGGATTTCATCAGCATCTGCATAAACTTCTACTTTCCTCTGCTTCTCCAGTTTGCGTCGCAGCCTAGAGATGTCCTCCTGGAGCAGAGAGAGGAAAGGCTCAGCGTAAGGGACTTCATCTTGGAGCTCTGTGCCTGCCAGGTACCAACACTAGCTCACTTGCTCTCTCTGGGGCACACACCTGAGCCCTCTTGAGGTTGAAGCTCTCTTTCTCTCGGGCAGCCCGGCTCTCTGCCAGGCAGGGCTGGATCTCCCTTAGCCGGGTCTGCACGTGCTCCAGCTGCACCTTTAGATCCTCAGCCAGCTGGGCCGCCTCCACAGCCTGAGGAGGGTAGAAGGAAGGAGAAGTGCATTTGTCTGAGTTAGCAGAGGCACGAAACACTAATGCATCAGAACATTCGGGTGACATCTGCACTCTGTGACCCTGTTGTACCTCCTCCTGCTCCATCCTCCCAACTCTTCTTCACTTCATGGTGTGCTCCTATTCTGTGCACGTGTGTGCACTGGAACTGGGGTATGAATTCAAAGCCTCTCACTCTTGCTCAACTTTTTGCTCAAAGCTGCTGTTCTACCACTTGAGCTATGCCTCCATTTCTGGCTTTCTGCTGCTTAGTTGGAGAGATTGTCTAATGGACTTTGTTGCTTAGGCTGACTTTGAACTGACTTTCAGATCTCAGCCTTCTAAGGAGTTAGTATTACAGGCATGAGCAACTGGCCTTTGCTTTGCCTGGTCTCTGAGCTCCCAGTGGGCCATTATCTGTATTCCCTTTAATTCCTCTAATACACAGGCACCACCTCAGTTTCCTTACATGACGGTCTGTGATCTGTAACACCATTATTTGTGGAGTTACTAGCTTGCTATCTACCCCTCAAGACAAGATGTCTCAGCCTTTAAAGAAGAGAGGAACTCCTTCATGAAATCTAGTATATATCAGGGACATAGAAAATGATAAATGAATGAATTAGAGAAAATAGCCACACAGTAAGATGAAAAATCAAAGTTAATCTGAATACTATACCATAAACTAGATAGTTTTCTTTTCTTTTTTCAAATGCCCATCCTGAACTTAGGACCTGGGTGCTATCCCTGAGCTTTTGTGCTGAAGGCTAGCACTTTATCACTTGAGCCACAGCTCCATTTCTGGCCTTTTGATTGTTAGTTGGAGATAACAGGTTCATAAGACTTTCCTTTACTGGATAACTTCAAACAGTTATCAGCCTACTAGGTAGCTATGATTATAGGCGTGGGCCACTGGTACTTGGATAGAGGTTTCTGTTTGTATGGCTTTTTTGTCGTTACTGTTGCTGGTAGCAGGATTTCAACTTAGAGCCTCTAGTGTGCTTGGTATGCTTGCTCACAGCTGGTACTCTACCATGCACCTAGCTCAGCTTTTTGCTTATTTTGGGATAAGAGTCTTATGGACTTTCCTACTAAGGTTAGCTTCAAACTAAAATTCTTTGAATTTCAGCCTCTTTAGTAGCTATGATTACAGGAGTGAGTCACCAACATGCAACTTCTGAATGCTTAATACAATTATGCGGCAGGTATCACCACTGCCAATTAAGTCATTCGTCACTTGGTGGATGAATGGATATGACATGCATCTAGGAGTGAGACTGGCATGGACTCAACTCCTACCTCTGTTCTTTCTTCAGCAAGTCCCTGAGCCACAGTTTCTCCCATTAAAAGTGGAAGTGAGGGCTGGGAAGGTGGCTCAGTGGTAGAGCCCTTGCCTTGCATCATGAGGCCCTGGGTTCGATTCCTCAGCACCACATAAGCAAAAAGAAAAAAGCTGGAAGTGGCACTGTGGCTCAAGTGGTAGAGCGCTAGCCTTGAGCTGAAGAGCTGAGGGACAGCGCCCAGGCCCAGAGTTCAGGCCCCATGACTGGACCCCCCCCCCCCCCCAAAAAAAATAAAAAGTGGAAGTGAGAGCCAGGTGCTATGTCTCATGCCTATAATTCTAGCTAATGAGGAGGCTTAAGACGTGAGGATCAAGGTTCGAAGCCAACTCAGGCAGGAAAGTCTGTGAGATTTGTCTTCAATTAATCACCAAAGAGAAAGGAGGGGTAGGGGGGAGCCAGAAATAGAGCTGTGGCTCAAGTGTAAAGCACAAGCCCTGAGCAAAAAAAAAAAAAAAGTTCAGGGATAATGCACAGGTCCTGAGTTTAAGCCCCAGTCCTAGCACAACACACACTCACAATTAAAATATAAAATAAATAAAATGAGAGTGATAACAAACACCATCATGGTAGAATTACTTTGAACCTAAAATATAACTGAGCATGTCAAGTACTAGGCACAGGACCTAGCACATTCCTATGTGATTGAAGATGCATTGCAGGCTTCCAGACCATATCAGATTTGGCTGGGAGCTACGAGCCAGACCACTTTCCCCACAGGCCAACCTCACCTTCCTTTTGTTGAGCTCCAGGGCCTGGCTACGCAGTGTCAGTTCCTTCTCCACACCACCAAGACTGCCCTGCAAGGCCCGCTCCTTTTCCTCCAGCTTCTGTACGGTCAACAGCTGGGCATCCACCTGAGGACAAGGGCCTCAGTGCTGGGAGCCCTACCTCTCCAGCTCCACCCTCAAGCTCTTCCCTGAGATGGCTATACCTGGGACTTGAGGCCAAGAACCTGCTCGCCCAACTCATCCTTCTCCTCTCGAAGCAACTTGTGAATCTGGTTGGCCTTGATCCGCTCTGACATCAGCTTAAAGTTGGCATCGTCCTTTTCACGCAACTGCTGTAGCAGCCGCCCATTTTGTTCCTGCATGTCCTCAAAAGCCTGACCTGTCACATCCATCTCTGACAGCAGAGCTTCCTCCTCCTGCAAGTAAGACAAGAGCAAAGTGCTGGTGGACAAGATGCTGGTGGAGAACCACAGAAAACTGTGGCAAAGACAGAGAGTGGATGAAGCCACTTAAGTGTCACCACAGCTGGAAGCACCTATTAGAAGCTAGGAAAGCCAGTATTAGAAGCAAGGGGACTACAGGAGAATGCACCTGCTTGGTGGCACCCAACTTGCGCTGCAGGTGTTCGATCTGCTCCTCAGCCTGACGGATGCGCCTCAGGGCATCCTCGTCGGCAATCTTCTTGCTCTCCCTTCGATCCCTCTCTTCCAGTTCTCGGATACGGCTCCTTAGCTCATCGACCTGTAACGGAAGGACCTCTGTTACTGCTTCCTGACCTAGGCCTGCTCTGGTGAGAAGCCTGCAGCATGCCCCTCAGCATACCACATCAACCCTGGCTGCCCTCACCTCGGCCTTGGCCTTGCGTTCAGCCGCCATGAGCTGCACCTTGTCCCGCTGCTCCTTGGGGGCTGATTTATACATATCGAGCAGCAGCTTCATTTCCTTTTGGCTCTCCTGGGCCTTCCTAGGAAGGGTATAGGAGGCAGGTTCAGTATGTTGGGTGACAGGTCCCTTGTCAGAGTTAGGAAGGGATAGCAATAGGGCCTCACTTGAGCTCCGCTCGGAGACCTTTGAGTAGTTCTGATTCTTTTCTCTTGGCTTCTTCTAATTTGGCCTTCTCTCGATCCACCCTTGAGAGAGCTGAGGCTACAGGTGGGGTTCCCACACCTGGCCCCTCTCGTTCCCGAAGTTCTCTTTTGGGCCTGGCCTCAGGTTCTCGACCCCTGGAAGAGGGTCCTTGAGCTCCAGGAGTTAAGGCCTGGGCATCCTCTTCTGAGGGGACCTGCTCCTCTTTCTTCACTGAGGAAGTAGTGGTGGTGGCACCAGGCACTAAAGCCATCTCCTTTCTGCTGTCAGGGGTACCCACAGGGCCTGGACCACACTCTTCTTTCCCTGGAGCTGGGGCACTAAGGCCAGGATCGTCTGGGTGACCCAGGCTGGGGATGGGATGGGTAGAGCCACTGGCTTGGGCCCGGAGCTGCAGAGAGAGAAAGGAACAGGGATGAAATAAGCCAGTGTTCCCCGGAGTCTAGCCACGGCCTTTCATGGGCATTCCCCCACTCCTCACTTTGCCAATCTCAGCCTGAACTTCTCGAAGCTTCCGCTTATATCGCTGGGCATCCCCTTTTAGCTGGTGGTTATGGTTCTGGAGACTACTAATCAGGTGGCGCATCTCCCGGTTGATGGGCCCTGGGGAAGGGAGGGAAATAAGGTTATCACACCGGTCTCCCATTAGGGCCCCAACACTTCAGCAGGGGAAGAGGCTGAACCAATCATCATCATTACTGTGCAGGAGGGTGGAGACCTGAGGCTTTAAAGGTTTCACCTTTGCTTAATAATGTAGACTTGAAGAAAACTCATCCAAAAGTGAAAGTGACATTGCCTGTTTGTTACTTTTGCTAAGGTAGATTTTTCGATATTTCCCAATTTCCTCCAATGGAATAGTTAACTAACATTCACAGATGCTCATGAATTTCTTTCAGAAGCTTAGACAAATGTTACCATCTCCTTTACATATGCCTGTATTCAATCCCAAACTGCAACACCCTATCTCTGGATACTGTATTTACCTTTCCTGATTCATATTTTTGGATACCTTTATCACTAATTACACATTTCATTTCTCTTCTAGTGTCTGTCTTCCTTCTACTAGAACTGCCCCACAATGGCAGGGATTCTCCTTGTTCTATCTACTGGCACAACCTGAAAGCCTAGATGACTGATGGTACTCAATCAATCTTGTGGCTGGGTGCCGGTAGCTTATGCCTGTAACCCTAGCTACTCAAGAGGCTGAGATATGAGAAATATATCATGATCCAAAGCCAGACCAGGCAGGAAAGGCGGGGAGACTCTCATCTCCAATTAAACAGCAGCAAACTGTGGCTCAAAGTGGTGGAGCATTAGAGCAAAAGAGCTCAGAGACAGCGCAGGCTCCAAATTCAAGCCCCATGTCCAACAATAACAAAAAAAAAATCTTGTGAAACAAGTATCTCAGAGACACCAGAAGCCAGAGAAGCCCAGAAACAACAACTCAGGAGCTCCTGAGTTGTGAGGAGTTATGCTGGGTCTGCTTCCTTATTAGCCTGTAATCCTAAATCTGGGTGCCCTCTAGGGTATTCATTTGCCCCAGGTTGCTAAAGCTCTGTGAAAGGAAGGGGCTTAACTTCTTCTTTTTTTTTTTTTTTTTTTTTTTTGGGGGGGGGGGTCCTCTCATGAGGCCTGAACTCTGGGCCTGGGCACTGCCCCTCAGCTCTTCAGCTCAAGACTAGCGCTCTACCACTTGAGCCACAGCACCACTTCCGACTTTTTTTCTTTTTGTTTATGTGGTGCTGAGGAATCGAACCCAGGGCTTCATGCATGTAAGGCAAGCGCTCTACCACTGAGCCACCTTCCCAGCCCAAGGGGCTTAACTTCTTGCGTGTGCACAAGCAACACCCGTCCCCCACCCATAGCATGGTCCAATACCCCCAAATAAGTGCCCAGCTCTATTAAGTCTCACCACATACCTGCCTGCTCGTTGGCAGCTAGGTTCTGTTCAAACTCAATGCGCAGCATCTCATACTCCTTGCGCACCTGGGCCAGGGTGTCTTCCAATTGTATGACCTCCGTGCGCAGCTTCTTCTGCAGCCCCAGCTCATCACTCTATAGGGCGTGGCGTTAAGAGATCCTCGTAACTCTCAGCCCCACCCCAGGCCTTAGGAAGAAATCTATGCCCATGTGACTCTGGGCAAACATGCAGGGCCTACAAATACAAGAATAAAAGCCGGGTGCCGGTGGCTCACGCCTGTAATCCTAGCTATTCTGGAGGCTGAGATCTGAGGATCACGGTTCAAAGCTAGCCCTGGCAGGAAAACTCCACAAGACTCTCTATCTCCAATAAACCACTAGAAAACCGGAAGTGGCGCTGTGGCTCAAGCAGTAGAGTGCTCACCTTGAGCTGAACAGCTTAGGGACAGCGCCCAGGCCTAGAGTTCAAGCCCTACAACAAACAACAACAACAAAAACAAACCAGGAATGACCCATCTTAAGGGTCTGGCTCTCAACGCATTCCAGGGCCATACCTCCATGTGTTCAATGTGTCTCAAGTGGGAGTTCTTGGTGGCTAGCAGCAGTCCCCGAGCCTCATCCAGCTGGGTCTTCACTTGTAGAGACTCGTTGTAGAGCAGGGAGAACTGGGCCTGCAGCATTCGGTACTCCCCTGTCTCACGAACCACCTCCTCAGGAAGGCTCCGCAAGGCCACCTAGAAGTGAAGACGCCACCAATGATTCAATGATGCAAGAGGATTCAAGACTAAGTCCCTACCTTGTATCCCCATATCCTCTCACCCACAACCACAGCCTACCTTGAGGCGTTCATTCGTCCGCACAGCCCCCTGAAGCTCTGTCTGCAACTTCTCCAACTCTGCCATACGACTGTTGGCCAATTCCTGGTTTTCCTCCAACTCTGCATTCAACATCTCAAACTAAGGAGGGGGAGGGGAGGGAGGCTGTGATAGTAGAGCCAGGAGGGTGACATGTTCTTCTCATCTCCCACAACCCAAGTGTAGGACATTGGTAAATTCTGAAGCCCCAAGCCAACGGCTTTCTTAAGGGACCCCAGACAAGTGGGAGAAAAATTCTGTATTTGAGTGCTAAATACTAAGGACTAAGGTTCTTTCTTTTTTAATTGTAAAGATGCTGTACAGAGGGGTTACAGTTACATGAGTAAGGACTAAGGTTCTTAAGACTGAAGAACTCAGGGGCACAATACAAGTGGCAAAGCCTGGCAAGACTTGAGCTCAAACTTTAGTAACTACCTTCCCCCAAAAAACAAACCCAGATGTAGCAGCTAAAGTAAAGGGAAAACAGTGTGGGGGCCACAGAATGCCAATAGACTTCTACTATGCTCCTCATTTCTTCTCTGTGTTTTCTCTTTGTGCTGTTATGGAAGTTTTAACCTATCATGTCCTCTCCAATATGCCTAGAGCCTAGCACTTACGTGTTTAGGAATTATTTAATAAGGGAATTAAAGAGCTGCAGGAGTGACGGGGACAGGGCTCAGAGGTAGATGTCAGTTGAGAAAAAGATGATGCTATGACATGGCAAAAAGCATGCTGCTGCTCACCTTTTGCATGTTGAGTGTGATCTGACCCCCCTGGAAGCCTGAGGAGCTCCCAGAGACATAGTACCCAGAGTTGAGCTGTGGAAGGAAGAGACATGAAGATGGGTATGAAAAGCAGAAGCTAGGGCCCAAAGCCCCCAGGCCTGGCACCATCTGCCTAGCCCTGCAGCCTTACCTGCTCCAAGGCTTCTGCTAGGTGCTTATTGAGCTTTTGTTCTCGTTTGCGCAGCTTCTCAATGTCCCACTTCAGGTCCTCCACTGTTGTCTCCATCTCAAGCACCTTAGTCTCTGATGATGTTACTTTATCCTGGAGTTCAGAATACTAGACACAATGGAGAAACAGATACTTAGATAAAGGACTTAGTTTCTTGAGATCCACAAGTACCCATTTAACCCAAACCCTGCCCCAGTTCTAATTCCATCCCCTCAAAACCAAGTCCCACCTCCAATGAGATGCGATGATGCTTCTCCTGGAGCTGAGTGGCCAAGTCCTGCAGCCGCCGGTTCTCACGGCCCAGCTCCCGGGTGTGTGCCCGTGCCACTTCACTGGGGGGTTCATTATCCCCTGAGAAGGCAAGGCCCAGGTAAGAGCCAAGCCCTTGGCAATGGGGCAAGAACTAACTCATTCTGGAATCTGCTATGTATAGTGTGATCCACCAGCTATCTTGCCAATTTTTCATGACAAAGCCAGAAGTCTTTATCCCCACTGCACAGAGAAGGAAAGCAGCTCAGAAAATGGAACTATTTTCCCAGAAAGCACAGGCTAGGGAGGCAGTACTAAGGCTGGGAAAAGACTTGTCACCTAGGCATTTGCTGCTCTGCTTATGGATCACTACTCGCCACTGAAGTTTACACTATGTTCTGCAGAGGCCTGTAGCTGGAAGCAGGGCACTTGTAACTCATGCTTATAATCTTAGCTACTGAGCAGACTGAGATTGGAGGATCATAGTTCAAAGCCAAACTGGGGAGGGAAGTCCATGAGACTCTTATCTCCACTTAACCAGGAAAAAGCTGGAAGTGGAGGTATGTCTTAGGCAAGCACTCTACACTCAAACAATGAGCCACCTTCCCAGCCACAGAGCTATGTGTTAAATAGTAAAGTGCTAGCTAGTCTTGAGCACAAAAGCTCAAGGACAAAGCTGAGGCCTTGTTTCAGGAGCAGTGCACGTGTGCACACACACCCCCCCCTCCTCCACCCATTTCTCTGGAGTTCAATTCCATAAATGAAAGCTGGAATTCCCATTTCATAGACTAATTCTTTCCACCATGAAGATGGCTTACTGCCTGAACATGAGAAATTAGTGGAATCTAGAGGGGGAGGGATGGGCACAAAGATGCAAGTGGAGACAGACAACTCTAGCAGAGGGGTACTAAGAACTAACCTCGGCTGTATACTCGCTGACAGAGCTCCTCCACCCGGCGCTGCAGGCGGTCTGACGCCTCTACTACTCGGGACACCGCTGCCTTGGAAAACTCCATCCGTCCCTGAAGTTGCAGTTCCACTTCTTCATTGCTGCTGGCACCCAGTGCTACCACAAAGGCCAAGGCTGGCTCACTAAGAGGAGGTCTCAGTTGCATTGGCAAGGCCTCTAGGAGAGAGAAACAGACACTGATGAAAATAACAGTAGCAATGACCACCAGCCAGTACCAAGCTCCAGAACAAGCCCTTCAATACTCCATGGCTCATTTAACAAAATCTGTAGTGCAGTTATCTGCACCTTGAAAGTGGCACCAGTGTTTAGGGAAGTAATTTCCTCAAGGGTACAGAGATGATAAATCACTTCCTCTGTCTAAACTACAACCATACACTCATACCACATTGATTCCCATTGAGGGGCCCCAATGCCTTTATGATTTATAAAAATTTCCTCCAGGCCAGATGTTGGTGGTTCACACCTATAATCCTAGCTGCTCAGGAGGCTGAGATCTGAGGATCACAGTTCAAAGCCAGCCGGGGCAAGAAAGTCCATGAGACTCTTTATCTCCAATTAACCACCAGACAACTGCAAGTGGTGCTGTGGCGGAAAGTGGGAGAGTGCTAGCCTTGAGTGAAAGAGCTCAAGGATAACATCTAGGCCCTGAGTTCAAGCCCCACAATAGGAGAAAAAATCTTAACAGTAGCAATAAAACTATTTTTAAAAAAATTTCCTCCCGGGGCTGGGAAGGTGGCGCAGTGGTAGAGCGCTTGCCTTGCATGCCTGAGGCCCTGGGCTGGATTCCCCAGCACCACATAAGCAAAAAGAAAAAAAGCCGGAAGTGGCACTTTGGCTCAAGTGGTAGAGTGCTAGCTTTGAGTTGAGGGACAGTGCCCAGGCCCAGAGTTCAGGCCCCACGACCGGACCCCCCCCCAAAAAAATAAATAAATAAAATTTTCCTCCCTGGTGACATGAACAGTATTTCTGCTTGACTCTCATCTGGCTAGGTTTAGAACAGTATCAAATACATTTACTCTTTTAGCACTATTCAAGTATTAATATGAATAGCATTCTAAATCAAGTTAAGACTCTTAAGTCCTTTTATTCTTACCTACTGTGCTTTACTGATTCCCAAACATGAAATCAGTTTTTCAGAGATTGCAGGTAGAGTGGGGGATTTAGGAATTTGTCCTCAAAGGCTACCTCCTCCCCTAGACCTTTCCCAGAAAATAAACTCTCCAGTTCCTAAGATCTGCCCTACCCCTTAGATCCGAAGTCCCTGGCTCTGTGAGAGGGATCACATCGCGAGTAGGTCCCTCCTGGGCCCCAGGTGGCTCTGTCCCTGCAGACATGTCCCCCTGATTCTCGTGGCATCGGAGAAGGGCTTCCACAGTTTCATCCAGCTGAAGGGAGAAAGCATCAGAAAGGTTATGAATCTCTCATTCATTTCCAACGTGACATTCTTTGATCAGAAGGGCTGAGAATTTGCAGCTGATGGTGGAAAACAAGCCACCTGGGCCCAGTAGCGATTGACAATTAGGAGAGTGGCATCATCTGTGGCCTGCCGCTTTTCCAATTTTTCAATTCGTTCTCGGAGCTCGTCTTCACAGGCTTGACGCTGTTCCAACCGCTCGGCCAGTTTCTTGTTCTTGAACTGCAGAACCTTCAAGTCCATCTCCTCCTACGGCAGAAAACAAGAAGGGCCCAGGACATTTTCAAGTAAGATTCAGAAACCTAGAGACAGAGAAGAGCAACTGGAAGGGATAGAAGAGAGGATTCAAAGAGGCTCAGACACAAGAGAAGGCTAGTTTTCTGCTTCCGCCTCTCTGCCTTTGCAACTCTGAAGTTTTTTTGTTTTTTTGCTTTTGGTTTTTTGTTTTGTTTTTACAAAAGTCACACGCTCTCTGGGGTCCTGTTTATCAAGCTCTTGTTATGTGCTGTAAAGCGGACCTTGCTAAGCTTGGAAAACTGGCAGCAAGATTCTGGACAATGTGGGTGGAGACAGAAATATGGCATTTTAGCAAGAGCCCACGAACCGTGGAAGAGATGCCCCCAAGCCGAATGGGCTCAATTAGAGTGGTTGTAGTCTTCTCCTCGCGACTCAGCTTCTTCTCAGGGGGCCCTGAGCCCCCGTCGCCGGCGGCGCGTTTGTTGCCGGGCCCAGACATAACTGCGATGGCGAGGAGCGGCGCAAGGACCCTCGCGGGGCGTCAGGAGGACGGTGGCGACACTTGTGTCACCTGGAAGAGACAGAGAACAGAGACGTGGAAGTGGCCGGTGTTCTGAACCCCCGAACCGCCTCCGCTGCGCACACCTGCGGCGTTCAGCCTCCGCGGGCCCCGGGGCCTCACCGACAGCACACTCAACCGAGCGCCGCCATCTTGGATTTCACCGGACGTCGCCGGCCTCCCAGGACTACGGCGCAGGCGCCAGAGGCGGTACCGGATGTGGCGAAACGCCTCCATTTCCTGTTTTTATTGGTCGCGCTGGGTTCCTCTTGTCGAGTCGTGTGATTTCTTCCCGAACGCCTCTACTTTCTCTCAGTGATTGGCCAGAGGGTGGTTTCCATAGTAACTGTCACCACACTCCGCTTTCCCTCCCTGAGCACTGACCGGCCCTGCTAACAGCACCTTTCAAGGGGGCATCTAGGTGGGCACTTGCATCTTATTACGAATACGCGTATCTTCTCCGTGGTTGGAGGGTGTCTGAAATTGTTACCTTCCTTCTTCCAGTCCTTTTTCCTTCCAAAGCCGCCCTAGCAACGGTCACCACGGAGGAGGGCGGAAAGACGCCCCACCGCGGATTGGCTGCGTCCACCCCCAGGGCCGCATTGATTGGCTGAGAATCGCGGGCGCGCCAGGACTTAGCAGTCGTTGCGGGAGATCTGTACTCCAAACCTGGCCCTGGGAGTCTGCACCGAGGACAAGATGATTAGCTCTAAGTCCAGCCACGTCCTAGGAATGAGGGTGCCGTCGGAGTCTGAACACCTCTCTGAACTGCAGCGGGAATTAGAGAAGGGTCGCAGCTCAGTGAGTGGATTAACCATGAGGAGCAGAACGGGGACACGGAGCGATTCGGTCACCGCGGCCTCCGCCTCTGTGGGGATGGACGACCCTACAGCCAACTTGTTCCCGGTGAGAGCAGGACGCAGCGATCCGTTCGTGAATGTTTATAATAGCCTTACCCTTGGCCGGGTGCCCAGGGGCTCACGTCTGTTATCCTAGCTACTCAGGAGGCTAAGATCTGAGGACTACTGTTCGAAGCCAGCCCGGGGCAAGAAAGTCCAATTGACCGGGAAAATGATAGAAATGAAGCTGTGGCCAAAATGGTAGATCGCTAGCCTTGAGCAAAAACGCCCAGGGACAACGTGCAGGGCCCTTGGTTTTGTTTTTGATTTGTTTTTGGTCGGTCGTGGGGCTTGAACTCTGGGCTTGGGCCCTGTCCTTGCACTCTTCAGCTCAAGGCGAACGCTCTGCCGCTTGAGCCACAGCGCCACTTCCAAGGGCCCTTGGTTTTTATGCCCAAACAAAAACCTGCCAGGTTTCATTACATTTAGTAACTTAATTCGGGAGCTTTCTCCAATCACTCTGGTAAAATGAGGTAAGGGTGTGTGTGATCAGATTGTTAAAATGCTATAAATAATACTTAGGGCTTGTGAAACCCAGTGCTGCCCTCTTTGTCCTGTAGTTCCAGAAATGAGAAAGCACGCAGTGCTTAGCTCCACTGGAACTTCACAACCCATAGGGGACAAGTACCTCAATCAACTCACCTTCTTTCCACAGCCACCGTTGCCCCAGCCTGCAATCTGCATGTGGTGAGTGTGAAGAACTTTGGGGAAAAGTTACACTTCATACATGCATTATTCCTTTAGTGACCCTCCCCTCCCCCCCCAACCAGTCCTGTCCAGGGCAGTCCCAGTTTACAGATGAGACTGAGGCTACAGTTGCAATTCTACATTTTCCCAGACTCCTCAGTCTCAAGTAGTAATGAGAGCAAACAGACAAGGACTGAGAGTGTAAATGAGTCCACAGTAGAGATTTCACCAGGATCCTACAGTGAAATAGTTGTAGAGACAGTAACTCACTTCCTAGCTATACACTTTTTTTTGGGGGGGGGGGATCAGGCCATGGGGCCTGAACTCGGCCTGGGCGCTGTCCCTCAGCTCTTCAGCTCAAGGCTAGCGCTCTACCACTTGAGCCACAGTGCCACATATGGCTTTTTTCTTTTTGCTTATGTGGTGCTGAGGAATCGAACCCAGGGCCTCATGCGCTCTACCACTGAGCTACCTTCCCAGCCTGTAGCTATACACTTTATAAATGGAGAAAATTCTTAGGTATCATCTAGGCCACATCTCTCATTTACTCAAATGAAGCCCACAGAGCTAAGTGACTTGCCAAAAGTTAAACACGGTGTTACCAAAAAGCTCAACCTTAAAACTTAGATCCTCCTGATTTCCAGTCTGATGGTGTAGTAACCAGATAGTCCTGTTATGAAACATTTGTATACTAGCCATCAATTCTGTTTCTCCTTTTCATCTGACAGGAAATATCTGGATATTCATTCCATGCAAAGGCTGGAGAAGACAACCACCCTAGAGGAGATGAGGGAGTATGGGACTATACAGGGAGGGGGCAGGGAAAGCGTTTAGGGAGGGAAGATGTGATGAATGTAGGGTAATGACTTGTCACTCCTTCCTTTCCCTCCCAAGGGTACTGGCTGAGCTCTTGGAGCTTGGCAGTCCTCAACAGAGCCTGCGGGATGCCATCACCCTGGACCTCTTCTCCTACGCACTCATCTTCTGCCGCCAGCAGGGCTTCTCACTAGAGCAGATGTCAGCGGCTTGTGCCATGCTCCAAGATCTTCACAAGGCCTGTGTTGGTGAGAGGGAGGTGGCTACCAGAAAGTTTTGAGTTCCAAGTTGGGCTGGCACAAATGACCATGGGCAGAAGTAGGGAGATTACCACCTTGAATCTTTGTTCCGCCATTACTAACTGCATGCCAGTTATTGCCTTTGAAATCCTGTTTTCTTATCAATAAGTTACACAGCACTAACTTTGTGGGACTGCTCTGAGGCATATGTAAATGTCTGCCATTGTGCTCAATAAAATAGTTTTTATATATTTTCCCTCTTGAGGATGTTTGATAATAGCTGAAATATTATTCCCTAGTTTACTTATCATTAGAATATAAGCTTCCTAAAGGTAGGACTTTGTCTTCTTGAGTGCCTCAAACAGTATGTAGCAAGGGTCAGTTAAGTAAGTTTGAGGGAACAAGCCAGACTTTAAGCTTAGCTCTGTCCACCATTGAAGCTCACATTGAAGTTTAAGAGATGAAGGGATTAAAAAAAGAGGGAGAACTCATGGCTGCACCTTGCTTTCCCTACCAGCAACCCCTTTGGGCAACGTGGAGGAATGCTACCGCTACTTTACCAGTGTTCTTTTTTGCCATGGAGTCAGGGTCAGTACCCTGGAGTACCCATCACCCTTTCCCAGACAGGGTCTAACCTAATTTCCTGCTCATCATGCTTCTTTGAAGGCCATCACCCTGCTCCTAGATAGCTGGGCTCTTAGAAAAGGGCCAGGCTTCAGGAAGCTATTGACACTCTAACTCCTAGTCCTTAACCACAGCGCCCCCCCTTCAGCATTGACCTCTTTAAGGAGGAACAGCTGCTGGCACTAGCCGACTATGTGGTCAACACCTACTTCCGCCACTTCAAGCTCTACAAATACGTCTTCACACCCCAGGTACTGGCAATGGGCTTGCAAGAGGCTGTCTCTATCTTTCCTTTTTTTTTGAGTCCAGTCATGGGGCTTGAACTCTGGGCCTGGGCGCTGTCCCTCAGCTCTTCAGCTCAAGGCTAGCGCTTTACCACTTGAGCCACAGCACCACCTCCGGCTTTTTTCTTTTTGCTTATGTGGTGCTGAGGAGTCGACCCCAGGACCTCATGCATGCAAGGCAAGCGCTCTACCACTGAGCCACCTTCCCAGCCCCTCTATCTTTCCTTTTCTCTCAGGGCAGGTGCCTTTCTCTTAGCCTCCTTTTTCCTGTCTCTTTCTAGGTGCGGCTGGATCTCTCTTTGGCTTACATAGGGCTAGAGCCGTGTAAGCCCTGGCTAGAGGGTAAGATGTGTACCAGAGTAGAAGGGCAGAGGCTAGGCCATGGCTGGGGCCAATGCCTCTTCCCACTTCTGGTTTACAGCGAAAGAAGGCAGCGGTGAAGAGGAGGTGGAGGAAGAGCCAGTTATCCCAGAGGCAGAAGAACCAGAGGAAGAAGTGGAGCTAGAGCAAAAGACAAGTGAGTACCAGGGGTGTCAGGGAACCCTGTAACTCAGAGCCATTGTGAAAGAACGGATTTGCACCATTTCAGTGTCCTCTCTGATTCCTAATGCAGAAGTCCACAATGACAAATAAAAGCACCTGCTTCTGGGAGGGGGTAGGGCAAAAGAGGTGGCTGCAGGAAGAGGATGATTAGAAAACCATCAACAACAATACCAACAGAGATCTGGTGACACTGTGTACCAAGTCCTACATGCTAGATCTCAAGACTATTCACATTTTACCTGGAGTGGAGAAGATCACTAACCTGCCCAAGGCCAAACAGCTAGTCAGGTAGCTATTAAGCTACCAGGATCAGCAGCTGGTCATCCCAGAAGAGGTTGCTGCTGCAGGGAGCGGTGCTGTGATAATGCCTTCTAGAATCTGATTCCAAAAGTCCAACATAGCTGTTGTGCCCAATTGTGGCTCACAGAAGGGCCTGGCTGACATTTCCTAAGTCACAGCAGTATGTCTTCCTATGTAGCCTGTGGGATTGTTTTTCCATAGCTAGGGACAAGTATCCCCTACTTGTTACTTCTCCTCCACCCCTGCAGACAAGGTCTGTACCCTCCAAACCTACATCAAGACTCAGCTGAATAAGGAGTTGGGACAGCTCCAGCAGGTGATGGAGGAACAACTTAAGGCCAGTGAGGACAGGCTTAACAGCAAATTGAATGCACTGGAGCGACCCAACCAGCCACCACCCAGCAAAGGCAAGAACAAGACAAAGTGATCTTCAGAATTCTCACCAATAAAAACCTGGGCCAGAGCGCCCCACACTCAGCCTTTCTCCTAAGCAACCTTCTAGGCTTCACTGTGGAAGACAGGAAAGATAGCAGACCTGGGACACTTGCTTTCCCTGGCGTGTAGCAGATTTTATTTCAGACGCAGTACTGACAAGGCTGAGCATGGTATTCTGAGTGGCTTCTTTCCACTCCAGCTCTGATCTGCAAGTATCGGCCTGAGGGGGTAGGTATACTGGGGGGTTCTCTACAGTAGCCTGATCAGTGAGGGGCCTAGCTAGACAAGGGGGGTCCTGAGGCCAGACCTTGACAGACTCTCCTTTTGGAGAGTCGTGCTTCCTGAGACTTCTCATGGCTGAGGTGCTAGCTCAGCGCCAGTGCAGCCTCATCTTCTGTGACAGCAGTGGAGTCCGCTTCCTCTTCAGTCCCCACGAGGGGAAAGGGCCCAGGGGGCCGGTGCTGGAAGAGGGCTGCCCGGTTCTGCTGTTCACCCTTCTTCACCCAGTGCCCATAGAGCCGGAAGGCACAGTTGTCAATGAGGCGCCGCACTGGCCGCAGCGCATAGGGGTCCCTCAGCAGTGCATTCTTGGTCAGCGGTCGTATACGGTGGGTACTTAAGGCTACTCGTCCAGCAGCTAGCACTGTCCACACTGCCACCTGAGAAGGGAGGCAGTGTGAGCTCCAGTGGAACATCCAGCCCAGAGATGTTTGCAGAATAGGCAGATGTAGACCCTGCCACTCTATGTCTTACCCGGAAACGCTGGCGAGGTGTGAGGTTCCAGATTTGACTGCCTTCACAGCGCTCAAAGAAAGGGTGCTGTAGGGCCTGCTCAGCTGTCAGGCGCTCCTCAGGATCCACCTGTAGTAGCCTTGAGATCTAGGGGAAACCCCAGAGCATGAGGGGCAGATCTTGGGCCTTCCCCATGGACCTCTTATGGTCCCAGCTCACCAGGTCTTTGACGGTGTTTGAGCGATCATCCCATTCGGGTGAACTAAACTGGTATTGGCCCTCCATGATCATGCGTAACATCAGGATCTGGCGCCGGTGCCAGAATGGTGGTGAGCCAGCCAAGAGTGTGAACAAGATCACCCCACAGGCCCAGCTGAGAAAGAGACCATGATTAGGATTAGGTAATAGGCAAATATAAAGGACAGTACACACAGAGGAGGGAGAGGGATGCCAGAAACTCACAGGTCCACTTCCTTGCCATAGCCTGGGTGGGTTTCATCCATGGAGCATTTAAGGATCTCTGGAGCTAGATACCCTGGGGTTCCACACAATTCTGGGGAGAGAGAGCAGAGACTGAAGGGGTTCAACAAACCTTCTCCAGGACTCTTAGCACCAGATCTCTGCTGGAACCTCCTTAACACTGCTGTCCCGTGTTATGATTCTGTTCCTGCTTGTGTCCTGCAAGCCTCTGAACTAGCCACTACTCCTGTTAAACAGCCCAAATACTGCCTATGGCCCCTGGTGGACTTCCTAGGAATGCCTGGTCCTACCCAACCATATCATTTGCCTCCTTTAACTTCCCAGTCAAGCTAGCTCTACCACTCATAAGGAGAGTCTACCAAAAGGAGAGTCTCTCAAGGTCTGGCCTTATTACCCCCTTGCCTAGCTAGGCCCCTTACTGATCACGCTACTGTAGAGAACCTCTCAGTACACCTATCCCCTCATTACATATGTAATACATATGGGAAGGCAATTTTATTTTTTACATTCCTTTCTGTCCTGTAATATGGAAGAACTAAGTGGAAATGTGGGACTTTTTAAAGAACATACTGGGTAAGGCCTTGTTTAAAACCCTCCCTTAGCTGGGTACTAATGGCTCACACCTGAAATCCTAGCTACACAGGAGGCTGAGATCTGAGCATCATGGTTCAAAGCCACCTGGGCAGGAAAGTTAATCTCCAATTAACTACCAGAAAACTGGAAGTGATGCTGTGGCTGAAAGCATTAGAGCACTATCCTTGAGCAAAAGGAGCTCAGGGCAGTATAGACCCTGAGTTCAAGCCCCATGACTGACAAAAATAAACCAAAATCAAACCCTCCCCTGATTCAGATTCAGATTTCCCATCTTGGTGTCAGTATGAAGTGTACGCTCATAAAGCCTTGAGCTTTCTATGACTTGATCAAATACTGTATGTTTTAGTTTCTTCTACCACTTCAAAGCACCAATTCTTCTGGGCGCCGGTGGCCACGCCTATAATCCTAGCTACTCAGGAGGCTGAGATCTGAGGATCTTGGTTTAAAGCCAGCCTGGGCAGAAAAACTCCGTGAGACTCTTATCTCCAATAAACACTCGAAAACCAGAAGTGGCACTGTGGCTGAAGTGGTAGAGCGCTCGCCTTGAGCTGAAGAGCGCAGGGACAGCACCCAAGCCCAGAGTTCAAGCCCCATGACCAAAAAAAAAAAAAAAAAAAAAAAGCACCAATTCTTCCATTCTAGTAATTTCCAAACTGTCCCATGGCACACTCCCAGGAAATGTTAACAGGCCTAAATTAAGAATGCCTTTCTTGCCGGGCGCCTGTAATCCTAGGTACTTAGGAGGCTGAGATCTTAGGATCGAGGTTCAAAGCCAGCATGAGCAGGAAAGTCTGTGAGACTCATCTCCAATAAACCACCAGAAAACCAGAAGTGGGTCAAGCAGTAGAATGCTTGTCTTGAGCTGAAGAGTTGAGGGACAGCACCCAGGTCCAGAGTTCAAGCGCCACAACAAAAAAAAGAAAAAAAAAAGCCGTTCTTGGGAAAGCCATTACATTCTTGGGAATTTTATTCCTACACCAAGTATTTATTGAATGTACCATTAACTCTATTAAAGACTCAGTAGTGAATATGCTCTTACCGAGCTCACTGTCTTCCAAAAAGCTAACAATAATAGAGTAAGATGTAGGTCATAAAGGAAGACTATATATAAGAACATAAAGCAGAGGAGGACTACATCACTTACGCCAAGGAAGGCAGTGGAGGAGGCAAAGTAGAGATGACTGTATAAGGAGGAAAATGTATGTGGAGCCCAGAGAGAAATAAAAAAACACAGCATTTGTGAGTCCATAGATGAATAGTATGAGCTTCGTTCAGACTGCCTAAGTTCAAATTCTGACAGAATGACCTTGGACAAGTCATCTTATAGCTTTAAAACAAGATACGTCTAGAAAGATACAAATTTTATCTCCAAGTGTTATTGAGAAGACTTACAGAAGCAAAATGTAAAAGGCTTGGTGTGGTTGTCTACATCAGTGTCTTGTATAGCTAAACTACTAATAGATCCAATAAAGCCCCTGAGGGACAGATAGAATACCAAAAGCTCTGAGAAGCTGGGTGATGGTGATGCATGCCTGCAATCCTAGCTACTGTACTGAGGAAGCTAAACCTGAGATCCTCAGGGAATCTCAGTTCAAAGCCAGCCAAGGCAGGATAGTTCAAAAGGCTATCTATCTACAGCTGGGTGCCAGTGGCTCACACCTGTAATCCTAGGTACTCAGGAGGCTGAGATCTGAGGATCACAGTTCAAAGCCAGCCCGGGCAGGAAAGTCCATGAGACTCTTATCTCCAATAAACTATTAGAAAACCAGAAGTGGTGCTGTGGTTCAAGTGGTAGAGCACTCGCCTTGAGCTGAGGGACAGCACCCAGGCCCAGAGTTCAAGCCCCACAACTGACCAAAAAATAAAAAATAAAAGGCTATCTCCAATTAACTAGCAAAACAAATCTGAACTGGTGGTATAATTCAAGCCATGAATAAAAAAAGGAGAACACATTGCCCTGAGTTCAAGCCCTGTTAGCAGCACAAATAAAAGCTCAAAAGATTCTCACAGTTGAGTTTTGCTCAAGATTTCCCATTTGCATTGGAACTACTTCTTGCCATAACCTTGGGTGAGGCTGTCTTCCGCTCCCTGCTAAGAAGTGATATCAGGTTATCTAGACTTGATCCGGGTCTTCACAATACTGAAAAGGCACACTGTGGTCTTATACAGACCCCAAACATGCTGCTGAGCCCTCCCTCTTGGGACAAGCCCAGCCACAGAGGTCCCTCCTCTGTATATCTCTCAGGTTCAATCAGTAAGCTTTTTCCTTCTAGCTTCCCTTTGCCAGCTGAGTACCCATCTCACTCCATCCTCCCAGATCAGGCAGCGCACTGAGTTGTACAAAAGGCTTTGAATCCAGAAGATACTTTGCCGGTGTTTGGGACTCAGTGCTCGGATCCAGCCAAACAACTTCAGGCTGAGTCTTGATCCCTCCCCAGCTTCTTAGGGACCTGGATCCCTCACCTCGAAGCTTCTCGCCAGGTTCCAAGTGGCAGGAGAACCCAAAGTCTGAAACCCGGATCTGCATATTGTCATCTAGGAGAATATTCTCAGGCTTCAGGTCTCGGTGCACAATGTTGTTGTCATGGAGAAAGTTCACTGCTTCCAGCAGAGACCTCATGATGGACCTGGGGGAGGTGCAATCTCTTCTGCTTCTCCTCACCCCAATTGTTACCCCCAACTCATCCCAGGGGCTGCAGGCTCTGCCCTTACCTTGTTTCCTTTTCTGAGAGAGCCACCTTCTCCGTGAGATAGTCAAACAGCTCTCCCTTCCGCATCCTAAGGAATAGGAGGGCCACAGGAGGAGAATATACACCCCCACAGAGGTGCTGAGAAAGTAAGCCAGTGCTCACATAAAATATCACAGAAAGGCCAGTGCCAAGAGATTCCCCTGAGGAACACTCACAGACAGAGCACTCTGGCTGGGTACTACTGGCTTATGCCTTTAATTCTGGCTTCTCTGGAGTCTGAGATCTGAGGATTGAAGTTCAAAGCTAGCCCGGGTAGAAAAGTCTATGAGGCTATCTCCAATTAACCACCAGAAAGCCAGAAGTGGAGCTATGGCTCAAGTGGTAGAGCACCAGCACCAAACTTGAGTGAAAAAAAGCTAAAGGATAGTGCTGAAGCCCTGAATTCAAGCCCCAGGACCAGCATCAAAAACAAAACAAAAAAAGCACTCTAGTAAAATGGATGACAGGGGCAATTTGGCTATTGAGTTGGCCAGAGTATGGATGATGTGGTGATGAGGCTACTCTAGCAAGAAATGATTCGTGACAGTAATTCACAGCAGTTCTTTTTTTTTTTTTTTCTCATTTTTCTCCTGATTTTATTTGGATTAATTCATTTAAAGTCAATTAGGAAAGAGTGGGAAATTAGGTAAGTAAAAACATTGTTTAAGTCACAGCAGGTTCTTATTATCTGAGAATAGCTGTACCTAAAAAGTATCTTAAAGTGGCTCTTTTGGTAATATAGACCAAGATTTCAGTTGCTACCAAAACAAACTACAGCTTTATTTTGAAATTGTGCTTAGTTTTTGTATCTTTAAAATTGAAGTTATAGCTGGGCACTGGTAGCTACTTGGGAGGCTGAGATCTGAGGATCACAGTTTGAAGCCAGCCTGGGCAGGAAAATCTTATCTCCAATTAACACAGAAAAAGCCCAAAGTGGTGCTGTGGCTCAAGGGGTAGAGTACTAGCCTTAAGCAAAAGGAGCTCAGGGAAAGTGCCCTGGCCCAAAATTCAAGCCTTAAAACCAGAAAAAAAAATTTTGAAGTTATAATTACAACTTGGAGTTGGGCACTAGTGGCTAACACCTGTAATCCTAGCCACTCAGGAGGCTGAGATCTGAGGATCACATTTTGAAGCCAGCCCAGGGAGGAAAGCCCATGAGATTCTAATCTCCAATTAACTACCAGAAAAACCAGAAGTGGTGCTGTGGCTCAAAGTGGTAAAGTTCTAGCCTTGAGTGTAAAAGTTCAGGTATAGTGCCCAAGCCCCCTGAGTTCAAGACCCAGGACAGACAAAAAATAAAAATAATAATACCTGCAACTCTGATTCAATCCTCAAAAGGGTCATTGTCTTGCAAAATTGTTAAGGTGGTATAATGGGACTACTTCTGAGAGTTGGCAGAAAATCATTTCTATAAACTAACTGAAGGCACCTTCAGAATGGGCCACGCACTGGCAGGGAGGCAGGTCTCTGCCTAGAACAGATACAGGGGGTTTGAGCACAGTGGTCTCACTAAGCTATAAGGCTGGAGCCATATAAAGAGGTGGGGAAGAGGCTTCTCAGACAGGGCAGGGTGATACTCACAAGTCAAACACCAGGAACATGAAGCTAGAAGACTCGTAGGAATCGATGAGAGTGACTGGGGAAAGAGGCAGAAAGGCAGAGACAGATGGAAGGAGAGATACATATTCCAGGAGGATTTCCACCCTGAAGCAACAGTGGGCTATTACTGGGAAGGAAGGCGGCAGTAGGGACCCAAAGTCTGGCCACACTCTTGGGAGGTGGCAGAAAGCCAGGAGGAAGAGAAGGAAAGGCCTAGAGGCAACATTGGGGTGTGGGCTGGGGGCAGGGCCAGTAAACAGTGGGGCTGTCAGCAAGAACAGGGGATGCAGCCTCACTGATGTGGGGGTGGCCAGCGACCTGGCGAAGAATGTGTGTCTCTCGCCGTGTGGCTTCCCGCACCTCCTCCAGTTGCTCAGGACTCAGCCGCTCAGCGGTCACCTCCATGATCTTCACTGCAAACTCATTACCAGTAGCTCGATGAACACAACGACGGACCACAGAGCTCACTCCTCTGCCAGAGTCAGACCACAGCACAAGTCAGGGTCTCATACAGATTAGAGCTTCAGCAGCCTCATACTCTCTGCACCAGATTCTAAAGACTCTGGACAAGGAACCACCTGAAAAACTCACCCTCACCTATAATAGCTTCATAGTCAGGCACTTTGCTAACCAAACAGAAGATCTGGGTTTAATCTAGGTTCCTCCACTCCCTTCATGGGTAAACCTAGGCAAGGCCTTTCTACACTGAGCCTCAGAACCTTTCCATTACAGGAAGGGGAAAGAAATCACCTGCTACTCATATTTCTCTGATCACCCCATCCAAATCCCAGAGTTCCCCTACAATACTTCAAATATAAAAGGAATCACAGAGACATGGAGTCTTTGGTAGCTGGAAGACCAAAGTTGAGAATTAGATCTTAGTTCAGCCCCAATTTACCACCAATTGACACAATGACATACAGTCTCTAGGCTTCAGTTCTGTAACTCTGAAATGTGAACGTGATCATCTTGAAAAGCATCTATAAGAAAGCCCATTGGAGGTTCACACTTATAATCCTAGCTACTCAGGAGGCTGAGATCTAAGGCTCAAGGTACAAAGCTACCTAGCTTGGAAAGCCCAAGAGACTATAATCTCCAATTAACTAATAAAAAGCCAGAAGTGGTAGAGCAGCAGCCTTGAGTGAAAAAGCTAAGGGACAGTGCCAGGCCCTAAAATCAAGCCCCATATCAATACCAACACACAAACATACATACACACTCACAGTCCATGGCTTTCTTTCTAAAGAGGAACACAAATTTCCTTGCTCAGACCACATCATCAACTCCATATGGCCCTACAAGTAGCTCAGGTTCAGGTGTAAATTGCTACACATTTCTTTTTTTTTTTTTTTTTTCGTCGGTCCTGGGGCTTGAACTCTGGGCTTGGACGATGTCCCTCAGCTCTCTAGCTCAAGGCAAGCACTCTACCGCTTGAGCCACAGTGCCACTTCCGGTTTTCTAATGGTTTATTGGAGATAAGAGTCTCACTGAGTTTTCGAACTGTGATCCTCAGATCTCAGCCTCCTGAGTAACTAGTATTACAGGCATGAACCACCAGCGTCCAGATTGCTCCACATTTCTTAGGTTGGTTCCTCAGCTGCCTTTTACATGGCCTTACTGCCTGCCATGTTTTCTTGGGACTCCCATGGATTTGCTCACCTACTAATTTGTTTAGAATTCTGTCATCCATCTAATTAAATCAGGGAATGAGAACTATTGCTTTTCAGACCAAACGCAGCAGCTCATAGGTATGTTCAGTTTTGGCTCTATCAAGTAGGACAGAACCTTTTAGCTTCTAGAATATCCCCCCTTCCTCCCTCTCTTCTTCCCTTCATCTTTTCCTCCCTCTACTTTCTTTTCTTTTTTTCCAGCCAGTCCTGGGACTGGAACTCAGGGCCTGGGCACTGTCTCTAAGCTTTGTTTGCTCAACACTCGTCCTCTACCACTTGAGCCACAGCACCACTTCTGGCTTTTTTTTTTCCTTCTGTTTATGTGGTACTGAGGAATCGAACCCAAGGCTTCACGCATGCTAGGCAAGCAATCTACCACTAAGCCACATTCCCTGCTTCCCTCTACTTTCTTGATTCCCACTTTAGTAATAGATTTAGTAATAAATTACTCAACTTTTCTTTTTCTTTTTCTTTTTTTTTTTTGTCGGTTGTGGCGCTTGAACTCTGGGCCTGGGCACTGTTCCTCAGCTCTTCAGCTCAAGGCAAGCATTCTACCACTTGAGCCACAGTGCCACTTCTGGTTTTCTGGAGGTTTATTGGAGATAAGAGTCTACAGTCTTTCCTGCCCAGGCTGGCTTTGAACCATGATCCTCAGATCTCAGCCTCCTGTGAAGCTAGGATTATAGGTGTGAGTCCTGGGAGTACAGCTTAGATTACTCATCTTTAAGGAGGTTTAAAGACACCTGAAATCATCCAATTAAGAATCCCTGCTTTAAGGCCTGAACTAAATGCTACCTCTACGGATTCTATGTTTATTTTTCAATAGGAAGAGACTACTTCCTCCTCTGGTATAATAAACTTTTTACCTTAAAAGCATTTGTTCTTGTAACCCCTCTGTACAGTATTTTCACAATAAAAAACTTATTTTTTTTTAAAAAAGAGCATTTGCTCTTTAGTAATTATGCCTTCCTACTATGTTTCATGATTATCCAGATCTTTGTATTCAAAGCCCAAATTGTTTCTCAGTGCCTTGCTCATGTCCTTAACTGTCAGACCTGGGACGTGGGTACAGTTCAATGATAGTATGCTTGCATAGCATGTACCAACATTGTATAATATAAACAAATAGCTGCACTAATCCTCGCTTACTCAAGAGCTGAGATCTGAGGATAGCAGTTTGAAGCCAGCCTAGGCTGAAAAGCCCTTGAGACTCTTATTTCCAAACCACCAAAAATCCAGAAGTGGGGCTATGGCTCAAGTAGTAGAGTGCTAACTTTGAGCAAAAAAGCTCAGAATTAGTGCCTGCACCCTGATTTCAAGCCCCAGGACCAGCACAATAAAATGAAATAAAATAACCAAAGCTAGGTATTGTGAAGCACAACTGTAATTCCAGTACTAAGGAGGGTGAGGCAGGAGAATTTTGAGTTCCAGCCAGGCTGAGCTACACAGTGGGTCTCTTGACTCACTCACTCACTCACTCAATCAATCAAATAGTACTTCCAGCCTAATTTCTTTATCATAGTATGTGTATTCTTACTTCTTAGCAAGATGTTTAAGGTTACTATCCTTTTGGTGTGTGTATGTATGAACCTAGAGATGGAATTTTGAGCCTCAGGCTAAGCAATTATCCTACACTGATCTCTTTCCTTGGAGTATATATATACTGCGAACTGAACTAAAAGCCTGGGTACTGTCCCTGAGTTTGCTGAGGGCTAGGACTCTACAAATTGCGTCACAGTTCCACTTCTACCTTTTTGGTGGTTAAATGGAGATAAGTCTCTCAGACTTTTGTGCCCAGGTGGGACTTCAAACTTTGGTCCTTAGATCTCAGGCTCCTGGGTGTCCAGGATTACAGTCATGAGCCATGGTTCCCTGACCCTTCTACTCTTATCATATTCTAGCCATTGGTGTAAGCCTTCATATTTACTGTTCCCTCTGCTAGGAATATCTCCTGTCTCAGTTTATGGTCAACCACTTCTATTCTTACTTCAAAACCCAGAGCATGGGGCTGGGAAGGTGGCTCAGTGATAGAGTATCTGCCTTGCATGCAAGCATAAGGTCCTGGGTTCAATTCCTCAGCACCACATACGCAGAAAATGCTCAAGTGGTGCTGTGGCTCAAGTGGTAGAACACTAGCCTTGAGCTAAAGAGCTGAGGGACAGTGCCCAGGCCCAGAGTTCAGGCCCCACAACCGACAAAAAATAAAAAACAAAACAACAACAACAACAACAAAAACAGAGCAAAGATCACAACTCCTGGCAGGTATGGCTTTTTGGAACGTCACAGCATTTGGCACGGACCCCTACCTATCTTGATTGTGTGTGTGTGTGTGTGTGTGTGTGTGTGTGTGCGCACTAGTCCCAAGGCTGTACTCAAGGGTCTGGGTGCTATCGCTGAGCTTTTTTGTTAAAAGTAGCACTCTACCACTTGATCCACAACTCCACTTCCAGCATTTTTTTGGTGGTTAATTAGAGATGAATCTCACATGACATTTTTGCCTGTATTGCCTATGAATCCTGATCCTCAGATCTCAGCCTTCTGAGTAGCTAGGATTACAGGCGTGAGTCATCCAGGTGCCCAGGCATCTTGATACTCTCTTTCAGCTACTTCTCTTAGAGAATTGAACATGTATTCTACTCCAATTCTAGTGCTTAGCTTCAGTATGATCCACAGTGGGGTGCTTTAATCACATTTGCTGAATACATAAATAAGTGAATTCGTGGAGTGGAGGGGAGAGGGTTAACTTAGAATACCAGTCTAGTTACTAAAGGTTCTCCACCGACCACTGACCTTTCCCATCTATCCAGCCCTCGGATGGAACTGTGTGCATCCTGGCTTGGACCCGACCTCTGAGGACCTTCGTTTTCCTGGCTGCGGCTCACCTGCCAATGACGTCCTTCGGATCGTACTTTTGGTAAAACTCCTTGGCCGCAGCCCAGTCAGGCAGCTCATCCTCCGGACCCACGTCCAGCGTCATTCTGAAGGAGGAGGGGGTCTGCGTGGAGGAAACCGAGGGCAGTGAGGGGAGGGAGGCCCACAGGTTCTGAGAGGACGCACATCGCGGCTCCCTGAGGCGCAGTCCCTGCGGCTGGGGCGCCAGGGTCCTGGGGGAATAGGGGCGGGGCAGGGGGAGGATGGGGCTGGGAAGACTCCACTGGAGGGTCTGAGGGCCGGGAGAGGGAGGGGGCAGGGGGAGGGAGGGGAGAAGGCGGCCAGGAAGAAGGGGGAAAAGGCTCAAGGGCGAGTGGCTGTTGCCGCGCAGGCGCACTTAAAGATCGCTGAGGGGGGGCGGGGGGCACAGGGTCTCGCGCAGACTCACCCGCAGGGGCGGCGACAAGATCGGGGTCTAGTTGAAGCCCCTCGGCTTCCGGGCCGCGTTTTAATCCTTGGCTTTCGCCGCAGGAGTACCCGGGACGACCTAAGGTTCCGCCCTCACCGTAACAGCCAATGGCCAGCGCTGCCGGAAGACTAAGGTTCAGAGATCCTTTGGATTGGAAACTAGCAGTCCAATTGGGAGCTGGAAGTCCTCGGGCTGGAGTGAGCATTGGAGTTCAAAGTTCCCTAAGGCCGCCACCACAGGGAAAAATCTCTGATCTAGCCAACCATCTACCGCGGAGGGCGGGGCTTGCCATCAAATGTCGTCAGCGGCCAGGAATGGGACCCGGAAGTTAGGTTTACCCGGAAGTGCCCACGTCTGGGTCGTCTGGAGGCTGACTCCGCCTGGCCGCCAGTTCCCGAATTTGGGCAGGCCTTTGACCCTTCTCTACCCAGCTTTCTTATCTGAATCTGAAGCAACAGGTTAGTTCAAAGTGCTCTCTTGGTGGGGACGCTAGCTGTTGAAACGCCCAGTTGCAGCTCAGACCCCTTTGGTCGTTTGGCGCGGAATTAAGATGGGCGAGAGAGCTGCCTGGTTCGGTGGCGGCAGCGGACGGGGATTACGCTTGCACCCTTCCCTCAAGCGCTCGGACTGTGTGAAACTGTTCTACGCACACGAGATTCTTCCCGGAGTGACTTCCGAAGCCAGCTCACTCCTGATATTCACTAAATACTCAACAAATAGTTGTGACTATCACCTAGGCACAGGCTAACAGCAATGAAAAAGGACTACTTGTGGGGGAACAGAATAAATTTCGTCTTTCAACAACGTTTCCAACACTTTGGAATCAACCACATAAAGGGACAAGAAGTTTAAGTTTCCTCATTGGTGATTTCACATACTGGCTTTGTGTTAACTGTATATTGTGTTGTTTTGTGTTTGGTTTCCATCCTGGGGCTTGAACTCAGGGCCTGAATACTGTTCCTTAGATTTTTTTGCTAAGGTTGGTGTTCTACCATTGAGCCACAGCTCTGGCTTTTTGGTGGTTAACTGGAGTTAAGAATCTTACTGGCTTTTCTATCTAGGCTGGCTTGCAACCTTGATCCTCAGATTTCATCTTCTTGAGAAGCTAGGATTACAGGCATAAACCACCACCGCTGTTTTATGTTCTTGAAGTGCTTAGGAATCAACTTGAGCATGTTAGACAGATGCTCTACCAAAGCTACATCCCCAGCACTATTAAACCTAAAAAAACTCTACAAAAAAAGCACACAAATAAATATACAGCTCAAGGGCCGAGGTGGCAGCTCATCTTAATCAAATCCCTACCACCATTAAAAAAAAAAAAAACAAAAACAAGCCAGGGGGCAGGGCGCCAGTGGCTCACGCCTGTAATCCTAGCTACTCAGGAGGTTGAGATCTGAGGACCTTGGTTCAAAGCCAGCCCAGGCAGGAAAGATTGTGAGACTCCTATCTCCAATAAACCACTAGAAAACCGGAAGTGGTGCTGTAGCTCAAGTGTTAGAGTGCTCACCTAGAGCTGAAGAGCTGAGGGACAGCACCCAAGCCCAGAGTTCAAGCCCCATGACCGACAAAAAAAAAAAGCCAGGTGCTAGTGGTTCACACCCGTAATCCTAGCTCCTCAGGAGGCTGAGATCTGAGGATCTCGGTTCAAAGCCAGCCCAGGCAGGAAAGTCTGTGAGTCTCTGATCTCCAATTAACTACCAGAGAACTGGAAGTGGTGGTGCAGTCACTCAAGTGGTAGAGTGCTAACCTTGAGCAGAAGAGCTCAGAGAAAGCACCCAAGCCCAGAGTTCAAGCACCATGACCAACAACAACAACAACAAAAAGAATGAGCACACTATAAAAGCCAGTTTGGTTAGGCTTCTAACATGTCAGCTCTCTGGCCAAATGACACCTATACTGTCTTTGGATACCATATGGAGCCCCTCAACTGTGTCCAGAACCATGATCTGAATCAAAGGCTCAAGAGAAAGTGTGCTTGTTAACTTTTCCAGCCCCACTTTTCCCTCTCAGATCTGGAACCAAACTGTCTTGGTTCAATCTTGTTCTGCCTTTTTTTTTTTTTTTTTTTTTTGTCATGGGGCTTGAGCTTAGGGCCTGGCCTCAGTCCAGCTATTTTTTTTTTGGGGGGGGGGGGGGGTATGGGGGTCTGGTCGTGGGCCTGAACTCTGGGCCTGGGCGCTGTCCCTCAGCTCTTCAGCTCAAGGCTAGTGCTCTACCACTTGAGCCACAGCGCCACTTCTGGCTTTTTTTTCCTGCTTATATGGTGCTGAGGAATTGAACCCAGGGCCTCATGCATGCAAGGCAAGCATGTACCACTGAGCCACTTTCCCAGCCCAGTCCAGCTATTTTTACTCAAGGCTAGCACCCCACCACTTTGAACCACAATGCCACTTCCAGTTTTTGGGGACTAATTGGAAATAAAGAGTCTCAGGGATTTTCCTGCCTGGACTGGCTTTGAACCATGATCCTCAGGATCCTCAGATCTCAGTCTCCAGAGTAGCTAGGATTACAGGAGTGAGCCACTGACACCAGCTTGTATCAGCCTTTTATTAGCTGAATGATCTTGATGAATCTGCACCTATAGTCTCAACTATAAAGAATAATAGAAACTACTACTGAATCGTTACTAGGAGGGAAGAAACAAAGTACTTTATTAGAACACAGCCTGACAGTACTCTGAATAGTAGTTACTGCTACTGTTTTTCCTTTCTGGCCTCAAAGTCTCTGTTTATGTATAAAGAAGCTAGGGTTTTCACAATAAGGGAAATTTGCCAAAGAAACAAAATCCTTCCTTCCTTTCTCTTGGAGCTCCTAGGTAGGTGAGGCTTAGAGGCCAGGTGCAGGCTTAAGCTATCAGTCAGATGTTCAGTCTGACTCTCACCAAAAACCCAGGGAAAAGAAAAAAGCAATTAGACTGGAACATTTTTACCAACAAAAAAGGTTTGTTTGTTCTTTATTATAAAACATCTAATAAAATCAGGCCTGGTCTTCAATCATTTCTGGGTGGAGGCCCCTAGGATGTAGTGGGGTAAGGGAGACAGAAGGTAAGGGCACTGGAAGAACAGAGTAAGTGGACCTCTCCTCAGTCTCAGCTGCTGCCCTTCTTTTATAAAGGGCTAGATGAGCTCTTTCAAGGGCCTTTGAGACAGGTACCATCCTTCCAGCCAAAAGGACCACAGCTGTCACCAGAACTGAGCAGTGCTGCACTATCCAACTGGATTCAGGCGGTCTCAGCTGACACTCAACAGAGGCCACACTGGGTCACTCAGCCTGAGCGATGGTGTAGGAGAGCAGCCACAGCAGCAGGGGACCCAGAACAAGGACAGCAAGCCAGACAGCAAAGCTAGCCAGGATGAGCCTCCGGGACTTGGCCCCCCAGTGCACTGCTTCCTCGGACCGGCCTGCCTTATGCCGCTCTTCTGCCTGTGGGGGCAGGTTCTTGGTTAGGTTCTTCCCCTGCTTCTGCCCCAAAGTACCCACCGTCCCGCTCCACTCCACCATCCACCACAGCTTATAACCTCACACTCTAACATATTACCTTCCTTTCTAGTATGTCTCTCATACCTCATCTGCAAAGTAAAGGTATATATCTCTGCCCTGCCTACTTTCCAAGGTGGCCCTGGTTAGGTTACAAAGTCCCACATTGTGTGTGTGCCTGTTTGTGCATTGCTAGGGATTAAACCCAGGACCTCCTATATTCCCAGCAAGCATTCTACTACTTAACTACATCTCCAGCCTGAAAAGTACCTCCCTTTCCTTGGTACTGGGGACTGAACTCAGGGCCTTGCATCTACCATTTAAGCTATCCTCTAGCCCTTTTTGTGTTGTTTTTGAGACAGAATCTCAGTATCTTAATCCAGATTATTTTTGTGCCAGTTCTAGGGCTTGAACTCAGGATCTGGGCACTGTTCCTTAGCTTTTTTTGCTCAAAGCTAGCACTTTACCACTTGAGTTACAGCTCTACTTGTAGGTTTTCTTTCGTTGGTCATGGGGCTTCAACTTTGGGCTTAGGCACTGTCCCTGTGCTCTTCAGCTCAAGGTGAGCACTCTACCACTTGAGCTACAGCGCCACTTCCAGCTTTCTAGTGGTTTATTGGAGATAAGAGTCTCGTGGAGTTTCCTCCCTGGGTTGGCTTTGAACTGAGATCCTCAGATCTCAGCCTCCTGAGTAGCTAGGATTACAGGCGTGAACCACCGGCGCCCGACTTACTTCAAAGTTTGGGTGGTTAATTAGAGCTAAGAATTTCTTGCCTGGAGTGGCTTTGAACTGGGATCCTTTAAAATCTCAGCCTCCCTAGAATTATAGATATGAGCCATGGCTCCCAGACCACACTAGCTTTAAACTTGAAATCTTCCTGCCCCTGCTTCCCAAGTAGTGAAGATTACCTTGGAAAAAACTGTTTAATTTTTTAAATTCCCCATTCAAGTCCCAGGACTGGCATTTAAAAAAAAAAATTATGTGCAGGTGGGATATGCTAGTGGTAATTTCCTAGAACATGTGAGGATGAGAGTTTAGTTACACACATACACACACACACACCCCTCTAACTAAAAACAAAAGCTACCTATCCAGATGATGCCTTCTCATCAGTGCTTCATTACTCCTTGAAATTGCTGCCAATGTGACACATTGCCTCCAGTCTTGACCCCTAGCAATTCTCCAGTCTTGTCCCCTACCAGTTCACCCTGAGGGAGGCCTTGAGAACAGACTTTTCCTTTTTGATATCAGCAAGGGGGCTTGAACTCAGGGACTTGGCTTTTCCGCTTGAGGCTGGTATTCTAGCCTCAGATCCACTTCTTTTGCTGGTTGACTGGTTAAGTCTCAAAAATGTATCTGCCCATGCTGGCCTTGAACTCTGAATAGCTAGAACTGCAAGTGTAAACCACCAACACTTAACTCAAGAGTACACCCTTCTGAAACAAATTTGACCATGCCCCTCTCCCCTTGCAAAACTCCTAACATGACTCTTAAGTACTGAAGGTAAAGGTTCCTAAGCATAAAACTGGCTCTCAGAAATCTGGATCCTCTCTGATTTCATCTTTTACTCTCACTGGACCAGCCATACTGAACTAATGGTCCAGGTCTTACCACTTACTTTACTGGGAATGACCTTTCACTTCATTCATTCATCTTTAAGGTTATTTTTTGTTACCTCCCCTAAAATGCCTCATTAGCTAGCAGCTCTACTACTTATGCATACACACACAAACCCTCCTGGCTCCCAAGATACTCTATGCTTCCTGCTACTGATGAACTATTAATATTACCCATTTTTATAGCTACCTATTTTATTAGGCTATGCATGGTCCTTTGATGACAGTAATCACACCTTATTCTGGCTTGAGGCCCAGAGCCAAGCACTGATAGCTATTTACCTACTGTCTGACCAACAGACAGGTCAGATAAAACCACTGCCTTATTCCCACCCCTGCTCCCACAGAACTGTATTCCTCACCTTGATGGCAAACACAAGAGCCATGACTCCCAGGCAAGAGCAGCCACAGATAATGCTAGTGGCTGCCAAACAGCGAAGGCGGAGCCAGCAGCAACGGATGGGGGATGGAGAATGAGCAGCTTCTGTGTTGCTCACCAAGCTCTCCACTGCCTTCTCCTCGTCCTCCATCACCTGTGGGCGATAGTCAAGGCACTTGTAAGCCCAACAATAAGCCCTTGAACTGGCTTGCTGTAACTCCACCCCTCTTAAAGCATGCTGTCTTGAAAGCTTGGCCCAAGTCTTCGGAATGCTGCCTCACTTGGAAATTCCTCTAGTGAGTGACTCAGACCAGAAAAAAAGCTTAAAGCTGAAGACATTTAAGGCAGCATCTTATGATATAATCCAGGCTGGCCCTTAAAATTCCAATTTTCCTAGCTTAGTTTGGGATTGCTGGAATTACAGGTGTGTACCAGCATATATGGCTCATGAACAAGTGATTTTAAACTGTATTTCAAAGGCCCCTTAAGTTCCCCAGAGACCGCTCCCAAGTACTGAGGACCTAGCAAGATCCTAGGTCTTGCAACCTTCTTCAAAGCAGCCATTTCACATATAAGCAATCCCAAGGATAGAAGTGTGTGTGTGTGGGGGGGGGGGGGGGGGGGGGGAAGAGAGGAGACATGTAACCCAGGGGAGAGGCCTACCATATAAGCCCCTCCTCCTTTTTAAACAGTTGAAGAACCTGAACATCACAAAGACCTTAGTTCCCCCAAGCTGGTACCTTATTTTCTAGGCTGCCTCCTTGCCACCTCCTCTCCCCCATTTTAACCTACATAATCAGATTAACAAGAGTCCAAATGACCTCATCTCCACATAGAAACTTGCATAATGATGCCCTACTCATTTCACATCTTCTCAGGCCTTCATCATAAAACCCTCTTCAATCTTACGTCCAACCATTCCCTTAAAGCCTAAACAAAACGGAACCATCTATGATTCCTCAAATACAACAAAAGACAGACTGGGGGAAAGAGGCCAGACAAGCAGAAAGTGAAGGTATATGCCACAAAACTGCAGGGGAATAGGTATAAGTAACTCAGCTGAAGTAAACATAAAGCACCCATAGAGGGGTAACAGGGGGTTGAGGTCAGAAAATGTAAACAGGGGCTCTTACCTGGCTATAGGCCTGGAGGGATTGAGAGTTTCAGCTCCAGCCTCAGGTTTGATTTGACTTGGGTGGAGGAGCAGACTCGGGGCTCCAAGCCCCACCCAGGGCTAGGGTTGGGTGGCCAGCCACCTTCTGAAGAGCCCCAGGAGCTGGGAAAGGGGTGTGGCTGACTCAAACCAGTTTGGCTAGATGGAACGCTGTGTAGGGCCCTGGGATGAAGCAAGAAGAGGTAGGCTGCTTGCCTTCTGGAGAAAGGAGTGAAAGGAAGCATCTGAGCCAAAGGGTTAAAAGAAGGGCGGACTGAGGCATCAAAGAGCTCCACATAACGAAGGGATTAGGAGAGAGGATAAATACGTTCTCGTAATTTAGAACTAAAACTTTTTGGGAAACTCTACCAGGAGGTCAGCTTTGCCAATCTTCCCTCTTCTTGAGGTGAAATTACAGCCTCAGTGGTATACAATCCTGGATTGCAGATCAGTATTATGGCCTTTGCAAGAGGGAGAGAAGGGAAAAATGATGCCGAAGTTCCCACCCAGCCCTCCACCAGACCAGAAAATCAGAAGCCTCCTTACGCGGATGCTTGTACAGAAACTAAGTTTATTATTTTTTTTTCTTCTTAAAAAAAAAAGAAAAGAAAAAAAAAACTCATTGTAGAGAAGCCCCTCCCCGTCCCCCTAAGGGCATGGGGCTGTGAAAGATAGCTGGGGAATCAAGTACAAGGGGGTGGGGACAGAGACTATCTTGCCACCCTTAACACTGCCCAGCCATAAGGGGTGGGATGGAGGGGGATTGTGATCAGCCCATTCCATGACAACCAGTTGCCTACTCCCTACTTTGGTGAAAGGGAGAAGGCCTCTTTGTCTCCCTGGAGGCTTTCCCCCTCAAAAGACTTCAAGTAGTGGTTAAGAGTCAGGCCTGGTCATGGAGGGAGAACGGCTGTGGTGGAAAGCCTGGGAGAAGGCAGTCCACTCACGTCTTGGCCTTTCGGCCTCTGTGACTAATGGTAGGGCCAGACAGGTGGGGAGGAGCATTGCTGCGTAGGATGCGCTGGTCCCCTTGGTTGGTGGTCCCAGCAAGCCTGCGGGGGCCGGGCCTGCGGCGTGAGGTCTCATCCCCGTCTTCTTCCTCACCTGAGGCTTCAGCCTCAGACTCCTCTACTGAACCCTCAGGCCCCAGGGGACTTGGGGGCTGCAGACGACCCCGCTTTGTTAGCCCAGGACTCCCACCAAGGGGAGCCCCTGACCGTTTGCGAGGCACCTTTTCAGTCTCTAGTGGGGGGACTAGAGACCCTGGACGCAGCCGGGTCGAACGCAATTTGGGGGTTAATGAGACCACAGGAGGTGCCAGTTCTAACCCGCCTGGCCCGCTATCCGCTAGATCCAGGTCATCCTGAATTACAGCCACCACCATGGACCCTTCACTCTTCCGTCCTCGCACCCCTTCTGCTTCAAGCCGCAGGCGGGCCAGGCGAGTGAGGGGACGGCTTCCATCCTCGTCAGAGGAACTACCCTCACTCTCTCCTTGGCCCAGGGGTTGCTGCCGCCTTCCCAATCCACAACTCTCAAGGACAGAAGAGCTGTCACGGTCCAAGACAGGGAGCTGGCTGGGCCGAGGCGATGATGGATTCTTAGGAGGCCGGCCTCGCTTCCGTTTGGGTGGGGATGTTGAAATGGTAACAGTGGTGACAGTGTTGGTGACAGTAGCAGTGGGATAGGCTAGCAGTGGTGGGAGTGGTGGCAGGGATGATGGTAGTGGGAGTGGCTGTGTCCGGCTCTCTAAATTGACATCTCCTGGAGAGGAAATGGTCCCAGGGATGGGCAATTCCCTTGCTTTAGGGGGACGCCCCCGCCTTCTTTTCTCCACAGGTGACAGAATGATGGGCTCTGGTTTGTGAAAGGGATCGGGCCCTAGGACAGGCTCGGCTACAATGAGCGTTTCAGCTCCAGGGCCTGGATCAGCCCCGTTGGTTTTTCCCTTTGATGTAGATGAAGATGAAGGAGCCTCATCCACCCCTCTGCCAGCATCTGCTGGCGACCTGTTCTTCTTTGGGGGCCTCCCCCTCCGTCGTTTCACAGCAGGGGGAGTGATGGTGAGCAGTGCCCTTTCTCCATTCTCTGGGCTGCCCCCACCAGTCACCCCCAGCTCAATTCGACGACGAGCTATGAAGGGTGGTTGGGTTGGGGTGGGCAGTGAGGATGTGGGAGCAGTTTCACAGAGCCCGCCAGCGGGAGGTGAGGATTCTGGCCCTGACATGCTGCGGGTTGATGGGCTTCCTGGGCTGGTGCTTGTCTCAGAGACCCCAGGTACTAGAGTGCTGACAGCTGCCCGGTGTCGCCGTCGCCTCACAAGTTCTTTCTCCTCTACTACTGTTACAAGCCGTCCTGGCAGCTTGCGAAGCACTTTGGGGCCTGGAGGTTGCCCTGGCTGGCCAGTCCCCTGACCCCTAATTTCCACATCAGCACTGGTGCGACGCCGAGGGGGCCGGGCAGGTGAAGGATCCTCAGGAGAGGAGGTGACTGAAGAAGAGGTGGATGGAGCTGTGACTTCAGCTGTAACAAGTTCCTGTGGCTTCTCTGGGCTGGAGGTTAGGGTCTGAACTTCTACCAGCTCTTCCAAGTTCCTGTCAGGTTCCAGTGGCTCCTGAAGTGGCTCATCAGATGCTGCTGAAGGTGGGAGCTCCAGCCCATTGCTCTCACTCCGACTGGTGGGCAATTCCTCCCTGCCAGGCAGTACTGTGAGGATGGGTCCCTCAGCAGGATCTGAGACTTCCTGCTCTTGACCATTGGGGATGCTGCCAGCCTCCAGGGTTGGACTTGGTGTAGAAGGAATGACAGGAAGGTTCTTCTCTGACACAGGTAGGATCTCAACAGCAACTGGCAGCAGATCCTTCGGGGGTACAAGAGTAAGCGGGGAACTCCCAGAATTGGTCACACCAGCCATCTCCAAGGTCTCCACAGATGCCAAAGCTTGTGTACCCAGTTCTGGCTCAGGCCTCAAGCTCAAAGGGGGATTCGTGACTGGGGGAGAGTCAGGAAGAGAAGGCAAATCGAGCTGGACAAGAGAGGAAGGACTTAGGGGAGAGGGTTGGACTGGTGGTGGGGTATGAGGTGGTGGAGGGGTACAGGTAGGAGGAGGGGTACAGGCAGGAGAAGAACAAGAGGGAGGAATCTTTGGAGGAGGTGGGGAAGAAGGTGAGATATGGATAGGAACAGTTAGTGGATTTGAGGCTGAAATGGGAATTGGGGCAGGGACTGGGGCAGGAATTGTAGCAGGAACTAAAGTTGGAGTAGGTCGTGGTTTAGGCACTGGCCTGGGAGCTCGCTCCCTGGCAGGGCTGCAACGTGAGGGTGTGGAGGTACTACGGGTATGATGGGTAGACGTGACAGGAGTGTGGTTTGCCCCTTGATTCTCAGCCCGGGCTCCACGAAGACGCTCACTGACACGAGTCCCCGGCCTCTCAGGAGCCTTGACTTTCTTACTGCGCCGGTGGCTGCCTCCACCAATCCCACAGGACATCTCATCCCCAGCCCCTGGCCCTTCCTCCTGTTCTTGAGGTAGGCGGAACACCTCTTCCTTGGCTTGATCAAGGTCTTTGCGGGCAGCTTCCACTTGTTCCTACCAACAGCAGAACCCAAGGAGGTCAGCAGGAGGCAAGAAAAGTGAAAAGGTGTAAGCAATTAACAGCTTCCCACTCAAAGTCTCATTCCCCAGAAATACTCACTTCCGCCTGCTTGAGCTCCTCTCGGCTCACTTCCTCCAATGAGGCTTCCAGGAATTTCATGGCATAGCGCTCAATGGGAGTCAGCTACAGGAAAATACAGAGGTGATAAACAAAGGGGTTTGGTGCCCAAGGCCCAATCACCTTGTTCATTATCACTCATATATGACAGAAAAAGGCACTATAAGTGTAGGGGAAAAAAACAGAAGGATGAAGGCAAGTACTAGTAGATCCAACACTGACCTGTTCTACAAGGGCAGCAATCTCCTGCTCAGCACGGGACATCTCCTCATCCTCCACCCCAGGGCGACTGGCCTCTTCTCCCTCACCAGCAGGAAACCCATCATTCTCATTAAATTCTGCAAGTTCAGCCACTTGTTCAGCCTTGGCCTGGGTAGCCGCACGAATATCCTCTTCATCCTCTGCCCGGCACAAGGCCTTCCAGAATATAGAAAAGACAAAGAAAACACTTAAAAAACATTGTATCTATGATTTGATTATGGCAAAAATCCAAGGCCAAGTTTAGATAAAACCAGATATGCAACACAAAAGGATGAGGCTCAGAGTTCAAGTTCTAGTAACACACACACACACACACACACACACACACACACACACACACACACACACACACACACACACACACACACACACACACACACACACACACACACACACACACACACACACACACACACACACACAAGCGAAGGCTGACTATAATCTGGAAAAGAGCAGAAACTGTTCTTTCCTCCATGGATGAACAAAAAGAGAAGAAACATAGAAACATGTTAAGCAGCAACTCTACGCGTACCCACCTGCTCTAGAATATGGGTCTGTTTGCTAGCCATAGTCTCCTCCTCTTCCTCAAGGGCCGAGGGTACAGATGAGCCAGATGATTCCTCCAGAGGCATATCAAACAGCTCTCGGATGGTCTGCTATTGGATACAACAGAAGAGATCTTTAAGATGTTAACCAACAGAATGCTACTCTTACGTCTATACCTATGAGGCCTAGAAGTATGAAAAGTTCCTCTTGTTGAAAGATCTGTGGGGGCCAAAGCAGCAGCTCTTTAGCAAGCAGGAAGCATTTCTATAAACACAACAATTCTCTTCTGCCATGTACCTGTTTAAAATAGGCTGTGGTGAAGTTGCCTCCCTCAATGGCCATGTCTCCTAACATTCTCTTCTGATTTGCCTTTTTTAGGATGTTCTCCTCCACTGTCCGCTCACTAATAAGCCTAGGAGGAGATGGAGGAAAGGTGTAAACAGACAAGTATCAATGCCTTCCTAACAAAAAGTAAGGAAGACCAATCAATTACCTATAGATGTGTACATCTCTAGTCTGACCAATTCGGTGACAACGATCTTGGGCCTGAGCATCCATTGTGGGATTCCAGTCACTGTCATAAAAAACAACAGTGTCTGCTCCTGTCAGGTTCACGCCTACACCCCCACTTCGAGTTGAAAGGATGAAGCAGAATATTCGTTTGTCTGCATTGAACCGTTCCATCAAGGCCTAGAAGGGGGAAGAAAAAAAAATGCTATTTAGAGATCTACTTCAAAAATGGTCCAAGTAACCTTGGAGGGCCCCTTCTGAAAACCCAAGGATTAAGAAAAAGAGCCAAAGCTAAGCTGTAAAGAGTTGAAAATGTCCTGGTTACCTGTCTCTGTTCAACCCTAGTAGACCCATCCAGACGTAAGTAGAGGTGACCATGGTAAGTGAGAAACTGCTCTAATACATCCAGCATTCGGGTCATCTGTGTGAAGATGAGCACCCGGTGGCCCTCTGCCTTGAGCTGTCTCAACAGCACTGCCAATGTCTGCAACTTTCCTGAAGAGATACGAAGAGTAGAAGGAACTAATTCTCCATGTTGGAAAGGGGGAGAATACGTAGTACTGGAAAGCTATACGTGAAAAGTAATTAAGGCTTTAACCAAGGTTTCAATCAGCCTACTGAACAAAAATACTTACTTTACACATATTTTCCCCTTATAGATTCCCCTTCTTAGAGAGTACTCTCATCAGGGATCTAAGTTCTGAGTTTCACTAGGGATACAGGTATCAACATATCACCACCAAAAAAAAAAAAAAACCTGATCTCTTAGTTTATTAGCAAGACATTTTTTGGGGGATGTGGGGGGAGGTCAGTCATGGGGCTTGAACTCTGGGTCTGGCCTGAGTGTTGTCCTTGAGCTCTTCAGCTTAAGGATATTCTACCGCTTGAGCCACAGCGCCACTTCCAGTTTTCTGGTAGTTAATTGGAGATAAGAGTCTCACAGACTTTCCTGCTCCGGCTGGCTTTGAACTGTGATCCTCAGATCTTAGGCTCCTGAGTAGCTAGAATTACAGGTGTGAGCCACCAGAGCCTGGGCAGCAAGACACCTTTAAGTACTACAAAAGTCATACTAGCTGAAGCCGGGCACCAGTAGCTGAACTCTGGGGGGGCTTGAACTCTGGGCCTGGGCGCTGTCCCTCAGCTCTTCAGCTCAAGGCTAGCGCTCTACCACTTGAGCCACGTGCACCACTTCCCGCTTTTTTCTTTTTGCTTATGTGGTGCTGAGGAATCGAACCCAGGACCTCAGGCATGAAAGGCAAGCGCTCTACCACTGAGCCACCTTCCCAGCCCCAAAGAGACTCTTATCTCCAATAAACCACTAGAAAACCCGGAAGTGGTGCTGTAGCTCAAGTGGTAGAGCGCTATCCTTGAACTGAAGAGCTGAGGGACAGCACCCAGGCCCAGAGTTCAAGCTCCACGACCGACAAAAAAAATAAAAGTCCAGCTGAAACCAAAACAGACTCACAGAATAGACACCTATGGTTGTAGCTTATACACAGAGATTTGAAAATCACACATCAGAACCATAAAAGAGGGGATTCTTATCTAGTCAACCTTCCATCAAACACAAATAACTTCTCTATGTTTTATTTTTTGCCAGTCCTGGGGCTTAAACTCTGAGCCTGGGTGCTGTCCCTGGACTCCTTTGTTCTCTACCATCTGAGCCACAGCACCACTTCTGGCTTCACTTTTTCTGTGATTAACTGGAGGTAAGAGTCTTTCAGTCTGGGTGCCAGTGGCTCATGCCTGTAATCCTATCTACTCAGGAGACTGAGATCTGAGGATCGTGATTTGTAGCGGTCTGGGCAGAAAAGTTCCCAATTAACCACTTAAAAACCAGAAGTGGCACTGTGGTTCAAGTGGTCAAGCACTAGCCTTGAGCACAAAGAAGCTCAGGGACAGCACCCAGGCCCTTAGTTCAAGCCCACAACTGACCAAAAAAAAAAAAGTCTCATGGACTTTCTTGCCCAGGCTGGCTTCAAACTGTGATCCTCAGCTCTCAGCCTCCTGAGTAGCTAGGATTATAGGCATGAACCACCAGTGCCCAACACAAAAAACTTGAATTTTTTTCTTTTTCTTTTTGTTCATCTTGGGGCTTGAACTCTGGGCCTGGGCGCTGTCCTTCAGCTCTTCAGCTCAAGGCTACCGTTCTACCACTTAAGCCACAGCACCCACTTCAGCTTTTTCTGTTTATGTGGTGCTGAGGAATCAAACCCAGGGCCTCATGCAAGCACTCGCTACCACTGAGCCACCTTCCCAGCCCACTTCTATATTTTTTAAAAGCACATTTGAGTATTAATTTCTTTTCTTTTCTTTTTTTTTTCCTGGTGGTGATATGGGGCTTGAACTCTGGGCCTGAGGGCTCAAGGTGAGTGCTCTACCACTTGAGCTGTAGTGACATTTCTGGTTTTCTGAGTGGTTTATTGGAGATAAGAGTCTCACTGACTTTCCTGCCTGGGCTGGCCTTGAACCATGATCCTCAGATCTCAGCCTCCTAAGTAGCTAGGATTACAAGCATGAGCCACCAGTGCCCAGCTTGAGTATTTTTAATGGAGTCTCCCTAATTTGTCTAGCCTGGTCTCAAACTTCTGAGATTATCACCAAGTTTCTCTAGTAGTTAGACTACTGGTATATAACATCATGCCCAGGGCCCCCCTTTTTTTAGGGGGAGGGGGGGAGAATGGGAGTAGTGGAGTGAGGTAAGTGTTGGAGATAGAACACAGGGACTCTATCACCAGATTGAACACTTTTACCAAAGACTCAAGTATTACAAAAAATTATTTATTATGACAGAAACTAATCACTAGTATCCCAACAGCCACTTTTGGGCAAAAGAAACTGATAGAATACTGTGGACACCAGCCAGAGATCCTTTGTTCCTAGGGGAGTGAGGCCTCATCCAACCCCAGGAAATAAATCATGATTGATCTAAATAAACCATATTTCTTCTGCCATTCCTCTTTTTCAGTGATTACCCTAGGGATGTGAATGTGGTTCAGTTCTAGTCAATGGACTGTGAAAACTTTCTTTCCCAGAAATACATCTCAGGCAGCACTGGTGGCTCATGTTTATTTATAATCCCAGCTATTTAGGAGGCTGAGATCTAAGGATTATCATTTGAAGCCAGCCTAGGCAGGAAAATGCAATAGACTCCTATCTCCAATTAACTACAGAAAAAGCAGGAATTGGAGTTGTGGCTCAAGTGGTAGAGCACTAACCTTCAGCACAAAAGCTCAAGAATAGTGCCCAAGACCTGAGTTCAAGCCCCACCCCACAAAAAAGAACAATTAAACATTGTTCTAAGAATGAATGCTTTTATTTCAACCACTTACTTCCTGCTTAGAGGAAGTCCATTGGCTTCCTGGAGCTACTTTACCATGACGAAGCAAGCAAGAGAACAGGAAGGAACTAGTTGGTGGTTCACACCTGTAACCCTAGCTAGGGTTGAAATCTGAGAATCATGGTTCAAAGCCAGCACAGGGGGGCTGGGAAGGTGGCTCAGTGGTAGAGCACTTGCCTTGCATGCTCGAGGCCCTGGGTTCGATTCCTCAGCACCACATAAGAAAAAAGCCGGAAGTGGTGCTGTGTGGCTCAAGTGTCTGTAGAGCGCTCGCCTTGAGCTGAAGAGCTGAGGGACAGCGCCCAGGCCCAGAGTTCAGGCCCCACAACTGGACCCAAAAAAAAAAAGCCAGCACAGGCAGGAAACTCCATGAGACTCCAATTAACCACCAGAAAACCAGAAGTAGAGCTATGGCTCAAGTGGTAGAATGCTACCCTTCACAAAAGAACTCAGGGACAGCACCAGGTCCTGAGTTTATTTAAAAAATAAAACTAGGGGGGCTGGAAAGGTGGCTCAGTGGTAGAGCACTTGCCTTGCATGCCTGAGGCCCTGGGTTCGATTCCTCAGCACCACATAAGCAAAAAGAAAAAGCCGGAAGTGGCACTGTGGCTCAGGTGGTAGAGTGCTAGCCTTGAGCTGAAGAGCTGAGCGATAGTGCCCAGGCCCAGAGTTCAGGCCCCACGACTGGACCCAAAAAATAAAACTAGGTAACAGTGGGACTGGGAAGGTGGCTCAGTGGTAGAGTGCTTGCCTTGCATGCCTGAGGCCCTAGGTTCGATTCCAGCACCACATCAGCAAAAAGAAAAAAAAAGCCGGAAGTGGCGTTGTGGCTCAAGTGGTAGAGCGCTAGCCTTGAGCTGAAGAGCTGAGGGACAGTGCCCAGACCCAGGGTTCAGGCCCCACAACCGGACCCAAAAAAAAAACAAAAACAAAAACAAAAAAAAAACTAGATAACAGCTAAGAGTGACAGGCGGGGGAAGGTGGGTGAAATAAAAACAAAAACAAAAGGTCCTGGGGTCTATGAAAATATAAAGTTGATAAACCAGCTATATGCTACTTCTCAGAATTTTTCATAAACAACAGATGTTCTAGTGGTTTAAGCCATTGTTAAGTCAGTTTTGTTATTTACCAGCCAAATGCATTTTATCTAAGAGTCCTTATATTCTGTGTGTGCATACAGCAGTACTGGGAAACTTGAAGTCGGGACCTGGGAGCTATCCCTTAGTTTTTTGCTCAAGGCTGGCACTCTGTCACTTGAGCCACAGCTCCTACTTCTGCTTTTCAGTTGTTACCTGGAGACTAAGAGTTTCTCCAATTTTTCTGCTCCTAAGGCTTTGAACCAGGGTCCTCAGATCTCAGACTCTTGAATAGCTAGGATCACAGGCATGACCCATCAGTGTCCAGACAGTCTTTGTTCTCTTTCAATCAAAAATTTACTATTAACTCGAAGTCCTACAATACCACAAATTGTCCTATAAATGTAAAATCTCTGTGCAATGCTGTCTTAGTTGTTACTATATCCCAAATGTTCATAAAACAATGGTTCATCAATCCCTGTACATTTCTCTGTTGTGTCCGTAAGAATAATTTAAAAAATTGAATGCTTTACACAAATCCCTAGAGACTGATGCATGCATCCAAAATAAGTCTTGCTATAAGGTACAAAAAGAGGTCAAAAGTCTTGTACTAGCCAATGAACTCACCGCAGTCATACTGGATGAGTCTCAAGTCAGGGAACTGGGTGCGCATGTTACACACAATACGGTGCAAAGGACGAGCCCGGGGCCAAAGCTCACAGGCCAATTGCTCCTGGAAGGCTGCCTGGCGGGGGGCCAGCCAAGGAGGTGGGTGGCAGGCATGCAGGGAAGGGGGAGGTGCCTCCACAGGAGGCATGACAAAGATGAACCTGTGAAAGGAAAAAGGCAAGAGTGTAAAAGATGGGACTCTGAAATAACCCCAAAGGTTAGTACCATCACCAATCCTGAGCACTATCATCTACTCTTGAGACCCCAAGACCCACTCCCCATTAGCACTTAGCTATGCCAACCTCTCAATGATTTCTGATAGCTGGTCTAGTCGCTGCTGGGGAAACAGAACAGCCTGGTGGGCAGCCTCAGTATAAGTCCAAAAGGTGGGGTGGCTGGGGCCAGGAGAACGAGGGCCGATGGGGCTGGCAACAGGTTGGGGCAGGGTACAAAAATCCAGGACTTCAGTCCCATATATAGGAGCCAGGGCCCCATGAGCCTCACTAAGTCGGAAAATCCGTTCCAGGCGTTCGGACCGTTGTCGCTTCCGCTTTTCCTCCAGAGAATCCTACAGAGAACAGAAAGAAAACAAAACAAAAACAGTGTACTCAAAAGTTCACATCAGAATTCTATAGAAAACCTAAATTCTTATATGCTAATTCAAAAATGAAATTTATGGAGATGTGGCTTAAGTGGTAGAGCACCTGCTAATCAAGCATGAGGCCTTGAGGGTGAATATAGTAGACATACTTTATATGCATGTATGAAAACAGAATTAAACCTGTTGAAATTGTCTTAAGAAGGGTAGAGGGAGGATAAAGGAGTGTGATAGAGGTGATAAGGTTATAAGCAAAGTATGGAAATGTTACAATGAAATCCCTCTTGTACACTAACGCCTCTTGTACAAGTAATGCATACTAAGAAAAAAAAAAATCTTTTTTTTTTTTTTGTCGGTTGTGGGGCTTGAACTCTGGGTTTGGGCGCTTTCCCTGCGCTCTTCAGCTCAAGGTGAGCGCTCTACCACTTGAGCCACAGCACCACTTCTGGTTTTCTAGTGGTTTATTGGAGATAAGAGTCTCTCGGACTTTCTTGCCCAGGCTGGCTTTGAACTATTATCCTCAGATCTCAGCCTCCAGAGTAGCTAGGATTACAGGCGTGAGCCACTGGTGCCCGGCAAAAAAAAAAAATCTTAAAATCACAAGTCTTTCCTAGAAGGAAATCACCAGCATAATCTCTAAAAACCAAAAACCCAGGGCTAGGAAGGTGGCTCAGTGGTAGAGTGCTTGCCTTGCATGCATGAGGCCCTGGGTTTGATTCCTCAGTACCACAGGAGCGCTAGCCTTGAGCTGAAGAGATCAGGGACAGTGCCCAGGCCCAGAATTCAGGCCTATGACCATCAAAACAAAAAACTCAAACCCTGATTTTTCTTGTTTTCCAAACTGGCATTAAGAACTTTTTCTTTTACAATGCTAAATCTGTCTACAAAACAAAAATATCTTCTCTTGTATATTAACAGAGCAGAATGCTTGAAATATCCAAAGTTAAGATTTATGTATCCAACAGTTTATAGATTTGTGGGAATTACAGTATGCAGCATTCAACTCTAGAACTCTTATTTTCTTTTTGTGGGTCCAAAACAATTATTATAAGTTTTCCTCAAATCACTGACCAAAGCATAGAATGGCTACTCATACAGCCAAAACAAAAACAAAACAAAAGTGAACAAAAAAAAACTGTACCTTATGAATTGATCCTGAAAAAGAAAAAAAAAGGAGTGTCCCTTTTATTCATTTTTCAACTACCTAAAGCTTCACCTCTTGGCATGGGATGTTGTATAAATGAAGAAAGAGTTGGCTAAGAATAGGGAAAACAAATTCATACATTTGAAAAAAGGAGTTGAAGCCAAAATACATTCAAAAATTTTAAAACTTAAAATAGCCACATGCAATAATCCTAGCTACTCAGGAAGCTGAGATCTGAGAACCACAGATCAAAGCCAATCCTGGCAAGAAAATCCATGAGACTCCAATTAATCAGCAAAAAGCTGGAAGTGAAGCTGTGGCTCAAGTGATAGAGCACTAGCCTGAGACAAAAAGCAGCTCAAAGACAGCACCCAGGCTCTGACTTCAAGTCCCAAGACTAAAGTGGAATGGGAGGAAATGGTTCAAATCTGTAATTCCTGCTTTCTGGGAAATGGAGATTGGGCAGAATGTGGTTTCAGACTAACACAGGCCTAAATTAGTGGGACATTATCTCAACTAAAAAGTTGGGTGTGATGGTACCGTGATAGTCATCCAAGCTTGGAAGAATCATGCCAGCCCAGGAAAAAAATATAAGACTCAATCTGAAAAATAATGTAAGCAGGGTTATAGGCATGGCTCAAATAGTAGAGCATTTACCAAGTCTAACAGGGCCCTGAGTTCAAATTCCAGTACTAATAAAATTCAAAAGGACAAAGCCCAGAGCTGGTAGTTCATGCCTACAATCTTAGTCAGCAGGCTAAGATCTGTGGATAACAGTTCAAAGCTAGCCTTGGCAGGAAAGTTGGTGAGACTCAGATTCTAATTAACCAACAAAAAGGGTTAAAGTGGAACTGTGCTTCAAGTGGTGGCCTTAAACAGATAAAAAGTAAAATAAAAATAAAAAAGGCAGGGGCTGGGAAGGTGGCTCAGTGGTAGAGCACTTGCCTTGCATGCTCGAGGCCCTGGGTTCGATTCCTCAGCACTACATAAGAAAAAAAGCCGGAAGTGGCGCTGTGGCTCAAGTGGTAGAGTGCTAGCCTTGAGCTGAAGAGCTGAGGGACAGCGCCCAGGCCCAGAGTTCAGGCCCCACGACCGGACCCAAAAAAAAAAATAAATAAATAAAAATAAAAAAGGCAAAGGATGACTGGCTTATGCCTTAATCCTAGTTATTTAGGAGGCTGAGATCTAAGGATCAAGGTTCAAAAACAGCCTGGACAGAAAAGTCCATGAAATATCTCCAATTAACTACCAGAAAGTTAAGACACGGAGGGTAGCTCAAATGAACAAAAAAGGGACAGTGTGCAGGCCCTGAGATTAAGGCACCATTATGAGCACATTAAACAATTATTTTAAAAAGGGCAAAGGACAGGAATGGGTACTTCCTCACAGAAGGTATACACAAATGGCCTAAAAACACACAAAAAGATGCTCTACACTAGCCAACCTAGAAATCCAAGTTAAAACCAAAATGATTGTTTGTTTTGTTTTGTTTTTTTGTTGGTTGCGGGGCTTGAACTCTGGGCTTGGGCACTGTCCCTGCGCTCTTCAGCTCAAGGCAAGCACTCTAAGGCTTGAGCCACAGCACTACTTCCTAAACCCAAAATGATACTCCGTATCAAACTCATTAAGATAGTTACAATTAGAGGCAAAGTCAGCCAGGTGCTGATGGCTTACACCTCCAAACCAAGCTACTGAGGAAGCTCAGATCTAAGCAGTGCAATTCAAAGCTAGTCTAGATAGAAAAGTCTATAAAGCTCTCTCTCAATTAACAAGAAGTGGAGGTATGCTTGCCAGCTTTGAGGAGAAAAATAAGCAAGAGCACAGGAGGCCCTCAGTACTAGTACAAAGAAAAAGAAAGAAAGGAGGGAAAAGCTAGAAAAAAAGAAAGCTAGAAAATTAGAAAGGAGGGGGAGAGGGAGGACAAATTTGGGCATGGTAGGACAGGCTTGTATTCCCAACACTAGGGAAACTTCAACTGTACTGTTGAAGTAAGCTGTAAAGCAAAACAAAACAAACAAACAAAAAAAACCCCAGGATGAACAAACTAGGCATGATGGCACATGCAGATAGTTCCAGCTTCTTGGGAGGCTGACAAGAGGGTTTCATGAAATCAGGAATTCAAGACTAGCCTGACTAGGCTGAAACCCTCACAGACTGCAAGAATATTAAGTGCTAGCCGGGTGCTGGTGGCTCACGCCTGTAATCCTAGCTACTCAGGAGGCTGAGATCTGAGGATCGCGGTTCAAAGCCAGCCCGGGCAGGAGAGACCGTGAGACTCCTATCTCCACCAGAAAAGTGGAAGTGGGAAGTGGCGCTATAGCTCAAGTGGTAGAGCGCTCGCCTTGAGCTGAAGAGCTGAGGGACAGCGCCCAGGCCCAGAGTTCAAGCCCCATGACCGACAAAAAAAAAGGAATATTAAGTGCTTTTGCTACTTTGGAAACGGTTGGCAGTTCCTCCAATAGTTTGGCAGTTCCTCCAATACATCTCAGCAACTTTTCTCCCATTTCTATCAAAGAAAAATCAAAACACATGTCCATAGAAAAACATGGATCAAAAAAAGAAAAAGAAAAGAAAAATATGTATATATCTGGGCAAAGGCATCTCACACCTATAATCCTAGCTACTCAGGAGGCTGAAAACTGAGGACTGCAGTTCAAAGGCACCCCAGGCATGAAAGGCCATAGCTAGCCACCAGAAAACCAGAGTAGTGCTGTGGGCTCAAAATGATAAAAGTATCTTGAGCAAAAAGAGCTAAGGGAGGGACTGGGAAGGTGGCTCAGTGGTAGAGCGCTTGCCTTGCATGCCTGAGGCCCTGGGTTCAATTCCTCAGCACCACATAAGCAAAAAGAAAAAAGCCAGAAGTGGCACTGTGGCTCAAGTGGTAGAGCGCTAGCCTTGAGCTGAAGAGCTGAGGGACAGGGCCCAGGCCCAGAGTTCAGGCCCCACAACCAGACCCCCACAAAAAAAAAAAAATCTCTTATATAATGAATTATTACTCAAAAAATTTAAAAAATAGACAAATCAAAACCACACTAACCTGGCCAGGAGCCAATGATTCTCACCTATAATCCAAGTTACTTAGGAGAGTAAGATCTAAGATCAAAGTTTGAAGCCAGACCAGGCAGAAAAGTCTGGGGTATTCTACAACTAACCAGCAAAAAAAAAAGAACTAGAGGCATGGCTCAGTGGTAGAACACTAGCCATGAGCAACAAAGCCCAGCAAGAGTTGCAAGGCCCAAAGCTCAAGCACCATTACAGCATTAAAAAGAAAAAAAGACATTCAAGCTGGGAGACAGTGGCTCAGGACTGAATTCCTAGCTTAAAAAACTGAACTCTAAGGATTACAGTTTAAAGCCAGCATGAGCAGGAAAGTCTGTAAGGCTTATTTCCATTTACATGTCCCCCCTCCTCCCAAAGCCAGAAATGGAGCTGTGGTTCAAGTGGTAAGAGTGCTAAGCTTGAACAAAAAGACTCAGGGAAAGGACCCATGCCGAGTGTAAACCCCAAGATCACACACACAGAAGACACGCAAAGATGCTGGTGAGGAAAGAATGATTCCATAAGCAGATATACATACAAATAGTTATGCAGGATAGTAGTAATGGAGGGGATGGGAGGCTTAAGGAATACAATAAACTCTCTCTAGACCCATGAAAAAGCTCTAAAATGCTACTAGTTTTGGTTGCACAATGCACTCAATAAGCTAAAACATCAAATAGCATATACTTTTGTTTCTGGTCGTGGTCCTAGGGCTTGAACTCAGGACCTAGGGCCATCCCTGAGCTCTTTTGCTCAAGGCTAGCACTTGCTCTGTACCACTGAGCCACAGCTGCACTTCTGGCTTGCGCTGGCTTTGAACTGTGATCCTTAGATCTCAGCCTCCTGAGTAGCTAGGATTGTAGGCGTGAGCCACCAGCACCAAGCCAGTATATACTTTTTTTGGTGGTAGCAGTGCTGGTGGGGTCAAACCCAAGACCTTCTGCATGTTAAGGCATTTACAACCTCAGCCCTGAAGTACAGTTTAAATAAAAATCTTGAAGCCCAGGGTTCAATTCTTCCATACCACATAAACAGAAACAGCTGGAAGTAGCACTGTGGCTCAAGTGGTAGAGCACTAGCCTTGAGCAAAAGAAGCTCAAGGACAGTGCCCAGGCCCTGAGTGCAAGCCCCAGGACTGGCAAAAAAAAAAAAAAGAAGTCAAGAGCTACTATCTACCTATCTACTTGCCAAACAATGGAAATATGGAAATTCAGTACTTTATTTTCAACAAGGCAGGGCCAAACCTGGTGGTATTAGGAAAATACCAAAAGTGGAATGTGGGGGGCTTAATGGAAAATAACCAGCAAGTTTCATAAAGACATAAGGTCTAGAAGGCTTCACTGTACCTTTCTTATTAGTTTCTGGGTTATTCACTCTAAGATGGTCTGTAAGTTTAACATACATACAGAACTAAAGCGAAAAAATGACTGAGAAATCTCATGAACAAACAAGATAAAAGTTCCCTTTATTGCCTGTTTGTCACTATGGAGGTAAAAGTCAGTTGGCTGTCAAAATCCAAGACACAGGAACTATAGGGAGTTATATTCCATCATAACATCCATCTACCAATTCTACATACTTGATCATCAGATCCAGATCATTTTAGCAACTGAAAACAGTCTTGCTGTCTTGGAAGATTGCCTCTTAAGGGGAAGAGGAAAAAGCAATGGAATCAGCATGAGTTTCCTCATTTGTAAAATAAAGCAATTACATTCCAACAATTAACTCCTTGTGAGCAAGAAGCAAAGAGATCATTGGTAACAAAAAAGGGCTTGAATACATCAGCGAGAATTATTTTTTAAATCACATTTGAGTAGCCAGGTAAAGTAATGTACATATCTGTAGTGTTAGCCACTCCAAAGGCCAAGGCAGAACAATCACTAGTTGCCATCCTAAGCAACAGTGAGACCTTGGATCAAGAAGTACATACACAAAATCACGTTCAATGTATGTATGAAAATGTCACGATGAAACCTCATACAATATACAATGTAAAATTTACATTTGTACAGTTGTACAATTGTACATACAATGTACAATTTAATATACACCAATAAGATGAAGAACCCATGAAACTGAAAAAAAAAATTAAAAATAAAGTACATTTGTGTTGAGTGTTGGTGGCTCACGCCTATAATCCTAGCTACTCGGGAAGCTAAAATCTGAGGATCTCAGTTCAAAGCTAACCCAGGCAGGCAAATTCATGAGACTCTCTTATTCCAATTAATAAGCAAAAGGACAGAAATTTCTGTGGCAAGTAATGGTAGGTTGAGAGAAAAAAGCCAAAGTGAGAGGCTCTGAATTAAAGCTGTAGTACTCAAAGAAAAAAAAGGACGTTTGTGAGGTATGGTAGATCTCACCTAAACTAAGTTTACTTGGCATGGGTGAGGCCCCTAGGTTCAACCTCCTCCACCACGAAGAAAGCAAACATTTAAGCTGGGTGCCAGTGGCTCACATCTGCAATCCTAGCTACTCAGGAGGCTGAAATCTGGTGATCAAGATTTGAAACCAGCATGGGTAGAAAAGTACATGACTCTTACCTCCAATTAACCAGCAAAGAGCCAGAAAGGGGAGCTATGACTAAGTAGTAAGAACACCAAACACTAAGCTGCATTGAGAGGCTCTATCAAGCCCCAGTGTTAGTGCAAAACAAACAACCATATTTAGTCTTGGGGTATGTGGCCCAAATGGAGGCACAAGGTGCTTGGTTCAATCCTCATCATAGAGTAGGGAGAGGCACACTTGGGGAGGAAAATCACATTTGATCTTTTATGTATCTTGAGAAATGCAGGAGATAAAAGTTTTTATAGAGGATGGGATAAACCCACAAATGGGAAGGAACTTGTCCAAACATCAATGAAGTACATGGTCCCACTAAGTTTTGTAATTTGCAAAGTTAAAACAGACATTATTTTGTTCTATCCATTCTACCAATATTCCAAAGAGACACAACTTCCTTTGAGGAAGCAAAACTTACCAGATAGAAAGGGGAACGAGGTGGTGGTGGGGGCTGCCGTCGAGGCCGGGGGCCACTGAACGAGGTAGCAGTGGAGGGAGGGCTGGGGGGACCAGAGCGAAACATCAGTGTCTCAGGCTCATCCTTGGCAACAGGCAGCCGGTTTGCCATGGTGACAGGCAAAGAAGCTGCACCCACAAGGGAAGATGCCTGGGAAGCTGGGGCCAGTGCCAGGGTCTGAGCTGCAGCTGTTCCCAGGGTGGGCACAGGAACAGAGGTGGGGCTCAAGGTCAGTGTTTGCACTGAAGCTGGGGCCAGGAGTGAAGCAGATGACGATGCTGGAGCCAAAGTCAGTGTGTGAGCTGGGGCCAGTCCCATAGGAGAAGCTGGAGCCAGAGGAGGTGCTGGAGTCAGAGACAGTGTCTGTGTTGGACCCAGTGGTGCTCCTGGTGCCAAAGACAGTGTCTGGGCTGCAGGTGGTACCAGGGATGAAACTGGAGTCAATGACAACGTCTGAGCTGGAAAGGGGCCCTGAGGGTTCCCTGTCCCCAAAGAGTGTGTCTGAGATGGAGACGAGCCGCTGAAAGTGGATGCTAAGGTTGGGGCTAGGGCCAGTGTCTGCTGCGTAGAAGCCAGGCTTGAGAGAGGCGATGGAACTGGATTTGGTACCATAGTCTGAGTTGATGCTGGAGCCAACACAGGAGTTGGAGCTGACACCAATGAAGATGAGGCTAAAGGGGTTCCTGGCACTGATGACGGAGCCATAACTGGAAGTGGAGTCTGCGGTGAAGCCAGGACAGGAGCAGAGCCTGGCGATGGAGCCAGGACAGGAAGAGGAGTCAGAGGAGCTGGAGAAGGACCCAGGACTGCTGTCTGTGAAGCCGTCATAGGAGCCATAGAGTTGGCTAAAGTCTGAGATGCAGAAGGTGCTGGAGCCAGAAGGGAAGCTGGAGCTGGATTTGGCGCTGATGGGAAAGTACTGGCTAGAGCAGAAGCTGGCACCAGTACAGGTGAGCATGCTGGGGCCACAGGTGAGTTCAACCCTGAAACATGTGAAGAAGTGGGAGCCAACAAGAGAGGATGACCAGCTGTCTGTGGTGGGGACAGGGCTGGAGCTGCGGCCAAACCTAGAGTCAAGGCTGACATGGATGGGGAAGGCCCAGCTGATGCCAATGGAGGTGGCCCAGAAGCCGCTGAGACAATGGGTGCCAGTGCTGGAGTTGCACTGGTCAACAGAGCTGAGCCTGATGCTGAAACAGGCAAGGGGGTTGAAATGGGGATGGTCAGGGGAACAGAAGTTTGGGCAGGAAGTGTGGTAGGGACAGGAATGGGAAGGGAAGATGATACGGGGACTGACACTGTAGACGACACAGGACTAGGAAGGGGAGAGGAATTAGGCATTGGTATTGGTGACGAGGCTGGCCCGGGAAGTGAGGATGGCACATGAAGAGAAGAGGATATAGTCATGGGAGCAGCTCCGGGCGCTGAAGCTGTGGAAACAGAAGTTGAGTTAGCTTCAGAAATTTTCTTTCTTATACATTCTACTTCCTAGTCCTATCTTTCCTCTTACTCCCAAGCTAAATTATTTCCCAGAAAGCCTTCATTCCCACCCACATAGGGTCAAAACTTCAGAACAGGACTGCTTAACATTTCTTTCTCCTTCAAGATTCCAACAAGCATATTTTAGGATTAAGTCAGAACTTGGGTACCCTATTTCTAAGGCCAATTGAAAGTTAAGAGAGCATGCTTATGAGGAAGGGATCTGCTGTGACTAAGCAATCTTCAGGACTATCCATTTCATCTGCATTCCTAGCAAAAATTTCTGGCCTCAGCCATATGGACTCACCAGTGATTTCAGGTGAAGGACTGTGGACCAGCTTGAGAAGGGGCCTCACCAGAGTGGGTGTAGGTATGGGGGCCCGAGCAGTACCCAGAGTAGGTGTGGGTAACCTGCCAGGACTTAATGTGGGGCGTGGAGTCAACATAGCTGGAAGCCCAGAACCCGGAGGTCGAGGTGCTGGTGCCAACGGTGGAACAGGAGTCAGTCCATCCCGAGGGGCCTGTCTCACTACAATCTTCACCACGCCTGTACTATTCACCATGGATGATGGCACTGCAAGAGGAAGCTACATTGAGAGGAAGGTAGAAAAGAAACAAGAGACCCAAAGAATGGAAGAAGTCCAGGGGAAAGAAAGGGTGGCAACAGATATTAGAGATTTTGACATGGGAAAACAATACCAAGGCAAGGCTAGATGATAGCAGACCAAGGCGTGCCTGGAAGGATCAAGGCCAGCAAGGGCTAAGTAGGAAGGCCAGGAGCCTCACCCTGGTTAGCAGCAAGCGGAAGGCTGAGGCCAGTAGGGGCAGGGGTGGTGCTGGGGGTCGAAGAAGGCAGCACAGAGACAGGGGTGGGGCCAGGGGTCGGGGCGACGGCCTGGATGAGGGCCACATGGGCAGGCTGGCTGATGAGGTGGTGCTGCCCCCCTGCTGACACCAGGTGCACCACATTCCCTGGGTGAAAGGAAGAGAGAAGAGAGAGAGAAGCACCTATCAGCCAGAGGAGAGCAGAGGCAGAGTAAGAGAAATAACAGAGAGTAAATTCTGAGTATGACCTTTTCCTATTTTTATCAAAAGACCCCTTCCAACCATTCTATTCCCCTTTGGCCTGCCCATTAAAAGCCAGGAAAAGAAACACAAAGTCAGGTGATTTAAAAGTGCCATGAAAAAATTTTAAAATAAAAGTAAATTTTAAAAAACAAGGACAGAGAAAAAGAAGAAATAAGCAGGACAGGGGGTGGGTTTTACCTACTTTGCAGCGGGCGGGGCTGCCCCACAGCAAGCTGGCGCACCTGGGCACCAGTCAAAGTCAGTTTGTTGCCCTGGATTTGGAAGGTGAGAGGTTTGCTTCCCCCGGCACTAGCCACTGGACGTTGTGCCAAAGAGGCCAACTGCCCAATGCTGACCACTTCACCGGCTAAAACAGAGAAGGCTTTACTGTACACAGGGCTCATCCTGGTCATACTCCTCAGATCCCCATGCACCACACACCTCTCCCTTAGTCTCCAGTTCCTCTAAACCTTTCCCACAATTTACCATGCTCATTAAACTAAGACTGCACCCAGTATTTGTGTTTTTGATATGTTACTCTGCACATTTTCCAATCCCCCCTTGTTTCCAATAAAATATCCTTTACATTCTCTAATAGTCATATACCAGACTAAGTAAATAACCACCTCTTGCTCTACTCTACCCTTTTACCACAATTTTTTTCCCCTAATTGTTTTTGCAGATTAGAGAGCAGCCCAAAGCCACAGACTGAACCCAGGGCTCACAATACTAGGTAAGTATTCTACCACTGAACTACCTAACCAGTCCTCCAAATACTTTTCTATTTCTCAGCTTACCACTATTTACTCATCTTTGAATTTCTCCCACTAGACTGAATTCACTGATGGTTCTTATTACAAAGTACTTTTAAACCATATATTATATACACATACATATTATACATACATATATATATATATATACATATTGTACATATTACACACACACACATTTGTTGGCTAGAACTTCATACTCTCATGTTTCTTTTCTTCTTTAGCTCCTAGTTGTTAAGTCATCCATATCAAGTCCCTTCCCAAAGAGCCCTGGGAACTTACATGGCAGGCGAGCCTGCATTTCAGGAGACAGGATGAGACGCTGTGGTGCAGGAGTTGGAGCTGGCACTGCTGTGGTGGTAGTGGTCGCTGTGGTGATAGAGGTGGTAGTAGCAGCAACAGGAGAGAAGGTATAGCCTGGAGGTACTGTGAGGGGTTTCAGTAGGCTAGAGGAGCCTGGGGGTGGGGCTGGACTCAAACGAACTGGGGCAGGTGGAGTTGGCTTCAGGGACAGGGTTGGTGTGGGAGGCTGTGAAGTGCCACTCGAAACCCCCAGGGGAGATGGCAACACTGTAGACACAAACCAAAAACTCATCACATATATCCTCATGTCATAGCCTGGTCCCAGAAACCTCCATAATAGCCTTTACAGCCTACTGAACACTCTACCATTACCCACAAATCAGCTTTGTAAACCTTTTAATTTCATTACTTTCCTTTTTGCCTTTTGTGTCAGTACTAGAGCTTGAACTCTATAAGCGCTGTCTCATAGCTTTTTCACTCAAGGCCAGTGCTCTACCACGTGAGCCACAACTCTACTTCTGGCATTCTATAGTAGTTAGTTGGTAGTAAGAATCTCATGGACTTTCTTGCCCAGGCTGGCTTTGAATGGCAATCTGAGTAGCTAGGATTACAGTGTAAATCACCTCAGCCAGGCATTTCTTTACCTCTTTTCTAGTCTGAATAATTTATGACCATTAACCTTGGCCCTTTTTCAACTCACCCTGGGGGAGAGAACCACTGTTAGGCTGCAGAGGAGGCAAAAGAACAGGTCCAGGGGGCCGGGATGCAGGAACAAGTGAGGATGCAGCAGGTGAGGCAGACACCATCAATGGCGCTGGCAACACTGGAGGCGTTAGGCTAGGAGTATTTTGGGTTGAGAGCTCAGGGACTGGAGGAGGTCTGAGTGGGACAGGGCCAAGGGGCGTCCGTGGGCTATTCACGACCACCACTGTGCGACCTTCTTGCTTAGGCACCGGCTGTAGCATCCTATGAGGAAAACAAGGGGTGGGTGGAAAGAAAGGGAGAATAAGGAACATAAAGTAGAAAGATTGCAAAATCAGAGGGGAAAAAAAGATCCAAAGGAGAAAGGGAGGAAAAAAGCACCCAGCCAATAGGGGAAGCAAATAAAACAAAAACTGGGGACAAACACAGGAACTCCTCCTAAAATTCTCTTCAAATTATTCTCTCCCCCAATCTCTCCATAGTACTTTGCACTCATACCATAAACATCCTAATCTAGTCTTCAATTCTTTCCTCCTATTCCTAACCCCTCTACTTTTTCTAAGAACCCATCCCTTAATCCTTAGTACTGGTACCTGTTGACTTTCATCTTGACTGGCTTGGGCCGAGGCGGGGGGTCAGGAGCAGTAGCTACCTCTAGCAGTACCCGGCGGGAGAGGCGATGCCGAGGCAGAAACGTATCAGACTCATACCGGGAGACACGACCCTCCAGGCCAATAAGGTCAAACCGGTCCATGTCTATCCGCTGCCCAAGGGGAAACACAAAGCACAATGGCAATGATTTCTCAGATAATGACACCAAAAGCACAAGTAGTAACAGTAACAACAACAAAACTGACAAAATGATCATCAAAACTCAAAACTTCTATGTATCAGTGGGTATTATCAAGACTAAAAATACAACCCACACAATGGGACAAGGTATTTGCAAATCATACAATTGACTCGGTGTTAACTACCAAAGTCTGACACAAAGAACTGTAACTCATCTATAAAAAAACAAAACAGTTTAAAAAATATAACAAAGGGCTGGGGATATGGCTTAGTGGTAGAGTGCTTGCCTAGCATGCATGAATCCCTGAGTTCGATTCCTCAGTACCACATAAACTGAAAAAGCTTGAAGTGGCGCTGTGGTAGAGTGCTACCCTGAGCAAAAGCAGCACAGGGACAGTGCCCAGGCCCTGAGATCAAGCCCCATAATTGGCAAAAAAACAAAACAAAACAAAACAAAAAAAAACCCAAGTCTTAGACATGTTTCTAAACAAAGATGTAATAATTCCAATAACCACATGAAAAAGATGAATACTAATATTTGGGGAAATGCAAACCAAATTGAAATAAGGCATTTTACAAATATTAATATGGCTACTAAAAAAAAAATTCCTAGCGCCGGGCGCTGGTGGCTCACGCCTGTAATCCTAGCTACTCAGGAGGCTGAGATCTGAGGATCACAGTTCAAAGCCAGCCCGGGCAGGAAAGACCATGAGACTCCTATCTCCAATAAACCACCAGAAAACCGGAAGTGGCGCTGTAGTTCAAGTGGTAGAGCGCTCGCCTTGAGCTGAAGAGCTGAGGGACAGCGCCCAGGCCCAGAGTTCAAGCCCCACACCCGACAAAAAAAAAAAAAAAAAAAAAAATTCCTAGCAAAATGCAGTGGTATACATCTTTAATCCCAGAGACTCAAGTAGTAAAGATTGGGAAGATGAAAGCTCTGGACCCACACAGGCAAAAAAGTCAGACCTCATCTCAACAACTAAGACAGATACGACAGCATGCACCTTACGGTCTCAATTATATATAGGAGGCTGTAGGTAGATCTCATTTCAGAACAGCCACAGAATAAGATGCTATACCTAAGCAAAAACCAACCTAAACCAAACAATGCTGGAAGCATAGCTAACATGGCAGAATACTTGACTAACCAAGCATAATGCTAAATTCAAACACAAGCTAAAAAAAAAAAAATCCTTCGAAAGATTTAGAAAAATTAAAACTCCTGTAACTGTACCTGGAATTTAAAATATGAAGCTGCTATAAAAAATAAACACTAAAGTAAAGTACCTCCTCCAGAGTGAAAAACAGGTGCTAGTGGCTCACACTTGTAATCTTAACTAGTCAGGAGGCTCAGATCTGAGGATCATGGTTTGAAACAAGCCCAGGCAGGAAAGCCTGTGAGCTGCTTAACCACCAAAAAGACAAGTAGAAGAGCCGGGCGCTGGTGGCTCACGCCTGTAATCCTAGCTACTCAGGAGGCTGAGATCTGAGGATCACAATTGAAAGCCAGCCCGGGCAGGAGAGACCGTGAGACTCCTATCTCCAATAAACCACCAGAAAACAGGAAGTGGCGCTGTAGCTCAAGTGGTAGAGCGCTCGCCTTGAACTGAAGAGCTGAGGGACAGCGCCCAGGCCCAGAGTTCAAGCCCCACGGCCGACCAAAAAAAAAAAAAAGACAAGTGGAAGAATGCTAGCCTTGAACAAAAAAAACTCAGGGACTGCCTCAAGCCCTTAGTTCAAGTTCTAGGACTAGCACCAAAAAACAGAAGTGAAAAATAGTTATATGATATAATAATTACGTTTTGGCGGGACACCAGTGGCTCATGCCTGTAACCCTAGCTACTCAGGAGGCTGAGATCTGAGGATCACAGTTCAAAGCCAGCCAGGCAGAAAAGTCCACGAGACTCTTATCTCCAATAAACCACTAGAAAACCAGAAGTGGCTCTGTGGCTCATGCAGTAGAGCGCTCGCCTTGAGCTGAAGAGCTGAGGGATAGTGCCCAAGCCCAGAGTTCAAGCCCCATGATCAACCAAAAAAAAAAAAAAAAAAAATTACATTTTGGAGCATATACTCAAAGAACAGCAGGAGCCAATAAACATAGTTGTTTATGTTCATAGCATCATTAATTGTAACCATCATTACAGTATAGTCATGCATGTCTGTAATCTTAGCACTAAGAAAGCTAAGGCAGGAAGATGTCATTTCAGTCCAGCCTAGCTACCTAATGGTAGCCAGCTGCCAGTGGCTCACACCTGTAATCCTAGCTACTCAGAGAAGGCTGAGATCTGAGGATCGAGGTTCAAAGCCAGCCTAGGCAATAAAGTCTATGAGACTCTTATCTCCATACACCCCCAGAAAATCGGAAGTGGCACTGTGGCTCAAGTGGTAGAGAGCTAGCTTTGAGCTGAAGAGCTGAAGGACAGTGCACAGGCCCAGAGTTCAAGATCCATGACTGACCAAAACAACAACAACAAAAAAATCCGAGCACTGGTAGCTCAGACCTGAATGTAATCTTGGCTACTCAGGAGCTTAATCTACAATTAGCCATCAATAAAGCCGGAAGTAGAGCTCTGGCTCAAGTGGTAGAGTGGTAAACTACTAGCCCTAAGCAAAAAAGCTCAAGGACAGCACCTATGCCCTGAGTGGAAGCCCTACAACTTGCATCCCCCCCCCCAAAAAAAAGTTAATTTAATTCTCAAACACACTGCAGGATTTATCTTATAATCTCCATTTTGATGGGGAAGGAAACGTAGGTTAAAAAATTTGCTAAGTCATCTCGGAACAAAATGATGAAACTAGGAACAGCATTGAGGATGAATGTAAGGGAAGTAGTATGGCTGTAGAATATTAAACTATCTAAAGGTTGGGTAAGAACTACTAAGCTTGAAAACAACTACTTACCTCGAGTGGATGGACATCAGTGGCCCTTAGCACCAAAGAGGCGGTGCTGAAACAGATGCCTGGGGTAATGAAGGGAGAGGTAACAGGTCGAGGATCAAAAAGATTTGGATGGTTGCAGACTTTTCGCAGCTGCATCAAAATGTTGATAACGCTCATGAAATGGCCTGTGGCTAGTGTCTCCTTAGTTCTGGGGAAACAAAAATTAATCAGACATCATGACAGCCACCTGCACTCCTATTCAGGGTCCCAGAGCCCATCCTCTGCTCTCCCTTACGTGGTCTGTGCCATGAAGTCATCATAGAGACATCGTTGGCGCTTGGAGAGTCGGCAGCGGATAACATGCTCATACTTTTTGGGCATCTGTTTCTCAACGTCCACTTTAACGCGGCGCAGCAAAAAAGGCCTCAAAACCTAAAAGCAAATATGAAGGAGGCTGACGGAAGGGCGGACACTAAGCCATAGCTGAGCCCTTCTAGGTGAGTCTTGGTCTGGTGATTGGTCAAGAACTGGCTTAATTCATCTGCAATCACGAAGTTATGAGGCTTATTAGTTATGAGCCACACAAAGGTAAGTAAAATGCAGTCCCTTTTCAAAAGGAACTTACTGTCTGCTGAAGACTTACACAAAGATAACAGTACCATAACATACAAAAATGATACAAAGTACTGAAAGCAAACCACAAACTATGAAGGAAAGATTAAACTATATTTTGAGGAGTGACTTAAGTTCCTAAGATTATGAAACGAAGCCAAGCATTGTGAATTATATGACTATAGTCTCAGATATTCAGAAAGCTAAAGCACAAGAATCACCTGAACCTAGAAGGTCAAGGACAATCTGAGCAACACAGCAAGACACAATTTCAAAAAGTAAACAAGAAAGTATAAAAACAGGCGAGAACCTGAGAATAAAATTTATGCCTTGAGATGCATGTATAGCTCAGTGATATGGAGGTTGGGGGGTTAATATGCTCATAGGGCCCATAGTGTAATCCAGAGCACCCAAACAACCAAAAGAAGTGGCCTTGATAGTGGCCTTGTACAGTTTTCAATATATACAACATAAAGGAAATGAGGAAAACAAGACAAATGGAGTTTAGTAATTTAGGAAGATTTCCTGGTTTCTAGCTTTTTTTTGTTTTGTTTTTAACCAAATGGTGGTGCAACTAAGATGGGAGTTATAACCAGAAATATCTGAGTAAAAAATTAATAGGTTCTAAGAATAGATATGTGGTTGATGACAGAATGAATTCAAGAGGAATTTTCCAATTAAAGATAGTGACTCAGCTGGGCACCAGTGCCACATGTCTATCATCCTAGCTACTTAGGAGGCTGAGATCTGAGGATCAAGTTCAATGCTAGCCAGGGCAGGAAAGTCTGTGACTCTTATCTCCAATTAATCATCAGAAAACCAGAAGTGGCACTGTAAGCAAAAAAGCTCAGGGACAGCACCCAGGTCTTGAATTCAAGCCCCAAGACCAAAGAAAAAAAACACCAACTCAAGAGTTTGATGTGGTACATACACATATAATCCCTGGTATACCAGAGGCAGAACTTTAAGTTCAAGGCCAATCTAATAAAGTTAGCAGAACCTAGTGTCAAAAAAATAATAAAAGCAAAAGAACTAAGTAAACATACAGCTCAAATAGTACAACGTTTGTTTGCTTAACAAGTCCAAGGCCCTGGGTTCAATCCCTCATATAAAAGAGAGAAGAAAGGAAAAAGAGAAGGAATTAATTAAAATTCAGCTCCAGGAATCTAGAAATTCAAGTGATTACAAATAAACTAAAAAGGCATTACCACACAGGCAACAATCAACAAGTATGCTTGAAACACATAAAGATTAAGAAAAAAAACACAGGCTGGGAATGTGTCCTAGTGGTAGAGTTGCTTGCCTAGCATGCATGAAGCCATGGGTTCCATTCCTCACTACCACATAAAAAAAATTTTAAAAGCCAGAAGTTGTGCTATGACTTCAGTGTTAAGAGTACTAGTCTTGAGCAAAAAAAGCTCAGAGACAGTGCTCAGGCCCTGAGTTCAAGCCCTAGGACTGGCAAAAGAAAGAGAGAAAGAGAGAGAGAAAGAAAGAGAGAAAAAGAAGAAGGAAGGAAGGAAGGAAGGAAGGAAGGAAGGAAGGAAGGAAGGAAGGAAGGAAAAGAAAAGAGAAAAAAATTTTTAAAGAAAAAAAAAGGGACCAGAATGCTGAAAGATACTGTTCTTTAAAAGCTGAAGCAGCTAGGGCTGGGAAGTTGGCTCAGTGGTAGAGTGCTTGCCTTGCATGCATAAGGCCCTGGGTTCAATTCCTCAGCACCACATAAGCAGAAAAAAGCCAGAAGTGGTGCTTGTGGCTCAAGTAGTAGAGTGCTAGCCTTGAGCTGAAGAGCTGAGGGACAGCGCCTAGGCCCAGAGTTGAGGCCCCACAACCAACAACAACAAAAAGAATAATGTCTATTAAATCTTTGGAGACACTTTTTTTTTCTCTCCAAAAATTTAATAGACATTATTCTTTTTTTTTCCTCCAAAGATTTAATAGACATTATTCTTTTTATTTTCATTTTTGGTTGGTTGTGGGGCCTCAACTCTGGGCCTAGGCACTGTCCCTCAGCTCTTAAGCTCAAGGCTAGCACTCTACCACTGAGCCACAGCACCATCTCCAGCTTTTTCCTGCTCATGTGGTGCTGAGGAATCGAACCCAGGGCCTCATGTGTGAAAGGCAAGCACTCTACTACCATTGAGCCACCTTTCCAGCCCTAGACATTATTCTTAACTCCTCATATTGTCATATCTCAAAGAACTATTGTTAGCCCTACCTTATGCAAGCGTTTGACTAGACCTTCATTATACTCTTGGCTGCCTTCAATCATGCCAGTTAGAGGGTTAGAGAACCATTCCTTGAACTCTCGATGAGACTGGAAGACATGGGGCATCAAAAAGTGCATCAAAGACCACAGTTCCATGAGGCTATTCTGCAAGGGAGTTCCTGTCAGGAGTAGACGTCTCTGGCTGAAAGAAATAAAGAGAATCAGAAAGGATGATCAGCAAGGTCCCAGACTTAATGTCTTTAATAACTTCCTCGACCCAGGAGTTGACCCTGAATTCAGGCCAGCCCAAGCTTCCCACAAACCTCCATCTTCATCTCTACCTGTTGAAGTTGAGCAGAGACTGCCAGCGCTGGGACTTGAAGTTCTTTATGTTCTGAGCTTCGTCCAGAATGAGATATCGCCAGTTCTTGCGGCGGAAGGCCTGGTGGTCCTGCAGCACCAGCTTGTAAGATGTAATACACACATGGAAGGCATTGGGCTTGGTCCAGCCCTGAAGTTGGGGGGTGGGGGAAGGGGGTGTCAAAGAAAGCAACGAACAATGGAATTAGAAAAAAAATGACAAGGTTTCAGCAAAAAATGTAAAGAAGCCCATCTAAAGGCCTAAAAACAAATTAGGCATCAATGTGGCATAGTGATTACATAAAGGATCAAACCTGCCGCTTGAGCTTCCTCTCTTTTTGGGCTCCATAGTAAGTGAGGATTTTAAAGCTGGGGCACCAACGTTTCAGCTCCATCTCCCAGTTCAACATCACACTGGTGGGAACAATGATTAAATGGGGACCCCAGTTACCTGTTTAACAAAAGGAGAAGACACAATAAGGCTAAACCTTGCAATCCTGGTTCCTTAAGTATAACCCTGATGAATACCTCCTTTACTGGCCTCTGAAGAATACTAGTACTTGCACAGTTCTTCCTGTGGAATTACTGGCCAGAGTCAATGAAGCTACAATAGATCAGTAAGGGAGAAAATATTTCACCTTTACTTTAGAATAGTCTTGGGCCTTGAATTCAGAGCCTGGATGCTGTCTGAGCTCTTTTGTGCTCAAGAATAGTGCTCTATTATTTGAGCCCAGCTCCACTTCCGGCTTTTTGGTGTTTAATTCAAGAGTCTCAAAGACTTTTCTGCCAGCTTGGCTTTGATCTTCAGATCTTAGCCTCCTCAACAGCTAGGATTACAGACATGAGCCACTGGATCCACCTATTTCACCTTCTTGCAGCTGAATCACCACTAAACAAGTTTGCCAGGGAATTGGCCAAGAGGCCCCAAGAAGGGCCCTGCCTATTCACCTTTCTCATAGGCCAAGTGCGCAAGCAAGGAGATGGTCTGGATTGTCTTCCCCAGCCCCATCTCATCAGCAAGAATGCCATTGAGTTTCTTCTCATACATAGTCACTAGCCAGTCGAGTCCAATGTGTTGGTATTCCCGGAGCTGGCCCCGTAGTAATAGGGGGATGGGAGTTTTCACCTGACGAGAAAAAAAAAAAAGAGGTTTTACCACACTGAACTGAGGCATCTGTCACTAGAAACAGTAAAGTCAAGATACGAAAAAGCAGACATTGAGGCATTGGGATACCTGGGTAGTGGCCAAGGTATAACCCTTGGGCTGGAGACTTTCAGCTGCTGCAGCGATGTCAGTAATTTCTTTCTTAGGGCCTAGAGTAGTGGTAGGCCCTGGAGTGGGAGGCCCACTACCTCCATCTGCCTCACTTTGCTCTTCATCCCGGGCAAGCAAGTACTCCACCCCAAAATCATCATCTTCCTCCTCTTCTTCATCTACTTGGCTCTGTGACTGGGCATCTTCAGACTCATCAGACTCAGATTCTTCTGATTCGGAACTTCTGCTCGTTTCTTCCTCCTCTGAATGCTCATCTTCTTCATCCTCACTCTGCTCCTCATCAGAGTCTAAATCACAAGATCAAAATTCAGAACTTGTTCCTCAAACACTTGTCCTCCCCACTTCTCTCAAAACTACACATTCACCTGACTGACTGCTACTATCCTCTTGATCCTCTTGAGCTGCCTCTTCAGTTTCTGTCGCCTCCTCTGGTTCACAGTCAGAACTGTTAGTGTCAACCTCTTCATCTTCATCTTCCTCATCCTCATCGCTACTCCCAGAGCCTGGAGCAGAGGCATCAGAAGCATAGGCTCCTGCATACTGTTGTAGTAGCTCTTCCATAGATAGCTCACCTGGGGGGAAATGAATGGTAAGCTTTTGGTGGCTTTAAGGGAATTTTAGGTGGTATCAGTTCATATTACTAGCTTTTTGTTAGATATTACCAGGTGAAAGTTTAATGAAAAACTGTAGTTTACTTTCAGTTCCCATTACCAAATCCAAGCCAAAAAAACCTAGGCTACAACCATGGGAGGAGCTGCCTTTTTCCTGGAAGGACATTACCTGGTAGACTTTTAAGATTTAGGTCAAGGGCTGGGAATGTGGCTTAGCGGTAGGTAGAGTGCTTGCCTAGCATGCATCAAGCCCTGGGTTCCATTTTTCATTACCAGATAAACAGGAAAAGCCAGAAGTGGCGCTGTGGCTCAAGTTAGAGTGCTAGCCTTGAGCAAAAGAAGCTCAGGAACAGTACCCAGGCCCCGAGTTCAAGTCCCAGGACTGGCAAAAAAAAAAAAAAAGAGAAAAAGAGAGAGAAAGAGAGAGAGAGAGAAAGAGAAAGAAAGAGAGAGATTGATTGATTTAGGTTAAATCAATCAAAGACTGTTAGGGTCTTATTAGAGATTCCTTGTATAAATATCCATATAACTTTGTTCAAATTTCCATCATAAACTCTCATCATTTTGTACTTAGAAGTTCCTAAGAAACTTATTCCTTATAAGTCTATCATTGTCAGCTTTATCTTTGTCACTAGAGCTAAAGTTCTACAAGGAAGATACAGAGTACCCAGTCAAGCTGGAGGACTAGACAGTATTTAATTTATTATCTCTTTATCCCCAACATTTTCCACAGTGGAATTCTAAGTAGATGCTCAGCAAAACATCCGGTGAATATCACCTTCTCGAGCCAATTCGCTCAGTTCCATGGCATGATCCACCTCCCCTTCCAACTGCTCCTCAGCTGCTATGGTATCCTCTTCATCTTCCGCTAGAAAGAGAATGAAGTAATATAAATGGAGAGTGAGATATAAGACATAATCTAATACAAATAGGTGAAAAAGCTCTAAACAGGATAAAGAGAACAAGTCTAACCTTCATCCTCATTGGCAGTAAACTCTTCATCATCTTCCTCTGGATGCCAAGGCTGTTTGTTGCACTGTGTGACTGAAGGTGAGGGCTTTACCTGTGAACAAGGTATGAAAAGTTAGAGCAACAGAAGGAAGACATAATGCTAAAGAAGACATGAGAAAATTCTCTGTCCCGTTGAGTGACAGCTGCCACTGGCACAATACCAGGGCAAGGATGCAATCAAGGATTTTCTTTCAGCACCAGCTACCAAATCCTAACCCCACTTCCTAGAGGAGGACCTGTGAAAGTGCTATGTAATTAAAGTGCCCCCCGCCCCGCCCCAACCCAGACATATGGACCAATAAGCACAAAGGTCTAGAAGAGATTTTGAGGTAGTCATCCCAGATCCCTAATTATAATCCAATAAAATATTAAGGATGTTTTACAGAACAGGAAAATAAGACCAAGAGAAACTCACATAGCAGCGTCAGGCACTGTGGCTTACGCATACAATCCTAGCTACTCAGAAGGCTGAGATCTGAGGATCGTGGTTCAAAGCCAGCCCAGGCAGGTAAGCCCATGAGACTCATGTCCAATAAACCATTCAGAAAACCAGAAGTAGCACTGTGGCTCAAGTGGTAGAGCACTAGCCTTGAGCTGAAGAGCTGAGGGACAGTGCTCAGGCCCACAGTTCAAGCCCCAAAACCGATCTCCCCCCAAAAAGAAGAAAAAGAAAAAAGCACATAACAAACTAAAAAGTAAACTCTTGGGCTGGGAATGTGGCCGAGGGGTAGAGTACTTGTGTAGCATGCATGGAAGTTTCAGGTTCGACTCCTCAGTACCACATAAACGGATAAAGCTGGAAGTATTGCTATGGCTCAAGTTGTAGAGTGCTAGTTTTGAGCAAAAGCTCAGGGACAGTGCCCAGGCCCTGAGTTTAAGCCCCAGCACTGGCATGTAGATATGTATATATATATATCTATAACTTAAGTATTTATATGGTTAAACATAGAACATGAGGCAGGGAAGGTAGCTCAGTGGTAGAGTGCTTGCCAGGGCATGAGGCCCTGGGTTCAATTCCTCAGCACCACATAAACAGAAAAAGCTGGAAATGGTGCTGTAGCTCAAGTAGTAGAGTGTTAGCCTTGAGCTGAAGAGCTCAGGGACAGTCCCCAGGCTCAGAGTTCAAGCCCCATGACCAACCGCCCCCAAAAAACAAAAAAACATAGAACATGAATCAAACTAAGGGACTACTCAGAGGGAAGGGAAAAAGGAAAAGAAACAAGGTGAGTAACTTTATAATACATGACAAGTATGAGGGCAACATAAACTCAGTAAAAGCTTTTGATTAGTTAGGGGGATAGGAGGTCAGTGGGTACTAGAAAGTTGGGCTCTGAGAATGATGAAAGTGGTTAAATACTGCCAAAATAGATTTGTAACTATGAAAATCGAACAATGAAATCATTTGAAGACTTGGGGTGGGGGAGAAGCATGGAGAATGAAAGTTGAGAGTAAGACTGATGGGAATATAGTGTGAACATGTGTGGAAATGTAACAAAATCACCACCCTATGTAACTAATATAAAAGAAAAAAAGTGCCAGGTGCTGGTGGCTCACACCTGTAATCCTAGTTATTCAGGAGGCTGAGATCTGAAGATCAGTTTGAAGACAGGCTGAACAAAGACTGTAAGATACTATATCCAATTAGCAAAATGCTGAACTGCAGGTGTGATTCAAGTGGTAGAGCATCAGACATGAGCCAAAAAACCACATAAGAGCTAGGTGCCAGTGGATCACACCTGTAATCCTAGCTACACGTGCGTACACACACACACACACAACCCTCTACCATAGCATCAGCCAAATTAAAGGCTGGAACTTGCCACAAACCCATTTCTCCCAGCTATTATTCCAAAATGATAGAACAACTTTCCTTAACTATAAGAGTTATAACAAGCAGGGCACCCAGTGGCTCACACCTGTAATCCTAGCTACTCAGGAGGCTGAGATCTGAGGCTCTCAGTTCAAAGACAGCCTAGGCAGGAAGTAAATGAGACTCTTATCTCCAATAAACTACTCGAAAACCAGAAGTGGCGCTGTGGCTCAAGCGGTAAGGGCACTTGCCTTGAGCACCTAAGCCCAGAGTTCAAGCCCCACGACTTGTTATTATTATAACAAAACTGGGCACTGATGGCTCACACCTGTAAACCTAGCTACTCAGAAGGCTAAGATCTGAAGATCATGGTTCAAAGCTAGCCTGGGAAGGAAAGTCTGTAAGACTCTTTCCTTCAATTACCCACCAGGAACCAAAAGTGGAGCTGTGGCTCAAAGTGGTAGAGTACTAGCCTTGAGTGAAAAAACTCAGGGACAGTGCCTAGACCCTGAGTTCAAGCCCCATAACCAACCAAAAGAGAACTATAACAACAAAAACAATCACCAATAAACAGCAAGAAACCTTCTCTTCTATTTTTACTTTAGTTCCTTCTAAAATATTACTGTGCCTGGTGCCAATGGTTCATGCCTGTAATCCTAGCTACTCATGAGTATGAGATCTGAGGATCTCAGTTCAAAGACAGCCTAGGCAGGAAGTCAATGAGACTCTTATCTCCAATTAACCACCAAAAAGCTGCAAGTAAAGGTGTAGTACAAGTGGTAGAGTGCCTGCCTTGAGTAAAAAGCCGAGCAAGAGTGCAAGGAGCTGAGTTCCAATCTCATGAATGAATGAATGGGCTGGGCACTGATGGCTCATGCCCCTTAGCTACTCAGGAGACTGAGATCTGAAGATTGTAGTTCAAAGCCAGCATAGGTAGGAAAATCCACGAAATTCTTATCTCCAATTAAGAATCAAAATAGGCCAGGCGCTGGTGGCTCACGCCTGTAATCCTAGCTACTCAGGAGGCTGAGATCTGAGGATCGCGGTTCAAAGCCAGCCCGGGCAGGAGAGACTGTGAGACTCCTATCTCCAATAAACCACCAGAAAACCGGAAGTGGCGCTGTAGCTCAAGTGGTAGAGCGCTCGCCTTGAGCTGAAGAGCTGAGGGACAGCGCCCAGGCCCAGAGATCAAGCCCCACGACCGACAAAAAAACAACAACAACAACAAAAAGAATCAAAATAGCCCTAAGTAGAGCCTATGGCTGAAGTGGTGCTACAGCCTTGTGCAAAAAAGGTCAGGGAGGGGCTGGGAATATGCCTTAGTGGTAGAATGCTTGCCTAGCATGCATGAAGCCCTGGGTTCAATTCCTTAGTACCACATAAACAGAAAAAGCCAGAAGTGGGTCTGTGGTTCAAGTGGCAGAGTGCTAACCTTAAGCAAAAAGCAGCTCAGGGACAGTGCCCAAGCCCTGAGTTCAAGTCCCGGGTCAAGCAAAGAAAAAAAGAAAAAGAAAATAAATAAAATATACATCTCCCTGTTTCTGAAATATGCTTCTTTTCAAGTTAGAGATGCCTTTATTTCTACTTGTAATTTTTATCAGAGATAGGTACAGAATGTTATAAAAATCTTTTTCACTTTTTTTCGGAGTGTTGGTACTGGAGCTTCAACTCAGGGCCTCACGGTCTCACTTTGACTGGTGTTCTACCATTTGAGCCACACCTCCACTTCACAAAAAAAAAGTCTTTGAAGACATCGGACAAGGCAATAGCAAGATGATAATGTAGTTATTAATTTTAATCTAGTAAAGTAGCTAAATATTAATGTTTTAATGCATTAAAGTAGCTTAGTGAGTATTGAGCTCTTCTTACATTTCTGGAATAAACTGTAGGGGGAAAAAAAAACCCACAGTAAGCCCAGGACTCAGACTAGTACCTCTCTCTCTATACTCCCACTCTGAGCCTTCCTCCCTCCATGTCTTCTACCTATACCTCCACCACCTGAGAGGGATCCTCTTCAACACATTCTTCAGGTCCATCTCGGGTATCACTATCATGAGATGAGGGGGTTTGAGAGGGACTGGAAGGCTCTTCCAGCAGCTGAGGTGGGAGGGAACGAAGCAGCTCTTCCAATGGCAGTTCTCCCTCACGTCGAAGCAGCTCAATCTCACGTCTCTGTGTCTCTGCATCATTGCCTTCCTGCTGTTCTTCAACCTCAATAGTCTCCTCATCATCCTCTTCCTCCTCCTCTTGGGGTTGGAAGTCCCCATCTATAGCAGGAGAATAAGGTCACAAAGTCCACGGGCCCTGCAAGCCACAGGGTGGGTTTTTCAGCTCAGGAAAGGGTACATGGGGAAGAGTAACAGGACCAGAGATAACACACACCTTCATCATCCAGCCGGGAAGCAGGGGGCGGAGGACTAGAGGCAGCTGAGGAAGAACCAAGGCAAGGGGAGGAACCAGCTTTGCTGGAAGCTAGTGGCTGGTTGAGGCTCTGAGACAGTAGATCAGAGTACTTTTCAGTTTGTCCCACAATGAAGTCTAGGTGCAAGTCCAAAGCTTTTTTGCGCTTTTCTTCAAGCCGGGACTGCTGCTTGAATTGAACAACCTGCAATAACCATGAAATAGACCAGTCACCAACAAACCCACTAATTTATATACTTTTACCCAACACTGAAGGTGGCTCTAGCCAAGCCACAAACCATTTAGGAGAATTAGAAAAAAAATTCTTAAGGTTGTTTTTAAGGAGCTCATTATTTCAGAATACGTCTGAGGAAAACAGAAAGGGAACAACACATCAAACAGCTATAGATGATTTGCAAATGTATCTGAAGCAACAGATGTAGTCCACTAATAAAGCACTTGCCTTGCATGCTTAAGGCTGAGTTCACTCCCTACTTAACACACACACAAAAAGCGGACTTATCTAGGTCCTTTCAAGTTTGTTTTTATAGATTGTTAGGTTAAGTAATTGGCAGTATTTTTACAATAAATTCATGGAAGTTACTTGTTTTACTGTTTATAACACTACTACTGCAATTTTGGCATACATAACTCCTAACATGCATATAAGGCTGAACAGATATGATATGAATGCTAGTTTATACAATTCTTTTCTTTTCTGTTTGTCAGTACTGAAGCTCGAACTCTGGCCCTAGGCACTGTCCCTGCACTCTTCAGCTCAAAGCAAGCACTCTACTACCTAAGCCACAGTGTCACTTCCAGTTTTCTGGTGGCTAAATGGAGATAAACAGTCTCATAGATTTTCCTGCTCAGGCTGGCTCTGAACCATGATTCTCAGATCTCAGCATCCTGATTAGCTAGGATTACACTGGCACCCAGCTATACAATGATTTTCTCTAGTGTTATTTTTTTATTGAGTCTTTTTTTGTTTGTTTGCTTCAGATACTTTTATGAAGTCAAAATAAAAGCCTCAACGAAACATAAAATTCTTATTAAAAAGCTTAGGGCCAGCCAGGCGCCAGTGGCTCACACATGTAACCCTAGCTACTCAAGAGGCTGAGCTCTGAGGATGGCGGTTCAAAGCCAGCTGGGGCAGGAAAGTCCGTGAGACTCTTACCTCCAATTAACCACCAGAAAGTGGTGGTGTGGCTCAAGTGTTAGAGTGCTCACCTTGAGCAGAAGAGCTTAGAGATAATACCCAGGCCCAGAATTCAAGCCCCATGACTAAAAAAAAAAAGTTCAGGGGCTGGATCCTGATGGCTCACACCTGTAATCCTATTCAGGAGACTGAGATCTGAGGATCATGAAATTCTTATGTCCAATTAACCACTTAAAAACTGAAAGTGGTTCCTGTGCCTCAAAGTGGTAGAGCGCTAGTCTTGAGTAGAAAAGTTCAAGGACAGGGCCCTAAGTTCAAGCCCTACAATTAGGTAACTAGATAGAGAGAGAAAATGTCAATACTCCTAAAAGTAATCTACAGATTCAAGGAAATACTAATCAAAATCTCAATGTCAATTCTTCATAGAAATAGGAAAAATCCAAAAAATTATATAGAAGTTTTAAAAACCACAAATAGCAAAAGCAATTCTGGGTAAAAAGAACAATGCTGGAAACATCACAATGATCAAACTTCAAATTATACTAAGTCTCTGCAACCAACAAATGGTGCTGGGAAAACTAGTTATCACCAGCAGGAGACAATTGACCCTTATGTGTCACTCTGCACAAAAACCAACTCCAAAGAATCAAAATACTCAAAGTAAGACCAGAAACTTTATGTCTAACACAAGAAAACAAGAAAAACCCTGGAAGTTATGGATTCAGGTAATTTTAACAGAACTCTAATTGCCCAGAAAATAAAAACAAGAATTGACAAATGACATAGTGTGCTTGTGGCTCACACCAATAACCCTAGCTACTCAGGAGGCTAAAATCTGATGATCATGGTACAAAGCCAGGCCGAGCAAGGAAAGTTCAAGCCCCACAACTGACCCCCCCACACACACACACACAAAAAAAAAGAAAATACAGAATTAAATGTCAGTGATTTATGCTTGTTATCCTAGCTACTCTGGAGGCTGAGATTCGAGGATCATGATTTGAAGCCACTCTGGGCAGGTAAGTCTGAGAAACTATTTTATCTCCCATTTATCAGCAAAAGTCAGAAGTGGTAGAGAGCCAGGCTTAAAAGGAAAAGTATAGGGCTGGGAAAGTGGCTCAGTGGTAGAGTGCTTGCCTTGCATGCATGAGGCCCTGGGTTCAATTCCTCAGCACCACATAAGCAGAAAAAGCCAAAAGTGGCACTGTGGCTCAAGTGGTAGAGCATTAGCCTTGAGCTGAAGAGCTGAGGGACAGCACCTAGGCCCAGAGTTCAGGCCCCACAACCAACCAAAAAAAAAAAAAAAAAAAAAGAAAAAAAAATGGAAAAGTATAGTAAAATTCTATCTTACCTGTCAGAATGGCAATCATCAAGAAAACAAACATTAAGCATTGGTGGCTCACTCCTGTAATCCTACCTATTCAGGAGGCTGAGATCTGAGGATTGTGGTTCAGCCAGCCTGAACATGAAAGTCTAAGGGACTCATATCTCTGTTAGCCACCAAAATGCATGAAGGGTGGCAAAAAACTTAGGAACAGCACCCAGGCCCTGTTGAGTTCAAGCCCCAGGAGCAGCAAACACTGGGGGGGGGGGGGGGGGGGGGGGGCAGGGGGCAGAGAAAGAAAGAAAAAAGAAGCCGGGCACTGGTGGATCACGCTTATAATCCTAGCTACTCAGGAGGCTGAGATCTGAGAATCATGGTTCAAAGCTAGCCAGTTCAAAGCCAGCCTGGGCAGGAAAGTCCATGAGACTTATCTCTAATAAACCACTCAGAAAACGGGAAGTGGCACTGTGGCGCAAGTGGTAGAGTCCTAGCCTTGAGCTGAAGAGCTGAGAGGCAGTGCCCAGGCCCAGAGTTCAAGCCTCACCACCGAACAAAAGAGAGAGAGAGAGAGAGAGAGAGAGAGAGAGAAGAAAACAAACGCTAGTGAGGATTCAGGGGGAAAAAAAGGAATTGTCATACATTACTGATAGGGATGTAAACTAGAGCAACCACTGTAGAAATCCATGTGGAAGAGGCTGGGAAGGTGGCTCAGTGGTAGAGCACTTGCCTTGCATACCTAAGGCCCTGGTCGATTCCTCAGCACCACATAAGCAAAAAGAAAAAAGCCGGAGTGGCGCTGTGGCTCAAGTGGTAGAGCGCTAGCCTTGAGCTGAAGAGCTGAGGGACAGCGCCCAGACCCAGAGTTCAGGCCCCACAACCAGACCTCTCCCCCCCGAAAAAAGAAATCCATGTGGAAGTTCTTCAAATGATAAAATTAGACCTTGCCTACGACACTATGACACTATCATACAACCATTGGGCATATATTTGAAGGAGTATAAATCAATGTTCATGTTTATTGCAACACTGTTCACAATAAATGATAAAATCAACTAAGGTATCCAACAACAGATAAATAAAGAAGATATGGTACATATATACCATGAAATATTACACAGTCATCAAGAAAAATGAAATCATGTAATCTGGAGGAAAATGGATGGAATTGGTGAGCATATGGACAGGGAACATATGAATAGCCAATTATGTTTACACTCATGTGTGGAAGCTAGACCTAAAAGAAACATGTTCGTGGACATGTAATATGTATAAACTACATAATATACACACATACACACATATATAAAGGACATGATTATAGGAGTATGTAGGAAGATGAAGCAGAGAGGGGAAAAAAAGATGGAGGGTAAACAGTAACAGTGCAAATATCTATGTATTAAAACACCATAAAGGAACAGATTGCTTAGGCCAGGGGCCAGTGGATCACACCTGTACTCCTAGCTTCTCAGGAGGTTGAGATCTGAGGATTGCTGTTCGAAATCAGCCTGGGCAGGAAAGCCTGTGAACCTATTATCTCCACTAAAGTATCCAAACAAAGCTCAAATGGTAGAATGCTAGCCTTTACCAATGTAAACTCTGATACCCAAGCCCTGAATACAAGCCCCAGGATTGGCACCAAAAAAACTAGATTGCTTACTAAGAAAGAAAAAAAAAAAAAAAAATGCTGAGTGCCAGTGGCTCATGCCTATAATCCTAGCTACTCAAGAGGCTGAGATCTGAGGATGCCAGTTCAAAGCCAGCCCAGGCAGGTAAGTCCATGAGACTCTTATCTCCAATTAACCACAAGAAAACCAGAAGTGCCACTATGGCTCAAGTGGTAGAGTGCTCACCTTGAGCTGATGAGCTGAAGGACAGTGCCCAGGCCCAGAGTTCAAAGCCCAGGACAAAAAAAAAAAGCAGGGCTGGGTCCGCCTTAGTAATAGAGTGCTTGCCTAGCATGCATGAAGCCCTGGGTTCAATTCTTCAGTACCACATAAACAGAAAAAGCCAGAAGTGTGGCTGAAGTGGTAGAGTGCCAGCCTTGAGCAAAAAGCAGCTCAGGGATAGTGCCAAAGCCCTGAGTTCAAGCCCCAGGACTGGCAAAAAAAAAAAAAGGGGGGGAAAAGAGGTACTGGGCCTTAGATTTTTAAATGTAAAGGTGGGAAAGGGTTACCAAGTATTTCCTTCTTCCTCAGCACTCAATACTAGAAAAGTCCGAAGCAATAATAGTTGCTTTAAGTTGTATATTCATACCTCAAGGAAAATTTTTTTTTTTTTTTTGTCGGTCGTGGGGCTTGAACTCTGGGCCTGGGCGCTGTCCCTCAGCTCTTCAGCTCAAGGCGAGCGCTCTACCACTTGAGCTACAGCGCCACTTCCGGTTTTCTGGTGGTTTATTGGAGATAGGAGTCTCACGGTCTCTCCTGCCCGGGCTGGCTTTGAACCGCGATCCTCAGATCTCAGCTTCCTGAGTAGCTAGGATTACAGGCGTGAGCCACCAGCGCCTGGCTTCAAGGAAAATTTTTGATCATTCCTACTAACATGCCAACCTACACTCCTAAGGCCACTACCCTCTCTCAATTTCTACTACTTACCTTCTCAACATTGCTCCAGAACTGCCGGACATCCTTGGCCATGGTGGAAGCAATTCTTCGAAGCTTGGCCTGCTCCTCCCTCCGAGCCCGTTCTTCTTTCTGCCGCTGTTCCTCGTGATGCCTGATCACCATGCGTACCACCTATGGCAATAAAGACCAAACATAAAAACACTCAAAGCCACTGGGCACTGGTGGGTTATTACTGTAATCCCAGCTACTCAGGAGGCTGAAATCTGAGGATCGCAGTTCAATCACCAAAAACAGCCAAAGGAAATAGAACTGTGGCTCAAGTGGTAGAATGCTAGCCTTCTGCAAATTAAGCTCTTGGAACAAGTCCAAGACTGGCACAAAAGAAAAAACAAAAAAAACAAACTGAAAAAGGCAAAGCTCCTTATCAACCACCCAAACAAAAGGCAAAGAAATCAATCCAGGGAAGTCGGGGGTGCTGGTGGTTCATGCCTGTAATCCTAGCTACTCAGGAGGCTGAGATCTGAGGATCATGGTTTGAAGCCACTCCTGGCAGTAAAGTCCACTAGACTTTTAGCTCCAATAAACTAATCAGAAAAAGCCGAAGTGGTGCTGTGGCTGAAGTGGTTGAGGAGTAGCCTTGAGCACAAAGAGGCTCAGGGACAACATCCATGCCCTGAATACCGACAAAGAAAAAAAAAAAAACAATGAAGAGGAAAAAAAAAATCAGGGATGTAGGAGCTTCTTCTTAGTGCTACAAGTAGCAAAAAAGATCACACTGTTCTGTTTTGTTTCTTTCCAAATAACCCAACTATCAAAGGAAAGCACACTTGAAAGGTTGACCCAGTTGAGTACATACCTTACGAGCCACACCCCGTTTCCATCGGCGCTCCTGAGCAAAGTCAGCAGAGAGCCACTGCATCTCCTCACACAGATAATCCCAGTGGCCTTTTGGCCGTGGAGGCTCTGGCACCTTAGGTAGCCTCTTCAGTGACCAGAATCCCTCCTTCCGAAGCTCAGCAATCCGAGTTTCAATTTCAGCTTCCTAAGAAGGGGCAGTTAGGTCAATCAACAGTTCCTGAAGCTGGGCACTGATGGCTCACACTTGTAATCTTAGCTACTCAGAGGCTGAGATCTATAGATCACAGTTTGAAACCAGTCCAAAAATAAAGTCTGTGAGACTCTTATTACAATTAACCACCAGAAAACCAGAAGTGGCACTGTGGCTCAAAGTTAGAGAGCTAGCCTTGAGCAAAAAAGCCCATAGACGGGCTAGGAAGGTGGCTCAATGGTAGAACGCTTGCCTTGCATGCATGAGGCCCTGGGTTCAATTCCTAAGCACCATATAAGCAGAAAAAAAAGCCGGAAGTGGCGTTGTGGCTCAAGTGGTAGAGTGCTAGCCTTGAGCTGAAGAGCTGAGGGACAGCATCCAGAGTTCAAGCCCCATGACCGGACCCAAAAAAAAAGCCCATGGACAACACCCAGACCCTGAGTTCAAGACCCATAACTGACGGGGGAAAAAAAAAGTTCCTGGACATAAAAGCTGAATTCTTAAGCACTGAGAGGGCTGTTTCATGTTCTCCTCAGATGAAGGAAAAAAGACCAAAGAGATTAAAATCATTTCTCTGACAGAATGGAGCTAAGAACTGGGAATCAAAAACAGGTCTAAGAACTCCAGACACCAGATTTCATGCTTTTTCCATTATTCCACACAATATTTGTTTGTAACCCATGGACATGAGTGAGAAACATCTCCCAGAGAAGCAAAGAATACAAGTATCCTTTTTTTAAACTCTATATAAAAGGGCTCTTTAAAACAATAGAACTATATTTCCTCGGAGTAATGTTTAAGCTTATAAATTTGTTATAGAGTCTAATTTATACAATCATTTTTGCTTTCAAATATACTTTTAAGGTTGCTAGCTCTGTAGCTTCATGTTAGAACGTTTGCCCAACACATATAAGACCAGGTGTTCAATACCTACCACAGAACAGAAACAAAATAGAAACCCCTACCCCTCCACCCCCACAAAAAAATGGTTGCCAACACTGCTTTTCATGCAAAAACTACTGAAAAGCTATACATGACAACAGTGGTTGGGTATAACAAAAAAATTACTAAATTTAAAAAAAGGCTGGGGGCACAGCTAAAGAGAAAAAGCTCCCACCAGTTGCCAGTGGTTCATGATTATAATCCTAAACTACTGAGAAACTTGAGATCTGAGAATGCCAGTTTACAAAGTCAGACAGCCCAGGCAAAAAAAAAACTGGACAAAGTTCCAATTAACTAGCAAAAGCTAGAAGCAGAGATGTGGCTCAAGTGGTAGACCATCAGTCTTGAATGAAAATGCTAAGCCAGAGTGTCAGCCAGAGCTAAGACTTGAGTTCAAGTCCCAGTGCTGGCTCAATAAAACAAACAAACAAAAAAAGAGAGGCTGGGAAGGTGGCTCAGTGGTAGAGTGCTTGCCTTGCATGCATGAGGCCCTGGGTTTTGAGTCCTCAGCACCACATAAGCAGAAAAAGCTGGAAGTGGTGCTGTGGCTGAAGTGGTAGAGCGCTAGCCTTGAGCTGAAGAGCTGAAGGACAGTGCCCAGGCCCAGAGTTCAAGCCCCATGATAGGCAAAAAGAAAAAAGAGGCACAGCCCCAAATTCAAACCCAAGGACTACAAATAATAGCAAAAACCTCAGCACAGGGCCAAACTGCTGATATACAACTATAATCCCAGCACTAGGGAGGCTGGAATAGAAGCATTACAAGTTTTAGGCCACCATCAAACTTGTAATTTGGAAAGGGAAAATCCCTCAAGATAAATGTTAAATTGGGGAAAATGATAGAGATGAGGCAAAGAATTAGCCTGATGGTGGGAGGAAAAAATAAAGGAAGTCATGGATAGCAGTGGCTCTCGAATTTAAGCATGCATAAAATGACCTGAAGTTTTAAAATATTGCTAGGTATCATCCCAAAATTTTAAATGAATAGTACCAAGAATATGTATTTATAATAAGCTTCCAGGTGATGCAGACACCCAGGGACTACCACACTTACCACTGGATAAACTTAACAGGCAGCAGAATAGAAGTAAGTAGAAATTAGTAAATCTTAAGAGCATCAAAGTTTATCAAGTACTTTCATGTCTAATTCTTCCTTTAATTTTAACTTCACTATAGATAAGCACTTGCCAAACATGTGCTCTGATTTCAATCTCCAGTAAATCCCAGGAAGAAAAAAACATAAGCATGGTAACAGATATGTTAACAGATTTTTTTTTTCTTTAGTGTCAGTCCTGGGGCTTGAACTCAGGGCCTAGGTAGTGTCCCTTAGCTTCGTCCGTGTATGTGTGTGTCGCGGGGCTTGAACTCAGGGCCTAGGTAGTGTTCCTTAGTTTCTCGTGTGTGTGTTTGTATGTGTGTGTGTGTCTCTCCCTCTCTCTCTGTTTGTGTGTCTCCCTCTCTCCCTCTCCCTCCCCCCCCCCCCCCTCTCTGCTTGAACTCGGGGTCTGAGCGCTGTCCCTGAGCTCTTCAGCTCAAGGTGAATGCTCTACCACTTGGGCCACAGCGCCACTTCTGGTTTTCTGGTGGTTAATTGGAGATAAAAGTCTCATGGACTTTCCTGCCTGGACTGGGTTTAAACTGCAATCCTCAGATCTCAGTCTCCTGAGTAGCTAGGATTACAGGTGTGAGCCACCAGTGCCCAGCTTGTCCCTAAACTTTTGTGTTAAAGGCTAGTACTTTATTACGTGAGTCATAGTACAGCCACTTCATTTTTGGTGCTTAATTGGAGATTAAGAGTATCACAGGCTTTCCTGCCTGGGTTGGCCTCAATCCAAGATCCTCAAATCTCAGCGTCCAAAGTAGGTAGGATTACAGGTATGAGCCACTGTGCCTAGATCAGATATCTCTATCTTAAAAAATCTGGGCTGGGGATTATCTCAGTAGCAAAGCACTTGCCTAGCATTTATGAGGCCCTGGGTTTGACAGAACAAAATAAATAAAAGAGAAAATGAATCTTAGAATTTAAGCATACACTTAACAGGATAAAAGCTAAGATAGACCCTATACCCTAAATCCACAAGAAACAGAGACATGTAAAATACCCATGGGACACGACTGAGTATTAAGAGATGACTCCCAAGAATCCTCACAGACTTTCCCAATACGTACATGCTTGGCTTGCTCTGCAATTTCTGCATGGCTCTTTTCCCACTTTGGGCCCTTATTAGCCAAGTCAGCAGCCTGGGGTAAGCTGAGCCCTTCCAGGGGCACTGTGGCACCATCTGAGGAGCCTGAAGGTCCATCCAAAGAAGAATCTTGAGCTATGTGCTGGGGGGAGATGCCACCTGCCCCACTAGAGGCTGGGGAACTAGATGAGGCAGGGGACACAGGATTGCTGCCTGTCATGCCGTCCGACACCATCTAGAAAAGAGGAAATGATGGAAAAAAGTATCAATTAGCACGTACTGTTTTATGTATATTATTCTATTCTAGTCCATTGAACAAGCCAAGATGTTTGACACACTACAGTTCTATCCATCTGAGTACCCAAGATTCTCTAGACAAAGAGGCTCAGTTAGGACCTGCAACTTCTGATTCAAAGCCAGCAACACACAAAACAGAAATAGAAATGGAACCATTCCCACTTTCAAACCTGTGTCTGTAGAATTGGGAGCTGAGGATGAGCAGGGGAGGGGCTGCTCTGCATGGTCCCACTCCCAGGCTCCTTGTTGGATGCCTGAAGAATAGCTGAGTTGTTATTACCACTGCTGCAGGCCGAGGGGCTGGCGTCCGGCTGCAGGGCATACTGGGAGCTGGCCTCATTCTGGGCCACCAGCCACCGGGACCCGCCTTCCAGGGCCCGGGGCCCACCAGGGCCTCCCAGCCTCTGTTCAGGTCCACCAGTCTCTGGAGCACCTAAAAGTAGGATAGAAATGAATTAAAGGAGATTGAAGTTGTTTGGCTTATTGTGGGTGCTTATTTTTTGTTTGTTAATTTGTCAGTCTTGGGGCTTGAACTCTGGCCCTGGGCACGGTACCTGAGCTCTTCAGCTGAAGGCTAACACTCTACCACTTGAGCCACAGTGCCACTTCTGGTTTTCTGAGTGGTTTATTGGAGATAAGAGTCTCACGGACTTTCCTGCCTGGGCTGGCTTTGAACCATAACCTTCAGATCTCAGCCTTTTTTTGTGTGTGTGGGGGGGGGGGGGTCCAGTCGTGGGGCCTGAACTCTGGGCCTGGACGCTGTCCCTCAGCTCTTCAGCTCAAGGCTAGTGCTCTACCACTTGAGCCACAGTGCCACTTCCGGCTTTTTTATTTTTGCTTATGTGATGCTGAGGAATAGAACCCAGGGCCTCAAGCATGCAAGGCAAGTGCTCTACCACTGAGTCACCTTCCCAGCCCCCAGATCTCAGCCCTCTGACTAGCTAGGATTACAGGCTTGAGCCACCGGCACCTAGCATGTGGTTGTTTTTTGGTGCCAGTCCTAGGGCTTAAACTCAGGACATGGGTGCTGTCCTTGAGCTGTTTTGCTCAAGACTAGTGCAAAAAAGGCTGAGTTCAAGCACCTGTAACAGTATTAACGTATGTGCATGCATACACATATACAACCACATACACAATTAAAAAAAAAAAAACGCAAGAAAACATTATGGTAAACACAGTAGTACTTGCTTAACTGGATATAGTGGCACGCACATATAGCTATTTGGGAAGTTTCAGTGATGGAACTGAGCCTAGGAGTTGATGATCAGCCTGGGAAACATAATGAAACCCCATTTAAAAACAATAACACACCAACAGCCAGGCACCGGTGGCTCATGCCTGTAATCCTAGCTACTCAGGAGGCTGAGATCTGAGGATTGCAGTTCAAAGCCAGCCAAAGCAGGAAAGTCTGTAAGACTCTTATCTCCAATTAACCAGAAAACTGGAAGTAGTTCTGTGGCTCAAGTGGTAGAGCGCTCACCTAGAGCCGAAGAGCTGAGGGACACTGCCCAGGCCCAGAGTTCAAGCCCTATGACCGACCAAAAAAAAAAGACATTTCTAAAGCAGTAAGATCCTCTTTCCTAACTTGTGAACCAGGTACCTTTCAAAACATACAAAATGATTATATAGTTTCTCCCAAACACTGAAAATAAAAGTATGTAGAACAAATCATTGCTTGAAATGGGACTTAAACTCCAATATCATCTCTGTAAGTTCAAAAATGAGATTCAAAGAAAACAAATAACTTAAGGCTAGGTAGTCTCATGGGTTTTTCTCAACCCATCCACAGTCCCAGATTGTTATCAGTATCAAAAATCCCTAATAGCTGGGCTTGAGTGGCTCAAGCATGTAGTCCTAGCTACTCTGGAGGCCGAGATATGAGGATTACAGTGCCAAGTCAGCCCAGGTAGGAAATCCCATGAGATTTGACAATGAACTACCAAAACAAAAAGCTGGAAATGGAGCTGTAGCTCAAGTGATTGAGCACTAGGATTGAGCAAAACAGCTCACGGAGCTGGGCACTGGTGGCTCACGCCTGTAATCCTAGTTACTGAGGAAGCTGAGATCTGAGGATTGTGGTTCAAAGCCAGCCCAGGCAGGAAAGCCTATGAGACTCTTACTTCTAATAAACCACCAGAAAACCGCAAATAATGCTGTGGCTCAAGTGGTAGAGCACTTGCCTTGAGGTGAAGAGCTCAGAGACAGTGTCCAGGCCAAGTTCAAGCCCCATGACCAACAACAAAAAAAAAAAAACAGTTCATGGATGGAGCCCAGGCCCTCAGTTCAAGCCCCAGAGCTAGAAAACAAAGACAAAACAAAATAAAAAGCCTCCACAGAAATTCACATGCAAGGGTCTGAGAAGGTGGCTCAGTGGTAGAGTGCTTGCCTTGCATGCATGAGGCCCTGGGCTTGATTCCTCAGCACCACATAAGCAGAAAAAGCCAGAAGTGGGACTGAGGCTCAAGTGTAGAGTGCTAGCCTTGAGCTGAAGAGCTGAGGGACAGTGTCCAGACCCAGAGTTCAGGCCCCACGACCAGAAAAAAAAAAGAAAGAAAGAAATTCACATGCAAATTCTTCCATAGTTCTCAAGAGCAAAAACCCAGAAATATAGAACTGTGACTCCAGTCATTTCATACATTTTTTTTCCATTAGCATCAACATATAAAATGGTATCTAAACACTCCTCACCTGTGTGAGCTGAGACCACACCCCCTGTGAAAGTCTGCACTTCCACGGTGCCGCCGTAATGAGAAGGATCACACCTAAAACAAAATGGAAGAAAATCAGAATTGAGAAATAAACACACAGTAGTGCTCACCAGTAACTCATGCCTATAATCTTTGCTACTCAGGAGGAGGCTGAGACCCAGAGAATCATGGTTCAACATATACAAGACTATCTCCTTAACAATAAAATTCTGGGCTGGAAGTGTGGGTCAAGAGAGTATCAGCTCTGAGCAAGATGGAAGACTTGAGCTTAAGTTCAAGCACCAGTATTGAAAAAAAAAAAACTCATATTTGCCAATGTTCATCTAAGTTTATAATGTGCTCCAGATTCCTGAGATTTTTAAATATTTCCCAAATCAGCTGGCAAAGTAGTAGGGAAGGCTCATGCTTCAAAAAATAAAAGCAGGGCTGGGAAGGTGGCTCAGTGGTAGAGCGCTTGACTTGCATGCCTGAGGCCCTGGGTTCGATTCCTCAGCACCACATAAGCAAAAAGAAAAAAGCCAGAAGTAGTGCTGTGGCTCAAGTGGTAGAGCGTTAGCCTTGAGCTGAAGAGCTGAGGGACAGTGCCCAGGCCCAGAGTTCAGGCCCCATGACCGGACCCAAAAATAAATAAATAAAAAATAAAAGCAAACTATATTTTGTGAAAGGAGAATTCACTATTCTTCCTGTAATAGGAACAGCGAAGAAATGATGCATACATACAAGATCAAGTGTAAAAGACTAAGTGTAATAGAGTCCAATTGCAGTGTGGACAAACTTAAACCAAAAATATGCCATGTCCAGCAGCTCAAAAAAGATGCTGGCTACCTGGTAGCTTGCTTTCCTCAACCATCAGGATACAAGAATGGAATTCCCGGGAATGCTCCTGGTTACAGGAGAATCTACCCAGGATTCATCTCAGAACCCTTTTAATCCTCTACCGGCTCCACAAGATATTTCCTGAAACCCAAGCACTTCATCGAGAAATATTAAAGAGCTGGCAGATGCGAGGAAGGCCTCACAGCGAAGGACCATGCACCGGAAACAGGCAGGGTTAACCCACACAAGGCCCGGAAGCGTTTTCCCAGTGTTTAAGGAAATCCCTTAACCACGGTGCTGCCTTGATTCGCTCAACCTCCACAACAGATTCCTAGGACCCAAGGGAACCAGACTCCCAAGAAGCCTGAACTCTTGACCCACCCTTCACCGCAGTCTCCCCAACCCTCCGACTCGATGACCCGACGTGACCTCTAACCTCGGCCCAAGGTGCCACCAATCCTAAGAGTCCCGCCCTCTCCAGGACTCCCACCCCACCCAACGTGCGCGCCAGCCTGGGGGAGGGGCCTGCGCGTGCGCGGCTGGAGGCGGAGCAAGCCGACGGCGCGCACGACCTGGGGGCTCCCGCCAGCACCCGGACCCACGCGCCCAAGAACCGCCGGACCAGGCAACCCCTCGTCCGCGCACGCCAGGACCCCCCCCACACACACACTGCCACACGGCCAAAGGCTACGAGGAGAGAGGGCTCGTGCCAGGTCCAGTTGCCCAGACTGGACATGATGGGCGTGCGCCCCGACTACGCGCCCCACGCCCCCCTTCCTCTTCCCGCGCGCCCCTGAAGGGGACTGAGGTGGGCGGGCAAGAGCGCACCTGGGTCCGTCCTCAGGACTCGCTCGCTCAGGCACGCGTGCGCAGAAGGGCGCGCGGGGAGTGGAGACGCGCTGCGGTTCAGCGCCTGCCGGCTAGGCCGCTCAGCCTGTCTCTATGGGCGCGCGCCGACAGCCTCGCGCACCGGCCCCGGGCCCCGGCAGGAGGTGCGCGCGCAGCACCCCGGGAAGGTGGGAGGGAGGCGGCAGCGGGGATGCGCGCGCAGTTGCCGGCCGGGGGAGGGGCACTGTGGGGCGTCCGCCATCTTGTCTCCCTCTTCTTACCTGCGTCCTCGGGGGCGTGCGCACCACCCCCCTCCCGCCGAGGAGGGGGGAGGGCCCCCTCTTGACCGACGCCTTCACGGCCTTTTAAATTCCCCTGGGAACCGCGGCTACGGCCGCCGCTCTGCCTCCACTGTCTCCCCTCGCGGCGCGGAGACGCAGGCAGTGTGCTGAAGAAAAGGGAGCCCCTACTCCCAGCGAACTGCCGCCGCTGCTCCCGAGGCCTCACCAAAATGGCCGCCGCCGTCTCGGCCGCCACCACCACCAACCACAACCAGCACGGCTCGCTACCGCTACCGCCGGCGCGGCCGGTACTCTCGCGAGAGACAGTAACTGGAGGTTGGGGGCGGGGAGGCTCGCCTGTGAGCGTAGGGCGCTGTTCGGCGCGCAAGGCAAGCTGGGAGGTGTAGTACGCCCCCAGGCTCGGCGCGGCCCCGCACCAGCCATCTCAACCCCTGCGACCGAAGCAGTCTCCAGCTGCATTGCGGGTGCCACCGCCGCTTCCCTTTCTATTTCTTTTTTGTAGATCCCCCAGTGAAATGAAGAAAATTAGCAGTGGAGATTGGCCCTTCCGACTCCGACGGCAGCCCGCTTTTGCAGCGTTGCTGCTTTTTATGAAGATGGTTTCTCCATAACTGCCAAATACCTGCTCTATCCCTTAGCAAACTTTCTAGGGTTAAGAACCCCATTGAGGGGCTGGGAAGGTGGCCCAGTGGTAGATCGCTTGCCTTGCATGCATGAGACCCTGAGTTCGATTCCTCAGCACCACATAAGCAGAAAGAAAAAAGCCGGAAGTGGCGCTGTGGCTCAAGTGGTAGAGCGCTAGCTTTGAAGAACTGAGGGACAGTGCCCAGGCCCAGAGTTCAGGCCCCACGACCAACAAAAAAAAAAAACCTTTGAGGTCAGGTGCCGATGTCACCTGCCTGTGATCTTAGCTACTCAGTAAGCTGAGAGCTGAGGATTGCAGTTCGAAACCAGCCCAGCCCAGGCAGGAAAGTCCACTACTAGTGAACTACCAGAAACCTAGAATAGGTGGCTAAAAGGTAGTGTCAGCCTTGAGAGAGAAAACTGTAAGGAATAGAGCCCAGGTTCTGAATTCAAGATCCCAGGGCACATGGGCACAAAAGACCCATGGGCACAAAAAATAAAAAAGAAGAAGAAGAAGAAAAGCCGGGCAGGAGTGGCTGACACCTGTAATGCACCTGCCAGAGGCTGAGATCTGAAGAGCAACCACAGAAGTCAGTCCAGGCAGAAAAGTTCCAATTAACCACTCACAAACCAAAAGCAAGCTTTGAGCAAAAAGAGGCTCAGGGACAGCGCCCAGACCCTGAGTTCAAGCCCCACGACAGACCAAAAAAAAAAAAAAGCCCAGGCCCAGAGTTCTTCAGCTCAAGGCTAACACTGTACCACTTGAGCCACTTCCGGTTTTCTGGTGGTTAATTGGAGATGAGAGTCTCACGGACTTTACCGCCTGGGCTAGCTTTGAATCGCGATCCTCAGATCTCAGCCTCCTGAGTAGCTAGGATTAGAGGCCTGAGCCACCAGTGCCGGACCAAAAAAAAAAAAAAACTTTTAAGGATGTGATACTTTCACCCCCAGAATAGAACAATAAAGATAGCTACCTTCAACTAGACTATTTTGTGCATTACTTCTTTTACCTTAGCAGTGTTACAGATAGTTGATTTTACCAGTGAACTAGGGGCTGGGAAGGTGGCTCAGTGGTAGAGTGCTTGCCTTGCATGCATGAGGCCTTTTGTTTGATTCCTTAGCACCACATAAGCAGAAAAAGCTGGAAGTGGCACTATGGCTCAAGTAGTAAGGTGCTAGCCTTGAGCTGAAGAGCTCAGGGACAGTGCTCAGGCCCAGAGTTAAAGCTGAGAGCGGAACTATAACTTTTTGTTGGTGGTGGTGGTGGTCGAACTCAGAGCTTGGGCACTGTCACTGAGCAGCTTTTGCTCAAGACTAGCACTCTACCACTTGAACCACAGCACCACTTACAGTTTTTTCTGTTTATAGGTACTGAGAAATCAAACCCAGGGCTTCATTAATGCTAGACAAGCACTTTACCACTAAGCCACATTTCTAGCCCTGGAACTGTGACTCTTTACTTTACCTTGAGCATTAAAACCCTCAGGGGCAGCAGCCCAGGCCCTAAGTTCAAGCCTTTGTACTGACACACTAAAAGTGAACCCATTTTCTGAAACAAAAACCTGATCCTCTTTCCTTCTGCTTCGAGGAAATGAGCCACCATCCATCTAGTTGTTCAAACTAGAAATGAAGGCAATGCCTTCTTCAACTGAACAGCCAGCCACCAACTCTTGTCCACTATACTAGTTTATTTTTGCTGCCAGTCCTGGGGCTTGAACTCAGAGTCTTTGCACTGTTCCTGAGCTTTGTTGCTCTACCACTTGAGCCATAGTTCCATTTCCAACTTTTTGGTGGTTAGAGATAAGAGGTTCATGGACTTTCCTGCCAGGGATGGCTTTTTGAACTCTGATCTCCAGATCTCAGCTTCCTGAGTAGCTAATATTACTGATGTGAACCCTAATCTTCAGATTGCAAATTTCTGAGTAGCTAGCATTACTTGTGTGAATCCTAATCTTCAGATCCCAGCTGAGTAGTTAGCATAACTGGTGTGAGGCACAGATGCCAGCCTAATTGGTTTGTTTTGTTGTTTTGTTTTGGCAGTAGTAAGGATAAAACCCAGGGTCTTGGGCTGGGAAGGTGGCTCAGTAGTAGAGTGTTTGCCTTATATGCATGAAGCCCTGTGTTCCATTCCTCAGCACCACATAAGCAGAAAAAGCTGGAAGTGGCATTGTGCCTCAAGTGGTAGAGTGCTTGCCTTAAGCTGAAGAGCTCAGGGACAGCACCCAGGCCCAGAGTTCAAGCCCCATGACCGACAAAACAAAAAAAAAAAAGCGGGGCCTTATGCTTGTTAGGCAAGTATTCTTGCATCTTTCATTTCTTTGTTGTTGTTGTTGTTGTTAGATGTGGGGCTTGAACTCAGGGCCTGGGAGTTGTCCCTGAGCAATTTTGTTCAAGGATAGCACTCAACCACTTCTAGCCACAGCTCCACTTCTACTTTTTGAGTGGTTAATTGGAGATAATTCTCACAGGGACTTTTCTGCCTGGGCTAGCTTCAAACCACAATCTTGAGATGGATTACACTGGTGCCCAGCTTCTATTTCTCCATTTTACTCATTTCTCTCCCCATCCTAAGCCCTGGATGATTTGTAATCTATGACATTTCCAAGAATTGACTAGTAAAACCTCATTCCCTCTACTATGTATTTTATTGTGTGTGTGTGCACACGCGTGAGCGCACACGCATGCACACGCTTCTACTAGTCTTGGACTTCAGCTCAGGGCCTGAGCACTATTTCTGAGCTTTTGTATTCAAGGCTAGTGTTCTACCACTTTGAGTCACAGTTCCATTCCTGGCTTTTTTGTATTTATTTAATTCCAGTCACTTGCTTGGGCTGCCTTTGAACCACAATCCTCAGATCTCAGCCTCTTAAGTGGCTAATATTACAAAAGTGTGAGTCACTGGCCCTTGCAGTACTTTTATTATTCACCTAGAATAGAAATGGGAGATAAACTTACAAATGGATTTTTCAACCCTTGGGGAATCAGAGGTTATGGACATTATGAGGGGGAGGGATAGGCTAATAAAAGAGTAATATTCATGTCTTCTAAGTGTAGATTCTCAGCCCCACCCACACATTTGTACACTTCCTACTTTGACTCCTTTTATGGTTGTTTCCAGTCACTACTATGGCAATTGTCAACTGTCTCATTACAGGAGGGTGTTTTACTTGGCATATAGATAGTATTATAGGAGGGTTGCTTGGGTCACTCTGGAGCTGACCCATTCTGGCTAGCTCACCTAAAGGACATAACAAAATATTGGCTATTCCCCGCTCAGCCTTTTTATTCTCCTTGGCTTCAGTTTCCCAGTGTTGGTTGTTGAACATCCACAAGCCAGTTTCACCAGTCTTGACTTGGGCGTTTTCATCATAACTTGTGTAATTTTCTCTGGATATCAAGGGCACAACCCAAAATGATGATGATGCTAGAAATGTTCCAGGAAGGCCTGTGCTTACAGGACTGCCAGCTCCCAGGGTTCTGTCAACAGCCCCAGGTTTGCAGTGGAAATATCTGTGTGCCGTGGGGGTCCTCATAACAAAAGTGCCTTTCAATCTCCCATTGATGAGTCCCTGCCAAGTGTGGTGTGGTATGCTTGTAATCACAGCACTCAGGAGGCTGAGGCAGAAGGATTATGAGCTTCAAGCTAGCTTGAGCAATATAGTGAGAAGGAAGAAAAAGGGAGAGAGGAAGGGAGGAAAGAGAAAAGAAAAAGTAATAGTGTGCCAGGCCCTAGTGGCTCATACCTACCTACTTGGGAGGCTGAGATCTGAGGATACTGGTGTAAAACCAGCCTCTTATCTCCAATTACACACACACACACACACACACACAGACAAGTCAGAAGTAGAGCTGTGGTTCCCAAGGCCCTGAGTAGAGGCACAGCTCAACTTCTGGCCTTTTGGTAGTTATTTGAAGATAAGAATCTTATGGAGGCCGGGCACTGGTGGCTCACACCTGTAATCCTAGCTACTCAGGAGGCTGAGATATGAGGATCATGGTTCAAAGCCAGCCTGGCCAGGAAAGTCCATGAGACTCTTATCTCCAATAAACCACCAGGAAACTGGGAATGGTGCTGTGGCTCAAGTGGTAGAGTGCTCACCTTGCGCTGAAGAGCACAGGGACAGCGCCCAAGCCCAAAGTTCAAGCCCCACAACTGACAAAACAACAACAAAAAAGAATCTCATGGGGCTGGGAATATGGCTGAGTGGTAGAGTGCTTGCCCCACATGAAGCTCTAGGTTTGACATACACAGAAAAAGCCACAAGTGGAGCTGTGGCTCAAGTGATTGAGTGCTAACCTTGAGCAAAAAGCAGCTTAGGAGGGCTGGGAAAGTGGCTCAGTGGTAGAGTGCTTGGCTGCTTTGCATGCCTGAGGCCCTGGGTTCGATTTCTCAGCACCACATAAGCAAAAAGAAATAAGACGGAAGTGGCACTGTGGCTCAAGTGGTAGAGCGCTAGCCTTGAGCTGATGAGCTGAGGGACAGTGCCTAGGCCCAGAGTTCAGGCCCCATGACCAGACCCAAAAACAAAAACAACAACAACAAAAAAAACAGCTTAGGGACAGTGTCCAGGCCCAGAGTTCAAGCCCCGAGACAGTAAAAAAAAAAAGTCATGGATCCACAGAGTATCTAGGATTGCAGACATGGGTTACTGGCACCTGGCAAACCCAACTGTAGAAGTGTGTGTGTGTATGTGTGTGTGTGTGTGTGTGTGTGTGTGTGTGTGTGTGTGTGTGTGTGTGTGTGTGTGTGTGTGTGTGTGTGTGTGTGTCCTGGGGGTTGAACTAAGGACCTGAAAGCTATCACTGGGCTTTTGTGCTCAAAGCTAGCACTCTGCTACTTGAGCCACAGCTCCACTACTGGCTTTTTGTTACTTAATTGGAGATAAGAGTTGCACAGACTTTCCTGAAAAGGCTGGCTTCTAACTGTGATCCTCAAATCTCAATATAGCCGAGTGCCAGTAGCTCACGCCTGTAATCCTAGCTACTCAGGAGGCTGATATCTGAGGATCACAGTTCAAAGCCAGCCCTGGCAGGAAAGTCCATGAGAGTCTCATTTCTAAAAACCACCAGAAAAGGGCTGGAAAGGTTGCTCAGTGGTAGAGCGTTTGCCTTGCATGCACGAGGCCCTGGGTTCGATTCCTCAGCACCACATCAGCACAAAAAAATAAAAAAGGCCAGAAGTGGCGCTGTGGCTCAAGTGGTAGAGCACTCACCATGAGCTGAAGAGCTCAGGGATAGTGCCCAGGCCCAAAGTTCAGGCCCCACAACCAAAACAAATAAATCTCAATCCAGTCCTGAGGCTTGAACTTGGGGCCTGGGCACTGTCCCTGAGCTGCTTTTGCTCAAGGCTAGCACTCTACCACTGGAGCCACAGTGCCACTTCTGGCTTGTTCTGTTTATGAGGTACTGAAGAATCGAATCTAGGGCTTCATGCATCTTAGGTAAGCACTCTACCACTAAGCCACCTTCCTAGCACTCCTGATGGTATCTTCACTTAATCAACAAAAAGCTAGAAGTGAAGGTGTGGTTTAAGTAGTAAAATTCCAGCCTTGAGTGGAAAAAGCCAAGTGAGATTGGGAAGGCCTGAATTAAGGGAATGTAGCTTAAAGGTAGAGTGTTTCCCCAGCACGCACAAAGCCCTGAGTTTGCCTCAGTACCACATAAATAGAAAAAGCCAGAAGTTGCACTGTGGCTCAAGTGGTAGAGTGCTAGTCTTGAGCAAAAGAAGCTCAGAGATGGTGCCAAGACCCTGAATTCAAGCCTCAGGACTGGCCAAAATAAATAAATAAAATACATAAATAAGCAAGCCCCCCTGGGCTGGGTATGTGACTTAGTGGTAGAGTGCTTGCCTAGCATGCATAAAGCCCTGGGTTTAATTCCTCAGTACCACATACACAGAAAAAGCTGCCAGTGGCACTGTGGCTCAAATGGAGCACTAGCTTTGAGTAAATAGCTCAGGGACAGTGCCTAGTTCCCGAGTTCAAGCCCCAGGACCAGCAAAAAAAAAAAAAAGCAAGGCCCAGCACACACACACACACACACACACACACACACACATCTCTCTCTCTCTCTCTCTCTCTCAAACACATACACAAAGCTGCTACTTTTCACCATTAGCAGGGAGACTGATCCTCTCATACTAGTTTGTAGAGGACAAGTATCTATCTGGGTTCTGAAAGCATGTACTCTTTGGCTCTGCAATTTCTTTCCTAGAAATTACCTTGCAGATTGCTCATGTGCACAAAGATGGGGATATAAACTGCAACCCTCCTAGTTCTATTAAAAGACTAGAAACAACGTAAACTTTTTTTTTTTTTTGGTCAGTCCATGAAGAAATGTTTATGATGGGCTGGGAAGGTGGCTGAGTGGTAGAGTGCTCGCCTTGCATGCATGAGGCCCTGGGTTCAATTTCTCAGCACTACATAAGCAGTAAAGGCCGGGAGTGGTGCTGTGGCTCAAGTGGTAGAGCACTAGCCTTGAGCTGAAGAGCTGAGGGACAGCACCCAGGCCCTGAGTTCAAGCCCCAGGACCAACAAATTAAGTTAAATTAAAAAAATCTAGCCCCCTTACAATAAGGAAAATATGTCTAAGGGACAGAGACAAGTCAGAACTGGAAGAATTTGAGCATCATAAGGAAATAATAGATTATAACTTGCAGTATCAAATAAATATTCAGGAAACTAGACTAATATAAATGACTGAATAAGTAAGTGGGTGCAGATAAATCTTAATTACATATGCAAATACTTTGCCTTCAAAAAGGGGATTAGTAGACTTTCTTTCAAAGAGTGCAAAGAGGGAAGGAGTGGGAGTAACTTTGGGTCCCTGAGTTCAAGCTGTGGTTCTGGCCGAAGAAAGCAAGAAAGCAAGGAAGGAAGGAAGGAAGGAAGGAAGGGAGAGAGAAAGAGAGAGAAAGGAAGGGAGGAAGGAAGGAAGGAAGGAGAGGAAGGAAGGGAGGAAGGAAGGAAGGAAGGGAGAGAGAGAGAGAGAGGAAGGAAGGAAGGCAGGAAAGGAAGGGAGGAAGGAAGGAAGGAATGAGAGAAAGAGAGAAAGGTTTGATATGGATAGGCTTGACTTAACTATTACAGCATGTGTATAAATACTGCAATGCTCTATTAATGTGTACAATGCTGGGGGTGGGGGCTGGGACAGAGTTTGGTGGTAATATGAATGCATAGCATGCACAAGTACCCTGAGTTCCATACCTGGCGGAAAACATTTTAAAAGTCCACAAAAAAAAAAAAAAAAAAAAACACCCCAGCAACTGCCAGGCACCAGTGGCTCACACATGTAATCCTAGCTACTCAGGAAGATGAGATCTGAGGATCATGGTTCAAAGCCAGTCCAGGGGCTGGGAAGGTGGCTCAGTGGTAGTGTTTGCCTTGCATGCATGAGGCCCTGAGTTTGATTCCTCAGCACCACATAAGCAGAAAAAACCAGAAGTGGTGCTATGGCTCAAGTGGTAGCGTAGTCTTGAGCTGAAGAGCTGAGGGACAGTGCTCAGGCCCAGAGTTCAGGTCCCACAACTGACAAGAAAAAAAAAAAAGCCAGCAAGCCAGGCACAGGTGACTCATACCTGTAATCCTAGCTACTCAGGAGGCTGAGATCTGAGGATCACAGTTCAAAGCCAGCCCGGGCAGGAAAGTCCATGAGTTTTATCTCCAATAAACCACCAGAAAACCAGAAGTAGCACTGTGGCTGAAGTGGTAGAGTGCTAGCCTTGAGCAGAAGAGCTGAGCTACAGCGGCCGGGCCTGGAGTTCAAGCTCCACTACCAACAAAAACAAAAAACACCAAAAAAACCCAGCAACACCCCCATAAACCCACAAAGATCATCAAAAACAAGGATAGGATGGCATGCAAGAGGAGTTAACATTGTATTGATTATCCAATTGAACCAAATTGTACCATGTCATGTTACTTCTCTGAACTTCCATGTTTCATCTTGGTTTTTTTTTTTTTTTTGGTTCGGTCCTGGGGCCTGAACTCTGGGCCTGGGCGCTGTCCCTCAGCTCTTCAGCCCAAGGCTAGCACTCTACCACTTGAGCCACAGTGCCACTTCCGGCTTTTTTCTTATGTGGTGCTGAGGAATCGAACCCAGGGCCTCAGGCATGCAAGGCAAGCGCTCTACCACTGAGCCACCTTCCCAGCCTTTTTTTTTTTTTTTTTTTAAACTTCACTGAAGATTGAACCTAGCTAGTGCTTAATGCTAGGCAACTGCTCTGCCACTTGAGCTACCTCCCTGTTTCATTCTTCCTGAAAACAGGGAAATTACTCCCTTTTCTTTCTTTTTTTTTCTGGGGTCTAGTCGTGGGGCCTGAACTCTGGGCCTGGGCGCTGACCGTCAGCTCTTCAGCTCAAGGCTAGCGCTCTACCACTAGAGCCACAGCACCACTTCCAGCTTTTTTCTTTTTGCTTGTGTGGTGCTGAGGAATCAAACCCAGGGCCTCATGCATGCAAGGCAAGCGCTCTACCACTGAACCACCTTCCCAGGCCTTTTTTCTTTTTCTTTATGGTGCTGGGGATACAGGCCCTTGCATGTGATAAACAAGTACTCCATTATTTCTAATTATTTACAATATAATAACTTTCAGATGATCAGATGTTCACTGTGTTGTAAGTTCTGCGCTCAGCACATCCTGTGGAGGTATCACAGGGACCTGTGGATCAGTATTGTCATTTCCCTTGTTTTCTCACCATAGAAATTACCTACACCTGCACATAAATCATAGAGCCTAAGTCAAGCCCAGGGTCAGTTGATGTCAGTCTATCTGTCTGTGCTCTTTCCCAACTCTAGCTCCCTGTTCCACCCTATACCCTCAAATAGATTCTGCCCACTTCACAGCCAATTGTGAAAGATGTGCTTCCTACACAAACTGCATGTAGGTCAACATTCTCCTTCATCACATCTCTCTAAATCTGATTCTAAAAAGAGTTTCTGATCAGAAACACATCAGCAGTAGAAATGACATTGTTTTACTTACTGACTCACAAGATTTATATAGTAATGCTAAGAAATGACTATTAAAACTCCATTTTAAGACAAGCATGGTAGTTCATGCCTGTAAATCCCAGCACTTGAGAGTCTGAAGCAGGATTTGGAGATGAAGACAAGTCTGGGCCACACAGCATGACTGTCACAAAAACAAACAAAAACACCCAACCATACAACAAAACATAGCTACTATGTGAACTTGTTCAGAGTGAAGAAATCCATTTCCTAATACCAGCCTCTTTATGGTGAAAGATTTTTGCTTAGCTTTCTCCTAAATGCTAAAAGTCTTTTCTGGACTGTCATTTTAACTCTGCCCGAGGATTTGCCCCAAGCTTGGATCACAGCAGAGAGGAATCAATAGGGCATAGTGGTTAGGACAAGAAAGGCAGCCCTTCAACATTCTTACCCTGTAGCCTCTTCAGGCAGCATATTTGCTGATCTCTCACAGTAGAATTTAAGTGCCAGAAAGGCTGGGATTTGTTTACCCCTGTGTCTCCTGCCACCAGTTCAGTGCCTGGCATGATGGATTAAATCAATAGTGGTTGAAAGAATAAAAGGCAGTTCAAGCAGGGAAAACGGAGTTTCTGATTTGGGTGCTGAAGACACAGGCAGAAACATAAGTGATCAAAAGACCCAATCTTAGGTATGAGGAGAGACCTGGGAAGTCTGGTTATGCAATTATAGAGTCTTTTACTTCAGTAGGCATAGGGGTGCCCACCTCTTACCCCAGCACTTACTTGGGAGATTAAGGAGGGAAAATGGAAGGTTCAACACCATAACAAGACTCCAAAAAAAATTTTTTTAAAGCAATAATGCTCAGTGCAAAATGAAGGTTGCAATTGGTTTCACAGGCACAATCCTACTTTCCAAAAATATTTTAATCATGGCAGACACTGGTGGCTTGTGTCTATAATCCCAGTTGTTCAAGAGGTTGAGATCTGAGAATCAGTTTAGAGCCAACCTGGTCAGACAAATCTGTCTCTTACCTCTCCAATGAACAAGCATGGAAGTGTGGCTCAAGTGGTACAGTGCCAGCTAGGATTGAAAAAGGTGAACAAGTGCTTCAGGGCTCTCTGAGTTCAAACCCCGGTACCAGCAAAACTACAACCAAAAACAACTTAGTCATATAGAAGAGGAATTTACCCTTGATATAATTAACAGTGGTTACCTCTTGAGAGCTGGGATTATAGGACATTTTTTCTTTGTACTGTTTTTTCTGTTCATCCTGGGGCTTGAACTAGAGGCCTAGGCGATATCCTGAGCTCTTTAGCTCAAGGCTGGCACTCTACCAGTTGAACCATAGTGCCACTTCCAGTTTTCTGGTGGTTAATTGGAGATAAGAGCCTCACGGACTTTCCTGCCTGGGCTGGCTTTGAACCATGATCCCCAAATCTCAGCCTCCTGGGTAGCTAGGATTGCAGGCATGAGCCACTGGGCGCCTGACCCAGGCTAGCTTTGAACCATGATCCTCAGATCTCAGTCTCCTGAGTAGACACCAGCACCTAGCTCTTTGTACTAGACTATTAGTGTTTGTATTGCTTTAGAATGACCACGTAGGTGGTGGGAATGTGGTAGAGTGCTTAGTGGTAGTGTGTTTGCTTGGCACGCATCAAGCCCTGGGTTTGATTCCTCAATACCACATAAACAGGAAAAGCCGGAAGTGGCGCTGTGGCTCTAGTGATAGAGTGCCAGCCTTGAGCAAAAAAGCAAAAGCAACTCAGGGATAGTGCCCAGGCCCTGAGTTCAAGTCCCAGAACTGACAAATAAGAAAGAAAATAGAATGACTGTGTAGTACTTGGCAAATACAATTAGTGACCATTACAGATCTTATCTAATGTAACTATACATGTGTATACAGGCAAACACACAGGAAGAAATATGATGAACACACACCAAATACTCAACAGTGGCAACCTCTTGAGAAGGGAATGGGCTGGGGAAGAATGGTAAAAGGGGAAATTTGATGTTTTACATTCAATGTCTTTCCAGATGGCTTCATTCTTATATATGTATTCCTACATTGTAGAGAACCAACACCTAATACCAATCCATGCACCCAGAAGCAGAACTCCTCCAATGCAGGACAGAAGGAAAACATAGGACGTGGCCATATTGTCCCCATCCCTCCCTTACAGCGAGACCCAATCCAACCCACACCAGGCGACCCATACAGACCCAAAGAGGAGCCAGGGGGCCTCATTGTAACACTCATTTTTATATAAATATCCGCAAGTCATGTTACAGAATAAGCCCCACCGGGGGAAAAAAGTCAACGTTATGGTTTGTTAAACTGAGCCCTGCCTTCTAGGTTGGGCCCCAGCCTGGAGGCGTCTGCTGCTTTGGGAAGGCTGGGGCTGTTGCCGTGAGGCTGCTGAAGAAGCTGCCTGTATTGCCCACCCCAGGGCCAACCCCCTTCTTTGGTGTGTGGTACATGGTGACCTTTTTTGCCCCCTACCCCCCAGCCTAGGACAGGGTTTTGTGGAGCAGGGCCCAGGAGTCCTGGGGGCACTTGGAAATGGGGTAGGGGTGGGGACTGAGCCATTAAGAGGTGGCGTCTGAGGCTTGAAGGTTGAGCTTTTTAGAGCTGGGGACAAAGTTAACAGAACTCGTTGAGGAGAACCTGGGCTGACAATGTGTTTCCCTCTAGCTTAGGTCCCTAGGGTCCTTCCCCCTACTTGGTCTGCCTCTGGCTGGACCCCATGTATCCCCAGGGACAAGCCCTGGGGCTACTACTTGTCCCCTCCCAGCTTTTCCCCTGTGACCCCCCCTCCCCCCACAGAGAGGCCAGAGGCTAGGAACACAGCACCAGTCTGAGGATTTAATTAACCAGGAAGGGGTCATTGGGAGGGGCACCCCTGTAAAAATGTACAAAAGGTCTGGGGGCTATATAGAAGGGGTGATAAATATGTACATGGAACCCCCTTTCCTTTAGCCCCCTCATCCTCCAGCCCTAGAAGGGCACAAGGACTTGGATGGTAGAAGAGGAGGGAGCACTTTGGCCTCTGGCTGAGTGAGCCCTTGGGGAGGCAGGCCAAGGGCCTAGAGGACCTCAGAGGGGATGATGGTGCACCTCAGGAGGTCGTCTGCTATGACCTCTGAAATGACCCCTCTTCTCATGTACACATACACCTCTCTCCAGAGGCTTGTGACTTCTACCCTCCCAGTGTCCCCACGGTCCATAGGATACTTGACCTTGTGGGGGTTGGAGTTCTACTCCCAGGCCCATGACCTCAGAGATGGCTGAGAGGGTCATGATCTTTGCCTTCCAGCACTGGCTCAAAAACCTCAGGCCCAGGGCCTTATCAAAAGGAAAAGGGGAATGGAGCTTTGCTGGTCCCTCCCCTCCCCTCACCTGTCAGCCCGGGCTGGGCCAGGGGCCCTAGGTGGAGAGCTGGGCCGGGGGGCGGGCACAAGTGGAGGTGGTGCCCCCAAGAGGGCTCCTGGTGGGGTCTTGCTGAGAAGGTGAGGGGTTCCTGGGGCCGCGGCGGGTGGCGGTGGAGGAGCCAAGCGGCTGTATAGCAGTGGATGAGCAGGCTCTAGACCATAGAGGCGGGCAGCAGCCACAGCCCCAGGTCCAGTCAGCTCCTCACCGGCCTCATAGAAGCGAGGTGGCCTGGCCAGGCGTGGGGGCCCTGCCAACCAGGCTGGCTCCAGGAAGCCTGCACAGCGCTCTGGTGGACTAGGGCCCAGAAAGGGGGGTGGCCTGGGCCTCTCGAACAGCAGGTGAAGGCCTTGAGGCCCCGTGGCAGCGGCGGCAGCGGCGGCGGCAGCAGCAGCGGCAGCGGCAGCAGCAGCCTCTTCTTTCCGCTCTTCCTTTACTCGCACAGACTCCTTGGCTGGCCGTGCCCCTTCCTCACCAGCCCGAGTCTTAGGAGTAGCAGGAGAAACTCGGAGCTGGGGCCTTGAGAAAGGGAGGTCTCTAAGGCAGAGATAAGGAAATAATGAAGGTGTTCCAGAAGACTGAAGGATGGCGAGAGCAGCATGTTGGCAGGGCAGGGAGACATACCTATCCTTCTCCTCCTTGGTGATAGAAGGCTCTCTGCGCTCCACAGGCCGCTCCTTGTCTGAGCCTGGTGTCCGGGCGGCCTCAGGGGGCCGGACCCAGGCAGGAAACGCCAGAGGACTGCGGTGCAGGCGGCCCCACGGGTCTGGGGGAGAGGCGAAGGTTGGTGGGGCCCCTGGACTTTCTTTCTGGGCAAAGACGGCGCCGGAGTCTAGGCAGATAGTGAAATAGCAAGCCATAGGGGCCAGGAGTGAGAAGCTCCAGATCCTGTGTGATAAGTGACAATCCCCCGCCCCCCTCCAGAACCCTCTGCACACCCCCACCCAGCACTCACTGAATGTGGGGCTGCCCAGGCCTCCAAAGGCCCCGTTGGAGAGGGCAGCCAAGGAGGCGAAGCTTGTGGGACGCCCAAAAGGATCTATTGGGGGGGGGGGGGGGGAAAGGAGAGATGTCAGAGCATGGGCACAGAACTGTGAGCAGGAGAAAAGAAATGGGGGGAAGAAGCAAATCAGTAAGCAGGCCAGGAGTCCTAAACATTTCCTTGGACCAGGCAAGGCACTGTCATTTGATATGTACCATGTTGTTTATTAGCCCAGTGTCCCAAGCACCAGGATACAGGAGTATTCCCACTTTCAAATGATAAAATAGGCTCAGAGAGGTGAAATGACTTGTCAAAGGTCATCAAACTGTGAGGTGTACTCACAAACCAGGGCCGTTCTGATATTAGAGATCAAGCTCTTATTCCCATTCCCTCACATCAGCCACCTGGACCCATTTAGCAGACCTTGACACTAGCAAGCTACTGGCCTGAAGATCTCAGCTGTCTTTTCTCCCATGTAGAGCCCTTCCCAGATTCACCCTCACTTCATGAATGTGTCACAGCTGGTAGAACAACTAGCCCATGGGAACTGCAGCCAGAAATGCTTCCATCCAAGCTCAACTCCTTCTTGTCCACCCATAGCGAGCTTAAATCTTGCCCCAAGAAACCTGCCAAGTTCCCCTGAGCCTGCACAGCTAGCTACCCCTTCCCCCTTTCCTCTCCCAGGTAGCATGCTACTCCTCTATTCCTGGCTATTTCAGAGACAGAGTGTGCTATGGCAGAAAGAGGGAGTCACTGCTCTTTGCCACTTATTTATAGCTAAGGAACTCACAGCTCAGAACAGGTCGAGTAATTTGCCCAAGGCCACAAAGCAAATGGAACCAGAATCCACCCCATTCTAGCTGCTTCTCGGGTCTGATGTCCATCTTGCAGCTCCAGAACATCTGGGAAGTTGGGGACAAGGCCTGGGATGCCCAACATGCCCTTGGCTCTTACCAATGTGGGTGCTGGGGCTCAGGAAGGGTCCGTGGGCCCCGGGAGCTGCCGTGAAAGGGTTGGTTGCAGCGTGGACGGCACCTGGGCAGAGAGGTGGGAAACTCATGAGGCTGAGTTGGCGCAAGGTGGACCCTGGGCCATAGGTGGGGAATCTCAGACCCTGGGAGGGCTGGCCAGACTCACCAGTCGCAGTGAAGAGGGAGGCCGGGTGGGAGAGTTCCTGCCCAGGGGGCAGGACCCCATAGGGCCCCGGAAGGCAGGGCAGGAGGTCGTTCCGAAAGTCAAGCTTGTGGGAGTCACCCTGTGTGAGACACAGGGAGAGGGCAAATAGGTGAGTGAAGAGCCAGGGCCAGTACTGTTGCGATTTTTTTTCTCTGTCTCTTTCTTACGAAGTCCCTACTGTCGTTTTCCCACCATGAGCTCCCTTCCAAGGGCTGGCTCACACCGAGAAGGAGCTTAGCTGCTATCCTCTTCCTCTACTTCTACCTCTCTGACCATCATCCCAGAATTAACCAAAGGACACACTGTGCAGCACTGATGAGACAGGAGAGAATGTTTCTGGCCAAGATTCTACTGAGTTCCATTGAATGCAGCTGCCCCAGAGCTCAGGCCATCCTTGACTCTCAGACCCACTCTCCCCAGCCCTCCGGCCCCAGTACCTTCATCTTTTCCTGGTGTCTCAGGATCATGTAAGCCACGCGCACGTGCATGGCACACCACTTCCCTGGTTTCTGTCGCCCCAGATGGATGACCAAAGGGAAAGGGAAGCAAAGAACATTCACTCATCACCCACTCTAGGCCTGGCCGTGAGCCCAGCCTTGCCACACAACGTCCCTACTCACCATTCCTACAACCAAGAGATGACCAGGTTCATTTTAAAGTATAGGAAACTGAGGCTCAGAGAGATAAAACTGTCTTGCCCAAGGTCCCATGGCCGGTTATATCTGAGCCGAGGTCTGTGACTTCAAAGACCTTCCCTTTCTATTGTGTCACATCATTTGGCTTCTTCCGTGTCTTGGACCTTTTCATCTTTCCCAAGTAGGAACCCTCCCACCCTTTAGTCAGAATGCCCTATAACACCAGCCCCCAGCCTCATGCAGCCTGAGGTCCTCAACAAACTCACCCTCAAAGGTGGCCGGAAATGGTCGGGGATCTGGGGATGGCAAAGGAAAGATTGAAGGCAATTCACACGTGTTCACTAACCTTGGTGCTTCATATCCATAGCATCTATTTGCCCCTAGATGCCTCCCTGAGTCTCTGACTCCCTTCAACATTTCTGGTGTCAAAATCCCCTTCTCTGTCCTCTCTCTCTCCCACTCCAGCCATCTCTCCTCCAACACCTCCCCAGGAAAGTGCCCTGCTCGGAGGGTTGAGGAGTTGCTACAGGCAGGCAGGATACTTCTTTCAATGAGCAGTATTATATATTGGAAGCATCAATTTAAGTAAGTTATCTTAAAAAAAAAACATAAGACAGACAAACAAACAAAAAAAAACACCTTTCAAGGAAGCTGGAAAACGCTGGTCTAGTCTAGCCCTTAGGAAACACATGCAGTACTCATCCATGTTCTTACAGCCTTCAAGTCTAAGGCTGCTACATGTGCCAAAGAGAAAAGCAAATCTCTGGCTCCTCAACCACTTCTCAAAGAGAAAGCTTTGTGGACAGGGCTTCCTGCTATGTCATTTGGGGAACAAAAAATTAAATTTGACCTAATTCAAGAAGCTCCACAAAATCTACTGTCCTTGGGCTGGGGGATGTAACAGTGGTGGAATGTACGCTAGGAATGGTGAGGCCCTGAGTTTGATCCCCAGTAGCACCAAAAATAAAACCATTTCCCTAATATTACCTTATTCCTGGGCCCACATAATAAGCCTCCTATTTCTCATGCCTGGGAAATCCTGTTATTTATAGAAATCCTCTCTCTGTAGACACCTAGGGATACCTCTGATTGTGTATTAAAGGGAGGAGTCAATGGTTAACTCTCCTACTTTCCCCTCAACATACCTTTTAGCTTCCCCAGGACCTGCCCTGACCCCCTCACCTGTGTCCCCTTCTGGGGGAGCCCGCTTGGCACTGGCCCCAGTCGTGGTGGCAGCTCAGGGTTCGTGCTCTGGGAAAGGGGAGTGGAGGAATTAGACAGGAGAGCTGGCACCAAGCATTAAAAAAGGAGGTCTAGAACCAAGCTGGGGGGTGGGACAGAGAGGGAACATGGTTATACAAAAACTTGGGTCCAGGAACTGGAGCTGTGCCTCAAGTATTAGAGTGCTAACCTTGAGCAAAAAGGCTCAGGGCCAGTGTCTAGGCCCCGAGTTCAGGCCCCAGGACTAGCACAAGTCAAAGAATCTTATGTTTGGGACACAGAAACAGCACAATGGAAAAAAAAATTAAAAAAAAACAAACTTGGATCCAGAAAGGAGGGCAAGAAGCTAGACAGGTTTAGAGGAATGGGAACAAAAGCATGGAGATCCAGGATGCTTGAGTCTATAAGGGGTGGGAGGCAGTGGTATGGCTGGATTGGAGGCTCACCTTGGGCTGGAAGGCCCCCTGCAGGGAGCCAAAGGAGACAGCTGGCGGGAGGCCCGGAGGGAGCCCGGGCACTGCGGGAGGAAAGGCCATGTACGGCTGTGGAGAGAAGGGGACTAGTCCAAGCAGGGGGTGGAGGTATAGTCCGGATCTGGTCTACCCATCAGTCAGTCCTCGGGCCTCCACCCTAACCCTCCTACCTCCCCACATCCCCTTGGAGCTCTCCCAGGCTTAAGGCTCTGGCTCCTGGAGCTAAAGATTGGACCCCAACAGTCAGGGCCACATGCATGCATGGACACATCCATATCCATACATCACACACACTCACACACACTCACATTATGTCGGAAAAGGCCTTCCATCTTTCCTGGGTATTTCTCAAACTAGGGAAGAGAAGGGAAGAGTAAGCTGCTGGCGAGGGACCCAGGGCCTTGACCTGAAGCCACGCCCTCCCCCAGGCCTCTGAGCCTCATCACCAGCCCAATGAGGAGCTCACCATGTGGGGGCCATGGGGTGGCAGCAGGCCCGGGGGATAAGGGGTGAAGTGCTGGTGGGTGTGCTGGTGGGTGTGCTGGTGCTGGTGGTTGTGCTGGTGGAACTGGAAGGCCAGGGGCCGGGCTGAGCCCCCTGCTCCCACCACCTCAGGGCCACCCTGGGCATTCAGGTAGCGAGAGTTCAGGTCCTGGCCGATCAGGTCCTGCTCTGTGGGAGGGGAGGGGAGAAGGCTTTCGTATCTGTTGCCACCATGTCAGCCTCCTTAGGCCCCAGTGACTCGCCTTCCCTCTGGCCTTGAGCCACTCACTCCCTCCTCAAGTACTGCTGTAGGCTGAGGCCCAGAGGCCCTAAAGCCAACTGGGCCAGAGCTCAGAGCCATGGTCCCCCCCACCCCCCGGCCAGGACCCCACACTCACCAGAAAGGGCGTTAGCGGCTGAGGCCCCAGGGTGCCCTGGCACCTGCAGCAGGGGTGGGGGTGGGGGCAGGGGAGGGCCAGGGGAGAACAAGGAGGGGTGGTGGGGTGGAGGGGGGGCCCGCAGGCCCGGGGGAGGAAAGCTGTGGGCGGACAGAGGCAAGGGCAGTGAGGGCGTTGGGGGCCGGTGGGTGAGCTGCGCGGACGAGGAGGAGGCAGATGAGGAGGAGGAGGACGAAGAGGATGATGAGGGGGGAGGCTGAGCCACGGGAGGGGCCGGGGCCTTGGGGGGCGGCCGTGAAGAGCTGGGGAGAGAAGTGGGGAGATGAGTGAGGAAGTGGGAGGTGCCAGCTCTGACGGGAGGGGGTCAGAAGCCTGGGTGATAATACTTTGTTTCTCCAAACAGAACTCCCTCAGATAACCCAGCCTCAGACTGAGGTGCCTCCCACACCCGACAAACCCCCTCTCTTCTACCTCTGCCATCTCTGGCCATATGACTTTCCCTTTTCTGACTCAAACACAGCACCAAACAGATCATTCATTTTGATGTCTAATTACACTGGGCCACCTGGGTTCCCACCCTAAGACAGTGGAACAACCACACTGGCCTGTCCTAGGAATCAGGAGATCGAATTCTAGGCACATCTTGCCACAAACACCATGGGAAACCTTGAGCAAGTCACTGCCCCTCTCTGAGCCTTAGTTTTCTCAATAATAACAATGATGATGACAACAGAAAGAGCAACAATAATGACAGTATCAACGATTCCTTACCCTTTGGTGAGCATTTACTGTAGGCCAACTGCTGGCACTGCTTTATAAGCTATGGCAAGTTTCCCGCATTTACACCACTTCTCAACACTGCTGCGGCCATACAACCATCTGTACTATGCAAGTTCTACAACTCACTCTCTTTTTTTGGCCTCACCCCAAGCAGTAACACGTAAACTCAAGTTGTGGTACTAGCCATGTTTTCCTAAAGCACATAAAAGCTAACCTGTGGCTAGTTTAGAGCTAACTCAGGTGAGACCTGGCATCATCCCCAGTCCCCACTTGTGACGAGTATACACGCTTTCGGAAACACTGTATTTACTCCGAATTAGCTAGACAACAGCTTTAGGATGAAAGTACCGTTATTATTTCATTTTGTAGGAAAGAGGAAACTGAGGCTCAGAGGTTAAATGACTTGTCAGAAATCACAGAGCCAGTAAGTGGCAGAAGAATAATTTGAATCCGGGTCTTACTGACACCAAAGCCAGCACTCTTTAAGTATCATGTCAGAATTTCCCAAAGTATATTCCAAAGAGCACTATTCCTAGCAGATTTGCTTTAGAAGAAATTCTCACCAGAAAATAAAACCTGGAAATGGCACCAATAGGATTGATTGCCCAGATAAGTCCTAGAGTCATCTCTGAAATTGTATTTCACCCAGTGTCTCTCAAACTTTTTAGCCTCAGAATCCTTTTTCACGCCACACCCCATCCCATGTCCATCAAAGAATGCAAGGGTTGGAGCCAAATAACCAGGCCCTTCCAGATCAGACCAGCTACCTGAGTCACTCACCTGCCAGTGCTGAGATCCAGGCTGCTGCCATAGGGAGAAGTGCGGAGGCCGAATGGCGAGACCCGAAGCTGCAGCTGGGGCTGGGGTGGGGGTGGCAGGCTGGGGGTGGCCGGCAAGGGTGCAGGGGGTGAGACAGGAGGCCGAGGGGCTGGTGGAGGCGGTGGTTCCTTTGGGGGGAAAGGCACTAGCAGCGGGTCGGGCCCTGGGGGCTGTTCCTGGCTCCGCTCCAGGCCCGACACTTTAGGGACCACGGAGAGTTTTGCTTCACAGTTCCCATTGAAGGCGCCATGGGGCCCCGAGGCTGTGAGGGCAGGACAGCAGACATGCTCAGCTGAAGTTCATGCTCACCCAACTCTTCCCGCTTGCCTCCATCCCAGCCCTTGGCACCAACCTTTGCTGGTTGAGACAGTAAAGGATGGGTCGAGGTCATCATCAGAGACCTGGCAGAGAAGGCAGGAAGATGGTTAAGTTATAGTCAAGCCAGGCCTCCACCTAGGAAGGCCCATAGCCTCTGGAGCCTGCTAGGTATGGGGGTGATAGCAACTCTATTCTATCACTGGACTTTGGGCTCTAGCGGGAGTTAAGCTTGGAGACAGAAGTGGGGCAGCAGAGCCAAACAAAAAAAAATCTGCTAGTCCAAGAAGACTGAATCAAGGCAGCACTTTAGTAACAAAAAGTAGGCAAATCAAAGTGTCAGACAGGCCTTAGGCCCACCTGGCCTAAACATCTGTTTGGCTCCCTAGCCTTAGTAAAAAACTAAGCTGCTAATACTATGAAACCTAGAGACTCCTTAAAAACCTAGACTTAAAATTCTCTTGAGAATGGATCCCTATTTTCATGTGGCAGGAAACTGGCCACTCCCCTTGGACAGACGGTTCTCTGGGTCATCATACTCCATGCCCAGAAAACTTCTGAAGGAAAATGAGACAAACATCAGTAAGTACAAACTGAGTTACTTACAGGAGTAAATGGATATAGCATTATTTCCTAGGATACATTAGCTCAGAATAAGCAAATGAAGCTCTAATAATAAACTGAAATTCACCTACATGGAAGAGCTCCTTCAATGACACTGAAGTAGCTTCACGTCTTATGGCTTGTCTTTGCTCAGACTCCTCATTCAAAACACCTTATAGTATAAGCGGACTAATGGCTAGGAAGAACCATTCTGGATTACCATGAAGAAATGGTGATGGCTCTTTAGAAGAGATGCCATACCAAGACTTGCAGCTAGTCTTCCTGGCTCAACCTAATTCATGTTGCCCACTCAAAAGGAGGCTTTTGGGGCATTCAGAAGGTCTTTAAATTATAGTCTATTTGATAGGCTGTGACACTGCCCACCCAACAAGTTCCAGCCCCACTCACCCTCTCATCCAGATCACTTTCCGCATCACACTGGGAAGAGGGAAAAAAAGAGAGGTGTCAGGAAAGGAAAGAAAAGTGGGATACAAGGGGTGAGGACAGGCCAATTTAGGGGGACAGCACTTACTATGTATCCAGCTTCCAGAGAATGGCGAGAGAAGGCCTGAGAAAGACCAGAGTCCAGAGGTAAGGCAGGATGACTAGATATCCAGGCAATTCAACAAAATTTCAACTCCCCGTTCAGTATTCAAGGTCCCTCATGCTTTTCTAGCTTCTCTCATTCCCAATGTGCTTGCCAGGCTCTTAAGTACAACAGGTTCTCACATCTATGTGCCTTTGCTCAAAACAGCTTTTCTCCATTTCTCCTCTTAGCAAACTTCTGACTGTACTTCGGGGCCTAAGACATCATAGGGGGCTTTCCCTAACCACAACCCTCTGCCCATCCCCCAGGCCGAATGAGTGGCTTCCTCATGTTGGTTTCTGCAGCACTGCTCCCAAATCCCCACCTTATGTAGCCTCCCAAATCATGGCCCAAATGTTTACTTGTCCACTGCCACCACCTCCAGGGAAGGAAAGGGACCACATTTAACTTATTTATCATTCAACCAAGTCCTTTAGATGTGTCTTGAATTACTAGCATGTTTGAAGTAGACATAATACCAACCACAAGCAGGTGAATCTGACTGTACATAATTCTTTGTCAGACCTGAAAGGGGGGGGGCACTCTGGCTGGTTTTGCATTCTTTTCTGCATTAAAGACTGGGATCACTGTTTAGAGTGGGCAGTGGTACTGCTGATTGGACCTAAGTCAAGACACTATACCTGTCAGTTTTAGAGGATGTGTATCTGGGAAGAGCTCACCTCTTTCCTTCTCCGCTTATTGGGCCATTTGCGGGCTCGATCCCCAGGGGGCCGGCCAGGCTCTCGATCAGAGCTGTCCCCTGGCTCCCCAGTGGCCCCACTGGAGCCCCCCCTCTTCCGTTTCCCAGAATGCTTCAGCCGATGTTCCAGTCGCTCTGGGGGCTGAAGAGATGCATCCTTCTGTGGAGGAGGAGGTGGGACTGACGTGGATGGAAAATGAAAGCTTCCCACCTCTTTTAGGGGTGATCAGGCTTCCAAAGCGCCTCTGGCTGGTGACCCAGCTGGTCCCTGGAGACTAACTGCTCTACCTCCTCCTACCCTAGGGTGGGGCGAGGCCGGCCAGAGGAGCCGGTCGCTCTGGTTTGGGTGGCAGCAACCCCCCCTCCACTCCCCCACCCAAGGCACGGTGCCTGCTCTGCCCCTCGGACCCCCAGGCCCAATCCCGCCAGGCCTTACCTGCAAGGCCTCGAGGCTGGCGAAGCTGGCGATGGCAAAGCCATCGATCAAGTCCTCCTCCTCCTCCTCCTCTTCCTCCGGCTCCTCCTCGGCCTCTCCGTCGTCGGGGCCCCCCTCTTCCTCCTCCTCCTCCTCTTCCCCACGGCTGCCCGAGCCGGCGGGCCGCTTCCGAGCTCGGGGCCGCGGGGGCCGCGGTCTGGGACGAGGTCGCCGCCGCCTCGGGCCCCCGGGCCGCTCACCCGACGAGGCGGAGGACCAGGGCCTGGCGGGCGGCGGCGGCGACGACGACGACGAAGAGCCGCGCGGGGCGGCCAGCAAGGCCCGGGGCGCGTCGCCGCCCGGTCCGCGGCGGCGCCGCTGTTCCCGGTCTCGGTCCCGGCGCGAGCAGCGCCGCCGCCGTCGCTCCCCCTCGGCCACCCAGCCCGGGCCTGGGGCTGCGGCCGCTGCTGTCTCCATGGCGACGGCCCTCAGCGCCGCATCCGGAGGCGACGCGGCCCGGAGTGGCCTGTCCGCAGGCCGGGGGTCGCAGGCGCGGTGCTGACGGCGGCTCAGGGAAGAGAAGGCCCCGGCTTCCCCTCTAAAGCAGGATCTGCTGGCCCCGAACTCGCCCCAAGGCCAAGGCCCGGAGAGCCGGCGCCGCCCCCGGGGCGACAAGCCCGAGGGCCCCCCCTGTGGGGCCGGCGGGGCCGCGACGGCGAAAACGGGGCGGCCGTCCCTTTAAGGCGAGTCCTCAAGCTGTCCAGCCCCCGGCCCCTTTAAGACGACCCGCCGGTGTCCGGCCGGCCTAGTGCGGTGGCCGCCCCCTGCCAGGGGTCGAGGCAAGTCTCCCCGAGGAAGAGGAAGGACCACCCCTTTAAAAGGGGCCGAAAGCTCGACCCGAAACGCAGACCTTCCCTTTAAAAGTGTCTCAAGTCCTCCGGCTAAAAGAGGCCACCCCTTTAAGGAGTCCAGGGTCCTTCTAACAGCAGGCCGATCCTTTAAGAGCTCGAGAGCTGGTTTCTACTCCTCCACAAGCAGCCACTTCCCCTTTAAGCAGAGTTTAAAGGACTTCTTCCGTGGGGCGGGAGCAGAGAAGAGAAAAACCAATCGTCCCGGTTCTCCCAACAGCAGAGTTCACGATTTGTCAATCTTCGGTTCGACAGCTTCTCCTTTAAGGCTAGCGTTCAAGTCGGCAGAGATCGGTGGCCACCCCTTTAAGATTTAAAGGGGCCTTCTCCGAACCCAGCTTTTCCATCCTCCGCCTCCGTTCGCCATGAAAGGCGCGAGGGGGGGCGGGGCCCCGGGGCCAGCCCTCCAAAGCCCCGGATGTGAGGCAACGGTGACGGGTGTAGCTCCTCTGTACGCCGACATAAAAGTCTCTTCCTCTTTTCTTCCGTCTTTGCCTAACTTGTGCTTTAGGGGATGCGGAACGACCGTTGGGCCGCGAAAAAACTCCAGCGCATCTTCCTGTTGTCTCCTTTGGAGTCCCAGGCCTCTTCTCCGCCAGGACTCCCCTGCCCCTCCTCCCTCTTCCTCCTCAGCCTACGCCTCCTTCCTCTCTCTGCCTCCGCCCACTCTCCGCCCCCTTCCCCTCCCCCCGCACAGGCCTAGTCATTGATAGGTGGGCAAATGTGCGTCAAGGCGAAGGGCGGAGTCAAGCTCTGGGGAGTGGGTAATAGGTAACCGCCCTCAAATCTTGGATTGGGTTACATCAGGTTAGCTCCGCCCTCTCCCAAGTCTTGTGACTCGACTGGTTAGAAGTAGGTGTTTGGGGTGGTTCCCCCGGTAGCCCCGCCTCTTCCTACTCTTCGTTTATTGGCTTCTTTCTGACGGCGTTCAGGCAAGGAGTTGGGCGAGGAGTTCGTCGTAGGGGGCAGTTGGCCGCTTGGCGGCGCGCGGCTGCGGAAGGTGCGGTTCTACGTGCAGTTCCTCCGATTTTCGTCGCTTGGCGTTTTGCGCATGCGCCTGGTGACCGCACCACCGCTAGGGCTTCCTTGGTAGATCGCTCCGCGGTGTCAGATGGCTTCAAGGCCTCGCGTTATTTTCTAGTGCCTGGGAGTGTGGGAAGACCGCGTTGGGTTACAGCCGGGTTAGAGTGCTGGACGGAGCTCCCCGAGCTCCTTTTAACTCATTTGGTAGTAGCAATTCTCTGCACACGCTGCTATCTGCGCATTTTACCGAGGACGGGTAAAGCAGCTAGGATCCTGGTTCCAGCCATCTCTGGCCAGCATTCCACCGACTCCACGTGAAAGATGGCGAGTGCCACTGACTGACCCGTTTTAATGTGTCATGTACACCCTAACCCTAATTCTTTCATAGGGCTACGTTGTTACCTGTGACAGGCTATTATGGTGTGTGTGTGTGTGTGTGTGTGTGTGTGTGTGTGTGTGCGTGCCAGTACTGGGGCCAGAACTCGGGGTCTGGGCTGACCCTTAGCTTTTTCGCTCAAGGCTAGCACTTTGCCACTTGAGCCACCGTTTCACTCCAGGCATTTTTGGTGGTTAATTGGTGCTAACTTGACTGCCTGGGCGGGCTTCAAATTTCCATCCTCAGATCTCAGCCTCGGGAGTAACTAGGATTACAGTGAGCCATTGGCACTAGGACTTTGATTTTAGCTTTTGCTCTGGCATCCAAATCTGCAAGTTGGAAGGGATTCAGGACTATCTTGATCAAGGCTTTAGCTTACTCTGTATCTTTAAGCCTCTTTAATGTAAATGGCATGGGAAAATTCTGACAAGGATCCCAGGTTTCATTCAGAAGTATCCTTCTCAGAATTTACAAATAAAAAGTTATTTTGGGGCCTGGTGCTGGTAGTTCATGCCTATAATCCAAGCTATTCAGGAAGCTGATATCCAGAGGTGGCATAAAAATCTGTCTCCAAAATAACTAGTAAAGGAAGTAGAGCTATGGGGCTGGGAAGGTGGCTCAGTGGTAGAGCACTTGCCTTGCATGCATGAGGCCCTGGGTTCGATTCCTCAATACCACATAAGCAAAAAGAAAAAAGCTGGAAGTGGCGCTGTGGCTCAAGTGGTAGAGCGCTAGCCTTGAGCTGAAGAGCTGAGGGACAGCGCCCAGGCCCAGAGTTCAGGCCCCATGACCAGACTCCCCCCCCCCCCCAAAAAAAAAAAAGAAAAAAAAGAAAGGAAGTAGAGCTGTGGCTCAATGTGGTGGAGATACAGCCTTGAGCAGAAAAGCTTGGGGACAGCACCCAGGCCTAATTCAAGCCCCAGAACTGACAAAACATTAAAAAGTGGTACTGGAAGCACGGCTCAATTGATAGGGTGCAAGTGAAGCAAACACAGATACCGAGTTCCAAACCCAGCCCTGTGCTTTGGAGAAGAGCAGATCTTCAATGACCAATTCCGTTTCTTCTCTGTCCCTCATCTTTTCCTACCCCCTCCCCCACCCCCACTTTTCCAGACAACATAGAAAAGTATCAGTATGGTCAATTTCCAACTTAGCTAGAGACACAAAAGAATCAAACATATTGAAAACTTTACTTAGAAATATAGAGGAAAAAAATATAATTGCTTCAGAGGTTTTCCCCTCCAGGATGGATGGCAGGACAAAACAGCTGGAGCTCCTAGGGTTGATGGGGCTGCTTCCCATCCAACTCTTCCTCCAGGAGCAAGGCGTCAAGCTCCTCCAGACGCTGCTGTAGCAGGGCTCCCACATCTTTGCTGGGTGACACCTTGGGAGTAAGGGTCCTGCTAGGTGCAGCTCGGATGCCACGAGATGGCCGCCGGGATCGAGGAAGGCTGCTGTCCCGAAATTCTACAGCCCGCCGGAGCTTCTTTGAACTGGTAAGAATCAGAGTCCCATTGCGCTCCCGAGGCTCCTCAAAGATGGTCTCAAAGGTCCTGGATCAAGCAGGGAGAGAGCAGCTGTTTACCAACATGGCTCTTGGTTCTAGTTTCCCTGTATCACCTTCAAAACCTTCCAAGTATCTCACCTCCTGGTTGTTGGCGATTGATAATTCTTGTTGGTATAAATTTCTTCCAAGCTAAACTCCTTCTTGTTCAACCTGAGAGCAAAGTGCAGAGGCCACTAAGAAACCACAGCCCAGCAGAGTTTAAAGGACTCCATTAGGGCTGATTTGTAGTTGAGTTTCTGGGACTTGCCAGGATTAGTGAGTGCTATCTGAGGCAGACAGGAAGTTCTAAGCACAAACCTTGTCCATACCAAATTGAATTTCCCAGCCTGGACCTTGGTGCTGATAGGAGATATAGCCATACTTCAGGGGAGTATAAGCTTCTGCTCGCTTGGCTAAACCAACTCTCTGCCTGGTGACCCACTCACCTGATTGGTCGAGGGAGCCCCATTGGCGTGAGCTTTAGCTGAGGACGGACGGGTGTCCGGCGTATTCTGAATCCAGAAACCTTTCCCATAGCCTGTAAAGATGAGAAGGGGGTGAAAAAGAAGCAGAGGCTCAGCCCCTCAATTGTCTCCTGCTCATCATCTGTATTTATTTATTTATTTTTGTCGGTCATGGGGCCTGAATTCTGGGCATGGGCTCTGTCCCTCAGCTCTTCAGCTCAAGGCTAGCGCTCTACCACTTGAGCTGTGGCGCCACTTCTGGCTTTTTCTGCTTATGTGGTGCTGAGGAATCGAATCTAGGGCCTCGTGCATGCAAGGCAACACTCCACCACTGAGCCACCTTCCCAGCCCCCATCATCTGTATTCTTACCTTGGTCTCTGGTTCTGAAAGCACCTGGTCCTTGGAGGCTCTTGTTTCCTTCCCCTTGGTTGAACCCAACCTACAAAGAAGGGCAAGCTCAAGAACAGAAATCACTACAAAACCCCACCTCCTGCCCACTGGGCACTCAGGGAAGGAAGCTGGGTACAGGCTGTGGCCAAGGCTTCCAGGAGGCTCTACCTGGGTTCTGCTGGTTCAGAGAAGGAAGAAGTGGATGCAGTGGACGAACAAGATGTGGTGAGAGGAGAGGCTCCCACTCCTCCAAGAGGGAAGACCTCTTTCCGGAGACAGGGCCGGGGTGGTGGTGGGGCTCGGGCCATTTCCCCACCACCCACAGTGTGGCGCCGAGGCCTTGGCCGGCTTGGCTGGGGTGGAGCAGGGGGCCAGGTGTAGCTGACTGGGCCAGCAGGCCCCAAATCAGGGCAGGAGTGGCTTCGGCCTAGAGAGAGCTTAGGGGAAGGTGCTGGGGTACTACAGCCCTGAGTTCGCCATTGGTGGATCGGGGGCCGGGGGCTGACAGTTGCAGTTTCCTTGGTAGCATTGGACTGCTCGGCCTCAGAGATGGCAATCTTCAACTCTAGCTTCATGGGGGGTGATGGGGGTGGGGGCTTTGGGATTTTGTTGGGTGTGAGGAAGATATCAGTGAAGCTCTCTAGCTTAGAGCGGACGGAGCGGAAAAGGGGGGCCAAACTCCAGGGACTGAGGCGAGGGCGTAAGAGGCTGGACGGTGGTGGGGTCGATGGGGGCTCCATAACAGGATCTGGGGCTGTAGAAAGGATAGGGTCACAGTTGGCATTCCCCGACTGCAGGTTTTTAAGCCTCACACCTCATTTGTCTCAACCCCTCCCCCCTACACACTCATTACTGTCTACAGAGGAATGAGCCCACTCCAAAAAATTAAGTCCTGCAATGAGGAGTCAAACCACACGTCTGTGAAGTCGAAATACCAGTTCCTGCACTATGTTCTGCCCTAGGAGGGGTTACGCCCATACCCACTTCTGACCCTGAGTTTTCAAAGCTTAGCTAGGATTTCCCAGATCCTAAGTTTCATCCCTTCTCCCTGAGTCCTCACCTGGTAGTGGGCTCTGTGGAGGGTCCGCAGGCAGGATAGATGGCTGGAATGGAGGCTGTGAGTCTCCGAGTGTAGGTGGGAGCTGGTGAGCCATTGTCACGGGCTCAGCTCTGGGATGGAGGGGCGATGGGGGAGCTTCGGAGTCCAGATCCCACCTAGGCCAGCACTTCCTTTGTCCCTTAGGGCTTCTGGAGGTGCTACAAAGAAGGAAATGATACATAAATCCCAATGCCTCAGCTACTGGGATGATGACTTTGATCATCCCTTTCCCAGCCCTCTCACCTTTGTGCAGAGAAGAGGCTGGGGCTGTCACTGGCGTAGCTCTGAATATAAATAGGGAAGTTGTGAGAAGGCAAGGAAGCCCTCTTTGGCCTCCTCATTCTATGTCTTGATTCATTTGGTCCCCGTATCTGCTTGGATGCATACCAAAGACCTTTTCGTGTAGTTTTATTTTGGCCGGATCTGGAGTTTGAACTCAGAGCCTGAGCACTATGCCTTAGCTTTTTTGCTTAAGGCTAGTGCTTTGCTGCTTGAGCCATAGCTCCAGTTCCAGCTTTTTGCTGATTAATTGGAGATAAAAGAGTCACTTGGGTTTGCCTGCCTTGGCTGGCTTCAAACTCTGCTCCTCAGATCTCAGCCTCCTGAGTAGCTGTAATCCACAGGTGTGAGCCACCAGCACCCAGCTTCTTTCGATATATTCTTTGCTTTGGTGTAGTATGTGCTACCTAAAATACTAGTGTCCTTGCCAACCCAGATGCAGAACCCAGAGAAAGCCAACCCAGATGCAGAACTCCTCCCCTTGTCTTCTATCCTCACTGGAGTGCTTGCCCCAGCTGAACCTGACATTCTCAACCCAGTTAACATACCTCAGCCTGGAGTCTGGGACTAGTAATGTCTTCCAACACCACTACCAGGGTTGGTTGGGGGCCCTGGTCCACCTTTTGTGAAGCGCCCTCCTCTGGGCCAGGGGTTGTTTGTGATCGCAGCCTTAGAGTAGAAGAGGACCTGTGGATTCGGCTTAAGGGCTCTCGACACAAATGCAGCGAGTCGGGAGGCCTAGAAAAGGAACAGGAACATCAGTGGGCTCAGCTGTGTCCCCAGCCTACTCTCTCTCCTCACCATGCTCACCTGGCCTGTGAGGACCACTTGACTTGAGGTGGAGAGGCAAGTGACTGACTGCACACAGAATCCTTATGTTTGCTGTGGTGTTGTGGGACAGGTGTATCCCTTTGGGGAACCAAGGGGTGCTAGGAGAAAAAGAAGTGCTGGAATGAGGTTGGATTACACAAGTCTCCCTTTGCCTAACAATGCTCTGAGACACATAGTTGACAGAGATTGTGGCTAGAATTCACTCAGATCCTTAAAGAAGAGGTGAGATTATCTGAATTAGAGGTCAGATTAATATTAGCATCCTAAGCTACAGGTGTGGGCTGTAGGTAATCTCTCCCAGGTTGTTTGGAGAACTGAAAAAAGGACGGTAATTTGGGGGGGGGGGTCCCTGTCCTGTTTTTGTGGGTTGTGGGGCTTGAACTCTGGGCCTGGGCGTTGTCCCAGAGCTCTTCAGCTCAAGGCTAGTGTTCCACCACTTAAGCCATAGTGCCACTTCCAGCTTTTTCTGTTTATGTGGTGCTGAGGAATTGAACCCAGGGCCTTATGCATACAAGGCAAGCACTCTACCACCGAGCCACCTTCCCAGCACGCCCCCTCCCCTGTCCTATTTTGAATCTCAGTTTTTCTCATCTGTGCAGTACAACCAAATATATCAGCATGTTTCTCAAGGAAAAAAAAATGCAGGTGTGCGTGTGTGTGTGTGTGCGTGCCTGTACTGGGACTTGAACTCAGGGTCTGGGCACTGTTCCTTCCACCTCTCTTCTCAAGGCTAGTGCTCTACCACTTGAGCCACAGCTCCACTTCTAGCTTTTTGCTGACTGATTAGAGATAAGAGTCTCAAGGACTTTCCTAGCTGACTTTGAACCCTGATCCTCATCTCAGCTTCCTGAATACCTAGGATTTACAGGTGTGAGCACCTGTGCTCAGCAGGAAATGTTCATTAGACTTCAGAACTGTACAAAATGTGGACCCAGCGCGATATGGAGGTGGGTCACTGAAGACCTTGCTTTATTCTAGGGTGGCATTAGTGGGAGCCATGCAGGACCCTAGCATTAAGGAAGTTGCCTGGGTGATGGACATGAGAATCACATCAGTATCCTCCTCGGGATCTGGTCTGACTCTGGTCTTGAACAAAGTTGCTGGGGGAGATTTTCAGTTCAGGGAGCTCACCATGTGGGTAGCCATGATATCTTCCAGCACCACGGCTAGGACCCGCCGAGATGCCTTTTCCAGGGGCGAAGGGGCCCCTACAGGCTGTTGCAGCCTCGGTCTTTTCGGGCTTCTGGCTCCCCATAATGCTCGAGTCAGGGGCTGACGGCACAAATTCGTCTGGTTAGACTGGCTGGAGAGTAAAAGAAAGAAGAGGACAGTCGCCTGAAACCTGTCGTTGGCACTGTAGCTTCCCAGTACAGCAGCCAGGATCCCCGTCTCCCGGGCTCAAGACAGGCGGGCGGGGTGCGCTCTCACCTGGAGTCCCCAGGCAAGTCCATGGGGGAAGCGGCGGATCCAGGGGGTCCCTGGGGGATCCCAGGCTGCGGCCTGGGGCAAGGGGGGAGCAGGGGAGCGGGGAGTGAGGGCCGGTCCCTCCCGCGGGGCTCCACCCTTCATGGTCCGCCTGCGGCTCCGGGAAGCCCACAGGCTCTCGAGCCCTGGGGAGCGTAAGGGCGCCCCCTTCAGGCCGCCCGGAGCGGGCGTCCTCCCGCTGCCGCCGGCTCGATCAGCGGATCACTCGGGCACTGCCTGGCACCTGCCGCGAAACTCTGGTATTGCGGAGGCCCGAGCCTTCCTGAGCCTTTGTCCCCGCAGGTTCCGCCCTTGAGATTCCCTGGGATCCGCTGGGATCCCGATGCTGGAAGGCTGTATTTCCGCTGGCTCCCTCTTCGATCCTCCTCCCCTCTGAGCCAGTGGCACACACACGGCACACACACACACACTCCACACACAGCACACGGACAGCCCTCCCGCCCACCAGATCCCTTAGACCGGATCCCTCAGGAAAGAATCCAACAGCGCACTCCTTCCCATCGGAGCAGCCGCGCCAGGCTCCTCCCCGGTGAGCCTCGGCTCACCCAAGTTCCACTCAGCCGCGCGCGGCCCGACTTCGGGCATCGCGGAACTCAGGCAGGATCCCGGGGGATCTACTGTCAGGCAGATACCCTCCCTCCCATCCCGGGAGGTCCCGCCCACCCCAGCCCCCGCCCTGCCCCAGCCCGGCCTCCTCCCGAGCCCGAGACCAGAGGGTTCCAGCTCTTCCTTCCCCGCCCGCCTCCTGCCCTCTCCCAGACAGCCGGTGCCCTCCCCCGCGCGCCGCTCACCGCCGCCTCCCGCGGACCCCGGTGTCTCACAGCTCCCACCGCCGGCTCCTTTAAAAGCAGCCTTACCCAACGCTGTCCAACCGGCGGAAGCCTTCTTCGGCGAGTCGCCGGGCACCGCCCAATCGCCGTCTCCGGTCTTCCGGAGTGGGACGAAAATAAGTGAAGCCGCCCAGCGGCCATCCTACTTAAGGGCACGGAGCCAAATTGGTTGACGCCGCCATCGTAGTTGAGGGCAAATAGCCTGGGACGAACCTTGGCGACCAGAGTTGTGGCCAAATACTACGGGTTGGTTTATTGAGCTATTGACACCACCATAGTGAAGCTAGCGTTCCTCCACGTTCTCCCTTGGTTCTTGGGTCTCTACACGTCGACCCCCCCCCCCCCAGGGTAACGACTTGTGAAATTCCCAGTATCCTAGAGCGGCCACCTGGGAGGCCACGTCCTGCCCGGGCCGGGCTTCCTCAGCCGGGGATGGCGGAACCCCCAAGGTCAAAGACTGCGGGCTGCCGGGGTGGATGGGTGGGTGGGTGGGTGGGGACCGCCGGCCCTTCGCCTCGCCGAGCCTTCCCCACCCGCCCCCGCCTCCTGCCATTTTACACCCTCTCGCGCTTCTCCGGCGTCGCCTGCAGGTCCGGGAAGAATCTGGGCTGGGCGGCAGCGAGGGTGAGCGGCCAGACCACCTGTGACAGCGTCGGCCGCCCGCGGGCCCCGACCACCGTCCCCACCTTGGAGTCACCGGAGCCTTTGTCCCCCCGCGGCCTCCTTCCACGTGCCCCACCACCAAGCCCATTTTTTTGTTTTTTTCTTTTTCCCCGGCTGTACTGGGGTCTGAGCTCAAGGCTTTGTGCGTTCCTGGCAGGAGCATTACCTCTTGAGCAACGCCCCCTCCCACCCCGCCCCCAGCCATTTTTTCCTGATTTTTTTTTTTTTTTTAATTCGGCTAGCCAGGACTGCTGTTCCCTCCATGTAGCTGGAGGATCTTATTTTTTGCTCCTGCTGGCCTCAAAGTGAGATCCTTCCAGTCTCTGCCTCCCTCCCAATCTTTACCTTCTGAGCAGCTGGGATGGTAGGTGTGTATTGCCACACCTGGAACTTTTTTTTTTTCGGGGTGAGGGTGGACAGTACTGGAGTTGGAACTCAGGGCTTCATGCTTGCTAGGCAAGTGCTCTACCACTTCCTACACCTCCAAGTCCCAGCCTAGTGTTTAAGGTCTAAGATCAGGGTGGGGTGGTGCCTCCTAGTCCAGAATAATTCTTTCTCAGGAATTTAGAAAATCTAGGAGATAGGCTAATAAGCAGAGAGCCCATTCAGTAAGAGTCTGTAAAGTGAAGACTCCCCCACTCTCCTCAAGGACTCAGGATTCAAGTGACATTGTAAACATTACAATATCTCTGTATTAGGAGGTCAACTGGGTCCTCTGGAATTTGTGTGTATGCCAATACCTGGGCTTGAATTCAGACCTAGGCTCTGCCCTTTAACTTTTTCTGCCCCATGTAAGTAACAGCTCCATTTCAAGCCTTTTGGTGGTTAACTGGAGATAGTCTCTGGAATGTGTCTACCACCCAAGCTGGCTTCAAACTGAGATCCTCAGATCTCAACCTCCTGAGTAGCTAAGATTTTAGGCATCAGATATCAGCAAGCGACAGCCAAGCTGATCTTTGAGTTGCTAGTTCTTGAAGTTTCAACCATACCAAGGGCAAAGGGAGTAGCTAGAGGGCTGGGGCTGAGAGTCTTTAGAAAGTGCCCAGCCCTAGGGCCTGAATTTGAAGTGTCAGTGGGTCTAAAAATTGGAGTTTAACTGGACTAGGGTGTGGTTTAACTCCTAGAGTGCTTGCTTCCTAAGTGTGAGACCCTGAGTTCAATCCCCAGTAGTAGTCCTAATAATAAAAGCTAGCATGGCTCAAGTGGTAGAGCCCAAGCCATGAGTGACCTAGCAGCCTGAATGCAAGGTCATGAGTTCAAACTCTGGTACTAGGCAAAACAAAACCCTAATGAAAATACATTTAAGATCCCCTCTGGCAGTGCTGGGCCCTCACTCCAGACCAACAAGGTCTGGATTCACTTCTTTATACTTTTGTTGGGGGAGTTAGAGGAGAGCAATACTGGAGCTTGAACTAGGCCCTCATGGACTTTGTGCTTTCATTTAGCTTTTCCATTCAAAGCTGGGGCTTTACCACTTGAACCACACACACTTCTGGCTTTTTGGTGGTTAATTGGAGATAAGAGCCTCTCAGGTTGTGTCTGGCTAGACTGGCTTGGAACCTCCATCCTCATATCTCCGCCTTCTGAGTAGCTAGAATATTAAAGACATGAGATACTAGCACCTGACTGTAATTTGGAATTCCTATGGCTTCAAATTCATTATCCTCCTGTCTCAGCCTCCTGAGTGATATGCACCAACACTGTCTGTGTGTGGTGCTGGGGATTTATCCCCAGATTATATTGTATACTGAGCTCAACCAGCCTCAAATACATACTCCAAGGCCTCAAATCTTTTAACCCGCACCCCTCTGCAAAATAGATCTTGGCCTATTTTCTTTTAGTGGGGTGCTGGGATGGAACCCAGGGCCTCATCCATGCTAAGCAAGCACGCTGCCCAAACCATACCATACCCAGGCATCACATCATTTTACTGGAGACACATTTCTGTTAGGGTTTTGCTACCTGGATGCAGCTGTTCCCTGGCAGCTCCAGCACCACTGGTGCTGCCTTGATGGTGGCCAGCAGCTACTCATCATACTCTCCTCTTAAGAGCTCTGGTATGGGGCTGCTCAGTGAAATACTCTTCAATGAGCAGTTTTCCTTGGCACTCTAGAGTGAAGATTTCAGAAAGTTCCTCTAGAGTGGCACCGCAGCAATTTCAGTGTCCTCTCCCAAAGGTTCTGGACCTCAGCACCCTGGAGGGTGGAGGTTTTGCCACTATTTGTCTGAGGGGTAATGGCTGTTCCTTGCTGTGGATATTCCTATAACTTTTAGAGTTCTCTTTATGATACTTACAGTGGGAAGAATTTGCCCCTCCTCTAACATATGTTCAAATCTTTCCCCTCTCCATTTTTTCCTGTGATTGGGCAGATGTATACTGGGTGTCAGTGGCTCACGTCTGTAATCCTAATTATTCAGGAGGCAGAGATCTGAGGATCCCAGTTTAAAGCCAGCCTGGACAAGAAAGCCTGTAAGACTTTTTTTTTTGGTGGTAGTGGTGGTCATGGGGCTTGAACTGTGGGCCTGAGCGCTCTTCAGCTCTTCAGCTCAAGGCAAGTGCTCTACCACTTGAGCTATAGTGCCATTTCTGGTTTTCTGGTAGTTTATTGGAGATAAGAGTTTCTCGGACTTTCCTGCCCAGGCTGGTTTTGAACTGTGATCCTCAGATCTCAGCCTTCTGAGTAGCAAGGATTACAGGCATGAGGCACTAGCACCCTGCTGTCTGTAAGACTCTTAGTTCCAATTAACCATCAAAAATCCAGAAGTGGAGCTGTGGGTTAAAGTGGCTGAGCTCCAACCTTGAGCAAAAAAGCTCAGGGACATGCCTGGGCCAAATTAAGCCCTAGTACCAGGGGGGAAAAAAAGGTATGTGTGGGGGAAGGAATGTGTTCATGTTTAGATGGAAACAAAAGCACTACAATGAGTTTTCTAGGTATTTCAAATAACACTTTTAGGAAACTGATTAGTGTGTTTGTGTCTCAAATACAGTTGGCATTGGAAATTTAGTCCTTGTATGTATATGTGTGTGTGTATATGTGTGTGTGTGTGTGTGTGTGTGTGTGTGTGTGTGCCAGTCCTGGGGCTTGAACTCAAGGTCTGGGTGCTATCCCTGAGTTTTTGTGCTCAAGGCTAGCACTCTAGCACTTTCAGCCATAGCTCTGCTTCTGACTTTTTGGTGGTTAATTGGAGTTAAGAGTCTCATAGACTTTCTTGCCCAGGCTGGCTTTGAACTGCGATCATCAGATCTCAGCCTCATGAGTACTTAGGACTACAGGACTGAGCCACTGACACCTGGCCATATGTTTTAGAATGGAATGTTAAAAATAAATGAAGGTTTTATTATAAACTTTCTCTCACCTACAAAAATGCTCATAGGTGTTCTGAAAATGATGACATTTTTTTTGTTTTGTTTTGTTTTTGCCAGTCCTGGAGCTTGACCTCAAGGCCTGGGTACTTTCTCCTTGCTTCTTTTTTTGCTAGCCTACTACCACTTGAGTCACAGTACCATTTCTGGCTTTTTCTGTTTATGTGGAACTGAGGAATCGAACCCAGGCTTCATGCATGCTTGGCAAGCACTCTACCACTAAGCCCCATTCCCAGCTGGAGGAGGACTTTTTTTGTCAGCTGTGGGGCTTGAACTCTGGGCCTGGGTGCTGTCCCTCAGCTCTTCAGCTCAAGGCGAGCGCTCTACTGCTTGAGCTACAATGCCACTTCCAGGTTTCTAGTGGTTTATTGGAGATGAGTCTCACAGACTTTCCTGCCCAGGCTGGTTTTGAACCATGATCCTCAGATCTCAGCTTCCTGAGTAGCTAGGATTACAGGCATGAGCCACCGGTGCCCTGCTAGGAGGACATTTTTATATTCAGCTAGAAAGACTGTCATTGTATTGGAAAACTAATATCCCTGGGTTCTTGAATGAATACAATATACATCCCTCTATGCCTTGATCAAAAATGCCTGCTTTTGTTAATTCACAAAATAACCTCTAGGGGGCAGCACGACCCACTGTTAAGAATCAGTGGTTTAGTGCTAAGGACAAGCACTAGGTTCAGCATCTGGATGAAGGATCCTCACAGGCTGAGAGGTGAAAGGATTATTTAGGACCCAGTAGAGGTCAGCACAGTTTAAGGAAAAAGAGAGTGGGCAGAAGTTAGAAACTGCTTGATATGCTTGACCTCAAATTTGTGTGTGTGTGTGTGTTTGTGCGTGCTTGTGCACGCAGGTACTTTGGGCTTGAATGCAGAGCCTGGATGCTATCCCTTAGCTTTAGTCATAGCTCCATTTTTTTTCCCCATGTGGCTTTGTATCATGATCTGAAATCTCAGCCTCCTGAGTGGCTATAATTTTAGGCAGGAGCCATAGGCAGGGGATTAGAAAGATTCCCCACCCCCCTTCTCTCACCCAAATCAAAAGATTTTCACTCATCCAGAAAACTGAACATAAGAAGAGACCAAAGAGGGCTGGGAAGGTGGCTCAGTGGTAGGGTGCTTGCCTTGCATGCATGAGGCCCTAGGTTCAATTCCTCAGCACCACATAAGCAGAAAAAGCTGGAAATAGCACTGTGGCTCACATGGTAGAGCACTAGCCTTGAGCTGAAGAGCTGAGGGACAGTGCCCAGGCCCAGAGTTCAGGCCCCATGACTGACCAAAAAAAAAAAAAAAGACACCAAAGGCTCAGGGGTTTTCTTAGTTAATTAGCAAATCAAGATAGTACAAAGGATGGATGCTTTGTACAAAGGTAAAGAAAATAAAGGCTTGTTGCTTTCATGTTTAGATTTTTGTTCTTCCTCCTAACTAGTATTATATGATTCTGGAAATTCACGAAATCCCTTTGAGATTTTTGTAAACCAGGTTAACCACCCACTTACAAAAGAAAAAAAAAAGAGTAAGATGAAACAATGCCTTGTTAGGCATTGTTAGGGAAATGAGCTACCTTCCCCTAGCTTAGTACACTCCATCCCGTCTCCATAGCTTAGCATGCTCCCTTCCTAGGCAACACTAGGCCCTGTAGTAAAGTCAGTAATCAGCCTCCAACCCCCTCTACCTTGGGATTACCCTTCTCTGGGGCAGGCTACTACCATATAAGGCAACAGGAGCTCCTTAGAGTAACCTCCAGGTCTAGGCAGCTGCAAGACTTCTTATCTACTACTTGGATAGCAGCCATAAATCCTAGTCTGCCATGATGAAGCCCCTGGCCCACACGTCCACACCGGGCTCTCCCCTCTTAGCCCCTTCTAAGCATCCTAGGTTATATAAGTCACCTCAGCCAATAGCTGGTGATTCTCACTTGGCCCTTGTGAGAAGGGGCTTGCCGGCTCCTTTCCCAGCAATAAACCTTTCTTTGTTCTCTGTACCTGGATGTCTGCGTGATTCTCTGGCAAAGTCTAATAATCTAGCAGGCATGGTGTTTGCTTTCAGAAAACGCTAAAGTTAAATCTCTTCCCAAAAGGGCAACATAGACAGTAACTGTCATCCAAAGCAAATGCTCCTGTGAGAAAGTCACAAAAAAGAATCTAGGGTGATTTCTGCTCATTCTGGCCAAACTTAAATCCTTCCTTCTTTCAGAGACAAGCTAAGTTCAGAGGAGGACATTGATCACTGGCCTAACCCTACTTTGCTCCTCTCTGGGCCTCTATTTGTGCTTTTTAAATTTTTCCTCTTAAGTTTCTCTCACAGTTGCCTTGGATTCCAGGAAGGACAGGGCTGATCCAATAAATAAGTTTATAAGGGGGATAGAAACCAGCAGAAGCTACAGCAAGGGGCTTCTCAAAACAGGCCCCCAATTATCTTAATGATGAGGCACCCAAGGGCAGGAACAATCATCTCATTGGAACCAGATTGCTCCTTTCAAATGATGCCAGCTGTAACAACTTTCCTAAAATTTCTGCAAAACCAGAACAAAGATGATCAATCAGACCATTGATCTAGCCAAGATTATCTGCTATATGAGCTGTGTGTACTTCAGACCCTTCCTTAGTCTCCCTTTAAAACTTAAAATATACCTGACTTATGTAAGTGTAACCCTTCTGTACATCACTTTTTGTTTTCTTTTGTCGGTCTTGGGGCCTGGGCACTGTCCCTGAGCTCCTCCGGTCAAAGCTAGCACTCTACCACTTGAGCCTCAGAGCCACTTCTGGCTTTTTCTGCTTATGTGGGGCTGAGGAACCGAACTCAGGGCCTCATGCATGCAAGGCGAGCACTCTACCACTGAGCCACCTTCCCAGCCCATGAACATCACTTTTTATAATAACATTTTTTTTTAAATCTTAAATGATGCCGGGCTCCTTCCTTAATCCTAGCTCTCAAGAGGCTAAGATCGTAGTTCAAAGCCATCCCAGGCAGTTAATGTCTTTGAGACTCTTACCTCCAATAAACTCTAATATGTTATAAGTGGCGCTCTGGCTCCAGTGGTAAAGCTCCAGCCTTGACCAAAACTGCCCAGGGACAGCGCCCAAGCCCCAGTTTAAGCCCCAGGATTGGCACCAAAAACAAAACAAAACTTCAGTTTCTGTAAGCCTCTAGAAGATGGTATGGGGAGGGGACGGGGATCACTCCTTCGTTTTTTCCCTCGCCGTGAGCCGCGTTGATTAAATTTCCTTTCTAAGCGGGTACATTCCAGTGGCCGAGTTTAGGACTCGCGGAGTCGGGGCCTTTTGCACTAAAAACGGTTACAAATCTGCAAGCGAGCCGTGGAAAACAGTTGGGAGAGTTTCTTCCCCGATCCCAGATCCCCGCAACTCATTTCTGATCTCGCAGCACTCTCCCTACACTGACGGTCCAGCTTCCTGCCCTTACGCGTCCGTTGGCTTCGTTCAAACGGGCCGCTGTGGCCATCAACCAATCAGGACGCTCGATGCTCAGCTTCTGCCAATAGACAGTTGCAATAGGAAGGGCGGGGAAAAGGGACGCGAGGCCCGCTCGCAGCGCCATTACACTTTAGGGCAAAGAGGTTAGGAAGCCGGCATGGCGCTCTGGTCAATAAAATCGATAGCTGGAAGCTGCCCGTGTTCCAGGCAAAGGCGGTGCAGGAGCAGCGCCGCCATTTTCCCTGAAGGCATCTTCCGGTGCCTTTCCCCCAAGTTCGGCTAGGAGTTTCCTGAATTACAACGAGAGGTGTCCGTTAGCCCCGCGGGCGGGCGGCTCCGACTCCCTCCGGGCTTCTCCCTCCACGTTCAGCCCCAGTCCGGCCGAGGCTTCTGAACCTCGGGGTCCTCCGCGCCCAAGGGCCGAGGCCGGGGCGGGGCGGGGCAGGCCGTGGGGCCAGCTTCTCGGGTCCAATGGCGCCGCCATCGGCTCCGCTCCCCGCACCGGGGCCAGGAGAGGCCCGGCCTAGCCGGCGAAGGGGAAGGAGGCCGAGGGCCTTGAAGTTCGCGGACGTGGCCGTGTACTTCTCCCCGGAGGAGTGGGGGTGTCTGCGGCCCACGCAGAGGGCCCTGTACCGGGACGTGATGCGCGAGACTTACGGCCTCCTGGGCGCGCTCGGTGAGGCCCGGCCCAATCCGCTTCCGCGGGCCCGAGGGGGACGGAGGAGTCGGGGGGCGGGGGTGGAGGAGGGCTGGGAACGGCCGGGCCGCGATCTGGTTGTTAGGGGAGGGGCAGGGGCGCGGCAGGTGCACCTGTCGTTGGTGATGTCGAGGCTCGCCCTCTGACTAGTTCTCCTTCCCCAGGGTGTGCAGGTCCCAAGCCATCCCTCATCTCCTGGTTGGAGCGAAATACCGAGAATTGGGAACCGGCTGCTCTAGATCCACAGGAGTACCGGAAAGGGGTAACAGTCCAGAGAAGTGAGTGGTAAAAGAAAAAAAAAAAAAAAAGAAACAAAACAAACAACCCTGGAGAGTCTGCAGCCCTCACGTTCTAACTCAGGCCAGAGTTAGGTCTGGCCAGGGCCAGACTTGGTCCCATTCTGCTCATTTCAGAATATTGTTTCTGATGGTGTAGGGCCGATCACCGTGCAGATTCCTCGATCAGTCTTTAAATAACCACCTGCAGTACCCCACTGTATAAATGAGCAAGTGAAGATTGCCTCCTCTCCTGTCTCCTTTCCTTGAATTTGGGTCCTGGTTGAGGGACCCTAAATTTCTCCATTTCTGGGCTTGGGTTGAAGGGTGCTTATGGGGTAACACTGCTTGGATGCCTCAGCCCCCTTTTGCGGTTATGGCAGCAGGACCTTAAGTAGTGGAAGACACACTTTCTACCCAGAATCAAGCAAGGCTTCCATCACAGAAGCAAATGGAACCGTGGACTAAACTTTCTCTGCCAGGTTCTCTAATGTCAAGGGTATATCTCGGAGGTTCATATCTAATCATTTTATGCAATATGATATAGGTACATAACTACATAAATAACATACAATTTTTACACTACATATTTATTGTGCCAGTACTAAGGGTTGAACTCAGGGCTTTCTGCTCCCAATTGGCTTTTTCACTCAGCTGGTGCTCCACCACTTGAGTTCTGCTTCCAGTTCCAACTTTTTGCTAGTTAATTGGAGAATAAGAGCCCCAAGGATTTGTCTGTTTAGAACTGGCTTTCAGCAATGATCCTCAGATCTCAGCCTCCTGAATAGGATTATAGGTGTGAGCCACAGGCACCTGTCCCATTTCAGGCTTTGTTTTTTTGGTTGGTCGTAAGGCTTGAACTCTGGGTCTGGGCACTGTCCCTCAGCTCTTCATCTGAAGGCGAGCTCTCCGCCACTTGACTCACAGCTCCATTTCCAGCTTTTTCTGTTTATGTGTTGCTGAGAAATTGAACCCAGGGCCTCATGCATGTGAGACAAGCACTCTACCATTGAGCCACCTTCCCAGCTCCCTATTTCAGGCTTTCTTTCTTTCTTTTTAAAGTATAATTTCCATTTTATTTCTGTTTTCCCTAGAAGACAGGTTTTCTGAAGTCTGGAAGTATCCAGCTCCTTACATTGGTTTTGGTGGAGGTTGAGGAGCCGTACCAACAGATCTAAATTGAGGTGGGGGTGTTCGATCTTTCTGGGCTTCACGAGATCCATTCCTGACCACCTTGCTGTGAATGGCACAACTCACGCAGTAATGGAGCTTCACATAGAGCTTGGGAAGAACAATAAGCTTCGAAGACACTCACTTTGGAAATGTCCCTACCGGCCGTGGCCTCTACTATATTCCGAATGACAAAACTTCTTAATGGCCTTGTCCTTAGGCATGCATCGGGCACAGTTTGTGCAGCTAATAGGCTGCACATGGCCTCAGCCCTTTTTGGCTCGACCGTTGTTCCTTCTTTTTTTTCATCATCTTGGAAGCAAGGGCCAGAGAGAGCCCATTTCAGGCTTTCTTACACTGTTATGGCAAGTGGGATACACACACTGCATTACAGCATTCAGGAGGCTGAAGCAGGAGGATCCAGAATTTGAGGCCAGTCTGGACTACATAGTGAGACTTACGTATTAAAGAAAAAAAAGAATAAACTTTTTTTAAAAAAGGAGAGAGAGAACTAGCCTCTAATTATAGTTACCTGGGAGGCAGACATAGGATGATCTTGATCTGAAGCTGGTGGGAAAAAGCATGATACCCGATCAAAAACAAACTAAAGCAGAGAAGGCTACAGGCCTAGATCACTGGCAGAACACATAAGGGCAAGGGTCTGAGTTCAAACCCCAGCACTGTAAAAAAAAAAGAAAAGAAAAGAAAAAAATGTTGGAGTGGAGTTGGGGCTCAGTAGTAGAGCATTTGCCTAACACATAGGTTTTTTTACAACTTCAAAATAAGTACATGTGCTGACATAAAAAGATCTTTAGTGTATAAGTGGAAATAATGAACGTGCAGTAAAATATTATAAAGGGTATACATGCTGTCTTTCTGTAAGAAAGTGTAGGAATAGTGTATTTGTATTGCAGTAAAAAACATTAGAAGAGGGCAGGCAATGTGGCTTAGTGGTAGAGTGCCTGTCTAGCATGAATGAAACCCTGGGTTTGATTTCTCAGTTCCATATAAGCAGAAAAAGCCAGAAATGGCACTGTGGCTCTAGTGGGAGAGTGCTAGCCTTGAGCAAAAGAAGGTCAGGGACAGTGCCCAGGCCCTGGTTAAAGTCCCAGGACTGGAAAAACAAAACAAAAACAAACAAACAAAACACAGAAGAAATTAAACATGGCTTCTACAGAGTAAATGGGGAGCATGGTGGGATTTTGACTTCCTTCTGTTCCCTTCTGTTCCTGTTACTATGTCTTTATAAACAACGAACTACATCCACACTCCAAAGAATGTTGTTTCTCTCCTACAAATCTTCCCTGACCTCGGAGCTGGCTCGGTACCCTCCTCATTTCCATAAGAGTGTCTCACACTTAGCTGTCTCTGCCACCAACATTTGAGGACAGGGACTGAGTGTGTCGGTTTTATAACCTGTATTGTCGTAGGCAAGAGTAGAAGGCTGGTAGTGGTTAAAACTAACTCTTCTCCATGTCCTTATAGAGACCAGAAGGAAGAATGGGGAGAAGGACGTACTCCCACCTAAGGAGGCACCCCGGAAGGGGAAACGAGGGCGGAGGCCCAGCAAACCTCGACTGGTCCCCAGGCAGACGTCCGGGGGTCCCATTTGCCCCGACTGTGGCTGCACTTTCCCCGACAGCCACGCCCTGGAGAGCCACAAGTGTGCCCAGAACTTGAAGAAGCCTTACCCGTGCCCCGATTGCGGGCGCCGCTTTTCCTACCCATCCCTGCTGGTCAGTCACCGGCGGGCTCACTCCGGTGAATGTCCCTACGTTTGTGACCAGTGTGGCAAACGTTTCTCCCAGCGCAAGAACCTCTCCCAACACCAGGTCATCCATACCGGCGAGAAACCCTACCACTGCCCTGACTGCGGCCGCTGCTTCCGCAGGAGCCGCTCCCTGGCCAATCACCGGACCACGCACACGGGCGAGAAGCCGCACCAGTGCCCCAGCTGCGGCCGTCGCTTCGCCTACCCGTCCCTGTTGGCCATCCACCAGCGCACGCACACGGGCGAGAAGCCCTACACCTGCCCAGAGTGCAGCCGCCGCTTCCGCCAGCGCACGGCCCTGGTCATCCACCAGCGCATCCACACCGGCGAGAAGCCCTACCCGTGCCCGGACTGCGAGCGCCGCTTCTCCTCGTCCTCGCGCCTGGTCAGCCACCGGCGCGTGCACTCGGGCGAGCGGCCCTACGCCTGCGAGCACTGCCAGGCGCGCTTCTCCCAGCGCAGCACGCTGCTGCAGCACCAGCTCCTGCACACCGGGGAGAAGCCCTACCCCTGCCCCGACTGCGGCCGTGCCTTCCGCCGGAGCGGCTCGCTCGCCATCCACCGCAGCACGCACACGGAGGAGAAGCTGCACGCCTGCGAGGACTGCGGCCGCCGCTTCGCCTACCCCTCGCTGCTGGCCAGCCACCGGCGCGTGCACTCGGGCGAGCGGCCCTACGCCTGTGACCTTTGCTCCAAGCGCTTCGCCCAGTGGAGCCACCTGGCCCAGCACCAGCTCCTGCACACCGGGGAGAAGCCTTTCCCCTGCCTCGAGTGTGGGCGATGCTTCCGCCAGAGGTGGTCTCTGGCGGTTCATAAATGTAGCCCCAAGGTCCCAAATCGGAGCCCTAGATCCGCCGTGGGGGGCCCCAACCAGAAAGGCAGCGCCCTTTAGGATGGAAAGGATGATCGGCTGGTTCACTTCATTTTCGCAGAAGAGTCCGGGGAAAAGGCAGGCAGAGCTCTAGGCCATACAGGGCAGAGTCAGAACTAAAACCCAGGTCTCCTAGCCTACACATCGGAACTTTAGTATATTCCACTACACCGGCTGCCTTACTAAACCTACAACAGTCCCATTCGGAGATGGGATATTATTGGGTTAGTTTCTGAAGTAATTTGTGTAACTGGTACTGGGTTAAAAGTTGCCCCATCTATTAAAGCCCTAAAGGGCTGCTTTTCTAGTTTGCATACAGTTAAGCTCTGTCCCCTTGCATGCAGTCAGGAGTGGAAGCTGCTCCTTACTGTCTCCATACCAAACTGAAAAACTTGGTCTAGCCCACTTTCTACAACACTCCTGCCAAGTGATCTATTGCTTGCTTGTACACCTTCTTTGAAAGGGAGCTCACTACCTCACAAGGCAGGTCATCTCATTGTGGGATCATGCTGATCTTTAGAAGGTGAAGTATCATGTCCTGCTCTATACACCTGGCCTATATGATGTTTCATACTTCATCTACATGGCAGCTCTTAAGATAACCACAACTACTTTGCCTCTAGGTTGCAATAATTCTGTCTTTTTCTTTTGGAGAATGGGATCTCACCAAGGATGGTCTCTAACTCCTGAACTCAAGATATCCTCCTGCATAGCTGGGACTGCAGGTCTGTGTCACTATGTTAGGTTAATCACTCCCTAAAGATGGTTTCAAGCTGGGTGCTAGTGGCTCACACCTGTAATCCTAACTACTTAGGAGGCTGAGATCTGAGGATTGTGGTTCAAAGCCAGGCTGGGAAGGAAAAGCCCTTAAGACTCTTACCGCCAAATAACGGCCAATAAAACCGGAAGTAGAGTTGTGGCTGAAGTGGTAGAGCACTAGCCTTGAGCAGAAAAGCTCAGGGACAGTGTCCAGGCCCTTAGTTCAAGCTCCAGGACTCACAGACAGATGGTTTTAATTCCACGCTTCATCTGCCTCAGAATAGGCCTTAAAAAAAAAAAAAGTTGCTTTAATGTCATATAAAAGTAAAAAGACAGCATACCTTGTGCACTGTACACCTTCCTGGTCTGCACTGATTTTTAGCAACTCCAGGCTGTACTGGTTTAGGGGGAACTGCAAACCAGAGGTCTCTTGGCTGACAGACATCTAACTGCCCTGACCTTTTAAATGTGATAAAGCTAAATCTTCTCCACCTTGTTTCTGGAAAACTGGCTCAAATTGGGCATGAAACATAAGCACAGTAAACTCTGGGAGAAGTGTGGTGTTATGGGGGACCTATGGTCTAGCTGCAAGAGGTAAAAATGGGACTGGATTACTTTACTTCATCTGGTAGACTTGGAATAAATCTAGGTAGCTAATTGGAAGATTCTTGACAAATGGATCTTACTCTTCTCTTCCATGAGGCCTCAGTCAGCATTTTTCCCCCCCATAAAGTGAGATCATTAAGGAAGGTAGAGAGTCAGGTAATTGAATACAAAGGAGAGTTTCATAAAACTGTCCATGCCTCCCTCTCTCCCTCCCTCCTTGACCTCCAGTGGGGCCAGGAAGCAGTCTCTTACTCTTTGTGATATGCCTCCTAAATAAAGCTTTATGATTCAGTGTGAACATAGCCGACCCCTTTACCTTGGGCAGCTGCATCAAATTGGAATTTCCAAACATGACTCATATTCCAATAGCTGGAATGGGTCATTATTCTACTCTTCTTTGCTTCTTCCTGCAGCTCTCCTGATCTCATCCTCAGAGAGGGAGACTGACTGGAGAATATAGCATTTTGTAATTGCCTCTGTTCAGGTGTTCAGCAGGTTGTCATTGGAACTGTTTGTTTCCCCTTGGATGATAACTGCTTTCCCGGAAGGGGTAATCCACATTGGGTGTCATTAAAAGTCTGATGAATGAATTAGGTTTCTTGTGGAATTACTATTTAAAAAATGTATATCTAGTTTTTCTGGACTGAGAAAAAGTTTGATGTTAAGATACAGCCCCTCGGACCAGGGAAACACCCTGCCTGAGCAAAGACCTGTTGGGATGTAAACCAATACCTTTTTCATTAGCCTTCTGTGTTGGAACTTACCAGTTTCACATAAACAGGCTAGCACACATGATTCCTCCTGTAGGAATTTTCTAACTTCCTCTGAGCATGGACTGTACTTCATAAAACTTGGAAGCTGCTGGTAGCCAATTTCTATCCTGTGGTCTGTGGAGTACAAAGATGAGATCGATTTCCTAGTCTCTTTGTGGCACCCAGTCAGGGCCCATTCCAGACATGATCCATGCCCAGTATTCAGTGAGACTCAACATCCTTTCAGCAATTTTTGTTGGTCATGGGGCTTGAACTCTGGGCCTGGGCACTGCCCTGTACTCTTCAGCTCAAGGCAAGCACTCTACCACTTGAGCCACAGCACACTTTGGGTTTTCTGAGTGGTTTATTGGAGATAAAAGTCTCATAGATTTTTCCTGCCAGGGAAAAGCCATTGAACCACAATCCTCAGATCTCAGCCTGTTAAGTAGTAGGATTACAAGCATGAGCTACAGGGCCCGGCTTTGTACTATAGTTTTTGTAGATTACATCAAAGGAATTAACATTGTTATATCAAACTAAGAATTTGCATTATTCCAATTGCTATGTGTGTTGCTGGGGAATGGAACTTGGGGTCTTGCACAGATAAGTGCCAGAATGAATGCTAGGTTAAGTGTTTTATCACATTCCTAGCCTGTACAATTGGCAATTTCTATTTTTCTGTTCTAAACTTCAAATAGTTGTACATTTGTGTGTGTATGTGTGTGTGTGTGCATGCGTGCACATAGGTGCATGCTTGCTGACACTAGGGCTTCTCTCTTTAGATTTTTTCATTCAAGGTTAGTGTTCTACCACTTGAACCATACCTTCACTTCTGGCTTTTTGCTGGTTATCTGGAGGTAAGAGTCTCACAAACTTTCCTGCCTAGACTGGCTTCGAACTGCAATTTTCAGATGTCAGCTTCCCAAGCAGCTAGGATTATAGGCGTGAGCCACCTGTGCCTGGCTTGGGGGTTATCATTTAACATCTATTTATGCATCTAGTGCTTCCCCCTCTCCCCCCATTGTGTGGCCTGAACTCTCAGCCTATGGGTCTGGGCGCTGTCCCTCAGCTCTTCAGTTCAATGTTAGCGCTCCACCACTTGAGCCACAGCACCACTTCCAGCTTTTTCTGCTTATGGGGTGCTGAGGAATCGAACTCAGGGCCTCATGCATATGAGACAAGCACTCTACCACTAAGCCACCTTCCCAGCCCCCCATCTAGTGCTTCTTGATCAGTCACTCCTTCCCACTTATTTCAGAGCAGAATACAAAGTCTGAATAAAAACAGATACACTTCCATTACACAAATAAATTTAATGAGATGTGAGTAACGTGTGTGTGTGTGTGTGTGTGTGTGTGTTATATACCCACCCCAAGGACTGCTGTAAATCAGGTAACAATACCTTATTTCAAACCGGTCTCAGTTTACTCACCAGGGAGTCCTGGCTACCTGGACCTGTCTGCAAGAAATCTCATAGAAGAAGGGAGCAGCGTCAATCCATCTTTCTCCCAGTTTGCAAAGACGGAATGTCTTCGAGGCTCCCGCCACTCTCCCGGCCCGTGGCTTCTTCATCCTAAGCCTTTTAAACAGGCCGCTCCGGAAAGACCATTCACAGCGCTCCCTCTTCCCGCGGCACTGTCCAATCAACGCACGTCATCTATCAGTCGGTTGAACGGTGGGAGCCAACCTCCAGTCAGTGTCTCCCCTTCCACACGTAAGGGCAGAGGGCAAAGCAAGGGATGTTGACGCCAGAGAGGCACCATGTTGGTTAAGGGCGGGATTCCAGGAGGCGGGGCCGCAGAGGGCCTTCCGGATACCAGGACAAGATCCTGAGCGCTGGAAGAGGGCTAGATCCTCCAGTAATGTGTTCTAGAGGCCATGGAGGAAACCGACTCATCCCCTCCATGCCCCATGTGTGTTCCGATCTAAGCTCAATTTTCTCCTTTGCAGGATTTTCAGGCCTCAAACCTGCTTTTATCTCACAGGTGGAAGAAGAGGTGGGAGATTTGGATCTCAGAAACCTAGGATCCAGAGGGAGAGAGCCCACTAGCTGTCAACTGGGGCAGGGAAAGGTAACAGGGACTTTATTTCAAACCCAATTCCCATTCTCAGTGCACACTGCCCCCACCGAAGTCCCCTTAGTTTTCCAGCACCTTAACCAAGTTCTGACTTCAAGACAGCTGGAGAGAACAGCTATTGTGAACCAATCGCTCATACTGGATAACTTCAGTTTAATGCAAAATAGACTTTGAGTGTCCTGAGAAGTCAAGGATTGGAGTGTGATAAAATGAAGATGTGTTATTCTTGGATATCATGTAGATCACAATGTGGGTGAGAATGCTTCATAGATTTTTGTTTTTCCTCAGGGCTAGTGCTCTACCACTTGAGCCACAGCACTTCTGGATTTTTTTTTTGGGGGGGGGGTCAGTCATGGGGCTTGAACACTGGGCTTGGGCACTCTCCCTGCGCTCTTCAGCTCAAGGCCAGCGCTCTACTGCTTGAGCCACAGTGCCACTTCCAGTTTTCTAGTGGTTTATTGGAGATAAGAGTCTCATGGAAGTTCCTGCCCAGGCTGGCTTTGAATCCTGATTCTCAGATCTCAGCCTCCTGAGTAGCTGTGATTACAGGCATGTGCCACCAGCACTTGGCTCATCAGATGTTAAAACAAAGGCAGAATATTTTCCCTGAAGCCATCATGTCGTAACAAATGTTCCCAAGTCTTCCCTCCAGTCCATCACCAAATGACTTTTTGGTGATGGCCTAAATGGCAGCAGGGAGGGTCATTTAAGTCTATTTGATGAAGATTTTATACTCTTCAATCAGGTTCCAGCCTGAAAACTCCATGACTGGGACCACTGCTGTCCTTAGTGCCTGAAACAGAGCTGGGATTCAGTATTGTTGACTCTTCTCCCACTCTCTCCAATGTTCATGATCCTCCTATGTTTATATGCAGACAATGGAATTTGCTTGCACTCCAGGGTAGCTTTCAGGGCTTCCTGTGGCGCCACTCAACCAAGCTCCCAGAGGGCCATGTACTTTGTTTATCTCTCTTCTAGGGTATATCCTGGAATACGCTGCCATTTCAGGTTCTCTTTCTCCCCATCTCAGGATCCTGAATTAAGAATGAGAAAGAAGGGTGGAAGAAGAATTCAAAACAAAAAGAGACTGGAGATGAAATATCTCTCTAGGAGAGGCTGCCAGCTAGCATGCTACCTGGTTCTAGTTCTGTTAGAAGTGCCCACCCCTTGGTAGAGCCCCATCAAGCCATGGGGCTCAGGGACATTCCAGGTGCCAGAGCACCCTACTCTTACTCCAACTGTGGCCCTAGCTTCAGCTACCCTTCCCTTTTGGTCAGCTACCTACCACTGGGTCTATACCAGGGAGAGGCCTTTTTCCTGTGATCAGCCAGGCTCATTTCTCCCACACAATTAACTGCTCTAGCTCTGGTTCACCCACTCCTGGGCAAAAGCCCTACCCATGCTCAGAGGGTGGGTGCCACTTCTGGTCTTCTTAGCCATCCATGGTGGGCTCACACGAGGGAGAACCCTTACCCATTCCCCAACTGCAAGAGCCACTTCACCTAACCCTACTTGCTGGCCAGCCACAGGCACGATCACAGGGGAGGAGACCTATCCTTGCCTGGACTGAGGCCTCCACTTCACATACTCCCCTCTCTGCTGCTCAGTGTCTGGCCCATCCTCCTGCAGCCAGTGTGGCACAAGCTGCAAGTATGCAGGCTGAAGGCATATTAGTGGGTTCCTTGCTCTGAGGAGAGGCTGAGGTGGCCACAGGCTGCATCAGTTTTCAGAGCACATCTGTTTTGGGAAGATCAAGATCCCCTTGTTTACTTTAGGGATATATTCCAGGAGTGTGAGTAAGAGAGCTTACCTAAGTTGATCAGATTTCTCTGGAAAGGAAGAGGCAGGTTTATAAATGAGGGAGATGAGGCAAGAAACATCTCAGGAAAAGAAGGTTCTAGAAGCATGGAGGACTCAGGGCCTAGTTCAACTGCTTTGAGAGTGGCAAAGCTGTACGATCAGACTGTATTCATAAACTGCTAAGGGTATTAAAAATTAGAATTAAAACCTTTTGTATTTTTAAAAATTGAAAGCTGAACCCTGTTTCTGGAGACTTCCATTCACAAAGCTCCTGAAGATCCACTTGGAGGTAATCCACTGCAGACCATTCATTTAGCTGGCCTTTCTTTCTGGCCTGTTCTCTCCCTTTGAATACTGTTTTCTAGCCTCAGAAACTAGGTCACTTAGATGCCAGTCTAAGAAAAAAAACCACATCCATCTTGGGATAGAGGGCACATTGTGAATTGTGAGTCTGTCCCACAGGAGTAGCTCACCCCAGGAGACTTGGGGGTGACGATAAAGATAGTGGCCTGGTGGGGGGAGGAGGGAACCCTTCTGCTCTCTGCTCATTCTGTACAGAATACACCAAAGTATGAAATCTAATACACTTCAAGACTGGTTTCTCTATTTTTTTTTGGTCAGTCATGGGGCTTGAACTCTGGGCCTGGACACTGTCCCTCAGCTCTTCATCTCAAGGTGAGCACTCTACTGCTTGAGCCACAGTGCCACTTCCGGTTTTCTAGTGGTTTATTGGAGATAAGAGTCTCACAGACTTTCCTGCTCAGGCTAGCTTTGAAGCACAATCCTCAGATCTCAGCCTCATGAGTACTAGGATGACAGGCATGAGCCACTGGTGCCCAGCTTGGTTTCTCTGTTCTTGAGGGAATGGCTGGCGTGTCTTTTTATCCCCCATGGTCTCTGGATTTTGCATCTGTTGGCTAAAGATGAGTTCTCAGGCTAAAACAACTGGAAATACAATGCTGGGGAACATTGTGAGTAAATTATTTGTGATGACAGTTAAAATCAAGGCATAGTCTCTTCAGTCTTTTTTTTTTTTTTTTTTTCAAGTACTGGGACTTGAACTCCAGGCTTCAAGCTCACTTAGCTTTCTTGCTCACAGCTGGTGTTCTACCACTTGAACCACACCCCAGTCTGGCTTTTTTTTTGCTGGAGATGTCGTCTCACAGACTTTTCTGTCTATCTTGGCTTCAAACCAAAACACCTCTCAGTAGCTATAAGGGGAAAAACCTTCAGTCTATTTTTTTATTGTAATGAGCTACTGTGTTAACAATTGAATGGCTAGCCTTCCTGACCTATTCAGAACTTGGCATCCTACTTTTTTTTTTGCTGGTCATGGGGCCTGAACTCTGGGTCTGGGTGCTGTCCCTCAGCTCTTCAGCTCAAGGCTGGTGCTCTACCACTGGAGCCACAGTGCCACTTCCAGCTTTTTCTGTTTATGTGGTGCTGAGGAATCGAACCCAGGGCCTCATGTTTGCAAGGCATGGACTCTACCACTGAGCTACCTTCCCAGCCCTGGCATCCTACTTTTGAAGAGGAAACTTGAAGGAATACATCCACACAGGTGTTGACTCAAACCTGTCTTAACAAATGGCTACCTCTCTGAATCCCATAGTTCAAAAAGTGATTACTAGGGCTGGAAATGTGGTTTAGTGGTAGAGTGCTTGCCTTGCATGCATGAAACCCTGGGTTCAATTCCTCAGTACCACATACACAGAAAAAGCCAGAAGTGGTGCTATGGTTCCAGTGGTAGAGTGCTTCAGCAAAAGAAGCTCAGGGACAGTGCCCAGGACCTGAGTTCAAGCCCACGCCTGGGAAAGAAAAAAACTGAAGGTTTTTATTTCACTACATAGCCTCTCCTGAATTGGCAGACTTGAATTCCAAACAAACTTAGCCTCCACATATTCTATGACTGTAAGCCTATAATCCAACACTACTGCCTTATAATGAATGGAGCCAATGGCAACTTCACAGTATTGTTCAAGGTAAAATGTGATAAATTCACCTAGTTGTCTTTGTAGTTTGAATACAGTTAGGTTCCTCTTTATACAAATCTTAAAACATTCAAGAGTTTAAGGAGTCTGAGGACCGGCGGCTCATGCCTACGTAATCGTAACTATTCAGGAGACTGAGATCTGAGGATTAAGGTTTGAAATCAGCCAAGGAAAGAAAGTCTCTGAGCCTTTTTACCTCCAAGTAACCGCCAAATGAATGAATGAATAATTGAGCTGTGCCCAAGTGATAAAGCGCTAGCCTTGGGTGAAAAAGCTAAGGGCAAGTGTCCAGACTCTGAATTCAAGCCCCAGTACCACCGCTTTTTGCGGTTGCCAATCCGTACCCTGGCTTCTACCCTCGGCAGCTGTACCTGCTGCGTCTGCAAGCTTGAGCTGGGACCCGATCCCAGATCCCAGTTCCCAACGCCCGTCGTCAGGTGAACGGCGGTTGTAGACGCAGGTCCCAACTAACTACCCAGCTGGAGGACCTCCTCGGGACTCAGCCCTGAGAATCTTTTTCAACCGCGCCCCCGCCAGGAACCAATCAGCGCACAGTGTCTGCCGTAGTTCCAGCCAATCATCGGCCGGTATACACAGACAAGCGGGGAGAACGCTGTGAAGCTGCGGGCACGTCCATCTTTCTTGAAGGCAAGAAGGTTTCCTAGACTTCCCAATTCCACGGGAAGAAAAAAAGGGGAAAGAAGAAGAAGAAGAAAAAAATCTCCCGTAGCGGCCATTGAATTTAAGGGCAGACGGGAGGCTGAGACAAAAGAAGCCATATTTGATATTCTCAGACACCAGCCCCTGAACTACAAGCAGTGGCACTTGAAGCCAGGTGGTCGCCATCTTTTCTGAAGGCGCCTTCCGGGCCCTTTCACGGGGGGTCTCAGTCCTAACGGCCATGAAAACATCAAGGGATTTTATTTGTCCCCATCAGCTCTCCCGCGTCCCTAGCTGCCAGTCCTGGACTTCGGTTCGCCTCGCCGGCAGCGTTCCGTTACCGAGGCTGGGCGGAGCCTGGGCCCGGGCCGCCCTTCCCGAGGACGGCGACAGCTGAGGCCGGGAGCAGGGGGCGGTGGTCCCGGGGACCAGGCGGCCTCTGCCCGGGGCCCGGAGCCCCGATGGCGCCGCCTCCGGCCCCGCTGCTGGCTCTGGGACCCGGGGAGCTGCCGCCGGGTTGCAGGAAGCCCGGGGCCGTGAGCTTCGCGGACGTGGCCGTGTACTTCTCCCCCGAGGAGTGGGGGTGTCTGCGCCCCGCACAGAGGGCCCTGTACCGGGACGTGATGCGGGAGACCTACGGCCACCTGGGCGCGCTCGGTGAGGCCCCGGGTCAGAGCCCCCCTCCTCCCTCACCCGGGTTCACAGGGCACGAGTGGATCGTGAGCCCTAATCCCGCACCATTCCACCCAACAGCACGAGCCGCCTCCCATGCCCAGGGCTTCGGGTACCCCTCGGGAGTCTTTCCATCCCGCATCTGCTTCCTTCACGCAAGAGCGTTGCAGACCCTGTTCAGGTTGAGCATGCATTCGGAGGAGGTGCCCTCACCCCCGCAGGGGGATGCCAACGTCCCACGACACCCTTGCAAGCCAGCAATGTGATCCCTATTTTCTCCCAGGACTCCCTGGTCCCAAACCAGCTCTCATTTCTTGGATGGAAGGGGAGAGTGAGGCTTGGAACCCCGCCGCTCAGGATCCTGAGGAGGGGGAAAACCTGGGAGGAGCTCTGCGAGGTGAGGGGTTGTTCCAAGGGACCCCCCCCCCCCGACTTGGTTGTCTGGAGTTTCCTGTTTAGCAGTTTTCTTTCAGGGTCCCCAAATTCCCAGCACCCCTAGAGAAAATAAAAGACCCCAACGACATTGGATACTAGAAGAGGAAAGAAAGAAAACCAAACTAGAACGTTTTCGAACTTGGGACAGTCGTCATAGGTTGAGACCAGTGTAGATCAAGAGCTGAAAACTAAAACTTCGAAGTTTTCCAGGTGTCTCTGAAAGAAAACATCTGCTCACTCTCTTCCAAGAACTAAAAATGTCCCCTAAGAGCTAAGCATTGGTGGTTCATGTCTGTAATCTTAGCTTCTCAGGAGGCTGAGATCCGAGGATCCTAATTCAAAGCCAGACTCACTGCCTGATACTTTGTTTTTGGTTGGTCCTGGGGCTCCAACTCTGAGCCTGAGTACTTCTCCTGAGCTCCTTTTTGCTCAAGGCTAGCACTCTACCACTGGAGCCACAGGGCCACTTCCAGCTTTTTCTGTGATTAGAGATAAGAGTCTCATGGACTTTTCTGCCCTGACTGGCTTTGACCTGGGATCCTCAGATCTCAGCCTCCTGAGTAGCGAGGATTACAGGAGTGAGCCACTGGCACCTGGATTCCTGAGACTCTTAATCTCCAATTAACCACCAAAAAGGTAGAAGTGAAGCTATGGCTAAAGTGGTAGAACATCAGCCTTGAGAAAACTATGGTACAGTGTCTAGGCCTTGACTTAAAGCCTTAGTACAAAATACACACACACACACACACACACACACACACACACACTAGGCCTTGACTTAAAGCCTTAGTACAAAATACACACACACACACACACACACACACACACACACACACACACACACACACACACACACACACACACACACACACACACACACACACACTGGAAGTGGCTTCAGGTCTGTCATTTTCATTCCTCAGGCCAGGAAAAAAATTGCAAAAAGGCAGTTTGACTCTTCTCTCTTTACCCTCTCCAGAGTGAATCTAAAGTGAATCTTACCCTGCACACAAAACAACAACGAAAGAAAGCAAGAAAGCAAGCAAGCAGGGAAGGAAGGAAGAAAAGGAAAGAAAGGAAGAAGGAAAGAAAAGGAAGAAGGCATACTAGTCACTGTTTATAAGCTTAACAAACATGCATCTACTGATTTTCCCAAAGCCTCTGGGAACTTAAATTTAGTTTTCCCCATTTAAACCTAAAGGAAAGACAGAACTGTTGACCTTTTGCCAAAAGCTGCATGTTAATCACCGGGGGGTATTTTTCCGACCCCTGCACCAGAAATAAAAGCATCCTATTTTCTGATGCACAGTGGGTTTTTTGTTTGTTTGTTTTGCCAGAAGCTTGGACTCTGGGCCGTGGGTGCTTTTTTTCCCCTGAGTAGTTTTTATTGAAGAGTCTCACGAACTTGTGTGCCCTTGGCTGCAATCCTCAAATCTCAGCCTCCTGAGTAGCTAGGACTACAGGCATGAGACACTGGCCTCTCTCCCTCCCCCGCCCCTAATGTTTTAAAGTATAATTTCTTCTCGTTTCCCAGGCGATGCTCCAAACCAGAAGGAAGGGGAACCCAAGGGAAGGCCAGAAGCCGTGGGACCTGGGAAGGAGAAGCCCAAACCCCTGGTTAAACACAAACGTGACTCAGCTGTCAGCAAGGCCTCAGCCAGAGCACAGCGTAGGAAAGAAGCCCGGGACCAGGTCTCCACTGCGCAACCCCCTGTGGCAGTGCCCGGGGTGGATGCCCAGGCCTGCCAGCGGCGCCATGTGTGTACTGACTGTGGCCGCCGCTTTACCTACCCTTCGCTGCTGGTCAGCCACCGGCGCATGCACTCTGGCGAGCGGCCTTTCCCCTGCCCCGAGTGCGGCATGCGCTTCAAGAGAAAGTTCGCCGTGGAGGCACACCAGTGGATCCACCGCTCCTGCTCCGGGGGCCGGCGGGGTCGTAGGCCTGGAATCCGGGCTGTGCCTCGGGCCCCCGTGCGTGGAGACCGGGATCCACCTGTGCTCTTCCGACACTATCCGGACATCTTCGAGGAGTGCAGCTGAGCCTGAGGCAGGTTGGAGCCAAAGCCTGGCTTTGGCACCTAAGACTCACTGGGCCCAGAGGGGTGGCTCCCAGAGACAGGGACTTGGGAACTCAAGTTCATTCTTTTGGGGATCCCTCAGGGATCTCTCAAGTTTCCATATTGTAAAAAGAAAAGTGCCTGTAAAGATTCCAATAGATTAAACTTGACATCCCCTTCTCTCCCCTAGTCTTTTGCTCTACACACACACATCCCCACCCCACCCCCACACACCAACCCAACCCAGTATAATGGTGCACACTTAGGATCCTATCCCAGCACTGAGGCAGAGGATCACCAGTTCCAGGCCAGGCTAGCTAGCTTACATAGTGAAGACTCTGTCCTGCCCCCCCCCCCCCAAAAAAAAACAAAAACAAAAACACCAAGGGCTGGGGTTGTAACTCAGTGATAAAGTGTAACCTATTCTTGGTTCCATCTTTAGCACCACCAAAGAAAGGAAGAAAGGAGCAAAAAGGAAGGAAGGAAGGAAGGAAAGGAGGGAGGCAGGCAGGCAGGCAGGCAGGCAAGCAGAAAGGAAGAAGGGAAGGAAGGAAGGAAAGAAGGAAGGAAGGAAGGGAGAAATACTGAACCTTTCCTTAGTATTGCTCCAACAACATAAGTCGCTGACACCTTTACATTATCGGGGTTGAAGAGCATCCTCTTTGGAAAGAACATCCACTCAGTCCTTATCTATTTCAGAAGTAAGCAAAGAGGGAAACCAGCTATGGGGAGGGGCTCAGTCAGGGCAAAGTCCTGCCCTCACTACTTGTCACCAGCAGGAAGCTGGACAGCTTGTTGCAGAAAGTACACATGCAAGGGACAACCCTGAGTCTCATCCACTAACGGACTCCTGGTAAGTCACAAGGCTTCCCTGGGCCTCAGTTTCCTCACCTGTGAAAGGAAGATGATAATATCTACCTCAGAAGGTGCTGTGATGTCTGAAATGATAATAATATGTATGACGTAGTAAATGTTCAATAAACATCGTTGAATGAGTTATTGTCCATAATTTACACTATAGAAAGTATAAAGAGAACCTAGGGGGGCTGGGAAGGTGGCTCAGTGGTAGAGCGCTTGCCTTGCATGCCTGAGGCCCTGGGTTCGATTCCTTAGCACCACATAAGCAAAAAGAAAAAAGCCAGAAGTGGCGCTGTGGCTCAAGTGGTAGAGCGCTAGCCTTGAGCTGAAGAGCTGAGGGACAGCGCCCAAGCCCAGAGTTCAGGCCCCACGACTGGACCAAAAATAAATAAATAAAGAGAACCTAGGGATGTATCCTAGAGAGAACCATCAAGTGAAAAAGCTAAGGGACAGCATCCAGGACCTGAGTTCAAGCCTCCAGTAATGGCACAAAGTAGAGGAGGAGAAGGAGGAGGAAGAAGAAGAAGAGGAAGAAAGAAGTTGCCAAGGTAGGCATGGCCAACAGCACCCATTTTGCAGCTAAGTAAACTGAGGCTTGGAGAAAGGAAGCGCTGTTCTCCAAGTTTCACTGCTACCTGGCAACGAGGCTAGAAATGGACTCTGGGTAGAAAAGCCCATATTTTTCTACCACTTCCTCTGAGAAATCAGATCTGGGCAAACAACTTGGGTTGGGGAATCAAGATGTTGGACTCAGTGTTTCCCAGCTGGGGGAATCTGTACAGGGATCTGAGTGCCCCAGCAAGGCTGATGCCTGGTTTCACTCTGAAGATGAAGCCAAAACAAGCTGTGGTGTCATTCTATTCGTGTTATCCCAGCACTCAGGGGAGTCTGAGGCAAGGGGTGGAGAGTTCAGGCCAGCGTGGTACAGTGAGACTCTGGCTCAAATTTAAACCAACATGGCCTCCTTCATTCATTGATTCACTCAGTAAATGGCATCCCAGACCTTTGCAGATTCTGTGCTAGGCTTCAGAGACACAGCTATAGGGAAGACATGATTGGGGCTAGGATAGGGACACCCAGAGGCAAACTCTGACTCACCTGGCTGACAATCTGCCAGACAGTGCTGTTGGGAGGAGGAGGCAGCTGGTGTTCTTCCCATGAGTCAGGAGAAAGCGTGGTGGGGAAAAGTTCAGGCCAAGGCAATAGAAGAGAGGCTATGAACATCAACCAGCTTGTAGTCTATTCTCTTTCCCTTTTTTCTTTTTTGCTGGGCCTGGGGCTTGAACTCAGGGCCTGGGCACTGTCCCTGAACCTCTTTGTGCTCAAGGTTAGCACTCTACCACTTGAGCCACAGGACCGCTTCTGGCTTTGGGGGGGGGGGGGGGGAGGTTGTTTCTTGGAGATAAGTGTCTCACAGGGACTTTTCTGCCCTGCAGATCTCAGCCTCCTGAGTAGATTAGAGGTGTGAGCCACCAGTGCCTGCCTGCCCACCTGCCTGCCTGCCTTTCTTTCTTCCTTCCTTCCTTCCTTCTTTCCTTCCTTCTTTCTTTCATCTGAGACTGGGACTCAAACTTGGTTTATCTGAAGTTTTTGCTTATTAGCTGGCACTCCAACCCTGAAACCTATGCTCTTAATCTTAAATCACACTGTAATCTCCTTATTCCTCTTGTGAAACAAGGAGACAAAGAAGTCCTGTCATCTAGTAACTCGTGTAATTCCTGAATAAATGAAAAATCTAGTTTTCACATGGTCAGCAGAGGTCAGCACAGTGGAAGTATTCACTGTGCCTTTTCTGAAATTGGCCTGTAGGAGGCAGTGCAGGACAAGTAGAAAGGGCATTTAGGACTCTGAACTGTTTGATCTTGGGTAATATCCAGGCTTTACCTTTAAATTTTGAAAAATGACCTTGAACCTTAAGGGACTGAAAAATATTTGCCCAGTGTCTTCGGCTAATGCAAGCACCTTGTGGAAATATCACATAGATATGTCTAGAAGGACAAAACCCTTTGTTCCATCCTAGGCACAAAAAGGAGAGAGGGAGGGAGTTTGGTTAATAAATACTAGGTTATGAGAAATATACTATTATTCATTGGTACCTTGTTAAAAGAAAAAAATGTGAAACAAACTTGCAAAAAATGTATTTTTCAAGACCAACACTGACTGGACCTTCTTGCATAAATTGAGAAGGAGACACCAATCCCTTCTGGACCCCCTTTTTCCCCTACTCTAGGCAGCTGACGTCACTCTGAGCTCAGAAGCCGAAGCAGCTGCGGCCATCTTAACTATGGGCAAGAAGGCCCCTCCCTAGCCCAGGTCATTGAAAAAGCAACAAAAGACAACTTCGAGGCAGAACCAACCAGGTCAAAAATACATAGACGTATGAGCTATTAAAATGCTTTTCTCTACCACGAAAAGAAGTTCGGGCGCTGCCATACTTACTCAGGGCGCCAGCATTTCCTGGCTCCATGACCACAGAGTTGCGTAACCGCCGTTTCTCACCGTCCTAGAGCGTCTCCTCCTTCCATCCTCCGATTCCTCCGCGCCCCTCCCTGGAGCGGAGGACCTCTTGGTCCCGGTCTTAAATACTGGAAAAGGCCGGGCCTGAACCCAGAACCCAGAACCCAGAAGGAAGAGGTTACAAGATGTGGGCTTACAGATCCCTCTTGCCTGATTCTCTCCCATTCTGCCCCCATGGTGACTCGGCTTACCGCGATTCCTTCCTCATCAGTTTCCCTTGCCAAACTCCTCCAGTGGCCTCCAAGGACCTCTAGAGGCCTTCAGGGGTCACAACCTACTAGGCTCCTTCAAAGCAGATTTCCACCTACAAATGAACTATCCCATTGAAAACTCCAAATTTAGCCTTGTCCTTCAATGCCCACAAGTGCTATCTCCAAAAACTTCCTGGAGCCCTTCTGCCCCATGCTAAATGCCTCTGAGTCTTACCTCACTACAGTCCCGAACACAATCTGTACAGAAAGTTAGAAAACCTGTGTAAGTGCAAGTCCTACCTGCTCTAGCTTCCATAGACTTAGAACAGCAACTCTTATCTTGGTTCAACAATGTGTCCTACCACAGAACATCATTCCTAGCAAGTCTCCCTGCCTTGCTGGTACTGGGGCTTCAACTCAGGGTTTAGGTGCTGTCCCTTCTGCTCAAGATTGGTGCTCTACCACTTGAGCCACAGCTCCACTTCTAACTTTCCTGCCCAGTCTGGTTTTGAACAGCAATCTTCAGGCAGCTAGCATCACAGGCATAAGTCACCAACACTCAGTTTACCAGTACAGTTTAAGAAAATAAGTATAAGGCTAGGATATAGCTCAGTGGCATAGCACTTGCCTAGCAAACAAGGTTCTGAGTTTGATAGCCAATACCAAAAAAGAAAAAGACCAAAAAAATTGTTACAAAAGAAAATGAAGTCTGGAATGTGGTAGAGTATTTGCCTAGCATACATGAAGCACTGGGTTTGATTCCTCAGTACCACATAAACAGAAAAAGCCAGAAGTGGTGCTGTGGCTCAAGTGGTAGAGTGCTAGCCTTGAGCACAGAGAGGCTCAGGGACAGTGCCCAGGTCTTGAGTTCAAGCCCCAGTATTGGCCAAAAGAAAAAGAAAGAAAATGAGTGTATAGGTAATTTAAGGGTAGTTTGTTTAGTTTCTTTTCTTTTTCTTTCTTTTTTATTTTTTTTTGGTCAGCCGTGGGGCTTGAACTCTGGGCCTGGGCGCTGTCCTTCACCTCTTCAGCTCAAGGCGAGCGCTCTACCACTTGAGCTACAGCGCCATTTCCAGTTTTCTGGTGGTTTATTGGAGATAGGAGTCTCACGGTCTCTCCTGCCCGGGCTGGCTTTGAACCGTGATCCTCAGATCTCAGCCTCCTGAGTAACTAGGATTACAGGCGTGAGCCACCAGCACCTGGCCTTTCTTTTCTTTTCTTTTCTTTTTTTTTTTTTGCCAGTCATGGGCCTTGAACTCTGGGCCTGGGTGCTGTCTCTCAGCTCTTTTCTTTAGCTCAAGGCTAGCACTCTACCACTTGAGCCACAGCACCACTTCTGGCTTTTTTCTGCTTATGTGGTGCTGAGGAATCGAACCTAGGGCCTCATGCATGCAAGGCAAGCACTCTACCACTGAGCCACCTTCCCAGTCTCTCTTTTCTTTTCTTTTTTTTTTCTATATATGCCTGGAACTCTAGATCTTCCTGCCTCAGTTTCTAGAGTGCTGGGATTACAGGTAAGTGCCTCAGGCACTAGGATTCCTCTCCTCAAGGTTTTTTTGTTTTTGTTTCCTCCCTCCTCTGGTGTGATTAACTATTTGCGCAGCTTTCCTAGAAGCTCGGAACAGCTGTAGGGTGTCAGACTGTAGCCTAAAGGGAGCCTTTGCCAGGAGGCAGAGATAGAGACGTCTGGTAAACACTGCACCTGCAGTAGCAATGAAGTTCTTTCCAGGAAGTGAGCCTTGCAAATGGGGTGACTGATTGAACCAGCCCAAGAAAATGACCAAGTCTTCTTCCTGGGACAGGATAGGTTTGAAGACATGTGGGAGGAAGGTTTTAGGAGGTAGATATGGTGATATTTGAGATCAAGATCTTGGTCAGGGGGATGCTGAGGGAAAGTGATCACGGAAGTGGCCGTGTGGCTCACGTGGTAGAGCACTTGCCTTGAGGGACAGGGCCCAGGCCCAGAGTTCAAGCCCCACGACCAAAAACAGAAAAGAAAAGTGATCTTCCCTTTCTCCCCTGCCTCAGGAATTCAGGGCCTCACATAGGCTAAGCAACTGCTTAAGTTGCTACCCTCGAGTCTTTAAGAGTTCAGTTTGAATCTAACCAAATCCTGTGATTGTGAGGCATCCAGCAGAGAAACAGCAGGACCTGTGCTAGTGGTGAGAGGTAGGTCAGCTTGTAAAAAAATGGTTTCTGTCCTTTCTCAGAGTCTCCCCTACCCTCAAACATAGATACAAATGAAAAAAATTTCTTGTGTCACTGGTTTTTGTTTTTGTCCCCAACACTGAGAAATGATTGCTGTCACCCAGTACTTTTTTTTTTTTTTTGCCGGTTGTGGGACTTGAACTCTGGGTCTGGGAGTGTTAGGTTTTTAAAAAGAGGTCGCCGAGTAAGAACTGCACCACGCACGTGGTATTCAGGTAAGGGGTGGGTTTATTCAGTAGACCTGCTGGGAGCAGGCAAGGTTGACACTCCACACGGCTGGCAAAAGAGCGAGAGCAGAGAGAGAGAGAGAGAGAGAGAGAGCAGAGAGAGCAGAGAGCTAGAAAAGAGCAGAGAGAGAGCAGAGAGGAACAGAGCAGCCAGCGAGTCTGGGCCTGGGCTAGCCCTTATCTAGGGTATGGGCGGAGAAAGGTGTGGCCACATCAAATTCAGATGTGACCTCAGCGGATGCAGATGTGACCTCTTCCAGGTGTCCCAGTAGCCTAGGTAACGCAGGTACTGGGTGGAGACTTTGCTGCGAGGAGGGTGGAGTCTGCTAGCCATCTAGGAGCGGACCTTACAGGGAGCTGTTCCTCAGCTCTTCAGCTCAAGGTTAGTGCTCTACCACTTGAGCCACAGTGCCACTTCTGGCTTTTTCCGCTTATGTGGTGCTGAGGAATCGAACGCATGGCCTCATGCATGCAAGGTAAGCACTCTACCACTGAGCACCTTCCCAGCCCCACCCAGTTTTTTAAGATAATGAACAAATTGAGTGTAGTGATGTGTACCTGTAATCCCAGCATTCAAGAGTCTGAGGCAAGCCAGGCACTGATGGTTCCTGCCTGCAATCCTAGCTACTCAAGAGGTTGAGATCTGAGGATCACAGTTCAAAGTCAGCCCAGGCAGGAGAGTCTGTGAAAGTCTTTTTTTTTTTTTTTTTGGTGAGACTCATCTCCAATGAATCACAGAAAAAAACTGGAAGTGGAGCTGTGGCTCAAGTGGTAGAATGCTAGCCTTGAGCAAAAAGGAGTCCAGGGACAGTGCCCAGGCCCAGAGATAAAGCCCCAGGACTGGCAAAAACAAAAGAAAAAAGAAAAAAAAAAACAACAGAAGAAAAAAGGAGGCTGGGCAAGAAGAGGATGAGTTCAAGGCCTGACTGGGCTTCATAGACCCTCTCAAAAACAATTTCAAAATATAAATTTAAAAAAAAAGGGGAGGGGCTGGGAAGGTGGCTCAGTGGTAGAGCGCTTGCCTTGCATGTTTGAGGTCCTGGGTTCGATTCCTCAGCACCACATAAGCAGAAAAGGCTGGAAGTGGCGGTGTGGCTCAAGTGGTAGAGCGCTAGCCTTGAGCTGAAGAGCTGAGGAACAGTGCCCAGGCCCAGAGTTCAGGCCCCACGACCGACAAACAATAAAAAGTAAGAAAATATAAAAAAATGAGGGAAGAGCAAGAGGGCAATGGACTGGGGCTGGAGTATAAATTCGCGGAGGGGCCCTCTCTTCCAAGGGGGCTCTCCTGAGCCGGAGCCCGAGCCTGAGCCGGACTGGGGGGTGCAGCTCCGCCTCCCGCGCTCCGAGGCGTCGTAGCCCCCCCTGGCTCAGTGGCCGCGCAGCGGGTTCTCAGACTGGCACTTGTAGCTGCCGCGGCCATTTTGGTTGAGGGCACGGAGACAAAGCGGCTCACGAGCCCCGGAGTGGCAGCGCGCCGAGCACGACTAACGTCAGGGCAAAGTTCGGGGGATGCCGGATCGCCGCCTTCTTTAGGAAGGCCTCTTCCGGTTCTGAGGTTGTGTCCTCCGCCCTCGGCTCTGGATTTTCCTCACTCTCGTGGGCCCTCCAGAGGCTGCTTCCAGCCTCTCCTCAGGCCTCGTGCCAGGCCGTCGGGCCGGGCTGGGAGGGGTTCTTGAGCGCCGGGCGCCGCCCTGGAACCGCACACCCGGGCCGGGGAGGGGGCGGCGGCGGCCGGCCGGGTCCCATGGCGCCGCCTCTGGCCCCGATCCCCACCCGAGAGCCGAGCGGAGCCGCTCCCGCGTGCCGGAAGCCCGGGGCCGTGAGCTTCGCGGACGTGGCCGTGTACTTCTCCCCCGAGGAGTGGGGGTGTCTGCGCCCCGCACAGAGGGCCCTGTACCGCGACGTGATGCGGGAGACCTACGGTCTCCTGGGCGCGCTCGGTGAGGCCCGGCCCGGCCGCCCGAGCCCACGCCCCCCGCGCCCGAGTCCTGGGCCCGCGTCCCCCCACGCGCTGGGTCCTGGGCCCGCGCCCCCCCACGCGCTGGGTCCTGGGCCCGCGCCCCCCCACGCGCTGGGTCCTGGGCCCACGCCCCCCCCACGCGCTGGGTCCTGGGCCCACGCCCCCCCCTCCCACACCCCGCGTCCTGGGCCCAGGAGCCTCCATGCCCTGGGTGCTGCACGTCGAGTGCGGGCAGCCTCATGGCAGCGTGGGTTTTGCGTTCTTTTCTGCAGGCAAAGGAGGCACCAAGCCAGCGCTCATCTCCTGGGTAGAGGAAGAGGCTGAACTGTGGGGTTTGGATGCCCAGGATCCGGAGGTGGCCAGGTGTCAGGCGGGCACAGCCCCAGGTGAAGTATGGTTTCCTCGTGGGGGCTTGTCTGCCTCCTCTCTGAATTGCTTTCTCAGCGAAGGCCACTTGTGCCCGGCCGCTGTCCAGCTCCTGTAGTTCAGTCTAGAAGGGAGCTGTGATTTCAGGTGCTGCTGCCGTGCGAGAACTTGTAGATCTCTGCTCTGAGCACTTCAGTGTGTCACTGAGCTCCGCATCGTTACTCTGCCTCTTCTACCACCTCCGTTCTCTGATTCCATTGGTTTCTTTAGTTTTTCCTGTCAACCTTTGCAGTGTCCAGGTCCCAGTGGATCAGGCAGTGCCAGCCACAGCCATGCCTTGTGTGTGTGTGTGTGTGTGCTGGTCCTTGGCCTTGAACACAGGACCTGACTGCTGTCTCTGAGCTTTTGTGCTCAAGGTGAGTGTTCTACCACTTGAGCTACAGCTCCACTTCTGACATTTTGGTGGTTATTGGAGATAGTATCTCAGCTGGGTACCAGTGGCTTATGCCTGTAATCCTAGCTACTCAGGAGGCTGAGATCTGAGGATTGCCGTTCAAAGCCAGCCCATGCAGGAACATCCATGAGACACTTATCTCCAGTTAACCATCAGAAAACCAGAAGTGGCACTGTGGCTCAAGTGGTATAGTGCTGGCTTTGAGCTGAAGAGCTTAAGGACAGCACCCAGGCCCAGAGTTCAAGCCTAATGTCCGTGTGTGTGTGTGTGTGTGTGTGTGTGTGTGTGTGGTGAAAGAGTCTCACAGACTTTCCTGCTCAGGCTGGTTTTGATCCACAGTCCTCAGATTTCAGCTTTGTGAATAGCTAGGATCACAGGCAGGAAACACTGGTGGCTCAGGCATGCCTTTTATTATGCCATTCTTGCTTTCTGCAACATTGATTCACCCTGAATGATCTGGCTTAGACACTATCACACACTGCCACTCATTGCGTGATCCAACACAACTTCACACCCCGCCCCCCCCCCCAAGGAGCAGCCTTGGGGCCCAGAGGTGGTTATGTCTGGGAGGCCTGTCATTGATAAGGGGTGTGGAGTTCGTGGACCAGGCTACACCAGAGTCTGAGTGTACCTCCTATTGCTTAGCAGATTCCAGAAACAAGGAAGAGAAGCGAGGAAGGGAGCCAGTGGAAGCGCTGCAGGAGACAGTTTCTACTGACCCTGGGCCACGTGGGATGCAGGGTCTGGGACTCCCTTCTGCTGGACTCCCTCAGGGCTTGGAGGCAGTAGCCAAAGCACCTCACCGCGGTCGTCCCCCACTCCGAGCCCACCCCTCTGTCCCCCGAGCAGACCAGCGTCATGGCTGCTATGTGTGTGGCAAGAGTTTCGCCTGGCGCTCCACACTAGTAGAGCACCTCTATACCCACACCGGAGAGAAGCCCTTCCACTGTCCTGACTGCAACAAGGGCTTTGGCCGGGCCTCCTCCCTGAGCAAGCACCGGGCCATCCACCGAGGCGACCGGCCCCACCGCTGCCCTGACTGTGGCCGGGCCTTCACGCAGCGCTCCGCCCTCAACACGCACCTGCGGGTCCACACTGGCGAGAAGCCCTACTGCTGCGCTGACTGTGGCCGCTGCTTCAGCCAGAGCTCCGCCCTCCACCAGCACCAGCGGGTGCACAGCGGCTTGACCCCCTTCCCTTGTGCCGACTGCGGCCGAGCCTTTGCCCATGCGTCGGACCTCAGGCGGCACATGCGCACTCACACCGGCGAAAAGCCCTACCCCTGCCCAGACTGTGGACGCTGCTTCCGCCAGAGTTCAGAAATGGCAGCCCACAGGCGGACCCACAGTGGCGAGCGCCCTTATCCCTGTCCTCAGTGTGGCAGATGCTTTGGCCAGAAGTCAGCCATGTCCAAGCATCAGTGGGTCCATCGCCCTGGAGCTGGGACCCGCGGGAGCCGAGGATCTAGCGGGTTCCCTGGGCCACTGGCCCCTGACCCGGGAGACCTGGACCCACCTGTGGGTTTCCAGCACTATCCAGAGATATTCCAGGAATGTAGGGCATGGCCTTAAAAGGAGGGGGGAGGGAGTAGAGATCTAGACATTGCCTGAAGTCCTACACGGGCACAGAGTCATGAGCCTGTATGACTGACTTCCAGGGAGATTACAGAATTTCTATCAAGAGCTGGTGGTGGGGACTGTGGCCCAAGCTCTAGGAGCTGTCACTGCAACACAGAGGTGACCCGAGAAACCCTGCTAGAACTTCACTTGGGAGGCAGCACAGTTTCTCCATTCAGAGGTGGGAAAGCAAATTGAGGCAAATTGTTTGACCAGTTACCCAGTTGGGAAGTTCAAACGAATGGCTCTATTAGAACTGGGCCTTTGGCTGCCTATACTTAGATCCTTCCAGGCAACATTGTCAAAATTTAAAAATTGGAGTATTTCACACAAAAATCTCAAGTTTCTGCTTTCTCCTGAAAACAGATTGGGAGGCAGATGCCAGTGGCTAACACCTGTAATCCCAGCTACTCAGGAGGCTGAAATCTGAGGATTGAGGCAGACATAGCTAAAAGATTCCTATCTCCAATTAAGCAGTAAAAAGAAGTGGAGGTATGGCTCAAGTGGCAGAGTAAAAAATTGATCAAGAGTGTGAGACCCTGAGTTCAAGTCCCAGTACTGGTACAAGAAAAAAAAAAAGGCAGTTTGAGTTTTTATAAAATTACAGCTGATGGCTGAAGCCAAATGAGCTCACTTTCACCTCGGCCCTGCCCAGGACTGTACATCAGCTCCTGACCAAGTTTCAGTTGCATTTTAAAGAACAAAGAAGTGAGCAACATTTTATATTCCCTTCATGAGTCATGGTGTCATTATACAGTATCTTCAACTGGCTAGCCTCTTAATCTCTCAAATTCTGGGATTACAGGTGTGCACCATTACTCTTTTTTTTTTTTTAAGTTAGTTTTGTTTTGTTTTGTTTTGGTCAGTCATGGGGCCTGAACTCTGGGCCTAAGCATTGTCCCTCACCTCTTCAGCTCAAGGTTAGTGCTCTACCACTCGAGCCATAGCGCCACTTCTGCCTTTTTCTGCTTATGTGGTGCTGAAGAATTGAACCCAGGGCCTCATGCATGCAAGGCAAGCACTCTACCACTGAGCCACCTTCCCAGCCCTTTATTTATTTTTTTGGTTGGTCATGGGGTTTGAACTCTGGGCTTGGGCGCTGTCCCTGTGCTCTTCAGCTCAAGGCGAGCACTCTACCGCCTGAGCCATAGCCATAGTGGTTTATTGGAAATAAGAGTTTCTCGGACTTTCCTTCCCAGGCTGGCTTTGAACTGAGATCCTCAGATCTCAGCCTCTTGAGTAGCTAGGATTACAGGCATGAGCCACCGGCGCCTGGCTTTTTTTTTTTTTAAATGTCTGTTGTGGGGCTTGAACTCTGGGCCTGGATGGTGTCCCTCAGCTCTTCAGCTCAAGGCTAGCTTTCTACCGCTTGAGTCACAGCACCACTTCTGGTTTTCTAGTGGTTTATTGGAGATGAGAGTCTTACTGACTTTCCTGTCTAAGCTGGTTTTGAACGGCGATCCTCAGATTTCAGCCTCCTGAGTAGCTAGGATTACAGGCGTGAGCCACCGGCACCCAGCCAGTGGATTTCTTAAGCCCATGTTTCTGATAGAACAGAACAGGCCTTCTTCAATGTGTTTTTCTCCCGACCCCCACATCTGTCTGCAGGGCTCCTGGTGTGAGGAGAGCTTGTAGGTGATGGGATGCAGGAGGGAAGTAAAAGCCAGCTTTGTTTCAGCTTTGTATCTCGGAGCTTTTGTAGCACTGTCTTGTTTATCAGCTCATCTCACCCTCATAACTGCCTGGGGAAAGCAGCAATTTGCCAGCAGAAGACAGTCCAGTCCAGAGGAGGCAGGCAGGGTGGAATCATCCAAACCAATCCAAGCGACACACCTGCTGCGAGTCAGCGTCATGCTCAGCTGGCAGTAGCTCTTGCTTTTGGAAGGAAGGCTCTGAAAATGTCCTCTAGTCTGCTGGGGGCCTTCTCTGGAGAGTGCTAGGGTCCAGGCCTGTTAGAGATCCAACCAGGGGAGTTGCCTGTGGGATTTGAACCAGAGAAGATCCTAGATTTCCCATCCTTTTGTAATTAGGGGCATAGACCAGGGGAGGCTACACAATTTTCCCAAGGTCATGTACACTGAAATTCTAGGGATTAGGAAGTGGCCCTGTGGCTCAAGTGGTAGAGTGCTAGCCTTGAGCTGAAGAGCACTGTCCAGGCCCAGAGTTCAAGCCCCATGACTGACCCCCCCCCAAAAAAAAAAAAATTCTAGGATTTGGCCAATCGCTGGTGGCTCATGGCTATAATCCTAGCTACTCAGGAGGCTGAGATACGAGGAACATAGTTCAAAGCCAGCCAGGGCAAGAGAGTCCATGAGACATCTCCAATTAACCACCAGAAATCTGGAAGTGGTGTTGTGGCTCAAAGTGGGAGAGACTAGCCTTGAGCAAAAAAGCTCAGGGACAGCACCCAGTCCCTGAGTTCAAGCCCAACCACTGACCCTCCCCCCCCAAAAAAAATTCTAGGGTTTAAACACAGGTTTTCAGTGTTGCTTAAGCTGGTGCTAAGTTCTTGGGTTCAAGAGGTCCTTCTGCTTCAGCCTCCCAAGTGGCTGGATCTGCAGGTGTGTGGCAGAGTATTTTCTTCACATCACTTGTGAGTTCTTTTCCAGCCTTGGAGCCGGGGTTCTGGAGGTGTCTGCCGGCTTTCTGTGAATACACAAGATACCGACCCTGGACTGGGACAGTGCCCATCCAAGGGAAAAGCCAGCCTGAGAACTGCAGACCAAACAGAAAGAAATCTTGCACCAGTTGTGTGGCTCAAGTAGAGTACTTGCCCAGTGAGTGTGAAGCCAAACTTTAGCTCCCAGTATATATTTAAAAAAAAAAAAAAAAAAACGAAATACACATCTTCACTCCAGGTATCCACCATCATGAACAAGGACCATTCTTTTTCCAAGTTTGGTCAGACTTCCTTTCCATCACCTTACACCTCCATTCACCTTTGACCATGAATTCCTTTGTGATCAGAGTTCCACTTTGAGGAGGTGATGGATCAGCCAGCCAGAGCAGTCTGTCTTGCCCTGGTCAGAGGAGATGGCACCTTGGAAGCATGGTGGTCTTTATCCTCTGCTGACTTGTGTATGCTTGGCTATTCACCCAACTTTCACCCTGTGTGTCTGGCTTTCCTTTGGGAGGAAGAAGTCCTATTTGCCAACCTGAAAAACCTTTTGTAGTTTGTTGGCCATGCTGGTGTGTGTGTGTGTGGAACCCAGAGCCTTTCACATGCTAGGCAAGCACTCCCCAGCTGCATCCCCAGCTCCTGGACAACTTCGTAAGAGGCAGGAAATGAAATGATGCTCGGGAGAAGCAATGAAGAGATTTTCATCGAACCCTCCAAGTTCACCCTCAGTTTTTCTCTGGAAGACTGACTTATGTGCCACCTGTCACTCGAAGGCACATGGAGGTGAGGCGGTGCCGTGGCAGTCGGTGCTGCCTTTACACTAATTTACAGCAGACACCTGGGCAACTACCCAGGGATCAAGGGCTGCCTGGGGGAAGCCCAGCTTGAAACACTGGTTTTCAGCTCAGGCTCCAGCCAGATGTGGCCTCTGCCCCTCAGCTTGCCAATTAAAGGTGCCAAAATTACTGTTTAAAACTGAAATGCTTTGAAGTTTGCAAGGCTTGCCCAGGGCCCAGAAACCAGACCTAACTCCTCTTGGCTCTTACTCAAATCTCCATGATTCAATCAGTCTTTAAGCTTCAGCCCCACTCCATTCTTAGCTATTCACTTCTTGACATGAGTACTTCTGCCAAAGGCAAGGCTCTCTTTTCTGTCTGCTGTAACAGGTCTTTGAGACTCAGCCACAGATGCAATGTCCAAATGGACATCCACAATGAAAAGGCCATCACCACATTGCTCATTGCTAGTTTTACTAGGCCACTTAAAGGGAAGGTAAAAATTTAATTGAAATAAAAAGGTATCAACTTTCACTCTAAAACCCTCTAAAATTATTTGATAGCTTTGTATGTCTTTCTAGGAATAGGATACACATAACACATATAAGCTAAACTGAAGACTCTAGGCCAGTACAACTCCCTGTATTTGTGGAAGATTGGTTCCAGGACCCTGTGGATATTAAAAATCCTCTGAAGTACTGGGCACCAGTGGCTTGCACCTCTAATACTAGCTACTCAGGAAGCTGAGATCTGGACAATGTTTTAGGATAAACAGACATTGTGCATTTTTCTTTATGACATTTAATGCAACGTCTTAATATGTAGCCTAGGCTAATTTTGAACTCAGCTTCCCAAGTGCTGGGATTACCGGTATTGTGCTTGGCAGGTAAACTCTACTGAAATAATGTCTCTCCATTCTTTTACCACTTGGCATACTCCAAATTATTTTTCTCATTTCAGTAGAATGAAGATACCATCTTTTCTCCCAGCCAGCTTCTCTTCATTTGTTTGGTTAGGCAACAAGAAAACACACAATTCAAGGCTGCTACATCACACACACAGAAGTTGGCTCATTAATGGTCAGGAATGCTACCAAACTTGTTTTGGAATGAAGGATAGGAAAAGAACAAGATTGGATGATTAAGTTGTCTTTCGAGGGTCACTTTCTCTGTCATTCAAGACTGCACCTGGGGCAGTGTTCTCGGGTTCCCTTCCTCTACAAGCCATCATTCAAGCTAGACAGGACGGGAGAAGAGTTCCTGGATACCTTTAGGTCCAGATGCTTCTCTCTGTTCTGCTCTCCTCTTCTTTTACCTTCCCCAGCAAGTGAATTCTGTTTCACAGCGAGGAAATCCAGGAGCCAGAGATGGAATTAAACTCAGGCTTTCGGGAAGATTGGGGGGGGGGGGGGCGGAGGAGAGAGAAGCGAGCTAAAAGAGAACGATCACTGGAAGGAGGAGGTGCGGGGAGGAAGCGGGGGAAGAAGGGTCACTCGGATCCCTTGGCTTTTATTCTTCAGAGATACATAATGCAGGGCAAGCGGGCGCGGGAAAAGTTTTGAGAGCACCGGCCGAGCTCGCAGAGAGATGCCTGTCACTTCCGTCCTCCTCCCTTCCACAGACCCTTCAGGCGCGGAGAGGTGGAACCAGCCTGAGCGCCCTCAGCCAATCAGAAAGGTGCCTCGCGTTCCCTGGCGACCGTTAACGCCAGGCCGTCCGTGGAGGAGAGGCCTGTAGTCCCATTGGCCAATCGCTGATCTCACTGGCAAGTAGGGGCGGGGCCTCTGGAAATGAGGCGGGACTGTCTCCTTGGCAACGGTCCCAGCCCTCCGGGGTGGGGGGAGTCTGGGAGGTGCTGGGAGGGGAGGTGCGGGAGTCGGGGTTCTCAGGTGTTAGGGAGTTCAGCCACGGGGTTCCGGACCCTAAAGCCTCCATTGGGCCAAAGGGGGTCCGCCAAGGTTCCCGAGGAGCGGCCGGAGCTGACCTGCAGGCTCGGGAGGGGAGGGCGGGAGGGGAGGGAGACGCCGCCCCCACTGGCGCCGGGAAACGTCGCTCGTGCCCGCTGACCTTGGTCTCGCTTGTCGCCTCGCCCTTGGCCTCGCGCATAGACGGACACTGGGTCCGAGAAGTCAGCAGACGCGCCCTTGCATAGAAGGAGACCCGGGACACAGGCACGCAGACTGGTCCAGGCCCCTTCCCCCCACGTCTGCTCTGGGGCGCCGGGTCCCCCCCCTACCCCAGCGCCGGGGCCATCCAGTCCAGGGTTAATGCCAACGAGTTTCCACCTCCAGCCGCTCCTAGAGAGGCCGCGGCGCGAGCCAGCGGGGGGACCTGGCCTCGGACGGACACTTCCTGTGAAGGGGGAGGGGGTCGGAGCGCCGCGGCCCAGCCCGAGGTTGAGGGGCGAGACGGCGGGGTCTCGGGCTGGGAGCGGTGGCCGAGGGCGCCAGGGCGAGTGGTGAGGCCCCTCACCTCCGAGCCCACGACGCGTGGGGACCCGTGCGGGCCGCAGGGCGAGCCGAGACCTTGGGAGGGGGGCGGGGCCGCGGGCAGGGGAGGGGCCGGCGGGCCGGAGAGGCCCGGGGTCAAGACGTCCGGCCTCGGGGGCCCGGGGCTGGGCAGCCGGGTCTCCCGGACGGCGCCGAGCGGGGCGAGTGGCGAGGGCTCCGATCTCAAGGCACCCCGGCTGGGTCGCAGGATCGTCCGCCATCGCCACCGCCGCTGCACCGGGAGCTGGCTGGGATGGAGCGGGAGGAGTCGCCGTGGGGCCTCGAGCCTCGGGATGTGCAAAGTCCTGACGAAATGGGGAGCCCCGAAGGGTCCCTCAAAGGTGAGGGACTGCCCCTCCGGGAAGTGTACCTGGGCCCGGGATAAGGGACTGTAGTCCGTGGGAGAGCAGGGGCGGGGTGGGGGTGGGGGCTTGGCCATTTGGGAGGAGGGCTGGGTGTTCTGGATCTGGGGAGAAGTGGGGATTTCAGCACCTGCTCAAGGGCCCATGGCTCTGTGTGTGTGTGTGTGGGGGGGGGGGGTGGGATCCAGAAGAGGTTTGTGGCAACTAATGGATCAAATGATCTTCCGGACACCCATAAATTCTGGGTTTTGTGTAATTCTTTGATCCTGCAGGCAACACGAGTGAGAATGAGGAAGAGGAAATTTCTCAGCAAGAAGGCAATGGGGACTATGAAGTTGAAGAAATACCTTTTGGCCTTGAACCCCAAAGCCCTGGGTTTGAGCCGCTAAGCCCAGAAATTGAATCCCAAAGCCCCAGGTTTGAGCCTGAAAGCCCAGGGTTTGAGTCCCGAAGCCCTGGGTTTGTGCCCCCAAGCCCTGAGTTTGCACCCAGAAGCCCTGAATCAGATCCTCAGAGTCCAGAGTTTGAATCCCAGAGCCCTAGGTATGAACCCCAAAGCCCTGGCTATGATCCCAAGAGCCCAGGCTATGAACCCAGGAGCCCAGGTTATGAGTCCCAAAGCCCTGAATTTGGTTCTCAAAGCCCCAGGTATAAATCTCAGGGGCTGGGACATGAATCCCAAAACTCTGGAGATGAACCTCCGACTCCTGAGTTAAAAATTCAAAACCCTGAACTTGAAGCTCAGAGTTCTAAATTCCAGGAAGGTACTGAGATACTTCTGAATCCTGAGGAAAAGAATCCCTTAAGCATCCCCTTAGGAGTTCACCCCCTGGACTCCTTTACTCAGGGGTTTGGGGAGCAGCCCACAGGAGCTCTATCCCTAGGGCCACCTTTTGAGATGCCTACAGGGACCCTGTTGTCGACGCCCCAGTTTGAGATGCTTCAGAACCCCCTGGGTCTGACAGGGACCCTCCGGGGTCCAGGGCGGCGGGGTGGCCGGTCCAGGGGTGGGCAGGGCCCTCGGCCTAACATCTGCGGTATCTGCGGGAAGAGCTTCGGCCGGGGCTCCACCCTGATCCAACACCAGCGCATCCACACGGGGGAGAAGCCTTACAAGTGCGAGGTGTGCAGCAAGGCCTTCTCCCAGAGCTCCGACCTCATCAAACACCAGCGCACACACACCGGCGAGCGGCCCTACAAGTGTCCCCGCTGCGGCAAGGCCTTCGCCGACAGCTCTTACCTGCTGCGACACCAGCGCACCCACTCTGGCCAGAAGCCCTACAAGTGCCCGCACTGTGGCAAGGCCTTTGGCGACAGCTCCTACCTCCTGCGACACCAGCGCACCCACAGCCACGAGCGGCCCTACAGCTGCCCCGAGTGCGGCAAGTGCTACAGCCAGAACTCGTCCCTGCGAAGCCACCAGCGGGTGCACACCGGGCAGCGGCCCTTCAGCTGTGGCATCTGCGGCAAGAGCTTCTCGCAGCGGTCGGCGCTCATCCCCCACGCCCGCAGCCACGCCCGCGAGAAGCCTTTCAAGTGCCCGGAGTGCGGCAAGCGCTTCGGCCAGAGCTCGGTGCTGGCCATCCACGCCCGCACCCACCTGCCAGGCCGCACCTACAGCTGCCCCGACTGTGGCAAGACCTTCAACCGCTCGTCCACGCTCATCCAGCACCAGCGATCGCACACGGGCGAGCGGCCCTACCGCTGCGCCGTGTGCGGCAAGGGCTTCTGCCGCTCGTCCACGCTGCTGCAGCACCACCGCGTCCACAGCGGCGAGCGGCCCTACAAGTGCGACGACTGCGGCAAGGCCTTCTCGCAGAGCTCCGACCTCATCCGCCACCAGCGGACCCACGCGGCCGGCCGCCGCTGAGCCGTGGCCCCCGGCCAGCCAGGACCAGCCGGAGGAACCTTCTAGCTCCAGAGGGGCCAGCGTGCACGAAGTTCCAGGCGCCGGAGACGAATGGGGAAATGGGCTATGAAGAGAGGGTCGAGGGCGCCCACGGGGGGCAGCAGGAAGTCCGGGGAGAGACCCAGAAAGGGCGAGCGGAGAGCAGGCTGGGCAGCAGGCCACTCCCCGGTGGGCGCCTGGCTCGGCAAAGGCTAGGCGGGGAGGGGGGAGGGGAGGGGAGGCTTCCTTAGAGTTGGGTAGCTTAGATTGGTAGCTGCGGAGACCCTGGTTGCGTCAGGAAGGGGTAGAAGGGTAGGTAGGGCGGGGAGCAGGGCCTGGGCCTCAGTGCCAAACCCCAGCCTGCCTTGTCTTCTTGGGCTTGGGAGCCCCTGCGTTTGAGTTCAATAAAAAAAACTTTTATGTGGTGAAAGAGACTTGTCCTTCAAATGTGTGTGTACACAGTGCCCTGGGCAGTGGGAGAGGCTAGTCAGGGCTGGACAGCCAGGGGGGCCCTGGGGCCTTGTCCGGGGAGTGCTTTTATGTTGGGGGTTTCATCCGAATGCCATCTGATGTTCAGGAGATGCCATTGCCCATTTACAAGCTGCAGAGGCACCAGGTCGGGGGAATGCTCAGCGTGATGCGCTCTGTTCTCTTCACAGAGGGTCTGTCTTTGGCCAGAAATCACTCCCGATTCCCAGGCTCAAGTCTAGTCTGCTTTCCAGCTGCCCCACGTGTGCAGCCCTCTTCTTCAGGCTCTGACAACAGAGTGGGTGTCTGCAGGTCCACCCCACCCAAAGCAGGTATCTGACCTGCCATGCACACTGCTTCAGACCCCATGACCTTCCCTCAGGTATCTGACCTGCCATGCACACTGCTTCAGACCCCATGACCTTCCCTCAGGTATCTGACCTGGTGTACACACTGCTTCAGACCCCATGACCTTCCTGCAGGCTGGCCCTGATTTGTCACAGCCCTGTCCTTTGGGACCACCATAGTTTGTAAAACTACACAAAACCCAGACTTTTTCTTGTGGGGAATGCAGGGGGAAATTAGTGCCTTCAATGAGTCTAGAGGCTTCTGGGGGATTCTGGAGTGTGGCCTCTTGACCTTTGCTGAGGACAGGCACTTGGGTGTCATTTGCTGTTGGGCACAGCTTGAGGCATCTCCTAAGGGCTGATGGTGCCCCTGCAGTTCATTTCACAGAGAAGGAAAATGAAGGGCACAGAGCCAAGTGACTCTCAAAGTCACTGTGTGACTAAGAGGCAGATGTGACATTGAGGTCACATCTACCTGGCTCCACCTCTCCCCAGAGCTTGGCAAATAGGCCCCGTGTAAGTCTCTTGGGTCTCTGTATCCTGATGGCACTCCCAGCTCACACCCAGCCTCGGGGCCTTGTAACTGGGAATGAGCAAATAAGTAACCTCTGAGAGAAGGCAACCCAGCTAGCCGGGATCTGCCAGAGAGACCTAATGAACACGTTCAATTCATTTGCTTGGTTTTCAGACTTTAAGATATTTTTGAAAACAAAACAACTATTGTTTAAGTCTTTTAGAGACCTTTATGAGTATCATGAGGTTTTTGTTTTTAATTTTTGAGTCAGGCAGAGTTGATGGGTTATCTGGTCCGGCTCTGAACTTGGCTCAAGCGATCCTCCTGCCTGAGCTTCCTGAGGATTAAACAGTAGGTATGTGCTGCTGTCCCTGACTGATGCAGATTTTTGTTTTTGGTATGGATATTCTATTATAAATAACCAGGATTTTCACATTTAAGATAGTTTTTTTTTTTTTTTGTTGGTCGTGGGGCCTGAACTCTGGGCCTGGGTGCTTGACTGCCTGATATGGTGCACTTTTTGAGCGAGGCATAGTGGTGCACACCTGTAATCCTAGCATTCAAAGGCTCAAGCAGAAGGATTAGGAAGCTGAGATCATCCTGGGTTACTTAGGGGGCTGTCTCAACACACACCCCTCTGGGAAAGTGGCTTCACTTCTTCCCTCCTGATGTCTTGCCTATGAGCCAGCCCCATAGTGTCTTTTTTTTTGGTGTCCGGTCGTGGGGCCTGAACTCTGGGCCTGGGCGCTGTCCCTCAGCTCTTCAGCTCAAGGCTAGTGCTCTACCACTTGAGCCACAGCGCCATTTCCGGCTTTTTTCTTATGTGGTGCTGAGGAATCGAACCCAGGGCCTCAGGCATGCAAAGCAAGCGCTCTACCACTGAGCCAACTTCCCAGCCCTCCCCCCCCCCCCCGCCCCCCACATAGTGTCTTGAGTCTGGACTAGAATGGCTGGTGGGGATAGAGAGGCTGTCAGGCTTTGGATGTCATGGGTCTTGCGTGGCTGGCTCAGCAGGGTCCTCTCTCTGGGCAAGAAAGGCCATCAAAGGACCATGCCTAGGGGAACAAAATGTTGCCTCTCACTTCCTGCCTTATATATGATTGCAGCAATTTCCCCAGTGCAGGGCAAGGAGCTTCGCTTAGTCACTCAGTATTCCCTGGGGGTCCCACACAGACAGCAGGGGCTGGTCTCCACTATTCCTTCTAAAGGAGGAGGGACTAGGGAGCCACACCTTTCCATTCATTTTTTCCCCCTCCTTTTGGTCACACAGGGGTCTGAACTCAGGGTCTTTGCACTTGCTAGGCATAAGTTCTACTTGAGCCTCCCCCCCAGCCCATTCTTGCTTTATATAAAAGATGACACGTTAAACTGAAGCCCCTCTGTACTACTTAATGATGAGGAGGGCAGGCACCTGCAGCTCACACCTGTAATCCAGCTACTTTGGCTGCTAAGATCTGAGGATCAGAGTTCAAAGCCACCCCAGGGAGGAAAGTCCATTCACTCCCAATTAATCACCAAAAGCTGGAAGTGGACTGTGGCTCAAGTGATGAGTGTCAGGATTGAGTGAAAGAGCTCAGGACAGTACCCAGGCCCTGAGTTCAAGCCCCAAGCCCCAGCACAGAAAGAAAGGAAGAAAGAAAGAAAGAGGAAAGAAAAAAGAAAAGAGAAAAGAAAAAAGATGAGGAGGGTTGATGTCTCTTTTTTCTCTTCCTGTCTGCTAAGGATCAAACCCAGGGTCTGTGCCTGATAGGTAAGAACAGGATCACTGCGTCATATCTCAGCCCCTTATAGTACGCATCCTTTATTGTTGTTGTTTTGGGGCCAGGGTCTCACTATGTAACTCAGGCTGGAACTCACAATCCTCCTGCCTCAGCCTCTCAAGTATTGGGATTACAGTTACGTCCTACTATGCATGGCACATTATACTCCCATCTTAAATTGCTAAATGGCTCTTAACTTTTCTCCTCTTTGGTATCTCTCTGTCTTGAATTCATCTCCAATGTCAGGCATAGGTTAATAGCTGAGGGTCAACCATGGGGTTGGGGCAGGAAAATAGAAGGAAGAGTAGAGGTCATTATCTTGGTCCCACTTAGGGGTATTGGGAGAGAAATTTTATTTTGTTAAGCCTGGCTGGAGCTGCACAAGCACAAACATCAGAAAACCAGGCAGTATCTCCTGCTTTACCCGATACGAATGTACAGGCACTATGCTTGATGTTGGGCTTGGGGTGTCTGTGTCTCTACCTTGAGCTGGGTCTCCCAGGGGGCTCTGAACGCTGTGAAGGAGCCAGGGAAAGGCTGGGAAGGCTGAGCTTTGATGGGCAGGGAGGCAGGGGGCTCCACCCTCAATCCAATGAAATTATGTCACGTATATATATCAACCCCAGGGGAGGGAGACAGGTATATACTACTACCCTCCCGGAGTGCACTGCGTGAGAACAGAAGTTAAACCAGTCACTAAACACTGATCAAACACAACTTGGGAGTGGGAAGTGAGGGGCTGGTGCCAGTGTGGACAAGGAGGGAACCGAACTAGGCTGGTGGGGGGGGGGGGAGTGGCCCTGAGGAAGTGTCTTGTGGGCTGAGATCTGAGGGCTGAGCAGAAGTGAGCCCAGGTACTGGAATAGGATGGTTCCAGGCAGAGGGAACATCTGGGCAGATGCAGACAGGCAGGAAAGAGCATGGCTCTGCAGAAAGGCTGGAGTACCTGGAGTCTCAAAGGTGAAGTGGAACCTCTCCAGGAGAAATGGGGCCCAATTATTCCCAGCCTTAAAGGCTTATTAGATAATTGAATCTTTGGTTATAGGTCAAGAGGTTCTGCAGCAATACAGTGACAGGGCTGAATTTGCTCTCCAGCTGCAGATGAGGGAGTGGGGGCTTCCAGGCCAGGCATGGAGGCAGAGACATCTCTACTTGCAAGGCCTGCAGCCTCTTCGGTCGTGACATTAGTTTCTCCAAATTTAGATCACAAGTTCCCTTGTGAGGGAGAAAACCAAGCCAGGCTGGCAGAAGCCAGGGCCACCTGGTAACTCTAAGTTCTCACTACTGTGGCCTTCTTGGCCTTCTCTCCCCTTCCCCCCCCCCCCCCCCCCCCCCCCCCGTAGAATCTCACCATGTACCTGCAGAGGATGCAGGCAGGGATGAGCTCCATGCTCAAGACAGGGAAACTGAGGCAAAGGGGGAAGGACACATAGTGAGGTGCAGGCTGAGGCTGAGCAGCCCCCCGGTTTAGCCAGTCCAGCCCTGGGTTCTATGTGTATCACGTCTCCACTTCAGTCCTTGTGATCTCCATCCTGGGCCTCACCCTCATGGAGGGGCCTTAGACAGTCCAGATCCATGGCTTTCTCAGATTCCACCAGAGGCCCAGAGCCTTCCGCAGGGATTCCATTTGGGACGCCTCCATCAGCCTCCATCATCTCCTTCAGGTTCCGCTTGAAGAATCCAACCTGCAGGAGGGCAAACATGAAGGGAGTGAAAGTCCAATCTCCTCTGCAGAGAGTGAAGACACTTGGTGTAAACAAATAATCCTGTGTTCCGGCCCACAATAGGGAATCCTGTCTGTCTTGTACATCGCTGTCTCTGATGTGTGGAGTCTGACACAAAGCCTCTGTCCAAGCTAGATGTGGTGGCTCAGATCTATAATCTCAGCACACAAGAGGCAGAGGCAGGAGGATTGTGAGTTTGAGGCCAGTTTGTGCAACTGAGTGACAACCTGTTTTAGAGAACTAAACAAAACAAAGCTAAACAAAACAAAAAATAGCTCTCCCTTTTTTCCTTACTGTTAGGTAGCTCTGTGTGTGTGTGTGTGTGTGTGTGTGTGCATGCACAAGTGTGTGAGTGTATGCTGGGGCTTGAACTGAGGCCTGGGTGCTGTCCTTAACTTTTTCACTCAAGGCTTGACACTCAACCACTTGGGCCCCACAGCTCCACCTCCAGCTTTTTGGTTAACTGGAAATAAGACTCTCAGGAACTTTCCTGCCTGGGCTGGCTGGGAACCACGATCCTCAGAGCTCAGCCTCCTGAGTAGCTAGGGTTATAGGCATGAGCCACCAGCTCCTGGATAAGTTTGAGGTTGGTACATGGAATGTCTGGCCTGCATTCCTCTTCATCTCCAACTTCTACTCCTTCAGATGCTAGCTCCTCCCCCAGGAGGTCTTCCCATGACCTTTTCTGCTTGAGTCAGGCAGAATCCAGAGCACACAGGTAACCCTCTGATTGAGCTTGTTCCTACCTGTGTCCCTTTGTAGTGTGGCCTTCATCCCCGCAGGGACCAGATCTATAGCGTCTGCTGCCTTTGCATTTTGGCATCTGGTACCAGGCACCATTTCTTTCCCCTCCCTCTCCCAAGCCTAATCATGTCTGCACCAGTGCTCATCCTACCAGTGCCCACCCAGCCTAGCTGTGCTGGCAATATTTAGCCCCCCTGAAATTTCTTACCTTGTAGAGCACCAGGAAAATGAGTAGCAGCAGCAGCAGCCCACCAGTGCCACTCAGCACGTAGATATGGAGCATTGACTTCTCGTACACCACATCGACCTTCATGAGGACCTGGGGGAGAGTTTCAAGAGTGCAGGGAAGAACGATCTCACCCCTAAATCTTCCTGCACCTGGCTTCACCCCCAGACCCCAGCCCAGGCCTCAGGATGTCTATCTAGGCTGGGCCATAGCATCAGACTCTATGGGACTCTAGACCAATGTGTCACCCAGTGTGGTTATTACAGCGACTTGGTACAACTGGTCGCTTACGACTTTGTGACTTCCTGATAGCTCCATGATAAACAGCTGAGCTGGTTCTACTGGCACTGGTGGCCACTACCTGTTATCATTGTTATTCAGGAAGCTAAATTCTGTGGATTGTGATTTTGAAGCCAGCCCAGGAAGAAAAGTCTATGAGACTCTAATATCCATTTAGCCAGCAAAAAGCTAGAAGTGGAGGTATGTCTCAAGTAGTAGGATGCTAGCCTTGAGTGGAAAAAGCTAAGGGACAGTGTCCAGGCGCTGAATGGAAGCTCCAGACTAGCCTGTGCTTGCATGCGTGTGTGCGTGCGTGCGTGCATGTGTGCGTGCGCGTGCGTGTGCGTGTGTGTGTGTGTGTGTGTGCCTACACACATTCCCTGTTTTCTGCTTATCTTTTTTTTTTTTTTTAAATGGTCGTGGGGCTTGAACTCTGGGCCTGGGTGCTGTCCCTCAGCTCTTCAGCTCAAGGCGAGCGCTCTACCACTTGAGCCACAGCGCCACTTTCGGCTTTCTGGTGGTTTATTGGAGGTAAGAGTCTCACGGACTTTCCTGCCCAGGCTGGCTTTGAACCATGATCCTCAGATCTCAGCCTCCTCAGTAGCTAGGATGACAGGTGTGAACAACCAGTGTCTGGCTTTGCTTATCTTTTTATACTCTTCTGCCGGCTAGACTGAAGTTCCTGCTTTCCCCCAACTCCGGGGCTCTGTGCTTGCTGCCTGCACAGAGCAGTCCCTCTCTGCACTGACTGCGGGGCTGGTGGCTATTCCCTAAGCTTCTCTAGGACCCTCATCTTTAGCTGACATCTGAGTCACAGCGCTTCAGATAGGCTGCCTTGCCAGCGGTTTGCCCCCATGGGGCAGAAGCTTCCTTGTGGCCCACAGTGCTGACTTGGGGAGGTTCCAGCCTTCCTTTTCCCATAGAGCTCCCCCATGCAAGCTTTTCTATGGGGTCCTGAGACACTCTGCCACCTGTCCCGGGCTTTGAGGCGGTGGATACCTGGGACTGGGCAGCCTTGCTGCCGTACAGATGGAAATGCTTGCTGCTGTTGAAGGAGATGGAGATGGAACTGCAGAGGCTGAACATGGAGGAGGCCTGTGGGCAGAGTGAAAAGGTATCAGAAGGGGGTCCCGTGGACTTCTGCCCTCCTTGATGCGGTGTGTGTGTGTGTGTGTGTGTGTGTGTGCGTGCGTGCGCGCACACGCGCAGTGGAACAACCCACACCAACTCGGCTCTCCTGTGGTATTCTAATGTGCCATTCCCCATTAACGACAGTGGGGAAGTTCTCCCATGTAGAACACATAGGAGCTATCCATGATAGCTAACCAAGAATGGTAGTGCATGCCTGCTATCCCACCACAAGAAGATTGAAGGATTCTTTTTTTTTTTTTTTTGGTCCAGTCATGGGGCCTGAACTCTGGGCCTGGGCGCAGTCCCTCAGCTCTTCAGCTCAAGGCTTGCACTCTACCACTTGAGCCACAGCACCACTCCCGGCTTTTTTCTTTTGCTTATGAGGTGCTGAGGAATTGAACCCAGGGCCTCATGCATGCAAGGCAAGCACTCTACCACAGAGCCACCTTCCCAGCCCCCAAGACTGAAGGATTCTAAGTGTGAAGTCAGCCAAGGCTACGTAGCAAGATTCTATATCAAAACCAAGCTGGCACATTTCAAACAAGTCATGGCTCTTTCATCTGCATCTGTGTATATGTAGAGATTTTTTGTTTTGTCATCAAGATAAAACCGAAAAATGGGGTGACTTCCCAACCACTTCCCGTTACCAGCTTCAAGCAGATGCTACCTCGATCTCCTCCACCAGCTCCACGGTGCCGATCACATGCACAAGGATCTCCTGCCGGAAGGCTACTGGGCAGCGGAACTGGGCTCCAGGGAGACAAGACTGAAGCCAGGAGCAGAGGAGTCAGAGAGCCCGGGCCTCCCCCACCTTGCCCCTGCCCCCTCCCCAGTGCTCATACACGCATACCTCAGTTGCATTGACCGGTATTTGCAGGTCCTCAGGAAAGCAGGTAACAGGAGGCTCCTAGGAATGTTGGGGGGTGGGAAGATATCCAGTTGGCCCCCAAAGCCTCTTCCCACTCCAGATAAGACCCACATGACCCAGTTTTCCTCCCTCGGTGGTTTCAGACTTCACTGAGTCTATGGGATTCGATCCATCCATCCTTATTCCCTCCCTACCTCCAACTCTGTATTGGACCAGCCTCCGACTTCTGGGTGGTCTCCCCTCCCTTTTTCTGGCTGATGCTCACCATCTGTACTCTCCAGGTGTGAGTGATGGGCCCATCGCTATCTGGCTGTGGCACCCTCACCAAGGCTTCCAGGAGGGGCATGCTGTGGTCGTGGAGAAAAGGCTGAATCCTTACCTGGCACAGAAGACAGAGACTAATTCAGGTGCCGGTGGCTCACCTTAATCCTAGCAATTCAAGAGACTGAGATTTTCGGATTACAGTTCAAAGCCAGCCAAGGCAGGAAAAGTCCGTGAGACTCTTTATTTCCAATGAATCATCAAAAAGCCTGAAATGGAGCTGTGACTCAAGTGGTAGAACACCAGCCTTGAGCAAAAAAACGAAGGAACAGTGCCCAGGCTCTGAGTTCAAGCCCCAGGACTGGCACACACACACACACACACACACACACACACACACACACACACACACACACCAAGAGACTGCAGAGTTTGAATGCCAACCATCCCAACTGCCTCCTACTCTGTGGGCTGTGGGATCTTCTGTGGTTGAGGCGTAAAGGGATACCATGCACACAAAGTGTCACACTTGCCTCCAGCCTCACAGGCTGCCATGTGAAAGCCCTCGCCCATCTTGAAAAGTCTGGTCTCCATTCTGCCTCTAAATGTCTGGCTGATGCCCCAAAGATGGGGCCGCTCTCCCCCAGGTCCCACAGCACTGTGTCCATACCCCTCTGGACAGTCCAGGGGCTGCTGTGTCTGCAGCTTCCTGAGGACAGATAGTTCTGAGGTCATCTCCAACTCCCTCCTGCTTGCCACCATACCCAGCAGGTAGGAGATCTCAAAAAAGGTCACTTTTCTTTCTGTTTGGAACTGGGATTGAACCCAAGGCTTTGTACATCCTAAGCATCTGATCTACCATGGAGATACACCTCCAGCCAAAAAAGGAGTCTTTTGAATGAATGCACGCATAAATATTTAACAGGGACAGATACAAAGATTAGTAGTACAATGAAGTTGGGAAAGACTTATTTTGGCAACTGCACTGAAGAGCCATTTCCGGATTTCTTTTTCTTTTTCTTTCCTCTTCTTCTCCTTCTCTTTCTCCTTCTCCTTCTCCTTCTCCTTTTCCTTCTCCTTCTCCTTCTCCTTCTTCTCCTTCTCCTTCTCCTTCTTCTTCTTTTGTCAGTCATGGGGCTTGAACTCTAGACTTGGGTGCTGTCCTTCAATTCTTCAGCTCAAGGCTACCACTTGAGCCACAGTGCCACTTCCAGTTTTCTGGCAGTTTATTGGAGATAAGAGTCTCATGGACTTTCCTGCCCAGGCAGGCTTTGAACTATGATCCTCAATCTCAGCCTCTTGAGTAGCTAGGATTAAAGGCATGAGTCATCGGCGCCTGGCTTCTTCTTTTCTTTGTGTGTGCCAGTTCTGGGGTCTGAACTCTGGGCCTGGACACTGTCCCTGAGCTTTTTTGCTCTAGGTTAGAGGCATAGCTCTACTTCTTATTTTTCACTGGTTAATTGGAAGTAAGAGTCCCAGGAACACAAAGACAATGCCTATGTGTATCTGATCCTATAAAATAATATTTATCAAATGAATTCCAGGAAATGGAGATTTTTTTTTTTTAAGTCTCATGGACTCTCTTGCCCAGGCTGGCTTTGAACCTCAATCCTTAGATCTCAACTTCCTGAGTAGTTAGGATTATAGGCATGAGTCACAGGCACCTGGCTCCTAAATACTTTTTATAAATAAGCTACCTGACCCAAGACTAGGAGACATAGAAATGTGTACAAAATGTGTTCAAAAGTGATGCAAACATAGCACAGACATATATCAGAGAGATCAAGCTGGGAAATATACATTTAATTTAAAGGGCTTTGTTGTTTATTTAACCAACACACATTTGTGAGCATTTTTGTTGTTGTTGGTTGTGGGTCTTGAACTCTGGGCTTGGGTGCTGTCTTTGCGCTCTTCAGCTCAAGGCGAGCACTCTACCACTTGTGCCACAGAACCACTTCTGGTTTTCTAGTGGATTTTATTGGAGATAAGAGCCTCATGGATTTTCCCTGTTGGCTGGCTTTGAACCGTGATCCTCAGATCTCTGCCTCCTGAGTAGCTAGGATTACAGGAGTGAGCCACTGGCACCGGTTTTGTAAGCATTTTTGTTGTTGTAGGTCATGGGGCTTGAACTCAGGGCCTGGGCGCTGTCCCTGAGCTTTTTTCACTCAAGGCTAGAGCTCTATCACTTTAAGCCACAGCTCCACTTTTAAGTTTTATGGTGGTTAAGTGGACATAGAACTTCATGGACTTTTTCCTGCCCACACTGGCTTTGAATCACAATCCTCAGATCTCAGCCTCCTGAGTAGCTAGGATTACAGGTGTGAGCCATCAGCTCTGGGTCATTTGTGAGCATTGTAAGGTATCAGTCAGTTAAGAAGGCCTAACATTAGAAGCATCAGGTCAAATTAACCATGAGAGATGGAGTCAGGGTTTTCAATATGAGGAGGGGTTCGGTGTGCAGGAAAGACATGGGGATGCCAGGGCAGCACCAGGTTTTGTCCAAGACCACTAGCCATACTTCGTGAGAAAAGGCAGAACATGAATGTGGAGGTCAAGTTCACAGATTTGGATTGCCAAATGCTGCCTTCCCTTTCATCTGGTGACTAGTGCACAACACAAAGTTCTCATGCGTATGAGTGCACATCAAAGCCTGGCCTCTGGAATTGCACAGGATGCTGTGGAAAATTTAGGGGTGATCATGTGGTGTAGGGGCTGCATCTATAAAGCACCACACACAAACCCCGGGGGGCTGGTGAACACTCAGGGACGCAGTACCTAGTAAAGGACTTGAAATAGAACAAGAGCTCAAAATGTTTGGATAAAAACCTACGTTCAGCCGGGTGCTGTTGGCTCATACTTGTAAATCCAAGCTACTTAGGAGGCTGAGATCTGAGGATCAAGGTTCAAAGCCAGTTCAGGCAGGAAAGTCCATGAGACTCTTCAATTAGCCATCACCAAAACAAACAAAACAAAAAGCTAGGAGTAAAGCTCTGGTTCAAGTGGTAGAGCACTAGCTGTGAGCATGAAAATTCTCAGGAACAGCGCCCAGGCCCTGCGTTCAAGCCCGCAATCAGTGGGCCAGCACAATAAATAAATAAGTACATAAATACATAAATACAACCTAGGTACTAGGGCTGGGGGGGGCGGGGCTCAAGTGGTAGAGTACCTGCCTAGCAAGCAGGGAGGCTCTCAGTTCAAATCTCAATTCATACCTGGTAGATATGCTGTACTTGGTGGATCTTGGGACCTTTGGGGGTGAAGCTGATGTACAGTGTGGAGTTTTCCTGGCTGTGGAAAGAGAAGGGCAGAGACATGAGTAGAGAGATGGCAACAGGAGCTAGGAGCTCCTAGGAAGGCTAGGAGCTGCCAGCTCTGGCCTGTGGACCACAGAGGTACCATGTCAGCCCTCTGGAACTAAGTCCCATAGAGGGGAAGCCCTGAAGCCTGGGGATGGGCCAAGCCTGCGGACTGCATCCTCCCCACAGCATGCGACCTCACTGGTGTCTCCACTATCTTCTGGTCCTGCGCCTCCCACAGGTGGATCTCTGCCTCCCTCCCCCAGCATCCTTGCAGCTGACCTCCCTCACACAATTCTCATCTTCTGTTTGCTGGCTCAGAACCTTGCTCCCTGCTTCCTGCCAGATCAGGTCCAAGCCCCAGGTCCAAGCAGGCTGCCTTCCCACCGCTTGTCTACCTCCGCCCTCAGTGGAGCCCACATGCTCCCTCCCCCCCCCTGCACCTTGCTTCCTGTCCCCATCATTCAGACCGCAGGCCGAGCTCCACCTTCTCCACGAAACTTGCATCTCTTCTCACCTGCCCTGACCTGCCAGGATCTAATTTTCTATTTTTTATTTTTATTGGTCATAGGGCTTGAACTCAGGGGCTGGGTGCTGTCCCTGAGCTCTACAGCTCAAGGCGAGTGCTCTACCGATTGTGCCACTTCCGGTTTTCTAGTGGTTTTTATTGGAGATAAGAGTCTCATGGACTTTCCTGTCCGGGCTGGCTTTGAACCTCGATCCTCAGATCTCAGCCTCCTGAGTAGCTAGGATTACAGGCATCAGCCACCAGTGCTCTTTTTGCTCAAGGCTAGCAATCTACAACTTTGAGCCACAGCTCTACTTCAAGTTTTCTGGTAGTTAATTGGTGATAAGAGTCTCATGGACTTTCCTGCCTGGGCTGGCTTCGAACCACCATCCTCAGACTTCAGCCTCCTAAGTAGCTAGGATTAGAGGCACGAGGCACCAGCGCCTAGCTCAGGCTCTAATTTTTCTTTTCTTTTTTTTTTTGGGGTCCGGTCGTGGGGCCTGAACTCTGGGCCTGGGCGCTGTCCCTCAGCTCTTCAGCTCAAGGCTAGCGCTCTACCACTTGAGCCACAGCGCCACTTCCGGCTTTTTTCTTTTTGCTTATGTGGTGCTAAGGAATCGAACCCAGGGCCTCAGGCATGCAAGGCAAGCGCTCTACCACTGAGCCACCTTCCCAGCCAGGCTCTAATTTTTCTATCAGTATCATTCCACTTGGCACTTGAGTTCAGAAGCACTGGAGAGCCGAGCTCAGACACTGCTCAGACACTGTCTCTGTCCTCACCTCACTGAGCCAACTTGAAAAAACAAAACCCAACATTCTACCTTCCTAGTTTTCCTTTTCTATGAACCAGAACATCCCACTAGCCACCCCCAGGAGTCCTTCCTGTTACAGCCTGCGAAGATTCATCGCTTCTGCATTTGGGCTGTCTGACTGAACCACAGGCTCCCAGAGGGCAAGATGCCACTGTGGAAACCTTTCTCAGGCCTCCCTCGCACTGCTGGCCCCTAGCGAGAATGCAGAGCAGCTGGAAGCAGTCAGGAGCTTGGCTCACAGCTCTGGGGTCAGCCTTAAATGCAGACTTCAGTGGTTCCAAGCCATGCGCCCTTGGGCAAGCACGTGCCTTCTCTGAGCGCGTGTTCATTAGGAGGATGAGGAAAGATGCAGCTGCTCAGAGGAGTGGAAAGCCCCAGGGACAGCCAGCAGCCAGCCAGTGTGCACATCTGACATGGCTTTTCCTTTCCCGGGTGAATGTTACTGACTCAGAGCTCTTAGAGGGCCTCCATCTTTGCAGCACTGAAGACTTTGGGGGCTGTGGTTGGGATCAGTTCTCTCTGCCTACCCACCCAAGCTTTAACAAAGGCACAGGGCTGGGAGGGGAACCCTGGGTGGTGAGGCTGGGCCCTGGCGGTGGAGACTGACTGGGAGAAGAGGTGGACGAGGCTCAGACTCACTCTTCAACGAGGATGTTGATGGGGTACAGGACAGGGATGTGGGTGGTGGCCGAGTTGTCCTCCAGGAGACCTGCGTCCTCATTCCGGCTGTGTGGGGCAGGTGGAGGGCAGCATTAAAGGGGTGTGGCCAGGCTGGGAGGGGGTAAAAGCCAGTGCAGGGATGTAGGGGCTGCTCACCAATGCGCAGTGCCACGTAGCTCAACGAAGTCCCCCCAGGAGCTGTTCATCAGGGTGTTAAACATCACTTGGACACCAACCTGGCAGGACAGGAGAGGGAAGACATGGGTTTTCAGGGGGAGGCGCGAGGGGACCTCACAGCCCCAGCCCAGGCACTAGATTAGCAGTGAACACAGAGCAAGTGCTCACCACAGATTCAACACTGGGCTCCATTGTATAGATAAGGAAAAGTGAGGCCGCAGAGAGTCAGGCCATGTGTGAATGAATGACCCAGTCCCAGATTTGTCTGAGGCCCCAGTGAGGTAGGGAGGTCCCTTCCTGGTGAACCACCTTCTCCCTCCTGGGAGCCAAGAACTCCCTCCCCTCCACTGGCTGTGGCCGGGGGCTCGGAGGAGGGATGGGTGGCACTTACCGAGCTGCCTGCTTTGAAGATGGGAGAGCTCACGTTGCATGAGAGCGCCCTGGTCAGGAGCCTGCCTTCCTCAGGACCCTCCTCACAGCTCACAGGTACCTGGCTGTGTGGCTGGAAGCAAAAGAACAGAGATTTGTCAGTGGATGGGGCTCAGGGTTCCCAAGAGGCCACGAGCCCTCCTGTCGGTCATGGGGCTTGAACTCTAAGCCTGGGCGCTGTCCCTCAGCTCAAGGCTAGTGCTCTACCCCTTGAGACACAGCGCCACTTCTAGTTTTCTGAGTAGTTTATCGGAGATAAGATTCTCATGGACTTTTCCTGCCTGGGCTGGCTTTCAACCGTGATCCTCAGATCTCAGCCTCCTGAGTTGTTAGGTTACAGGCGTGAGCCACCGGCGCCCAGCCCACGGAATGTTCTCAGAGAAGCAAATCAATCAGGCGCACAGCAGGGCATTGTGGTACACATCTACAGTCCTGGCTACTTGAGAGGCAAAGGCAGGAGGGTTCACTGGAGTCTAGGAATTTGAGGGCAGCCTGGGCAATACAGAGAAACTCTGTCTAAAAAAACGAAATAGGGCTGGGAATGTGGCTTCGTGATAGAGCGCTTGCCTAACATGCATGAAGCCCTGGGTTCAACTCCTCAGTACCATATACACAGAAAAAGCTGGAAGTGGCGCTGTGGCTCAAGTGGTAGAGCGCTCGCCTTGAGCTGAAGAGCGCAGGGACAGCGCCCAGGCCCAGAGTTCAAGCCCCATGACTGACAAAAAAAAAAAAAGAATTTGAGGTGATATAAAAGTTCTGCGAATAGCTGTACAACCATGTGGGTATGTATACTCAATGCCAATGAGCTACAGGCTTAGGAAAGCTTTAAATGGTAACATTTATATAAACATTTATCACAACTCAGGATCTGAGTTCTGTCCCTGAGCTTTTTTGCCCAAAGTTAGCTCTATTAGTTGAGGTGTAGCTCCACTTCTGGCTTTTTTTTGGTGAATAACTGGAGATACAGTCTCACAGACTTCCCTGCCCAGACTGACTTTGAATTATGATCCTCAGATCTCAGCCTCCTGAGTTGCTAGGATTACACGTGTGAGCTATCAGTGCCAGCACAACAGAAGTTTGAATTCAGGGCCTTCTGCTTGCTAGGTAAGTACGCTGCTAAATGAGTCACACAACTGAAATGTGTGTGTGTGTGTGTGTGTGTGTGTGTGTGTGTGTAACTATATGAAACTATATACAGAAAAGTAAGAAGGGGGCTGAGAGGGTGGCTCAGTGGTAGAGTGCTTGCTGGGTTCAATTCCTCAGCACCATATAAGCAGAAAAAGCTGGAAGTGGCTCTGTAGCTCAAGTGGTAGAGCTCTAGCCTTGAGCTGAGCTGAGGGACAGAGCCCAGGCTCAGAGTTCAGGCCTCATAATGGACCCCTACCCCCCCAAAAAAAGTAAGAAGGAAAAACACCAAAAGATTGAAAGCAGTAATTTCTGGGCTATGGGTTTAGATTGCCCAATATGTACAATACCCTAGGTTTGACTCCTAGCCTACACACAAAAAAATAGTGAATAAATAAACAACTAAATAAATGTCTTTTTTGTGTGTATGTGTGTGCCAGAAGTGGGGCTTGAACTCAGGGCCTGCATGCTCTCTCTTAGCTTTTTTTTTTTTTTTTTGTCAGCTGTGGGGCCTGAACTCTGGGCCTGGGCACTGTCCCTCAGCTCTTCAGCTCAAGGATAGCACTCTACCACTTGAGCCACAGCGCCGCTTCTGGCTTTTTCTGCTAATGTGGTGCTGAGGAATTGAACCCAGGGCCTCATGCATGCAAGGCGAGCACTCTACCACTGAGCCACCCTCCCAGACCTCTCTCTTAGCTTTTTGCTCAAGGATGGTGCTCTACCACTTGAGCCATACCTCCACTTTCAGATTTTTGCTAGTTCATTGGAAATAAGAGTCTCATGAACTTTTCTGCTCAAGCTGGCTTTGAAGGTAGATTCTTAGATCTCAGTTTCCCGTGTAGCTAGGATTACAGGTGTGAGCCACTATTGCGTAGCCATGACCATCTTGTTATTTTTTAAGAAAAAAATCATACTAATTTTAAAATAAAAGTTTGACACACAGCTCACAGACACTGGCCCCTCTCTGAGGGAGTGAGACCAGGTCGTTGTGTATACTGCACACTACCCTTGCCCCTCTTCCACACGCCCCTTTCCTAAGACACTCACTAAATTGTGGGTGTCCCCGCTTTTTAAAAAAAGTTGTGGATCTAAGAAGGTAAACTGTGTGCCTCAGTTCACAGAACTTAAGGAGGTTCTGGGAACTTAAGGGAGTGGCCCTCAGATTCTGCATTCCCAACACCGTCCTGGCTGCCTGAGGTCCAAGGAGGCAGCCAGGGCCCCTGTAGGAATCGCAGCGCCAGCGGCGGTCTAGCTCACCTTCAGCGCTTCTGCCTTGCGGAAGGAGAGGCCACTTGGGAACTCCAGGACCAGCTGGACCCAATAGGCATCTTCTCCCTGGTTACTCAGCAGCCATTCCACAGCCAGGCTGGCGGAGGGTGTCAGAGGCAGGAATATGGATCTGCAGAGGCAAGAGGAAGCAAGCAGGACTGAAGTGAGCGCTTCAGAACCAAGGGATCTGATAGGTTACGAGAAACAAGCTCCTGTGTACACGTATCATCATAAGGACACAAATTTGTTCCTTTGCAGTTTGTTGGTTTTGCCAGGGCTGGGGCTCGAATTCAGGGCACTATCTGGGCCTGTCTCTGGGCCTGGGCACTGTCTCTGAGCTTCTCTGTGCTCGAGGCAAGCACTCTACCACTTCAGTCACAGTACCACTTCTGGCTTTTTCTGTGTAGTTCATTGGAGATAAAAGTCTCATGGACTTTCCTGCCTGGACTGGCTATGACTGCAATCCTCCTGAGTAGCTAGGATTACAGACGTGAGCCACCAGTGCCTGGCTGAATTTATTCCTCTGTGTGTGTGGTTGTGTATGTGTATGTGTGTGTGATATTGAGGTTTGAGCTCAGAGCTTTGTGCTTGCTAGGCAGGCGCTTTACCACTTGAGCTAGACCTCCATCTCCTTTTTGCTATAGTTACTTTTTTCAGACAGGGACTTCCATTTTTTGCCCAGGTCAGCCTACATACACTGCAGTCCTCCTACCCATGACTCCCATGTAGCAGGCATGTGCACTACATTGCCTGGCCTGAGATTGGTGCTTTTCAGAGAGGGGAAACTGAGGCCCCGAGAAGAGGTGACATCCCCTGCTGACATATTCAGGGGTTAGAGAGAAGGAAGAGAGAACTCTAATCCAAAGTGTTTTTGGCATCCTCAGGAGACCAGAGCCTAACAGAGAGGTAGATGCTCTACAGACCTAGCGGGCAAGGACAGCGCCAAATTCGCTTCACACTTCTTATCCTCCCCACAGTTCTTCTCAAAAGGGATCTGAAAGTCAAGAAGACATGATGGGAGACTCAGGCTCCAGACCAGCGGGGGCCAAGCTGGGCTGAGCCTGCATCTGCCCTTCCTCCCTCTTGCCTCCTCCCTCCTTCCACCCCCACCCCCCCCCTCCCCCCCCCCCAGAGCTCAGGAACAAACTCAGGGCCTTGGACTTGCCAGGCAATTGCTCTTCCACTGAGCTAAATCCCCAAATGCCCTCCCTCCCCCTTACCTCCAGGACCTCTGAATGTGGCAAGGGTCTCAGGATGGGCTGCATGTCTTTGATCTGAATAAGGAGTGGAGACAGGAGCTCTGCTGGTTTAGTGAGCCTCAGGAAGAGGAAGTGGGCAGCTGGAATGGCTGTGGCCTTTCTACCAAGAGCCAGTACCTCCACAGGGCTGGCCCTGTGCCTAGGCTCTGCAGCTCCCCTCTGGCGGTACTGCCAGTGGGAGACAGGGACTTGGGACACCTCACTCCCTCTCATGGGAAAGGCCTTTAATTCTAGGGGTAATAAGACCCTAGAAGGATGTTATGAGTTACCAGTTGGTATATTCTCAAAAGAATCCAGCCTCCTCTACCTTCAGGTGACTTGCCAGGCAGTCTCCAGAGCCTTGTTGACCCGCTGAAGTCCTGGTGATCTCTGCTGACTCCTCCCTACCATTCTCAACACGGACACTCAATGTCCCATCACCCCAGGAACAAGGGGCCTTCAACTTGCTCAGCCATCTTTCTGCCAGAAGTGAGATCCACCTGACCATTTCCCTTGACCTTACCCCGCTTCACTATCTAACCAAAGTCTATCCCTTCTCCAAGAGCCAGAACCAATGCCACTTCCCCCGGGAAGTCTTTTTGGCTTTCACAGTGATCACAAGTGTATTTTCCCTCAGCTTCCACATTGCGTAGTTTGGCCTTGTCTTACTGCCCGTGGCAGGACCGGTGATTCCCTACACCTTCGTTGTCAGCTCTTTCAAACAGAACCTCTACTTTTTGTCTAGTAGAATATCTGCACAGTCAGCCTCAACCAGAGAGCCTCTAAGGTAGCTGGGAATGATCATGGGGCTAAGTTCTGACCAATGAGATTCAGTGAAAGTGTTAAGGCAGGGTGTTTAGGAAATACTTCTCTTCTTCTGCCCTCCAGTGCACACCTGATGGCCAGAGCCTGAGCAGCAGGAGGCCCAGACAGGTGGAGAAGCACTGAATCCAAGGCTTCTGGTTTAGAGCAGGGTAAGCAATCTAGGTAGGAAGACTTCACTAGGCCCCCACCTGTTTAGTAAATACAGGGTTACTGGGACTCAGCCACACCCTCTGGTCTTCCTGTGGTGTGACTCTGATGTTGCAGAAGCAAAGCTGATTGGTTGCAACAGAAACCACGTGGCCTGCAGAGCCAATAGCAGGTATTATAAAGCTCTTTCCAGATAAAGTCTGCCAACCCTGACTTGGGGCATAGAACTGCCACACCTGCCTATCCCTGCCTTTTATAGAAAAGACAGTTTTTTATTTCTTTAGTATTTTATTATTGTTCGTGCTGGTACTAGGGCTTGAACTTGGAATCTTGCATTCCCACTTAGCTTTTCCGCTCAAGGTTGAGGCATAGCTCCACGGTTGGCTTTTTGCTAGTTAATTGGAGATAAGATTTTATGGACTGGCTTTGAACTGGGATTCTCAGATCTGAGCTTTCTGAGGAACTAGGATTCCAGGCGTGAGCCACCAGCACCTGGCAAGGCAGACTTTTAAAAGGCACTTTTTATGAACTGGCTCAGGGAAGCCAGTGCCTTAACACAGGCAGGGCTCTGTCAGCCCTGCCCCTCCTCACCGTGACAGCTCACCCACGCTGAATACACAGGGGCAAGGAGGCTAATCAAGATGCCCTGTCTTCCACCAATAAAGGACGAGCCCAGAGCTAGACCCTCTCTAAAGTTCTCTGGAATTTACATGTTGAGAAACAAGGCACTCTTGGGGGCTGCAGCGGGTCGAGGATCTGGAGTAGGTTCACTGAAGGGCCTGGAGAACTGACCATCATCAACTATTCCCTTTCTTCCAAAAGTTGTTTGCTTCTTCAAACTGTATTTATTTACTTGTTTACTTCTGGTGCTGGTACTGGGACTTGAACTCAGGGTCTTCTGCTCTTGCTTAGCTTTTTTACTTAATGCTGATGCTCTACCACATAAGCTACTTCTGGCTTTTTGTTGATTAATTGGAGATAAACCTCACTTTTCTGCCAGATCTGGATTCAAACTTTGAGCCTCAGATCACTGCCTCCTGAGAACAAGGCTTGAGGAGTGTGCCACCAGGGCCCAGCTCAAATTTCTTTTAAATGCGAATTTTTACAAATCTTTTTTTCCCCCTGCTTATGTAAGCCATATTTAGTTTCTGTTGCTTATAGCCAAAGACTCATGTATCACTTCTCCACAAATGAAATTTCTACTTCCCTCTACTGTCCCGCAAGTCTTCAGCCAATCTCTTCTTACCATCCTTGGGCTCCCTGGTGTCCCTTCGTCCTCCAACAGAGAGAAATTCAGAGAGACATTGATGGGGGAGATGAGATCTTGAATGCAGACCTGAGGATGAGAAGAATACAATCTATATCATGTCTAGCCTTCATCATAGTTCCAGCTGAGTGTCTGCCTTGTCTGCATTTTACCAACAATGAAATTCTAGTACTTGGCTAAGGCTTTATCAGTAGTAAATGTTTTTTCACTACTTGCCATTTACAACATATCATGTGTTTATACTGTACCTGTGATACTTCAAAGCATAAACTTCTGTTCTTCATCTACAGCTCCATGGCAGACATCATTAGTCAATCCCAGCACTATTTCTCATTTAGTCCTAATGAGAACCCTCAATCTTTGCCAAACTGTTCTAAGCAGACATCATCAAAGTTTGCAAAATAATGTTCCAAAAAACTAGACTAACCTAACCTAGTTTTCTATCCTAAAATACTACTTCCTTGGGGGTGGAGAGAGGGGAGTGTGATTCAAGTAGTAGAGTATCTATTTAGCAAATGTGAGGTCCTGAGTACAAACTCTGGCCCCAGTATTAAAAAGCTTCAAGCCAAGTGCCAATGGCTCATACCTGTAATCCTAGCTACTCAGGAGGCTGAGATGTGGAAATCATGGTTTGAAGCCAGCTGGGGCAGGAAAGCCCATGAGGCTCTTATTTCCAATTAACTACCAAAAATGCCAGAAGTAGAATTATGGCTCAAGTGATAGAGTGATAGCCTTGAGGGGAAAAAAAAAAGCTTAGGGACAGCACCCTGAGTTTAAGCCCTGAACCAGCATGCATGTACACACATGCACACATGCGCACATGGGCGCCCTCCCCCCAAATGCTTAAGTGAATACAGTAAAGCCTAGAATAAAAGACACTTGAGATGTTGTCCCTATGATTGCACAGCAGAGGAAATAGCAAATGCAGAGAGATCAACGAGGCCTGCCACCCAGCTGGACAGTGACAGAGCTGAGCCCTGCACTGCTTGTGGCTGGCACCCAGACTTTCCCAGAACCCCAGCACTAGCTTCCTTACTGGGAAGTAAAACCAGAATTTCTGGCAGGACTTGGTTGGGGTGACAGCTGTGTTCCCGCTGAGATGGTTTCCGCCTCCAGGAAACATCCCCCGGCTCCTGGTCCGCTGTCCATCCAGCTGCAAGGTGTAGGTGAGATTGGCAAGCAGGCGACCTGGGTTGGTGAAAAGTACGAGACGTGGATGGTGAGGGAGTTCTGGGAACACAGGCCGGGCTCGGGGTGGGCAGTGGCTATGGGGAGCAGGAGGACAGCCCTGACCTTGGAACTGGGGCATGAGAAGTTTCATCTGGAAGCAGACTGTGAGATTAACGCCTTCCTTCTTCTTGGGACTGTCCAGGTGGGAACACTCCACCTCGTGCACCGGGACCTCGGCTGGGAAGAAGGCCATCTCAGTGACGATGTCCACCACGGGCCGGGAGCTGCAGGGCAGGAAAATGCCATGTCTTTCCCTTGGTCTCAATTATATATTCAGCCCTGGGCTCCATCCTGCAGAGTCCAAAGGCCTCTCCTTTCTGAAAGCTGACCTCCACTCCGCTGTCTCCTTTCACCCACAACAACTATGGAGACAGTCCAGCAGCGCTCCCTGCTGTACTACTAGCAGCCTTGTGAACCCTTGGCCATAAAAAAAAAGTGTTTTGTTTTTGTTTTATTTGGCCAGATGCAGTGGCTCATGCCTGCTAGCCCATGTCTGCTACTTCAAGACAGAATGAGAGGGGTATAGTTCGAGGCCAGCCCAGGCAAGAAGTTTGCAAGACGCACCCTCCCATCTCAAGCAATATGTTAGATGTGGTGGCATGTAACTATCATCCTACCTATGCAGGTAGAGGAGGATTGTGGTCTAAGGCCGGCCCAGGCAAAAGTGCAAGACTATCAGAAGCAAAGAAGGTTTGGAGGCATGTCTCAAATGGTAGAACATCTGCTCAGATTTCAAACCTAAGTATTGCCCCTCCAAATTAAAAGTTTATAAAAAGAAAGCTGGGTGCTGGTGGCTCACGCCTGTAATCCTAGTTACTCCAGAGGCTGAGAGCTGAGGATCGAGGTTCAAAGCCAGCCCGGGCAGGAAAGTCTGTGAGACTCTTATCTCCAATAAACCACTAAAAAGCCGGAAGTGATGCTGTGGCTCAAGCGGTAGAGCACTCGTCTTGAGCTGAAGAGTGCAGGGACAGGGCTCAAGCCCAGAGTTCAAGCCCCACGACTGACCAAAAAAAAAAAAAGTTTATAAAAAGAGAAACCATAGGGGTTAGGACTGAAGCTGCTTCTGTCCTTGTCAAGAATGCATGAGGCCCTGGGTTTTGATCCCCAGCACTGTAAAATTTTAAAAGTTAATAATAGACGGGCACTGGTGGCTCATGCTTGTAATCTTAGCCACTCAGGGGGCTGAGAGCTGATGACTGTGGTTCAAAGCCAGCCCAGGCAGGAAAGTCTGTGAGATACTTATTTCAAATAAACTACTCAGAAAAAGCCAGAAGTGGGCTGGGAAGGTGGCTCAGCGGTAGAGTGCTTGCCTTGCATGCACGAGGCCCTGGGTTCGATTCCTCAGCACCACATAAGCAGAAAAAGCCAGAAGTGGCGCTGTGGCTCCAGTGGTATAGCACTAGCCTTGAGCTGAAGAGCTGAGGGACAGCGCCCAGGCCCAGAGTTCAGGCCCCATGACTAGCAAAAAAAAGAATCTCAAAAAAAAAAAAAAAAAAAAAGCCAGAAGTATTGTGGTGGCTCAAGTGGTAGAGTTCTAGCCTTGACAAAAAAGAATCTCAGGGACAGTGTCCAGAACCCGAGTTTAAGCCCCCAGGACCAACACACACACACACACACACACACACACACACACACACACACACACACACAAAGCTAATAGTAAACAGGGATCTTATGAGGGGCTTCATGTATATAGTCATCTAATAAGGCTACAGGATGTTTAGAATAAAATTCAGCCTATTTTTTTTTTTTGGGGGGGGGTCCAGTTGTGGGGCCTAAACTCTGGGCCTGGGCGCTGTCCCTCAGCTCTTCAGCTCAAGGCTAGCGCTCTACCACTTGAGCCACAGTGCCACTTCCGGCTTTTTTCTTTTTGCTTATGTGGTGCTGAGGAATTGAACCCAGGGCCTCATGCATGCAAAGCAAGCACTCTACCACTGAGCCACCTTCCCAGCCCCAGCCTATTTGTTACCTACACCATACTGTCTGTCTCTCTAGTCTTTTTTTTTTTTTTTTTGGGTCCGGTCGTGGGGCCTGAACTCTGGGCCTGAGCACTGTCCCTCAGCTCTTCAGCTCAAGGCTAGCGCTCTACCACTTGAGCCATAGCGCCACTTCTGGCTTTTTTCTTTTTGCTTATGTGGTGCTGGGAATCGAACCCAGGGCCTCAGGCATGCAAGGCAAGCGCTCTACCACTGAGCCACCTTCCCAGCCCTGTCTCTCTAGTCTTATTTCCTATCCTCCTTGAAAAAAATATGAGACCCTATTAGAAAATTAAGAGAAAAAAAAAAAAAGAGATGAGGGACATTGCTCAAGTGGTAGAGCCAGATAAATGCAAGGCCCTGAGTTCAAACTCCAGTATCTCCAGAAAAAAGCAAAAGGCACAGCAGGTGATGAGAAAGTATCAGCCTGCCTGGGCAAGAAAAACCTGTGAGACTCTTATCTCCAATTAACAACTGAAAAGTCAGAAATGGAGCTGTGGCTCAAAGTGGTAGAGCACTAGCCTTGATCACAAAAGCTCAGAGACAGCACCGAGTTCAAGTCCCAGAACTGGCTAAATAAATAAAAAGCATCTAGCACAGTGCCCAGGTCCCTACTCAAAGGCTGAAAGCTGAGATTATCAGGGGCTTGGGTGGGGGGGGGGGTGGATGGAGGGAATCTTACCTCAGCAAAAACACCTGGCCCTTTGCCCCTACAGCCACATCTGCCAGGCCATCCCCTCCAAGATCCTTCACCCCATGGATGGAGCGTCCAAACCACTGAATTCCTGGCAGTATTTGGGACCCTTTTATTCGCTGGGAGCAAGAGAGAAATTCATGCTGAGCTGGGAGAGGACAAGGTGGAGGCAGAAGTCAGGCCTGGGATGGGGGCTGGGCTTGGAGCTTGCAGGTTTCATGGGTGGCTGGGGCAACTTACCTGACTTGGATAGGGGCTGAGCCCACCATGCTGCCCATTGAAGATGTACACAGTCCCCTGTGCCTCCAGCGGAGCTCCCACGGCTACATCCATCAGTCCATCCCCGTTGATGTCTGTCAGGACACTGATGGTGGCTCCAAAGCGCCCAAGGGGGTGGCCAGGATCTCCCTGCAGTTCTGAGACCATCTCAAACTTCAGCTGGGGAGAAGCAAGGAGATGACAGATTGCACCTCGGTCACAGCAGACGTCCCTAGAATGCAGCCCTGCAAAAGCTAGTTAGTGAAGAAGGCATGCATATAATCCCCCTCAGGTGGACTTGCTGTTGTTCATTTATACGATTAACCTATAATCAAGAAAAAGCCCCTCAGAATAACTGAGGCCGGTGCATCTTTCTGCCTCTCCCAAGGTCCTGGTTCCCACCTGTTGTCTCTGGTAGATGAACACTCGGCCTCCTCTTTGCTCCCCATAGAAGAAGGGGGCTCCGATCAGCAGCAGCTCTGCCTCTCCATCTTGGTCCATGTCAATGCTACACAGCTCCCCACCAAAATAAGAGCCAATCTGTAGGGAGAGGAAGATGGCTGTGGAAGAACCCACAGGAAGGGAGTTGGCAGATTGCCTCCTACCCCTCCCTCAGCTGCACCAAGTCCATTTTTCTCATCGTTCAGAGGCAGGTTCAAGTCCTGGGTCTACCCTGAAAGCCTATGGGAAGTAAAACAAGTTAGGCTCTTGGAGGTCCAGCTTCTTAAGAGGGAGTGTGGGATGACCAGGTTTACAGAGGGTTCTGTGAGCAGCACCTGTGACAGGACTGACATGCAGAAAGGGGACAGGAGTTTGAAGGAAATGGGGAATGCCCCTGTGTTACACCTGCCTTAACCGGCAGATGGCCCTTGGGCTGTGCTTACCTGGGTTCCGCTTATTTTCTGGACCTGGATCCAGTGTTGCCCATCTTTTGGCTCTTGGAACACCAGCACCTGACCCACGTGCTGGTAACGGGGGGCTCCGGCTGCCAGCAGCGATGTGGGTCCTCGGGAAGGCAGCCAGGTCACTGTGTAGCCTGAGAGAGAGGAGAGAGAAAGAGAGAGAGAGACAGACAGACAGACAGAGCACCTTAGAAATGCAAAGGATCTGACAGAAGTTAGCATGCAGAAGTAAAAGGTCTAAGAAATCAAACTCATAATCAAGATGCCTGGAAACAGCCAGCAGGTCTCCTGAGAAAGTCACATGTTCTCAGCAGCTGAGGTCCTAACCTCATGGCCCAATGCTGCACCCAAACTGTGAACCAAAGGAACAAGGCACAGTTCACCTGAGGGCTGGTAAGGGAGATAGCATGGACTTAAAAAAAATAATGAAGGGGCTGGGAAGGTGGCTCAGTGGTAGAGTGCTTGCCTTGCATGCATGAGGCCCTCGGTTTAATTCCTCAGCACCACATAAGCAGAAAAAGCCGTAAGTGGTGCTGTGGCTCAAGTAGTAGAGTGCTAGCCTTGAGCTGAAGAGCTGAGGGACAGCGCCCACGCAGAGTTCAGGCCCCAAGACCGACATAAATAAATAAATAAATAAAAATAAATTAAATGAGATGTGGGAGAACAGTGGGAAGGGTGGTATTGATCAAGATGCATTTACACCAGGCACCTGTGGCTAGCTACTCCAGAGACTGAGATCTGAGGATCACAGTTCAAAGCCATCCCGGGCAGGTAAGGCCATGAGTCTCTTATCTCCAATAAACTACTCAGAAAAAGCTGGAAGTGGCAGTATGGCTCAATTGGTACAGCACTAGCCTTGAGCACAGAGAGGCTCAGGGACAGAGCGCAAGCCCTGAATTCAAGCCCTAGGATTGGTTAAAAAAAAAAAAAAACCCAAGGAGCGTTATACTCATAATCTGACTTGTGAAACTGAAACTCTTTGTACAAATACTTAAATTAATTAATAATAAAATGGATTTGACATATTAGGAAGAACATGAAACTGATGTGAATATTAAAAATAAATCAGGAGCGAAGTGTGGTGGCAGCACATGCCAATAATCTTGGGATTCAGAAGACTGAGATAGAAGATCTCAAATCTGCTGGGCACCAGTGGCTCACACCTATAATCCTAGCAACTCAGGAGGCTGAGATCTGAGGATCGTGGTTCAAAGCCAGCCCAGGCAGGAAAGTTTGTGAGACTCTTATCTCCAATAAACCACTCAGAAAACCAGAAGTGGTTCTGTGGTTCAAGTGGTACAACGCAAACCCCATGACCAACAAAAAAAAAAAGAAGAAGATCTCAAATTTGAAGCCAGCCTAGGACACACATCCATACGCTGTTTAAAAAAAGAGAAAAAGCCAGGCACCATTGGCTCATACCTGTGATCCTAGCTACTCAGAAGGCTGAGATCTGAGGACTGAGGTTTGAAGCCAGCCTGGGAAGGAATGAGACTCTTATTTCCAAGTAACCTTCAACAGTACCATCATGTGGCAGAAAGATGCAATAGCAATCACCATACCAATTTCCTCTATGCTCAACATCAAGAGAACCACTTCGTTTTGTTTTTATTTGCAAAATGGCTTCACAATATATATAGCCTAGGCCGATTTCTAACTCACAATCCTCTTGCCCCATCCTCCTGAGTGCTGGGATCACAGGCTTGTGCCACCATACTCGGCTCAAAATAACTTCGTTCTAGGGGGTGGGAGGTGGTGTACTAGGGCTTGAACTGGTTTCCTGTGTTTTCCAGGCAGGAGGTAGGCTACCACTCACAGACTTCCGTGATCCTCAGATCTCAGCATCCCCCGTAGCTAGGATTACAAGCATGAGCCACCATCACCTGCCTTTCATCATTAATTAATTAATTGCTTTTGCCAGTCATGGGACTTGAACTCAGGGCCTGGGCACTGTTCCTGAGCCTCTCTGTTCTCAAGACTAGCACTCTACTACTTGAGCCACAGCACGACTTCTGTCTTTTTCTGTTATGTGATACTGAGGAATCAAACCCAGGACTTCTTGCAGGCTCTCTACTACTAAGCCACATTCCCAGGCTGCATCATTATTTTAAAAGCCAATTGGAGCAATACTCTGGCTCCTCCAACCAAAACACAGCAAAAAAAAAAAAAACCCCAAAAAACAAACACACAAAAAAGTACTCACCCAAATAACCCTCTTTTGCTTCTTGTGTCAGGGGTTCATTCCCAACAAACATGGCATCCTGAAGGTCTTCCTTCAGGTCCAGAAAGCCCCCGGCCCAGTCCTTGGCTCCAACTGCCCCCACGACACCATGGCCCTGTCCAGGAAAGGAGGTGAATGGGCCAAATCCTCCTGAGCCAGCTGAATCTCGGTGGCATACCACAGCTCACATTTACCTTGCTGAGGTCTGCGCTGATGCCGCTGGATGACAGCTCCATGTTGAAGGATGTCAGGTCCCGTCTGCTGGTGCCTGAGGGACAAGGTTAAGGAAAAGGCTGGAACCAAGGAGCAGTAAGAACAGTGATGCCCTTGGGAGCATGAAGGGGGAAGGACAGTCAGCATGGATCACGGTACAAAGAATGAATGTGAACCTTGGAATCAAACAGAAGAGGGCCACGAGGGATGTGGCCTTCACACTGAGGGGCTTTCCCCTGTCTAACTCCAGGGATACCAACCGTCTGAGATGTAGCCCTCAATTTCTGTTCCTACCCAGGCTTCCCATGTCTACAGATGGCAGCCCCCCCTCCCCCACACCACCCATCACACCTACAAAAGTTGTAAGAACCCAGAATCAAGCATGCTTCTGCCTTCACCACATCCTGTCTCTAGTATACCAAATCGTGATGGCTCTGCCTTCAACGTATGCCTGTCTAAACAGCATGTTTCCTCCCATCTGCCGAAGCCAGATCTAAGATGTTTGAGAAATGATACCGGACACTAGGCACTCACACACAGTGAGGCCAAAGAGGACACACTTAGGGGAGGGACACAAAGGTACAAGGCCACTGTTTCTCTGATCATCTAAAATAATAATTTATTGAATGAACTCTAGGAAATAGAAATGAAAGAATTTTTTTTCTTTTTCTTCTCTTTGTCTTGTTTGTTCTTTCCCCCCCCCCCCCCTTTGGAAGGGTAAGGGGGCACAGAAATGGGGAGACAGAGGGTGAACAAATGCAGCAGTGTGCCCACTAAGACACTATGTTGAAAATGAACTATACAACTTGTGGGTGGGGATGGGAGGGGGAAACTGAGTAAGAGTGAGGGAAGGGGTAGCACTGTCCAAAAAGAAATGTATTCATGGGCTGGGAAGGTGGCTCAGTGGTAGAGTGCTTGCCTTGCATGCATGAGGCCCTGGGTTCGATTCCTTAGCACCATATAAGCAGAGAAACCTGGAAGTGGCGCTGTGGCTCAAGTAGAGCACTCGCCTTGAGCTGAAAAGCTGAGGGACAGCGCCCAGGCCCAGAGTTCAGGCCCCACGACCGACAAAAAAAAAAAAAAAAAGAAATGTATTCATTACCTGATTTATATAACTGTAACCCCTCTGTACATCGCCTTTATAATAACAATAGAAAAAACCAACAAAAAAAAAGATATGCCTATCTAGCTCTCTGATCATCTGCACTACCATCACTTGGGTTTGGATCCTCTTTCTTCTCTTTCTGTCTGTCTCTGTCTGTGTATCTCTCCCTCTCTCTCCTTCCCTCCCTCCTTCCTCCCCCCACCTTTTTTTTTTTCTTGTGCTAGTACCAGGGCCTGAATTCTGTGCTTCATGCTCTTTTTCAGATTTTTTGTTCATGACCGGTATTCTACCACCTGAGACACACCTTCAGGTCTCCCCCAACCTCTTCCCCTTTTTTTTTCCCTAGAAGAGCCTGGAAGTCTTTTCTGATTGGTCTGGTTTTAAATCACCATCCACAGTCCTCCAGGTCTTAGCCTCCTGAGTAGCTAGGACTGCAGGTGTGACCTGCTAACATCCAGCTCACTGTCTTTATCCAATGTGACTATGAGCTACCACCGAGCGTTCTACCCCAGGCCCCTCTCTCCCAGGGTCTGACACGCACCCTCGATGTCATAGATCCGCCTTTGCAGCTCTGTGAACAGATCTTTCAGCTTCTCAAATGTGTCCAGAATCTTTACAAACTCCTCTATGGGTTTGGAGGCGAATTTGTGCAGTGTCTCCTGACTCTCTGCGGTCTTAAAATGCCTTCCAACCTGTGAGAGAGTGAAGACTGAAGAGCTGACATGTCTCATGGTCACAAGAACTTAGCTCAGGGACAAAGGGGACCCAGGGAGCTGGGGGCTAGGAGAGAAAACAGTGAGGTAGCAGCAGCTGCAAAGGCCTGGCGCCCATACCCCAATGATGTAGCGGATGATGTCTTTGGCCACATCAATGTTACCAGTGTCAGTGGCCTCGCCGTCAGTGATGATGATGAGCACTTTGGTGGCATCTGGCCGGGCCCCCAGCTCTGGCCGGAACACCTGCGTCCTGTGTCCAGGAAAGGAGGTGTCTGAGAGACTTCCCCAAACCAGGCCTAAGGTCCCCCACACCTAGTCTTTACATCACTGTCTTGCACACTTTTGCCATTCTCCTCTGAGCCCCTTCTCCTCTGCTGCTGCCCCCTTCCCTCAAGGCAAGAATGCCAATGGGCATCCCAGAGCTCATGGGTAGCAAAGATGAGCATTTTTTAAGAAGTGACTCTGGGGCTCTATCTCCTCTCCATCCCAACCATGCCCTTTCCAATCACCAGCCTTTCACCAGCTGGAGATGCTCTCTATGGGAAAAACACCCCCACACAACTGGGCTGGGAAGCCAAGGGAAACTGAGTCATCCTTCCAGAGCAAGCATCTTCAGCAAGCAGCTGCTCACGCCTGTTAACAATTCTAGCTACTTCAGAGGCTAAGATCATGAAACTCTAAATACAAGCCCAGCCTAAGGAAATACATTCTGAAGGACTCCATTTCAAGCAATTTAGAGTTGGAGGTGGTGACATTCCATCTTAGCTACAAGAGAAGCATAAATAGGAGGATCATGATCCAGGCTGGCAATAGCATAAACAGGACGCTATTTGAAAAAGAAGGAAAACAAAAAGGGCTGTGGGTGTGACCCAAGTGGTATAGTGCTTGTCTAGCGAGCCCAAGACCCTGAGGCTAAACTCCAATACTACTAGAGGTGGGGAAGGGAAAGAAAAGATCAGTACACTTGATATAAAATAGATTAAGGCTCAGGCTGGGAAGGTGGCTCAGTGGTAGAGCGTTTGTCTTGCACGCATGAGGCCCTGGGTTCGATTCTTCAGCAACACATAAGCAGAAAAAGCTGGAAGTGGCACTATGGCTCAAGTGGTAGAGCGCTAGCCTTGAGCTGAAAAGCTGAGGGACAGCGCCCAGGCCCAGAGTTCAGGCCCCACGACCGATGACAAAAAAAAAAAAAGATTAAGGCTCAAAATTCCTGCCTTGTCCATGGTCTCCTGAGCAAGTCAGATTACCACAGCTCTTACTGGGAACAGCAACTAAGCTAAGCACCTGACCACAGATGTCAAGACCTGCTATCAAGACCTCTGGCTTCAGCCAGGCACCAGTGGCTCATGCTTGTAATCCTAGCTACTCAGGAGGCTGAGATCTGAGGATCACGGTTCAAAGCTAGGAAAGTCCGTGAGACTCTTATCTCCAATTAACCACCAGGAAACCAGAAGTGGTACTGTGGCTCAAATGGTAGAGCACTCACCTTGAGCTAAAGAGCTCAGGGACAGTACCCAGGCCGAATTCAAGTCCCATGACTGACAAAAAGAAAGTAAAGAAGGAAGGAGGAAAGAAAGAAAGAAAGAAAGAAAGAAAGAAAGAAAGAAAGAGAAAGACAGACAGACAGACAGACCTCTGGCTTTGTCTCTGGTATACAATGTTTCCCCAGCTCCCATCCACATGGACATGGTCTGTCATGGACTCCACTTGTGGATTCCTGCCTGGCTCAGAGCACAACTGTCTTTCATGTGCAGTTTTTATTTTTTGTTTTGTTTTGTTAGTTTTTTGGGTCTGGTTGTGGGGCCTGAACTCTGGGCCTGGGCGTTGTCCCTCAGCTCTTCAGTTCAAGGCTAGCGCTCTACCACTTGAGCCACAGTGTCACTTCCAGCTTTTTTCTTTTTGCTTATGTGGTGCTGAGGAATTGAACCCAGGGCCTCAGGCATGCAAGGCAAGCACTCTACCACTGAGCCACCTTCCCAGCCCCTCATGTGCAGTTTTTAGTAGCTTCCTAACTGGCCTCTTGACCCCTTAGCAATCTATTATCAACCCTGAAGCCAGAAAAGCTCTTGATTCACTCATCTCCAATTAACCACCAAAAATCCAGAAACAGTGTTGTGACTCAAGTGGCAGAGTGCTAGCCTTGAGTGAATAAGCTCAGGGATATCACCCAGGCCCTGAGCTCAAGCTCCAGTACTGGTACACACACACACACACACACACACACACACACACACACACACACACACACACACACACACACACACACACAAATTCTTACAGCCACACTTAGGAGGCTGAGATCTGAGGATCATAGTTCAAAGCCAGCCTAGTCAGGAAAGTCTGTGAGACTCTTTTCTATTCTTTCTTTTTTTGTTGGTCATAGGGCTTGAACTCAGGGCCTGGGTACTGTCCCTGAACTTCTTTTGCTCAAGGCCAGCAAGCTACCACTTGAACCACAGAGCCACTTAGGGTTTTCTCTGTTTATATGATACTGACCAATTGAACCCAGGGCTTTATGTATCCTAGGCAAGCACTCTACCACTAAGCCACATTCCCAGCCTCTAACTTTCTTATGCATTCTATTTTCTACATTCCTTTCACCTACTGAAATGTCAAGCTCCAGAGGGCAGGGATCTAATTATATGTTTCATCTCATATTCTGATGCAGTATTCCCAGAACTTAGAATATGGCAATCCACCTTCCCAACACACATGGGCTTAAATCCAGTCTGCAGCATGTTCTTTTTATGTCTACAATCTAAGAATGGTTTTTAGATTGTTATAGGATTATAAAATCAAACAAAGAAAAGTATGCAAGGGAAGCTATGTGTAGGCAGAAATGGCTGTAAAATCATTCCTGTCTCTCTATAGAAAAGATTGGTTGATTCTTGGCCCAAAGCCACTCAGTCAGAAGTGTTGATGACCTAAGTTCCCATGATTGCTGCTTTTTCCTCCCACAAATGACACTTTGTAAGAGTCTTCTCACCTCCTGTGACCCCTTCCTCTATGAACTTAATTGTTTCCTTTCTTGTTCTTCTTCTTTGTCTTGGTCCTTTTGGTACTAGGGTTTAAACTCAGGGCATTCAGCTTACTAGGCAAGTGCTTTACTACTGGAGTCAACCCTCAGCCCTTTTTGCTAAGTTATTTTTCATATAGAGCTCGGGATTCTGTCCAGGACTGGCCTCAGATTTCAATCCTTCTTTTTTCTTTTTGTTCAGTCGTGGGGCCTGAACTCTCTGGGCCTGGGCGCTGTCCCTCAGCTCTTCAGCTCAAGGCTAGCATTCTACCACTTGTGAACCACAGTGACACTTCTGGCATTTTCTGCTTATGTGGTGCTGAGGAATCAAACCCAGGGCCACATGCATCCAAGGCAAGCGCTCTACCACTGGAGCCACCTTCCCAGCCCAGATTTTAATCCTTCTATCTCTACCAGCTGGGATAAACAGACCTGAACCATCATGCTGTTTTTATCCTGGTCTCACATAAAAATCTTGCTATCTCTGCCTTCTTAGTAGTTGAGATTATAGGTGTGAGTAATCTGCCCACTTGAGAAAAGTTTATTCTATGACTTCTTTCCGCAGAAGTGGGACACCAATTTTGACCTGTGTGTTATGTGACTACAACATAAAGTGGATGTAGGTCAGGACTAGGTGGACTCTGGACATTAAGATTTTCTATCCAGGGGCTGGGAAGGTGGCTCAGTGGTAGAGCGCTTGCCTTGCATGCATGAGGCCCTGGGTTTGATTCCTCAGCACCACATATGCAGAAAAATCTGGAAGTGGTGTTGTGGCTTAAGTGGTAGAGTGGTAGCCTTGAGCAGAAGAGCTGAGGGACAGCGCCCAGGCCCAGAGTTCAGGCCCCACGACTGGCAAAAAAAAAAAAAAAAAAGATTTTCTATCCTGGACACTGGAATTGAGGTGGTTCATCTGCATTGAGGAACTGACTGCTAGGTTTGTTCGGTTTGATTTCGTTTCTGTTGGTCCTGGGGCTTGAACTCAGGGCATGGGCACTATCCGGTGAGCTTCTTTTGCTCAAGTCTAGCATGCTACCACTTGAGCCACAGCTCTACTTCTGGCTTTTGGGTAGTTTATTGGAGATAAAAGTATCACCAACTTTCTTGCCTTGACTGGCTTTAAACTGTGATCCTCAGATCTCAGCCTCCTGAGTAGCTAGGATTACAGGTGTAAGCCACTGGCAGCTGGTGAGGTTGCTAGTTTGTGAGTAGATCTAGCTTCACCATATTCCCACCAGGGCTGTTTACAGAGAGAATGACATGGATCTGACAGACCAGGTAAACCCCAGACTAGCAGGAAAAACACAGGGAGTCATGAGGGGTATAGCAAACACTGTTTGCCTTAAATTGAACTTGACAAAGGAGAAAAACTGAAACTTTTGCTAGGGGGCCAGTCTTGGGGTTTAAATTCATTTGGATTTCTTGCTCATGGCTGACACTCTACCAGTTGAGCCACACCACCAGTCCAGCATTTTGCTGGTTAATTGAAGATAAAAGTCTCATGGGCTTTTCTTCCTGGGCTGGCTTTAAACTGATATCCTCCAGGTTCTTAGCCTCTGATGTAGTTGGGATTATAGGCATGTATGTGGTGATCTTTTCTTCTAGTTTATAACTGAATGTGAGCGGGGTGGGGGGGGGGAGGGAAGGGGGGTTGTAAGATGAAATATAAATTATCTTTTCCCCAAATCAGTCTCAGTTCCCATGGCTATTTTAATATTGAAAAATAAGGTTTTAAGTTTTTTCCTTTTGAGATGGGATCTTTTTTTTTTTTTTGGTTAGTCATGGGACATGAACTCTGGGCCTAGGCACTGTTCCTTAGCTCTTCAGCTCAAGGCTAGCGCTCTACCACTTGAGCCACAGTGCCATTTCCAGTTTTCTGATGGTTAATTGGAGATAAGAGAGTCCCAGGCTGGCTTTGAATCTTGAGCCTCAGATCTCAACCTCCTGAGTAGCTAGGATTATAGGCGTGAGCCACCAGTGCCCAGTTTGAGATGGATCTTAATGTATTGCCCAGACTGATCCCAAACTCTTGGGTTCCAGTGATCCTCCTGTCTCATTCTCTTGGGCAGCTGGGACTATAGACCTGTACCACTGTGTTTGGCTCAAGGCAGGTTTGGGGTATTTTGCTGTTGCTATTTTAACAAGGTCTCCTTTCATAGCCTGCTTCAAACTTGCTATATTGCTCGGCTGGCCTGGAGCTTACAATCTTTTTGTCTCAGTCTCCTCAGCTGGGACGTCAGGTGTATGCTACCATGCCTGACACCCACCTTCCCTTGAATTCACACAGTAAAACTTACCCTCAGTGTAGTGATCTACATTCCTACATCATAGAGCTGGAAGAAGCTACTTCCCACACACCAAACAAATGGCCCTATCCTCTCTTCAAATGGAACTCACACGGCGTAGTTGATGGCACCAAAGGTGTTGGTCAATTGGCCCATGTGGGTTACACTGGCGAGCAGCACATCAGGGTCTTTCAGTTTAACATAATCTAAGAAATTAAATTCCGTTTTGTAGGATGTGGAAAATTGAACAGCAGCAAACTAGGAAAGAAAGAAAGAAAGAAAAAAAAGCTATATTGTCTCAGATTTTTTGCCACTTGTCTGCTCCAATCGCTACTTCTTCTGCAAGACCCAACTCCACATCCCTGCCTTAAATCAGTTATTCTTTGGAAGATGAAACAAAATACAATAAGAGTGGGAACAAAAATCTTAGGCTGGGAATTGACTTAGTGGTAAGCTAGGCAAGCACTAGCATGCATGAAGCCCTGGCTTCGATTCCTCAATACCACATAAATAGAAAAAGCTGGAAGTGGCACTGTGGCTCAAGTGGTAGAGTGCTAGCCTGGCGCAAAAGAAGTTCAGGGACAGTGCCCAGGCCCTGAGTTCAAGCCCAAGGACTGGCAAAAAACAACTTTTTAAAAACATCTGTTTCCCTGTGCAGAGCTGTGTGCTAAGCTCTGGGTCTCTGGACTTGTCTACCTCACCAGTATGGGGTAGCACCCAGTAGACCCATGTGTGTGAGACAGACCCCTAAGCAGAAGCTAGGCTAGTCAGAATTTCATCTCTGAAGACCTGGAATGTGCAGGAGTTGGTTGAAAGGAAGCTAAAATACTCTTGAGGAACTCATGTGAACTTAAGAGCTTTCCACAGGCCCATGTTATCCAAAGCTGAGGGAGACAATTGACAAAGATAGCAAGAAAGGGAAGAGGGAAACAGAAGCACAGAAGAAACAGAAATGAGGAAGTGGCGCTGTGGCTCAAGTGGTAGAGCGCTAGCCTTGAGCTGAAGAGCCCAGAGACAGCGCCTAGGCCCAGAGTTCAAGCCCCAGGACAAAAAAAAAAAAAAAGATAGTAAGCCTATTTAGGCTGGGAAGATGGCTCAAGGGTAGAGTGCTTGCCTTGCATGCTTGAGGCCCTGGGTTTGATTCCTCAGCACCATATAAGCAGAAAAAGCCGGAAGTGGAGCAGTTGCTCAAGTGGTAGAGCACTAGCCTTGAGCTGAAGAGCTGAGGGACAGCGCCAGGCCCAGAGTTCAGGCCCATGACCAACAAGAAAGAAAGGAAGGAAGGAAGGAAGGAAGGAAGGAAGGAAGGAAGGAAGGAAGGAAGGAAGGAAGGAAGGAAGGAAGGAAGGAAGAGAAATGAAAACAAGACAGAACTCTAGAATCAACTCCCTTGTTCTTATCCCAGTCAGAGGTAAAGGTATGGGTCCTACCCTGTAGCGTCTGGAGACCCATCCACACATGCTCCATCTGCCAGTTCAGCTAGGCAGCTACTGCCTACAACCAAGGAGCCCAACTAGTACAGTCACCTGGTAAGACGTGTTGCTGAGTTTCCTCATCACATCTTTCATGAAGTCCACAATTTTCTGGAATTCACCTTGTTGTAAGCTCCGGGAGCCATCAAACAGAAATACCAAGTCCACTTTGCCTTTGATGCATTCTGCAGAGGCCAGATACAGAGGAACCTGAGGACCCATCTCCAGTGTCTGGCCCACCCGTGCTGCTTCCCACAGAGGAGCAGCTACTTAGAGGTATTGTGAGCCCCGTGGATTCCGTACCTTGGTAGCCAGGACGCCCTTGCAGCACAGGTCCCCCCAGATTTGGGGGAAACAGGTAACAGAGGCCACTCAGATAAGTATTCTGGTCACATGTCCGAGACAGCCCAGGATCACAGGCCTGAAGGAAGCAAAGGAAAAACAGGCTAAGACTTCCCTTTCTTCTGTGTCTTCTGGGCATCATCAGCATAGAATGAGCCCACTCTGAATCCTGTCCCCCTCCGTCACTTCCTGTACCAATGTTACCAAAGAGAGGCAATTCGGCCTCCATGAGATCTCTCATACTCATCCCTCCATCCCTACTGCCAAGGCTCTAAGCCATAGATCTCACCGCCCATAAATAAAATCTAAACTCCTCACTTCCTCATTGATACTGTGTACAAGGGGGCACCATGCCCTCCCATTCCCAATCACACATTTTTTTTGTCTTCTTTGTCTCTATCTCTGTCTCTGTGTCTCTCTGCCTCTGTTTCTGTTTCTCTTCCTTCCTTCCTTCCTTCCTTTCTTCCTTCCTTCCTTCCTTTCTTTCTTTTTTTCTTTCTTTCTTTTTGTGCAGGTACTGGGGTCTGAAGACAAGGCCTGAGCATTGTCCCTTAGCTTTTTCAAGGCAATTGGAGAGAAAAATCTCATGGAGCCAGGCACCAGTGGCTCCCACCTGTCATCCTAGCTACTCAGGAGGCTGAGATCTGAGGATTGCAATTCAAAGCCAGCTCAGGCAGGAAAAATCCATAAGACTTCTTAACTAACCCCCAGAAAACCAGAAGTGGCTCCATGGCTCAAATGGTAGAGAGTAAGGCTTGATCACGCAGGCCTTGAGTTCAAGCCCCATGACCAATAAGGGGAAAAAAAAATCTCACAGACTTTCCTGCCTGAGTTGGCTTTAAACCGCAATGTCAGCTTCTTAAGTAGATAGGATTACAGGTGTGACCCACTGGTGCCATCAAACATTCTGCATATGTCAAACCACAGAAGACACAATGCTGCTTCCTTTACTTGTAACTCTTTCTTGCCAGCCTGCAGTTCCTAGGCAAGCACTCTACCACTTGAGCCATACTTCTATCCCCTGACTGCAAGTTATAGTGTCTAAGTCATTTTATATATATAATAACTTCCTCTATCAAAATCTAGCATAGCTGGGTGCTAGTGGCTCACACCTGTACTCCTAGCTACTCATGAGGCTGAGATCTGAGTTTAATAGTTCAAAGCCAGCCCGAGTAGGAAAGTCTGGGACACTCTTATCTCCAATTAACCACTAGAAAACTAAAAGTAGAGCTGTGGCTCAAAGTGGTAGAGTGCAAGCCTTGAGCAAAAAGTTCACAGACAGTGCTGAAGCCCTGAATTCAAGCCCCATGATCAACTGGGAAAAAAAAAACAACCACAAAACAACTAGCACAAGTCGGGTGCTGGTGGCTCATGCCTGTAATCCTAGCTATGCAGGAGGCTGAGATCTGAGGATTGTGATTCAAAGCCAGCCCAGGCAGGAAAGTCCGTGAGACTCTGATCTCCAAACAGTAGAGTGCTCAAGCAGTAGAGCACTCTCCTTGAGCTGAAGAGCCCAGGGACAGCACCCAAGCCCAGAGTTCAAGCCCCACGACCGACCAAAAAAATCAACTAGCACAATGCCTGATATCTATCTGGCAGTATCTTCATAAACAAGGTACAGTTAAACACTAGATCAGGCAGGGCATGGTGGTACACTCAGAAGGTAGAGGTAGGGTGATTACAACTCAAGCTTAGCCTGGTCTATATAGTGAGTTCAAGATCAATCTGAGCTGTGTAGTGAGACCCTGTGTCAAAACAAAGCCAAGTTGAAAAAAAAACTCAAAGCATAAATATATAAACACTGAGACATTAAAAGGTATAGCACCAAAAACAATAACATTGTATATCAATAGTCACATATCTTGCATGTTAAAAAAAATGCTGGGGGCCAGTTGTTCATGTCTATAAATCCTAACTACTCAGGGGCTGAGATCTAAACATCATGGCTCAAAGCCAGCCTGGATAGACAGATTTGAGAAACTCATCTCCAGCTAGCCACCAAAAACCTGAAACTGGGGCTGAGAATGTGGCTTAGTGGTAGAGTGCTTGCCTAGCATGCATGAAGCCCTGGCTTCGATTCCTCAGTACCACATAAACAGAAAAGGCTGGTAGTGGTACTGTGGCTCAAGTGACAGAGTGCTGGTCTTGAGCAAAAGAAGTTCAGGGACAGTGCCCAGGCCCTGAGTTGAAGCTCCAGGACTGGCAAAAAACAAAAACCAAATAAACAAACAAACAAACAAAAACCCTGAAACTGGGAGTATGTTTCAAGTGGTAGAGCACCAGACAATCAAGAGCTTGAGGTCCTGAGTTCAAGCCCCAGTCTCAGCACACACACACACACACACACACACACACACACACACACACACACACACACAAAAGGTCAATATAAATAACTCTTGAAGTTAGTAGGCTCTTGAAAATAACTGGCTAATAGTTGGTTCTCATCAAAGACTGAATGAAGCTCTCAGATGCCTTTAACCTTCTAAGGAATCTTGAATCTATGTACTTCTTCCCTCATTCCACACATCAATTGTTTGTTTTCTCCTAGTGCTGGGATCAAATCCAGAGCCTTGCACATACTCAGCAAGTGCTCCTCTGCTCCCTCCCACTACCCACAACCTCCTCTTTCCATATTGAGTTTCCTAAGCTCTCTATCATCCCTGTACAAAATTCTTACCAAAAGGCTTCCATGTGTGGGGTCTGCCACCAAGGTCATTCCCAGGTACTTGGAAGTATAGTTGGAACCTGTAGATACCAGAAGGTTGGTCTGGAAGAACTCAGGCAATCCAGGAGTGTTGGGGCCAGCCTCGATTTCCCTGAAAGCCTCTCACCAATTACTCACCACTCAGGCTAACTGAAAGACAGTGTTTCCGGCCAAGCTGGCATTGATAGAGGCCTCCAGTGCTGTTCCCCTCACCTGGCGCTCCTACGACAACCCTGAGGAGAAAACCCACCTGAGAGATGTAGTTGCCCAGGCCTTTACCCACCCACTCCTGACTCTTTGGGGCTTCAGATTCCCTATCAAAGCAATACTCCCCCTGCTTTTCGGGAGACCTCCTTAGACCGCTCCTAAGTTCCCGAGAAATAGCCATGTTAAAGTATATTAGACTTTGCCAGAAAACCACGCAAACATTCAGGTACAAAGAACAAAGAAAAGATTTATTGCCAGTAAAGGGACTGGCAAGACCCCTTCTCACAAGAGAGAACAGTAAAAAGAAGCGCTGGCTATTGTCTGAGGTGACCTATATAACCTAGGAGGTTTAGGAGGGCCTAGAAGGAGCTAGGAGGTGAGATCCTGGTGTGGATGTGGGGCTTCATCATGGTGGGCTAGGATTTATGGCTGCTGCCCAAGTAGTAGGTAAGGGGCCTTGCAGTGGCCCAGACCTGAAGGTCACTCTAAAGGGCTCTTGGTGCCTTATATGGTGGTAGCTGCCCCAGAGGAGTGCCATCCCAAGGTAAAGGGGGTTGGAGGCTGATTATTTACTGCCATTATCAAATGGGCCTTGTGTCCCCTAGGAAAGGAGCATGCCAAGCAATGAGACAAGAACTCATTGGACTAATAAGCCATATGCCTGAATTCTAGAAAGTTAAGGGTCTTTTCCCATGGAAGCCTAGAAAACTTGAGGCCCAGAGAATAATCTGCCCAAGGCTGCTGAGTTGGTTTGTTCAGTCATCAATTCAAAAGCCATTTATGACTTATGTACTATTTACTTAGGCTGGAGTACGCACTAGGAAGAAGAAAGAGGCCAAATCTCTACCTCATAAAACTCTACTAGAATGTAAACTGGTGTGGTAGTGCACACCTATAATCCTAGCACTCAGGAGACTGAGTTCATGAGTTCCAGGCAAGCCTGGCTACATAGACAGACCTCATTTAAAAAAGCTAAAAGAAAACATATCAACCTTAGAACACACAGAAATGTTTTAGGGGTTATGGTGCTTCTCATTTGCCACTTAAATGACACTTAAGTCCTCATTCTATTATCTGACAGCCTTTCCTGTTTCTAAAGAATGCCAGCAGTCAGGCACAGGTGACTCATGCCTATAAATCCTAGCTAGTGAGGAGGCTGAGATCTGAGGATCGGGTTCAAAGTCAGACTGGCAGAAAAGTCTGTGAGACTTATGTGCAATTAAACAGCAAAGAAATAACAAACAAACAAAACTTGAGCTGTGGCTCAAGTGGTAAAGCTTTGAGAGAGGAAAAAAAAAGCAAGAGTTCAAGGCCTGCTGGGCACTGGGCACTGGTAGCTCAAACCTGTCATCCTAGCTACTCAGGAGGCTGAGATTGAGGATCACGGTTCAAAGCCAGCCCAGGCAAGAAACTCCATGGAACTCATACCCAATAAACCACCAGAAAAACCGTAGTGGCGCTGTGGCTCCGGTGGTAGAGTGCTGGCCTTGAGCTGAAGAGCTGAGGGACAGCACCTAGGACCAGAGTTCAAGACCCACGACTGACACACACACAAAAAAGTGCTCAAGGCCTCGAGTTCAAGCCCCTCAGTACCAAAACAACAACAAAAAGCATGGCTACATTTCCTGGCCGTGTGACATGTAGGCCTGGACGCTGGGCCTTGAGGTTGCACTCTACAGGTCAGGAAGGACTTGAGGGGCCCCCACAGCTCACCTGTTTCCAACCTGCAGAACTCGATACCCGAAGTGCCTCCCCGCGTGTGGGGAGGAGAACTCCTGCACGTGCCTCACGTCCAGGTTGTAGCTCGAGGCCAACACTGCGTGGGGAGAGAGGGAGATCAGTACTTCCCGTCTGGACAGCTTCCCTGACTCAGGAGACACCTGCCCCCAGCCCCCCTACTGCATTGATACCGCATTCAACGCATTCACAGTGCGGGCGCTGATTGGCTGCTGTCCACGTGCCCGGTACCTAGGCCCTCCTCTCCTGCCCCTCAATCAAGATACACATGAAGGCCTTGAGTGCAGCCAGGTCCTGACCCTCTGGACCCTCAGGACCATGGAGCTCCCCCTCTCTGCCACCCAGGGCTCCAGAAACGCTTCTCAAGGCCTGAGAGAGACACAACTTCTCTTTTGTCCATCAACAAACAAGAAAGAATGAGAAGGTGGAAGCCCTGAGTAAGGAGCCCACAACGGAAGGGGCCCTGAGGTTTAGGGTGACCATGGTTCCCCGACTTGAGCCCAGATGGGGATACCCCAGATAGGTTGCTCAATCTCATCCACTCCTCCTGGGGGGCATGGGCCCGACGCATCTGAGAACACACTTATCAGCCTCCGAGATTCAAGATGCATTGTCGTCTGAGGCTCCCCCAACCCCACCCCTTCAAAGATGGGTCACTCCCTGAGCCTTTAGATCACACACACACACACACACACACACACACACACACACACACACACACACACACATCTCAGGCAGCTTAGTTGTCATCTGCAAAACTCCAAACTGTCTTTTCTCAACCTTCCATGGCCCAGAATTTGAACTTAATTCACAGCATCTTGGGATATCAGAACCTTCATTTGCTCAGATGAAGAGTCAGAGGCCTGCCAAAGGGTCTGGCTTAAGACCAATCAGAAACGGAATGCCAGCAGGAGCATCTGAATCCAGCATTCTCCTATGTGCTCATTAATGTCTTAATTTTTTAGTTGTTTGAGACAAGGTTTCCCTATATATCCCAGGCTGACCTGGAACTCCTGATCCTCACACTTTGTCGCTTGAATACTGGGATTACATGTGCCCATTCCATACCTTATTCAGCATCTACCTTTATTTATCTGTTTGTTTGTACCCATCCTGGGGTTCCAACTCAGGGTGTGAGCACTATCCTTGAACTGTTTTTGCTCAAGGCCACAGCTTCATTTTCAGCTTTTTGATGGCTAATTGTAGATAAGAGTCTCATGGACTTCCCTACCCCAGCTGGCTTCAAACCTTGATCCTCAGATCTCAGTCTCCTGACTGGCTAGGATTACAGGCATGAGCTACCAGCCCCCCAGCTCTTCCTTAATTCCCTCCACACTCTGCCTGTGTTTTGGGTGCTGGCTTCCTTTCCTTTCCCTGTCCCGCTCCAGGATTTCTTACACCAATCCACCCCATGAGCAGCCCCTGGTTATTTATCTCCAGATCCACCACAGAGCCCTGCAATTTTCCTGGTCACAAACCCCAGTCCCTTTCCCTTTCTTCCCCCAATTTCCTACCGAACAGAAAGAGCCCAGACAGCAGCCGCCTGATGGTGGTGTTACAGGAGTTCATCTTTCCCACACTGGACCCGGGCCTCAGTCTCAGGCCTTTTAGATTTGCTGGCAGCCTACACTGCGTGAAAGAGGGAAATGACAATGCCCTGGGGGCCTCTTGCAATATAGAAATTTCTCACCCGACACCAGACTAGTGACTTTGAGCAGAGGTAGGAGGGGCGTGTGTGCCTGTAGTGATTGTGAAACCACTAGGTTCAGAGAGGAAGTGTGAGCAGGTTATAGATATTTTCTTTGTCTACTTGCAGAGAAGATGACAGTGCAGTGGTTAGGTGGCCGTTTGGGCTCAAGAGCAGCTGTATCAAGTCTCCCACTAAAAAGTCATCTGAAAATTCTTCAAAGCCCAGTAGAGGGCTGGTCAAGGAAGCTACATCTGTAGTGGAATTCTACATAGCCATGAAAAAGAATGAGCATGGAGGACAGAAGACAGGGTGGAGGGCGGGGAGATGTAACAGCCCTTATTTTATTTTATTTTTTGTGCCAATCCTGGGGTTTGTATTCAGGACCTGGGTGCTGCCCCTGAGCTTTTTTTGTTCCATGCTGGTGTTCTACCATGTGAGACACTGCTCCATTTCTGGCTTTTTGCTGGTTAATTGGAGGTAAAAAAAAAAAAATCTCATGGACTTTACAGTCCACGCTGACTTTGAATCTTGATCCTCAGATCTCAAACTCCTGAGTAGCTAGGATTATAGCTACTTGGCATGAGGCAGCTTTCTCTTGACACAGAATGACATTCATTATGCTCTGCTAGGGAAAAGAAACAAGCTACAGAATGGTATATGTCATAAGTAATCTTAGTTCTAAACATCAACAACAGAGTCAAATGGATAGAATGGGAGAACATATTTGCAAGTCATATATATGACATTTTTATCCAGAAAATATAGAGAACTCTTCAATGTGAAAACACCTAGTTTTATTTTTTGTTTTTCTTTATAAAATTATGGTATACTTTTTTTAATCTTAAAAATTTCTTTGACTTTAAAAATTATTTTGTGTAACATCTGAATTTATATTATATATCTGTATATATTTAATTATTATTTTTATTATTATATATATATATATATTGGAGGGGGAATACCGTACAGAGGGGTCATAATTACATGGGCAAGATAATAAGTACATTTCTTTTTTTTTGTTTTGTTTTGTTTTTGTCTTTTCTTTTTTGGTACTGGGGATCGAACCCAGGACGTTGCACTTGCTAGGCAAGCGCTTTGCCACTGAGCTACATCCCAGCCCAAGATGAGTACATTTCTTATCAAGCATTGTTGCCTCCTCCTTTGTTTCCCCTTCCTATCCCTTTCCAATCCCACCCCCTCTGGTATTCATTTTTTCCCTTTGTAATTGTAGGGGGATTAGACCACCATGTCAATTGATAGACAAGTGCTCAACTACTCAGCCGCACCTCAGGCTCTGTTATTTATTCTTTAAATAATCTGTGGTGGATTTTGTTTTGTTTTAATGAACACAGGGTTTGGGTAGACAGTTCTTTAAAGCTGATCAACAGGCACATGAAAAGATGTTTAACTTCATTAGTCATTAAAGAAATGCACATCAATGCCACAGTGAGATACCACCAGCTGGGATGGCTAGAGTTCTCAAAAAGGAAAGAAGAGAAAAGGGGCAGGAAGAAGAAGAAGAGAAAGAGAAAGAGAGAGAGAGGAACTGATGAGGTTATTGAGCAATTGGAACTCTGATACAATGACAAAGGGAATATAAATACCACAGCTGCAGCTGAGCTTTGAGGGCTCACACCTGTCATCTTAACTACCACGGAAGCTGAGATCTGAGGATCAAAGTTCAAAGCTAGTCCAAGCAGGAAAGCACGAGACTCTTATCTCCAATCAACCATTAAGAAACAGAAGTGGAGTTGTGGCTCAAGTAGTGGGAGAGCTAGCCTTGAGCAAAAAAAGCTCAGGGCTGGGAATCAGGGGCTTACGCCTGTCATCCTAGCTATTCAGGAGGCTGAGATCTGAGGATCAGGTTCAAAGCCAGCCCAGGTCAGGAAAGGCTATGAGACTCTTATCTCCAATAAACCACTCAGAAAACCAAAAGTGGTGCTCTGGCTCAAGTGGTAGAGTGCTTGCCTTGAGCTGAGGAGCTGAAGGACAGCCCCCAAGCCCAGAGTTCAAGCTCCACAACCGACACACACACACACAAAAAGCAAGCAAGCAAGCAAGCAAGCTCAGGGACAGCATTCAGGTCCTGAGTTCAAGCCCCAGGACTAGCACACGTGCACACACACACACACACACACACACACACACACACACACACACACACACACACACACACACACAGATAAAGCTACTATTGAAACCATTTTGAGAGTTCTTCAAAAAAATTAGCATAGCTTGCAGAGTGGCTCAGAGTGCCTGCCTAGCAAGCACAGGCCATAACTTCAATTCACAGAACCACCAAGAAAAAAGAAAGAAAAAGTTAAAACAGTCACCACTTGAACCAGCAATTCCTTTCCTAAGCACACATCCTGAAGAACTGAAACTGTGTTTATACAAACAGTTATACACAGGGGTGAGGGCTCAGGATGGAAAAATTGGGAGGAAGTATTCAAAAAGAAATGTACTCATTATAATAAAAATAAATTTTAGGGGCTGGGAAGGTGGCTCAATGGTAGAGTGCTTGCGTAGAGGCCCTGGGTTTAATTCCTCAGCACCACATAAGCAGAAAAAGCCGGAAGTGGAGCTGTTGCTCAAGTGGTAGAGCACTAGCCTTGAGCTGAAGAGCTGAGGAACAGTGCCCAGACTCAGAGTTCAAGCCCCATGACTGACTAAATAAATAAATAAATAAATAAATAGTTTTTTTTTAAGTTATACATAAATGGTAATAGCAGCCTTATTCATCCTGACAGATTGGAGTCCTGGCTCTGTGGTAGCAGTGCCTGCCTAGCAAGTAGGAGGCCCTGGGTTCAAATCCCAGTACCAAAAAAACAAACCAAACTTGTACATCCTGGACAAATACTGGCTATACCCCATATGTGTAGCATCTAATAGATAGATAAGCAAAATATGGACAAATAGATAAATAATGCATGAGTAGTCTATACAATATCATATTTGTGCATAAAAAGAATGGAGTAGCTAGTCTCCAGTGGCTCACACCTGTAATCCTAGTTACTCAGGAGGCTAAGATCTAAGTATCTCTGTTCCAAGCCAGCCTGGGCAGAAAGTCCATGAGACACTAATCTCTAATGAACCAGCAAAAAGCTTGAAGTAGAGCTGTGGCTCAGATGATAGAGTCCTAGCCTTGAGCAAAAAAACTTCAGGATTAGAGCCTTGACCCTCAGTTTAAGCTCCAGGAGCAGCACACACACACACACACACACACACACACACACACACAAACACACACACACACAACCACAACCACAACCACAACCACTGAAGTGTATACCTTGAAATGGAGAGTTTTATTATGTGAATTATATCTCAATAAAACAAAATTATTTGTGTACATTTAAAATCTGAAATAATGCTTAACAGACTTTAGTTATTTCTGCAGAATGAGTTTTATTGTACATTTCTCTATTATCTCAATTTTTTTTCTTTTTTTCTTTTTTTTTTTTGGGTCCGGTTGTGGGGCCTGAACTCTGGGCCTGGGCGCTGTCCCTCAGCTCTTCAGCTCAAGGCTAGCACTCTACCACTTGAGCCACAGAGCCACTTCCAGCTTTTTTCATTTTGCTTATGTGTTGCTGAGGAATCGAACCCAGGGCCTCAGGCATGCAAGGCAAGCGCTCTACCACTGAGCCACCTTCCCAGCCCCTCAATTTTTTTTCTTTCAATGAGGATTATAACTTTACCATTAATCCACTTAAAGCTAGGTGCAATATGATGCACTCCTGTAATCCTAGCCCTAGGGTGGTTGAGAAAGGAAAAACAAGAAAGAGTTCCTCTAGGTTAGAGTCAGGCGCCAGAGCTCACACTTGTAATCTTGGCTATTCAGGAGACTGAGATATGAGGATAGAGGTTCGAAGTCAGCCTGGACAGACAAATCGAAGAGCCTCATCTCCAATTAGCCAACAAAAAGCTGGAAATGGACTTGTGGCTTAACACTTCTAGCCTTAAGGAAAAAAGTAGCAAGAGCACACAGAGACCTTAAGTTAAAGCCCCAGTACCAGCATATATACAAGAGTTTAAGGCCAGCCTGGAATACATAGCAAAACTCTGTCTCAAATAACAAAACAAAAACTTTTAAGAAGCATAAAATATTAAGCCAGGCACTCATGGTTCAGGTCTGTAATTGTAGCTACTCAGAAGGATAAGATCTGAAGATTGTGGTTTCAAAGTCAACCCAGGCAGGGAAGTCCATGAGATTCTTTTCTCCAATTAAGCACCAGAAAACTGGAAGTGGAGCTGTAGCTCCAAGTGGTAGAGTGCTAGCCTTGAGTGAAAAAGCTCAGGGACAGTGCCCAGGTCCTGAGTTCGAGCCCCACTATCAACAAAAAATAAAAAAAGATATCAAAACATGATACAACAGGATAGAAGAACTGTTTTTCCTTACAGAAAAGTAGGCAAGCTTTTCAGATTGTCCAGTTCTCCTTGTGCTGAAAAAAATCCTGTTGAACAGGCCAGATCATATACTCAGCCACAGCCCTGGGGAATGCTTTTACAGATCGATTATAACCTCTACTGCCAGCCAGCGGCAACCATGACTAGATGGTTTGTGGTAATTAGATGCTATCAGCCTATTTTTAAAATTTTCAGTTATGATAAGATCATTCTCACTGGGCGCTGTGGCTCTAGTGGCAGAGAGCTAGGAGTAAACACAAGGCCTTGAGTTCAATCTCTAAAAACACCACCACCAACAAAAAGCAACAAAATCAGATAATTCAGGCTGACTTTTTGATCCTTCCTAAGCAGTTCTTATTTACAACAAACTCTTTTGTTCTGAAGCTATACCTTCTTAAATTCAAACCCTATGGTAAGGTGGAAAGAAAACAGAGAAAGTGGTTTGTGAGGAGTAGCACTTGCTTAGCATCTACAAAGGCTCAGCATTTGATCCTCAGTACACACTCAACAGAAGGAAAGAAAAAAAAGACAAATGGGGGTGGGAGGAATACAGACAAAAATCCAATGATACCTTTTAAAATAAAAATGGGTGAGGGAAGGGGTGGGTGGGAGAGAGATGGGTAAGAATGTTGAAAGAGGTGATATTGATCGAGGCTTATTGTACTCATAAACTGCTTTGCTAAATGTACAACTACTAATGATAATAGAATTTTTTAAAAATAAGAAAGAAGGAAGGGAAGGAAAAGGAAGGGGAGAGCCAGGTATGATGGTATATGTGAGGTATTTAAATATGTAGATTTCATTAGGTAGCTGGTAAAGCAAACACCACCTGCTTTCAGGCAGGAAGAGAAGTTTATTTTACCCAACTGCTTGCCCCTGCCATGCAAGATGAAGACCACATGGCCGAAGGAAGGGACGGGCTGAGGTCAGACCTGGGTTTAAGTAGGGAAGGGAAGGGGAGAAGGCGTAGCTAGGTAAGACCACACCGGATACAGATGTGACCTCAGGGCCTGGGACCCTCCCCAGGTCCAGTGGGAAGCCTGACTGGGGACAGCCTGGGATGTGACCTCCAAGTGTGCCAGTTACCTAGGTGACACAGGTACTGAGCAGAGGAGGGAGAAGCCTGCCTCCCCTTCCCAGAGTGGACCTTACAGTACATATCTGTATCCCAGGACTCAGGAGGCTGAGATAGGATGGGGAGAGAGTTTGAGGCCAGCCTGAATGATATAGCAAGACCCTATCTCAAAACAACAACAACAACGTTTTTAACTACCAGGGCTGGGAAGGTGGCTCAGTGGTAGAGCACTTGCCTCGCATGCATGAGGCCCTGGGTTCGATTCCTCAGCACCACATAAACAGAAAAAGCCAGAAGTGGCACTATGGCTCAAGTGGTAGAGGGCTAGCCTTGAGCTGAAGAGCTCCCGGGACAGCACTCAGGCCCTGAGTTCAATGCACACACACACACACACACACACACACACACACACACACACACACACACACACACACACACACACACACACACACACACACACACACACACAGACAAATTAACTACCCTCATCTTTAAATATAAAAAAAAAATTGAAAATAGTTGGATAAAAATTTAATAGTTGGATAAAAGGTGTTTGTGACTTCAAAATAGATAAATAAATATTTAATAGTTGGAGCCACACATTCCTCATTAGGAAGAAAAAAATAAGGCTAATTCTAATAGTTAAGCATTACAGGTTTAATGTGTTGGGAAAAGCTCTTGATCTCACTACAGAGTGTTTAACCCAGAATTAATAGTCAAGTCAGCCATTCCCAGTGCAAAGGTTTTCCTTTAGGCTATCTTTGAAATTAAGGTACTTGGATTATGGCTTAAATTTCTAAAAAGCTTTAATTGTACCAGCAGCAATAGTCACACCAAAGCATTCCACACGGTGCCCCCTTGATTCCTGTCCTTTTCACTAACAAGATTTATTCATTCCATCCCCAAATAGTCTCCAGAACCTTAACTTATACCAGCATCAACTTTACAGTCTAAATCCAAAGCCTTGTCTAATTATCCTGTAAATTGAATTTGGGTTAAAACTTAAGGGGGAATTATCCTCAGGCAAAAAGGAAATCTTTAGCTGTGAGTCTGGGAAATCCAACACATTATGTGCTTCCAAAATGCAATGGAAGGCTGGGAATGTGGCTTAGTGGTAGAGTACTTGTCTAGCATGCATGAAGCCCTGGGTTCGATTCTTCAGTACCACATAAACAGAAAAAGCTAGAAGTTTAAAAAGAAAAGAAAAGAATGAGCTAGAAGTGGCACTGTGGCTCAAGTGGTAGAATGCTAGCCTTGAGCAAAAGAAGTTTAGGGACAGTGCCCAGGCCCTGAGTTCAAGCCCTAGGACTACCCTCCCCCCACCCCCAAAAAAATCCCCAACATGTTTTCTGTTTCTTCCTTCTACTTCTGGATAAATACCACCTGGATTTCTCCTACCCTTATGAATCTCCTTTTCATATATCTTTGAAACTGTTTTCTGAACTCGCTTTATTTTTGGTGCCAGTTCTGGGTCTTGAACTCAGGGCCTGGGTGCTGTCCCTGAGTAATTTTTGTACAAGGCTAGTGCTCTATCACTTGAGCCACAGCTCTACTTGCACATCCTTAGATCTCAGCCACCTGAGTATCTAGGATTAGAGGCATCAGCCACCAGTACCTGGCCAAATGTCCTTTTTACTTTTTTGTTGTTGCTGTTGGCTTAGGGCTTGAACTCAGGGCTTGGGCACTCAAGCTAGTGCTCTACCACTTTGAGCTACAGTGCCACTTCTGGCTTTCTTATGGTTAATTGGAGATACGAGTCCTCAGACTTTCCTGCCAAGATTGGCTTTAGGAACCACAAATCTTGGCTTCTGGAGTAGCTAGGATTATGGGTATAAGCCACCAGCACCCAGCTCCTTTGCTTTTTAAAGAATCCTTAACACAGTTAGACTGAAATTTTTCCAAGTCTTAAAGTTCTGCTTCCCTTTCGATTGTAAATTCTGACTTTCATTCATTTCTCTCTTCCATGAACAGTCAAGATAAGCCCTGCTGGACCTTTAACACTTTGCTTGGAGATTTTTTTTTTGGGGGGGTCCAGTTGTGGGGCCTGAACTCTGGGCCTGGGCGCTGTCCCTCAGCTCTTCAGCTCAAGGCTAGCGCTCTACCACTTGAGCCACAGTGCCACTTCTGGCTTTTGTTTTTTTTTTGCTTATGTGGTGCTGAGGAATCGAACCCAGGGCCTCAGGCATGCAAGGCAAGCGCTCTACCACTGAGCCACCTTCCCAGCCCTGCTTGGAGATTTTTTTTTTTTTCCATCAGATACCTTACTCATAGTTCCTCAATTCTGCCTTTCACAAAACACTGGGACACAAACATAGTTCAGCCAAGCTACTTACTGCTTTGTACAAGAGTGACTTTTCCTCTAGGTTCCAATAACATATTCCCTCAATTCCATCTAAGATCTCATCAGAATGGTCTTTACTCTTGATTCTGTATTTCTTTTCATATTCCGATTACAAACCCTTACATAGTATCTTAGAAGACTGACGATCTCCCTGCCATTCCTGTGGTTTTCATCTTCTATTAACCACCAAAAAGCTGAGAGTGGAACTATGACTTTGTTGTTGTTGCTGTTTTGCCAGTCCTGGGGCTTGAACTCAGGGCCTGGGCACTGTCCCTGAGCTTCTTTTGCTCAAGGCTAGCGCTCTACCATTTGAGCCACAGTGCCACTTGCAGCTTTTTCTGTATATGTGGTACTGAGGAATCAAACCCAGGGCTTCATGCATGCTAGGCAAGCACTCTACCACTAAGTCCCATTCCCAGGCACAAATGGGTTATTTATAAAGAATAGGAATTTATTTCTCCTAGTTGTAGAGTTTGGAAAGAAGATCAAACCAAGCTCCCAATGTTTAGTACCTGGTAAGGGCTCCCTCTCTCCTTCCCAGATTGTAGCTAGAACCTTGTAGCTTCCTTAGTGTAAGGTATATTAAATAGGTAAAGGTAGAGAACACCACATGCTATTCAGGCAGAAGTTTATTTACCAAACTGCTGCCCTAGCCAAGAATGGTGGAGAAGCATGGCTAAAATGGAAAGAGGGGGGGGGAACCCACCTCTGGGCCAGAACTTATCTAGGCCAGGGACAGGAAGAGGTGTGGCCAGGTGGGGTAAAGTTGTGGTCACACTAGACCTAGATGTGACCTCAGGGTCTGGGACGCTCCTAAGGTCAGATGGTAGGTATGTGACCTGAGGTGGCCCAGGATGTGACCTAGCAGGGTGGAGGGGGGTTGGGGGGGGGGGAGGTGACTGCTTCCAGGTCTGCCAGTTACCTAGGTAACAGATACTGGGTGGAAACTTAGCCAAAAGGTGTCTCTGTTCAGACCTTACACTTAGCTTTGCAGGTTTTGTTTTTTTGTTTTTGTTTGAACTCCAGGCATTGGTGCTATCCCTGAGCTCTTTTGCTCAAGGCTAGCATGCTACCACTTTGAGCCACAGTGCCACTTCCAGTTTTCTGGTGGTTATTTGGAGATAAAGAGTCTCCTGGGGGCTGGGAAGGTGGCTCAGTGGTAGAGCGCTTGCCTTGCATGCCTGAGGCCCTGGGTTCGATTCCTCAGCACCACATAAGCAAAAAGAAAAAAGCCGGAAGTGGTGCTGTGGTTCAAGTAGTAGAGCGCTAGCCTTGAGCTGAAGAGCTGAGGGACAGGGCCCAGGCCCAGAGTTCAGGCCCCATGACCGGACCCCCCCCTCCCCCCCCCAAAAAAAAAAAAGTCTCCTGGAAGCCGGGTGCTGGTGGCTCAAGCCTGTAATCCTAGCTACTCAAGAGGCAGAGATCTGAGGATTAAGGTTCGAAGCCATCCCGGGCAGGAAAGCCCGTGAGACTCTTACCTCTAATAAAGCACTAGAAAGCCAGAAGTAGTGCTGTGGCTCAAGTGGTAGAGCGCTAGCCTTGAGCTGAAGAGTGCAGGGACAGCACCCAAGCCCAGAGTTCAAGCCCCACGACTGACAAAAAAAAAAAGTCTCATGGAGTTTCCTGCCCAGGCTGGCTTCAAACCACATTCCTCAAATCTCCTCCTGAGTAGCTAGGATTACAGGCATGAGCCCCCAGTGCCCGGCACAGCTTTGTAATCTCAAACAGAAAAGAAAACAGGACAGCTGAGAACCAATGGCTCACACCTGTAATCCTAGCTACTCTGAAGGCTGAGATCTGAGGATCTCAGTCCAAAGTCATCCTGGGCAGGAAAGTCCATGAGACACTTGTCTCCAATTAGCCACCAAAAAGCTAAAAGTGGAGCTATGGCTCAAGTGGTAGAACTCTAGCCTTGAACAAAAAAGCTCAAGAACAACATCTAGACCCTGAGTGCAAGCCCCCAGGACTGGCACAAAACAAAAAAGAAAAGAAGGGATCTTGTCATTACGTTCATAAATGGCAGAAAGCAAAAGAACCAAACTAGATAGTAGATAATGTTTTATTCAACATTAATCCCATCCCTTAGGCTTAAAGTTCTGTAAGGTCCGCTCAGGGATGGCGAGAAGACTCCACCCTCCTTGCAGCAAAATCTTCACCCAGTACCTGTGTTACCTAGGCAACTGGCACACCTGGGAGAAGTCACATCTGCATCCGCTGAGGTCACATTTGAATTTGATGTGGCCACCCTTTCTCCGCCCATACCCTAGATAAGGCCTAGCCCAAGCCCAGATACTCTTTCCTTCCCAGCTCTCTCTCTCTTTCCCAGCTCTCTCTCTTTCCCACTTCTTTTCTCAGCTCTCTCTCTTTCTTAGGTCTTTCCCAGGCCTTTCCCAGCCACGTGGAGCGCCAACCTGGCCTGGTCCCCACAGGTCTACTGAATAAACCTACCTCTTACCTGAATACCACGTGCGTGGTGCTGTTCTTACTCGGCAACCTCTTTTTAAAAACCTAACAAGTTCCAACATATATGTTTTGGAAGGACCCATCTATTTGAAATATAGCAAAGAACATTTTCTTCCTATTTTTGTTTCTTTCTTTCCTATTTTTGGTTTGAGAACTATACAACTGAGGAAATAACAAGGTTCAAGGAAGCCAAAAGAATTATAAGAAGTCAGGGGATCAAATAGAGGCAAACTGGTGATTTCCCTGAACAATTCAGCCACCAAGTTCTCAGACTGAGACTGTATGGGGAAGTCCTGAGGCTGCGTGTATCACCCACACACAGCGCGCTTTCTTAGTAAAGATGCATTTCTTGCCCCATAACTCAGCCTGTTAAGTAGTCAGGTCTTCTGAAGTTTTTCACTCCCATTCATTTCGTTCCAACATTTTTCCATTCCCACCACTGTTTGTCTTGACCACAGTTCTTCCTTTACTCTGTTTCCTTCCTTACAAGTACCGTCCAATTAACCTTGAGACACCTGCACATGTCTGTTTTCTTACATTAAAACCCTGGCTTGCTGAGCACCGGTGGTTCACGCCTGTAATCCTAGCTACTCAGAAGGCTGAGATCTGAGGATCATGGTTTGAAGCCAGCCCAGGTAGGAAAGCCCATGAGACTAATAACTACTCAGAAAAAGCCAGAAGTGGCACTGTGGCTCAAGGAATAGCACACTAGCCTTGAGCACAAAGAGGGTCAGGGACAGCACCCAGGCCCTAGTTCAAGCCCCAGGATAGGCAAAGAAAAAAGAAACAAACCAAATCTCTGACAAGTCAGGCTTGGTGGTACTTGCCTGTAACTCCAGCACTAATTTTTGTTTGTTTGTTTTGTCAGTGGTGGGGCTTCAACTCTGGGCTCCAGGACTTATTAAAGACACAAGGATCATGAGTTTAAGGTCAGTTTGGGCTGCCTACTGAGACCATGTCTCAACAAACAAACAAATACAAACCCTCTGACAACTGCCTGGAATCTACACACACAAGATCAAATTCACTCATACTCCTGGGCCTGGCTCTCAGGGGCCTCATTCATTCCATCTCTTATCTGTCACACTAGACAAACCATGTCTCATAAACCTTCAAACAGGCCAGTGCCCTGGAGAAGAATCTGTGAAACGTAAAGCCTGGGTTATACTAGAACCTCCTACTGTGGAAATTAGCCCAGTGAAAGCTTTGGGCATGATGTCATCTTGGTGACAGCCAATCAACAGCAGGGATAGCTTGATTGACAGTAGCCACAGACAGAACACTACAGGTGTGGCCCTCTTCTGGCTGCCTTCACTTACCATTCCTGCCTTCACTTCTATTCCTGGCACAATCATGAAAATGACCCAATTGGGTTGTCTTACAGGAGAATGACAAATGAGAGGTCTACAGAATCCTTGTTCTAAGACTTGAGCCAGTGACCTAGTTGTCCCTCCTTTGTGAGAGAAAATTATCTGATTGTACCTCTGAGAATACTAGGAGGAAAACTAGGCATCAGTGATCAAGTCAGGGTTAAGTGCCAGAGTGTTTGCTTAGCAAGCGCAGGGCCCCTGAATTCAAACCCCAGTACTGCCCCTCCTGGAAACAGGAGAGGAAAACATACCTATAATCCCTGTTCTTGGGAGGGAATGCCAGGAGGATTATGAGTTCAGTCTAAACCATGTAATGAGATCCTGTCTCAAAACAACAAAAGCTGAAGAACTGAGGGTATGGCTTAGTAGTAAAGTGTTTGCCTAGAATGGGCAAGGCCCTGGATTCATTCCCTAGCAGAAATTAGGAAACGAAGGAAGGAAGGAAGGAAAGAAGGAAGGAAGGAAGGAAAGAAAAGTTCTAGGCACTGGTAGCTCACGCCTATAATCCTAGCTGATCAGGAGGCTGAGATCTGAGGATTGAAGTTCCAAGCCAGCCTATGCAGGAAAACCCATGAGACTTATCTCTAATTAGCCACCAAAAAAAAAAAAAAAAAAAGCTGGAAGTGGAGGCTGGGAAGGTAGAGTGCTTGCCTTGTGTGCATGAGGCCCTGGGTTCGATTCCTCAGCACCACATAAGTAGAAAAAGCCGGGCTGGATGCCAGTGGCTCACACCTGTAATCCTAGCTATTCAGGAGGCTGAGATCTGAGGATCTTGGTTCAAAGCCAGCCCAGACAGGAAAGTCCATGAGACTCATCTCCAATAAAACCTATCAGAAAACCAGAAGTGGCACTGTGGCTCAAGTGATAAAGCACTCGCCTTGAGCTGAATTGTTGAGGGACAGCGCCCAAGCTCAGAGTTGAAGTCCCATGACCAAAAAAAGAAAGAAAGAAAGAAAGAAAAGAAAAGAAAAAGCCAGAAGTGGTGCTGTGGCTCAAATGGTAGCCTTGAGTTGAATTGCTGAGGGACAGAGCCCAGGCCCAGAGTTCAAGCCCTGCGACTGACACCCCCCCCCCAAAAAAAAAAATTTGGAAGTGGAATTATGGCTCAAGTCATAGAGCATCAGCCTTGCCAAGCAAGAGCACAAGGCCCTGAGTTCAAACCCCCATACTGGCGCACATACAAACACGATCAGAATCATGCAGAGAAATAAATATCATCAGGACGAAATTAAGTTCTTTTTTTTTTTATTGTGAAAATACCGTACAGAGGGATTACTATTACATGGGCAAGATAATGAGTACATTTTTTATCAAGCAATGTAGCCTCCTCCTTTGTTTCCCTTTCCCATCCCTTCCGTGAAATTAAGTTCTACAAAACCAGAAAAACAATAACTCAAGAGCTGCCCTCCTTTGCTAAGCATTCCCTAGTTCCAGCCAACAAAAGCTGATAGTAAAACTCTTAGAAGTGGAGCGGTGGCTTAAGGGGTAGCAGAGTTACAGCCTTGACAGCACCCAGGCCTGGAGTTCAAGCCTGGGGACCAGAAGAAACAAAAACAACAACAACAAAACCACTTTCTCTTTCGTGGCTCTTAGAAGTCACAAAACAAGGGCATGGCAGCATAGAACTTCTCCTTTTGCTTAGGGACAGGTAGAGGGCAGCGAAACTCTACCCAGAAAAACACTAGGAACCTCTACCCCCTTGTAAGTTCCCCATTCCATCTCATCAGGCCTGACCACCTGCAAATCCAGGATACCCAAGGACTAAAACTCTCTCTCCATATGCCCACAAGTTTGCTGCTGACAATGCAGTTCCTGTCTTCTGCCCCGGTCCCCCACCCACCACTTCCTCTTTGGTGCAGTGACACAGGCCCTTTGGCAAGGATGGATGTGACAGATGTATGTAGGTTACCACACTGCCCCTTTCCCTGTCTTCCCTCCTGCAGAGAAAGAACTTGGGCCTCAGAGCAGAGGGAATCCCTGAGCGCCCCCCACAAAGGGACCTGGGGACCACCACCCTTTCCCAAAGGCCCCTTGTGATCTCATAAGTGGGCATTCTAAAGTTCTAGAAACTCACCCTGGATTTTCTGAGGGAGAACCCAGCTGAGCATACCACAGGTAGGGATTTTCCAAGGATAATAACTCTTAGGTCTCCCTTGTTATTGGGTGATCTTACTCTAGGAGCTTCATGACTAGCCCATGGCATGTGGCTGATTGTGTGTCTGTGTAACAGAGAGAGACAATATTCTTGCAATGAACCTCACAAATCGCCAGGCACTGGTGGCTCACACCTGTAATCCTAGCCATTCAAGAGGCTGAGATCTAAGAATTGAGGTTTGAAGCCAGCCTGGGCAGACAAATCCAAGAGACTCTTATATCCAATTAACTACTCTAAGTAAGAAGTGGGGGCTGGGAATGTGGCTAAGAGCTAGAGTGCTTGCCTAGCATGCATGCAGCCCTGGGTTCGATTCCTCAGTACTACATATACAGAAAAAGCCAGAAGTGGTGCTGTGGCTCAAGTTGTAGAGCGCTAGCCTTGAGAGAGAGAGAGAAAAAAAAAAACCTCAGGGACAGTGCCCAGGCTCTGAGATTAAGCCCCAGGACTGGCAAAAAAAAAGTCAGAAGTGGAGATGTGGTTCAAGTGGTAGAGCATCAGCCTTGAGCAGAAAAGGCTAGGTGAGAGACTAAGGCCCTGAGTTCAAGGCCAGTACTGCACACATCTTGAACTAGATGTGTGGCTTAAGTGGTAGAACACCAGTCATGAGCAAGAAAGCTAAGAGTGCAAGCCTGGGCCAACACACACACACACACACACACACACACACAGAGCCACAAATTTCTTCAATCTCAGTGACTTCCTCTATACACAGCTAATTTAGAATCATGGGAAACTTATACTTCCTTGTTATTATATACTTCTTCTGCCTGCCAAGATAAAGTATCCAGTTCTGAAACTTCTGAAATTATGAGCCAAAATAAATATTAACTCTTTCTTTTTTCTTTTTCTTTTTAGTGCTGGGGATAGAAATCAGGCCTCACACATTCTAGGCAAGTAATGTACCAAACCTCTCTTCCTCTTTTTTTTTTTTTTTTTGTCGGTCGTGGGGCTTGAACTCTGGGCCTGGGCGCTGTCCCTCAGCTCTTCAGCTCAAGGCGAGCGCTCTACCACTTGAGCTACAGCGCCACTTCCGGTTTTCTAGTGGTTTATTGGAGATAGGAGTCTCACGGTCTCTCCTGCCCGGGCTGGCTTTGAATCGCGATCCTCAGATCTCAGCCTCCTGAGTAGCTAGGATTACAGGCGTGAGCCACCCCTCTTCTTTTTAAGTTGATTACTCGGGCACTTTGTTACCATAACAAAAAGTTAATAATTTCATGGCTTGGTCTAAACTCTCTCTTTAGCCTTTTAGCCTCTTTTCCTCCTTCAGTCTCTCAAATCAGCCTGTCCCCTTGACCTGAAGTATACATTCTTCTATCAGCAAAATATTCTCTTGGGGCTGGGAAGGTGGCTCAGTGGTAGAATGCTTGCCTTGGATGCATGAGGCCCTGGGTTCGATTCCTCAGCACCACATAAGCAGAAAAAGCCAGAAGTGGTACTGTGGCTCAAGTGGTAGAGTGCTAGCCTTGAGCTGAAGAGCTGAGGGACAGTGCCCAGGCCCAGAGTTCAGGCCCCATGACTGACAACAAAACAAAACAAAAACTCTTAAGGCATCACACCCAGTCTACTGTATCATCTTTCTCCATACCTTTGCCTAATAACAGCATTTCAGAGTTGGAAAACCTTCAAATAACAAAAGTATTTTCCTCCTCTACCTCACACAAGGCCCTTCTATGTTCCTACTACAAGACCTGTTCTCCAGGAACCAGAATTCCCAGCCAGAGCCATGGCATCTCCTGCAGCTCTGCCCGTAAGGGAAGATGCTTTTTTGTTGTTGCTGGTCCTGGGCTTTGAACTCTCTGCTTGGAGGGTTCCTAAATTCCTTTTGTTCATGACTAACACTCTACCACTTGAGCTATGGCACCACTTCCTGCTTTTTCTGTGATTAATTGGAGATAAGAGTCTGACTTTCCTGCCTGAGCTGGCTTCAAATCTCGATCCTCATATCTCAGCCTCCTAAGTGGCTAGGATTACAACCCTGAGCCACTGGTCCCTGGCTAGAATATGCTTTCTTGACTCACACATCAAGTTGAATCTACTGTTCCCTGTAAAACAAAACCTCAAGTGCTCTAAAATTCCCTCCTAAGATCTGCTCCAATGCAGCAAGGGTCTTCCAAGAAAAAAAAAAATGTGTATGTGTCTCCATCCTGGGGCTTAAACTCAGGACCTAGAAACTGCCCTTAGCTTTTTTGGGGGGGGGGGGTCTGGTCATGGGACCTGAACTCTGAGCCTGGGCGCTGTCCCTCAGCTCTTCAGCTCAAGGAAAGAGCTCTACCACTTGAGCCACAGTGCCACTTCCGGCTTTTTCTGCTTATGTGGTGCTGAGGAATCGAACCCAGGACCTCATGCATGCAAGGCAAGCGCTCTACCACTGAGCCACCTTCTCAGCCCTGCCCTTAGCTTTTTTGCTCAAGGTTCGTGGTACTCTACCACTTGAGCCACAGATCCACTTCCAGGTTTTTGGTGATTGATTGGAGATAAGAGATCAGAATATCACATGGACTTTACTGCCCAGCCTGGCTTTGAACCAGGATCCTCAAATCAAGCCTCCTGCGTAGCTAGGATTACAGACATGAACCACCAGCACCTGGCTCAGGAAATCTCTTTATTTTTCCAGTCCTGGGGGCTTGAACTCAGGGCCTGAGCACAGTACTTGAGCTCTTTTTTGTTTGTTTGTTCAAGGCCAGTGCTTTACCATTTGAGCCACAGCACCACTTTTGGCTTTTTCTGTGTATATGGCACTGAGGAATCAAACCCAGGGCTTCATGCATGCTAGGCAAGTACTCTACAACTAAGCCACATTCCCAGCCCCCAGGAATTATTTTATTTTTTTATTTTTGCAAGTCATGGGGCCTGAACTCTGGGTCTGGGCGCTGTCCCTCGGCTCTTCAGCTCACGGCTAGCGCTCTACCACTGGAGCCACAGCACCACTTCTGGCTTTTTCTGTTTATGTGGTGCTGAGGAATCGAACCCAGGGTCTCATGCTTGCAAGGCATGCACTCTACCGCTGAGCTACCTTCCCAGCCCTATTTTAATACATTTTTTAAAACTAAATGAAGGAAGATGGAAGATGGGACATAGCTCAATGGCAGAGTACTTGCCTAATATGTGCAATGCTCTGCTTTCCATCCCTAGCACTACATACTCATACAAAAAAAAAAAAATTGCTGCCGGGTACTGGTGGCTCACGCCTGTAATCCTAGTTACTCAGGAGACTGAGATCTGAGAACCATGGTTCAAAGCCAGCCCCGGCAGGAAAGTCCAGGAGACTCTTATCTCTAATAAACCACTAGAAAACCGGAAGTGGCACTGTGGCTCAAGTGGTAGAGTGCTCCCCTTGAGCTGAAGAGCTCAGGGACAGTGCCCAAGCCCAGAGTTCAAGCCCCACGACCGACCAAAAAAAGAAATTGTTGGGGAGCTGGGAAGGTGGCTCAGTGGTAGAGTGCTTGCCTTGCATGCATGAAGCCCTGGGTTCAATTCCTCAGCACCACATAAGCAGAAAAAGCTGGAAGTGGTGCCGTAGCTCAAGTGGTAGAGCACTAGCCTTGAGCTGAAGAGTTGAGGGGACAGTGCCCAGGCCCAGAGTTCAGGCCCCACAACCGACAAAAAAAAAAAAAAAAAGGTGGTTAACCAATTCAATATATCCATTTAATGAGTGTAGTAGCACATACTTGTAATCCTAGTACTTGGGAAGTAGAGGCAGGAAGATCCTAAGTTTCAAGCTATCCTAGTCTACGAAGTGAGAACTGGTCTCAAAAATTACACACACAGGGCTGGGAAGGTGGCTCAGTGGTAGAGCGCTTGCCTTGCATGCATGAGGCTCTGGGTTCAATTTCTCAGCACCACATCAGCAAAAAGAAAAAAGCTGGAAGCGCCGCTGTGGCTCAAGTGGTAGAGCGCTAGCCTTGAGCTGAAGAGCTGAGGGACAGCGCCCAGGCCCAGAGTTCAGGCCCCACGACCTGACCCAAAAAGAAAAAAAATTACACACACACACACACACACACACACACACACACACAATCATAGAATACCAACTTCTTTTTTTCAAACTTTAACAAAATATGATAGCCCTGCATGTACTAGCATAGATTATGATAAAGATAATGAGAGTTGGAAAATTACAAGTTACAAAATAGTGGGTGTTGCATCCTATTTGTGAGCAAGGAAGGAAGTCTGTCTCAGCTTCACTCCCACAGCGCTGCTGGTTGGTTTTGTTTTGTTTTGTTTGTTTCTCCCAGTCCTGGGGCTTGAACTTAGGTCCTGAGCACTGTCTCTGAGCTGCTTTTGCTCAAGGCTAGTGCTGTACCACTTGAGCCACAGCACCACTTCCGGTTTTTTTCTGTGTATGTGGTACTGAGGAATCAAACCCAGGGCTTCATGCATGCTAGGCAAGCAACTCTACTGTTAAGCCACATTCCAAGTCCCTAGGTTTGTTATTTTTTGGTAGTTATTTTGATTTTTTTTTTAAAAAAACTTTGGGATCCTTGTGTATGTTAGGTGAGCATTCTTTCCAGTCCTATCTCTGTCCTTGATAGGAACCCAGCATCTGGTCATCTTGCTTGGATCAGGAAGTTCTCAAAAGGGGACTGTAAGGCTGGGCGGGTCACCAAGCTTATTTGTTTCTTAGATGAAGCTCAATCTTACTCCATGCTGTGGTTGGGATCATAAATGTTCACCGCCCCCCCCCCCACCCAAAGCTTATATGCTAAAGGTCCCCAGCCTGCGGTACTGTGGGAAGTAATGGTACCTCTGGTAGGTGGGGCCTAGTGAGACATGTTGGTCATTTACAGTATGGGTTTGAAGGGGATTTTGAGACCCGGATTCTTTCCTGTCTCTGTTTGCTTCCTGGTGCCAAAAAGTGAATAGATCTCACTGGGTACCAGTAGCCCCCACCTGTAATCCTAGCTATTCAGGAGGTTGAGATCTGAGAATCAAGATTTGAAACCAGACTGAACAGAAAAGTCTGGCACATCCTTAGCTCCAATTAACCAGTAAAAAGCTGGAAGTGGAGCTATGGCTCAAGTGGTAGAGTGCCAGCTTTGAGCAAAATGCCAAGTGCTAGTAGAGCACAAAGCTTTGTGTTTGGTGTCAGCACAAAAAATGAAAACGCCATCATTGGATCTCATCCTCTCCAGTGTCTCCACGCTCGGTCAAACCACCAGTGCCCAAGACTTCGTCGAGGAGCCGCCCTGCCTACCCTCACCTTGCAACCAGGCTGGTCATGGCACTTCGCTCTAATGATTCCTCTCCTACTCAGAGTCAAAGACCAAGGCCTTCCCAGAGACCACAAGGCATTGCGCATTCTAGTCCTTCATGGCTTGCCTCTGATCTCCTTCATTCCTCCTTTGCCACCCATCCCAAACTACTTGCTCTTTCCCACATTAGGTTGGCTCCACTGGAGTCTTGGCCATGGTCAATGCTCTGTTCTGAAGGCTCTGCCCCCCGCCCCAATTATCACATAATTCCATCCTCTACATCTTCAAAGCCATCCTGCCATTCTCTGTCTGTGTATCTTCCACTTCCTGAGATCTATGCCATTTTTCTATTGCTGTTTCTCCTCTCTTCTCTCCCTCTCCCCCCCCCCCCCCTCAATGTCATGGCAAGAGATGACTCACAAGGGCTTCTCACATTTGCCCCATATACCAAGCTGAAGCTTTCTGTCACTTGTGACTGAAGGAAGGTAAGAGCTATGGCCTTGGGCGTCAGCTCTCGAGTCTCCAGGGTAGAGTTCCAGGAAGGCCCATGGGTGGTGTGGTTGACAACTGAGGCTGGACTAGACTTATTGTTCTAAGCTTTAGAAACCAGAGAACTATAGTTCTGGGCACTTACGTTGGAGGTTTATTGTTCCGGGCATTAAACAGTAGTGGTCCCAGCAATTGTCAGCTAGTATAATTCTCAGCTTCCAGCAGCAAGGGAGACAGGAAGCAGCAAATGGCACCTGCTAGTTTTACCACAGTTGTAAAGGCCTCTGGTAGGGGTACCTCAGCCTTAAAGCAACAAGGGTTACAGCTCTCCTGCCTAATATATCTGGACTTAACCTAGACCCACAATTCACATTGTTTCTGCTCTGACTGCCCTCTAGATGCTACTGCTCTCACCCAAAGTGGACTGAACAGCTTGTTCATATAGATAGAAAAGGAGTGTGGCAAGAGGGCCTGAGCTTCATGCAAATGAAGATCACATGAAAGACTACCCTTGCACCAAGTAAAGCAGCCCCTCATGCAAATGAAGACCTGTGTTTGAGCCAATCATAGGCCTCTGGTTGGGCCATCAGGGGAAGTGCTTCTCTGGCATAGGTAGAAATGGCTGCAGGGTACTGTAGAGTTCACTGAATCTTCTGATGGAAAAGAAAACCTCTGGAAGCTGTTTGAAACAGCTATGGCTGAACATTGCCTTCAGGAACCAAAGATGTGCTTCAGCAGCAAGCAGCTGTGGTTGCTCTGTAGCTTCCTCAAAGTGTCCATGGAGCAATCCAGCTGGCTGCTTGGCCTATGATCATTCCCTGGAAGAAACCGAGGCATCAGGGAAGAGTCTAGCAGCAGCTATCAATTAAGGACTCAAATTGCTTTGGTACCCAATATCCTAGCTTATTTAAAAACTAAACCTTAGAAGCCGGGCGCTGGTGGCTCAGGTCTGTAATCTTAGCTACTCAGGAGGTTGAGATATGAGGATCACAGTTTGAAGCCAGCCCAAGCAGTTAAGTCTATGAGACTCTGATCTCTAATTAACTACCAGAAAACCAGAAGTGGTGCTGTGGTTCAAGTGGTAGAGTGCCAGCCTTGAGCTGAAGAGCTCAGGGACAGCGCTCAGGCCCAGAATTCAAGCCCCATGACCGATAAAAAAGAAAGAAAGAAAAAAACTAAATCTTTTAGGCCAGGCACTGGTGGCTCTGGCTCACACCTGTAATCCTAGTTACTCAAGAGGCTGAGATCTGAGGATCATGATTAAAGCCAGCCTAGGAAGGAAAGTCTATGAGACTCTAACTCCAACAAACTACTCAGAAAACGCTGGAAGTGGCACTGTGGCTCAAATGCTAGAAGGCTAGCCTTGAGCACAAAGAAGCTCAGGGAAAGCACCCAGTCCCCGAGTTCAAGCCCTAGGACTGGTAACCTTCCCATCCTTCCCCCCCCAAAATAAACCTTAGCTAGAAGCTAGTGGGTCACTGACACCTGTAATTCTAGCTACTTAGGGGGCTGAGGTCTGGAGTACTGAGGTTTGAGGCCTGGTTGGGTAAAAAAGTTTGCTACGATCTTTCTCTAAATGAACCAGCAAAAACCAGAATTGGAGGTGTTTTTGAAATTGTAGAACACCAACTAGCTATGCAAGGCCCTGAGTTCAAACCCCTTTACCAACAACAAAACAAACTAGGGAAAAATAAATATTAAAAAATATATATACAGAAGCGGGGCACCGGTAGCTCATGCCTGTAATCCTAGCTACTCAGCACACACACACACACACACACACACACACACACACACACACACACATACACACACACACACAGAGGGAGACTGATGGGAGATGTATTGCACTCCTAAATGTATATATATATATGTCTTTGTCAGTTGTGGGGCTTGAACTCTGGGCCTGGAAGCTGTCCCTCAGCTCTTTAGCTCAAGGCTAGCACTGTACCACTTGAGCCACAGCACCACTCCCTATTTTTGAGTAGTTTATTGGAGATAAGAGTCTCTTGGCTTTTCTTGTCTGGGCTGGCTTTGAACCACGATCCTGAGATCTCAGTCTCCTGCATAGTTAGGATTACAGATCTGAGCCACCATTGTCCAGCTATCATCCTTGAACTTTTTTGCTTAAGGCTTGTGTTTTATCACTTAAACCAGAGCTCTACTTTCAGCTTTTTAGTGGTTAATTGGAGTTTAAGAGTCTCATGAACTTCTCTACCCAGGCTGGATTTGAACCATGATTCTCAGATCTCAGCCTCTTGAGATTATTATTACAGGGTAAGCCCCACCAATGTCTGGCTTATTATTAATCTTTAACAGATACAGACACACAATAGAAGTTGTATATTTTAGTGAGATGCAATTGTCCTAAGACTTTTGAATAAAGGACATTCAACCTGTAGAAACAAATTTGATTATGCTATTTTTGCTGAGGGAAGAAAAAAAAAAACAACGTAAAATTGTACATACCCAGAGCACATGGGGTGGAAGGTGTTAGGGTGCCCTCTAGTGTTCAGGGAGAGGTAATGCTGTCTACATACAAGAAAATATCTAAAATAACTTCTTATTAAAAATGTAAATGTACTTCTACTTCTCTCTGGGAAGTGGAATGTCTACTTATTCTAAATTTCCTCTTTTTTTTTGCTAAGCTGTCTTTTGTTGTTTTTCTCCCATGATAACAGAAAGATTATTATAGGAAGAATACCAAGAGCGAGAGGCACTCAAGCCTCAGTACTGACACAAATACACACACACACACACACACACACACACACACACACACACACACAACTACTGATTATCTGCAAGAATGCATTTTGATGTATATTACAATAGAAACTTTCTTTTTGGGGGGGTTCAGTTGTGGGGCCTGAACTCTGGGCCAGGACGCTGTCCCTCAGCTCTTCTGCTCAAGGCTAGAGCTCTACCACTTGAGTCCTAGGGCCACTTCTGGCTTTTTTCTTTTTGCTTATGTGGTGCTGAGGAATCGAACCCAGGGCCTCATGCATGCAAGGCAAGCGCTCTACCACTGAGCCACCTTCCCAGCCCACAATGGAAACTTTCAAAATAAGGATCTCAAGCCAGGCACTGGTGGCTCACGCCTGTAATCCTGGTTACTCAGGAGGCTGAGATCTGAGGATCATGGTTCAAAGCCAGACGGGGCAGGAAAGTACCTGAGACACTTATCTCCAATAAAAACCACTAGAAAACAGGAAGTGGTTCAATGGCTCAAGTGGTAGAGCACTAGCCTTAAGCTGAAGAGCGCAGGGACAGTGCCCAAGCCCAGAGCTCAAGCCCCATGATCAACCAACCAACCAACCAACTAATAAATAAATAAATAAAATAAGGATATGTCACTGGCAAATGATCAAACCATCTTAATAAGGTTTTTTAATAAGTTTTTTTAGAGTTTCATATGACTATGACATGTAGATATTCCAGAAGTATTTAAATCACTGAGAAATTAAAAAAAAAAAACAGGCTACCAGTGACATTCTTACTTTACCTCTTAGTTTCTACCACATCTCAATAAAGTCATCCAAAAATAACGTCATCAAATTATGAATCCATCAGTGGATTAATTAATTGATTAAGCTAGAGCCCTTATGTGGTGTGTGTGTGTGTGTGTGTGTGTGTGTGTGTGTGAGCGTGAGCACGCCTGCGTGCTCACACGCGTGTGCATCTTCTACTTCTACCTTTGTGCTGGTTAGAGATTTTTCTGCTCAAGCTGGCTTTGAACCTTGATCTTCAGAACTCATCCTTCTGAGTGGCTAGGATTACAGGCATGCACCACCAAGCTCATTGACCAAGGTCAATGAACTCAGGTCTATCACCTCTTCCTGATTGAATCTGCCAGCTAGTCACCAGATCTTCAACACTTGACGAGCCTTTGGGGAAGGGGTGGGGATTTCATATCTAAACCCATGCTTCATTGACTCACATGCTTTAGTCCAAATGAGAAATGTAGCTCACTGGATCTCAATAAGAAACAAGATAAAAATTAAAGGGATTCTTTCTAATACTCATGAAATGTCACTAAGATTCCTCTGGGGAGGCCTGTATGGACCACCAGCCCAAAGGGACATGACCTTGTAACTCTAAGCTCCGGTGAGTTGATCTCTGGCCAAGACAAATTCATAACTTTGTGTTCATCAAGTGAACATTGCTCTCAAGTAGCAATGAGCTAGCCGAAAAAAAAATTGGTGGATGACAGGCTGGGAAGGTGGCTCAGTGGTAGAGTGCTTGTCTTGCATGCATGAGGCCATGGGTTTGATTCCTCAGCACCACATAAGCAGAAAATCCAGAAGTGGAGCTGTGGCTCAAGTGGTAGAGTACTAGCCTTGAGCTGAATTGCTGAGGGACAGCACCCAGGCCCCAACCACTGAAAAAAAAAAAACTTAGTGGATGAAACCGTACCCTAAAGAGCCCTCGAAGGGTAAAGGCCATGATGTGGGGTGGTTAGCATCATTGGGTGGTCCCAGGAGGGAGGTAGAGCAGGAGTCTTGAGGTCTGTCAGACTCGAGTTTGCATTCTCACTGTGATCCTAGTTGTTACCCACCCCTCTTACACACACAAGACTCTTCACCCCTCACAGACCTACTTTTCTGTAAAATGGAAGTGTGGCTGGGTATGCTAGTGCACCCCTAAAATCCCAAGGGGTACTGAAAAACTGCAACACCTGGAATCTTTGTCTCTCTGGTGTCAAAGAATGAGTCCCCAGACCTAGAAGAAAAAAATACAATGGAAAAGATTTATTGAAGAAAAAGATAAACAGAGCTCCTGCTAAATTGGAGGGGTCCCAAAGGAGGGTATTACCTAGGGGTGCATTGTACAGGGGCAAATAAGTTATCTTTAGGGGAGAGCTAAAGTTCCCTCATTGGACAGACTGAGGGTCATGCAGTCCACAAACCCAATCAGAGGCCCCATGCAGCCTGTACAAGCACTCCATGCCTTTTGATTGGGTGCCCATTCCAACACACCCCTCAGGGATCCAATCAGCCTGGTATTCCTATGCAAGTGGAAAAATGGGCCATGAAATGATGCCCAGGGGCCTCCAGTGTGTGAATTCTCAAGGTCATGGTGATGTGATGTCTTGGGCCTTGCCTACAGGACAGCACAAGGCCATGGTGAGGGATGTAGCACCCCTGTTGGAGGGGAGCTTTTCCCCTGATTGCCTACCCCAGACCTTTCTTTGTGCTTTCACAAGTACTCAGGAGGTTGAGCAAGAGGATCCCACATTCAATGTCAGCTCGAACTACATAGTGACACCACAGAAGGAAGGAAGGAAGGAAGGAAGGAAGGAAGGGAGGGAGGGAGGGAGGGAGGGAGGGAGGGAGGGAGGGAGGAAGGAAGGAAGGAAGGAAGGAAGGAAGCCATTTTCCTGGGGCTATTTTGAGAATTGAATGAGGCCATAAATAAATGCAAAATGCTTACCTCTAGCTCATCAGCTAGTAGACGGTATAAACTGTGTAAAAGGATGTAATCATTCACCAGTGGTTATTACCATGCAAAAATGCCAGGGCAAAACAAGGCAGCCCTGCTTGGTGGAATTTGTGACCTAGTGGAGCAGATTACACAAATAAATAATTACCCGTTGTAATCGAGAGGGAAAAGTCCAAAGAACCAAGAGCAAATAACCAACAACATCTGATTTAGTCACTTTTTAACTCAGGTGAAGTGATGACAGATTAATATCTTCCCCTTAGAAAGAGAAAGACCCTTCCCTTATAGCCACAATTTGTACAAAGTTCTCTTTTGCCTTTGGGGCTTTGGCCTTTCAGTTTATAGAAGTGCAGCTTCCGTGCACTAGAATTTCCTCAAGGACACAGCTCAAATCCCAAAGGTCAGTTGTAGGGGAGGGAGGTGGAGCTCAGTGGTAAAGTGTTAACCTAGCATGTGAATCTAGAATGAAAATAATAATAATAATATGTCTTTTGTCTCTATATCTGTTATTTTATCACTATGTTATTTTATTCTATAAATTGTTTTATTTTTTTCTTTTGTGCCAGTTCCAGAGCTTGAATTCAGAGCCTGGACACTGTCTTTTGGCATTTTTTCCCTCAAGGCTGGCACTCTACCACTTGAGACACAGCTCTATTTCTGGCTTTTTAGTGGCTATTTGGAGAACAGAGTCTCATTTTCTGCCCAGGTTGGCTTTGATACCAGGATCCTCAGCCTCCTGAGAAGCTAGGATTACAGGCATGAGCTACCAGTTACTTAAAAAAAAAAAAAAAGCTAGGCACTGGTGGCTCACACCTGTAATCCTAGCTTCTTAGGAGGCTGAAATCTGAGGATCATGGTTTGAAGCCAGCCTGGGTAGGAAAGTCTGTGAGACTCTTACCTCCAGTGAACTACTCAGAAAAAACATTGGAAGTGGTGTTGTGACTAAAGTAGTAGAATGCTAAACTTGAGCACTCAGGGACAGTACCCAGGCCCTGAGTTCAAGCCCTAGGACCAAACCGCCCCCGCCCCCACCCCCACCCCCCACAAAGTTGTTATTTAAAACTTCTCTTTTTTCCGTCAATCCTAGGTCTTAAACTCAGGGCCTAGGCGCTGTTCCTGAACTCTTTTTGCTCAAAGCTAATGCTCCACCAATTGAGCCACAGCACCACTTCTGGCCTTTTCTGTTTTTGCAGTACTGAGCAATCGAACCCAGGGCTTCGTTCGTGCTAGATGAAAGATTATTAGACTTTGCCAGAGAATCACGCAGACATCCAGGTACAGAGAACAAAAAAAGGTTTATTGCTGGAAAAGGGGGCCGGCAAGCCCCCTTCTCCAAGGGAGAAGTGAGAAGCAGCACCAGCCATTGTCTGAGGTGACCTATATAACCTAGGAGGTTTAGGAGGCGCTAGAAGGGGCTAGAAGGCAGAGACTCAGGTGTAGACATGTGGGCCAGGGGCTTCATCACGGCGGACTTGGATCTATGGCTGCCATCCAAATAGTAGATAAGGGTCCTGCAGCTGCCTAGACCTGAAGATCACTTTTAAGTGGCTCCTGTTGCTTTATATAGTGGAAGCTGCCCCCAGAGAAGTGCCATCCCAAGGTAAAAGGGGTTGGAAGTTGATTATTTACTGCCTTTACTACATGGGCCTAGTACTGCTTAGGAAGGGAGCATGCTAAGCTGTGGAGAAGGGAAGGCGTGGACTAAGGAAGGGAGCTCATTTCGCTAACACTAGTCAAGCACTCTACCACTAAGCCACATTCCTGGCCCCCATTCTCTTGCCTTTTGAACAAATTTTATCATCTAAGACTGTACCTCTTAACAATACTTGGTGCCATATGCATCGATACTGGTTCACAAACATGCAAATGTTGACTTGTTTCTCTTTATATATATAATAAGCAGTATAGCTTAACCCAGTTGGTCTTTAGAGCAGGTTGAATTCCTGTTTTGACTCTAAGCTTGATGTGATCTTTCATTTCCTTCAATTACTTTTAAAAATAAATTTATAGCCAGGTGCCAGTAGTTCACACCTGTAATCCTAACTATTCAGGAACCTGAGGTCTGAGGGTCAGAGTTAGAAACTAGCTGGGGCAGAAAAGTCTGTGAGACTCTTATCTGCAATAAACTACTCAGAAGATAGCTCAGTGGTAGAGTGCTTGCCTTGCATGCATGAGGCCCTGAGTTTGATTCCTCAGCACCACCTAAGCAGAAAAAACCAGAAGTGGCGCTGTAGTTCCAATGGTAGAGCGCTAGCCTTGAGCTGGAGAGCTGAGGGACAGCGCCCAGACCCAGTGTTCAGGCCCATGACTGACAAAAAAAAAAAAAAAAAGAAAAGAAAGAAAGAAACACCCAGAAGTGGTGCTGAGTTTTAAGCAGTAAAGCTTTAGCCTTGAGTTCAAAGAGGCTGGGGGGACAGCACCCAGGCCCTGAGTTCAAGTCCCAGGTCCAGAAAAAAGACAATTTATTTTGCTGGTATTAGAACTTGAACTCATGGTCTCTCACTCTCACCTGGCTTCTTCTTCTTCTTCTTTTTTTACAGGCATGAGCCACAAGCACCTGGCTCACCTCACTTTTTTGCTCAAGGCTGGCACTCTACCAATTGAACCACACCTCCACTTGCAGCTTTTGGGTGTTAATTAGACATGAGTCTCATGGACTTTTCTGCCTGGGCTGGTTTTGAACCTTGACTATCAGATTTCAACCTCCTGAGTAGCTAGGATTACAAAGCATGAGATGCCATCATCTGGCTCATAAAGTTTTTAGAATTAAATTAGTAAATATATGTAAAGAATTTACAGTTGTGGGGCTGGGAAGGTGGCTCAGTGGTAGAGTGCTTGCCTTGCATGCCTGAGGCCCCGGGTTCAATTCCTCAGCACTACATAAGCAGAAAAAGCTGGAAGTGGCGCTGTGGCTCAAGTGGTAGAGTGCTGGCCTTGAGCTGAAGAGCTGAGGGACAGCGCCCAGGCCCAGAGTTCAGGCCCCACGACTGACCAAAAAAAAAAAAAGAATTTAGAGTTGTGTCTATTAAAACTGTATTATCTCTCAACTTACATATTTTTACTTTTTTACAGCTACATAATGGTCTAATATATAAAGTCTCAAAATTACTTCTTATTATTTTGCTATTTGCAGTTATGGTAATTGAGCCCGAGTCCTTCTGTATATTAGGCTCAACCACTGAGCTATATCAGTTACCAGAGGATAGATAACCGGCCCCTAGCTTCCCAGTTTCCAGGCAAAGATCTCATCTTTGCCAGTCCTGGGGCTTGAACTCAGGGTCTGAGCACTGTCCCTGAGCTTCTTTTGCTCAGGGCTTGTACTCTACCACTTGAGCCACAGCATCACTTCTGGCTTTTTCTGTTTATATGGTACTGAGGAATCAAACGCAGAGCTTCATGCATGGTAGACAAGCACTTTACCACTAAGCCACATTCCCAGCCCAAGGATCTCAAATTCTTGAGATCCACTCCTGAAAAGCATTTCAGGGTGTCTCACAAAAAGGAGATTATCACAAGGTAGAAAGTTGTTTTGTTATAGTTATTGTTGTTGTTTGTCGGTCATGGGGCCCATACTCTGGGCCTGGGCGCTGTTCCTGAGCTCTTCAGCTCAAGGCTAGCGCTCTACCACTTGAACCACAGCAACACTTCCGGCTTTTTCTGCTTATGTGGTGCTGAAAAATCTAACTCAGGGCCTCATGGGTGCAAGGCAAGCACTCTACCACTGAGCCACCTTCCCAGCCCACAAGGTAAAAAGTTTTAAAAAGTTTGCTTTAGTAAAAAACAGAGCTAAAGGAAGAAGAAATAAAGAAAAACATTTCTTGCTCCTCATACAGGAAACAAGAGTTGGAGACTCAAATTGACGGTCTCTATCTGTAGCTTTTTTGCTTTCTGAGCTGGGAGAATACCTATAGTCGTATCAGACTAGTGACTCTTTATCCCATCCAAGACCTAGGTAGCCTGCAGGACTTCCTTCTATAAGACATACTTTCCAATCTGTCTTTACCCAACCACTTATTTTGGTTTTGTGTTTAAAAAAAAAAAAAATTCAACAGGTCAGAAGTACAATGCATCTTTTATTTTATTAGGTAGTTGTACAAAAAGGTTACAGTTCCGTAAGTTAGCTTATGAGTACACTACATCTTGATAGACGTCACTTCTTTCATTGTTCTATTCCATTTTCCCCTTCCCATCCTCCCTTCAAGTTACATAGTTGAGTTGTGTTTGTTGTATTTGTTTTGTTCAAGTCCTGGGCCTTGAACTTGGGGCCTCTGAACTTGCTGTCCCTGAGCTTTGGTGCCCAAGATAAGCACTCTACCACTTGTGCCGTAGCTCTACTTCTGACTTTTTAATGTTTAATTGGAGGTAAGAGTCTCACAGATTTTCCTGCCTGGGCCGTCTTTGAATCAGGTTTCTTAGATCTTAGCCTCCTGTGTAGCTAGGATTACAGACATCTGGCCATAGTTCAGTTTTTACATAATGACATTGGTTATAATGACTGCATATTCCTTATTCATGTGTCTCCCATTGGTCCTCCCCCTAAACATGTTTCCACTACCTGGTATTCATTTTGATTCCTCCCCTAAGTGTACCATCAGTTTGTGTATATATGCACAGAACTCTGTATTTGTTATCATTACGTTTGTATTTTAGATACAGCTTCCACGTATTAGAGAAAACATGCCATTTTTCTCTCTGAGTCTTATGTCACTTAACATACTTTTTCCAAGTCTGTCCATTTTTCTGCAAATAACATTCTTTCTAATGGATGAGTAAAATTCCATTGTATGTATATATATTTTCTTTTCTTTTCTTTTCTTTTTTGTTGGTTGTGGGGCTTGAACTCCGGGCCTGGATGCTGTCCCTCAGCTCTTCAGCTCAAGGCAAGCACTCTACCACTTGAGCCACAGTGCCACTTCTGGTTTTCTGAGTCTCACAGAGTTTCCTGCCTGGGCTGGCTTTGAACCATGATCCTCAGATCTCAGCCTCCTGAGTAGCTACTGATGCCTGGCATATGCCACATTTTTTTGATCCATTCATCCATCTGTTAGTACAATGCATCTTGATCAGTGTCTCCCTTTCCATATTTCTCTCTAGTTCTCAGATTTTTACCATTTCAAAGAGGCATATCTCTTAACCTTGTAATTTAACAAGGAGGTAGGTATGGTGGGAAGTGAGCTTAGTTGCTTTTTTCAGTTCACTTCTGGTTTTAACTTCTCAATCTGGACCTTTTGCTATTTCTTGAAAATAATATATTTTCCCTGTCTCCTCATCTATCTATCCATCTTCACTTAACACTATCATTTAGTTTAATCATGATTGATAAGCACTTAAAAGTGTTACCAATAAGATGATAATGCAAACAGTACAACAATAAATACAGTATCCCACACGGAGGCATAGAACTATTGGATACAATTCTAGAACTGGAACTGTTGGGTCAAAAGTACTTTGTGCAGAGTTGTTTTTTTTTGTTTTGTTTTGTTTTGTTTTTTGTCATGGCGTCCTTTGGTTCATGGCTAGCTTTCTACCACTGGAGCCACAGCTCCACTTCAGGTATGGCAGTGGTTAATTGGAGAGAAGAGTCTCATTGACTTTTGCAGCCCAGGCTGGCTTTGAACTTGAGATCCTCAGATCTCAGCTTTCTGTGTAGCTAGGATTCCAGGTGGGAGCCACCAGCTCCCAGGCCAGGTGTGTTTTTTTTAAATAAACATTAGATAATAAACATTAATAAATTAAACTTAGAGACATGCAGAAGCTTGAATAAGAGCGCACCTAGGTAAGGTCAGGTTTTCCACTGCACAGAGGAATGAACTGATGGAGGGAAAGTGACACCGAGCACTGGGTGGCAGAACCAGCGCCCTCGGCGCCCAGCCGGGGGTCTGACCTTCCCGCCCGAAGTGTCGTGGAGCTGCACGCGGGTTCCGCCGTGTGGATGTCGCCATTTGCTGCCGTAACCGCAGTTACCTAATTTTTTAATCTCTCGGGTTGTGTCTCCAGGGCTGTTTTTCTACGCGATCGATTTCGTGTGCGGTCAAACGACCTTGGCCCAGATCACTTAGTCATCCTTCGCTTGCAAGAATTCTGGACTTCGGTCCCCGCCACTCCCGAGAGATCATTTAAATTTCAAGCCGAGCGAACGGGACGCACGCGACGTCCCGCCACCCCCGCCGGGATCTTCTTTTGCAACCCGGCAGTTGCCAGCACCTTTCGGAGTGAAAGCGCACGCCTCTCTCGGGGGCGCAGCGTCTTCATTGGATGGCGCGTGTGTCAATCACCAGGTCTCTATAAATAGAGGAAGCCGGCGGCTGCTGGCTCCGGAAGGCACCGGTGTGGCGTGAGTCGCGCGTTGTGGTCGTGCCGCGCGGGCCGCGTGAGGGAGCCAGCTCTTCGGGTAATATCTGACTGTTAGTTCACGCTAACTCGAGTAGCATTTTTGTTTTGGAAGCCGTCTCTCCTCCCCGCCTCCTGTCTCGGCCGAGGCCGGCGTGATGGCAGAAGCGGCCGCGGGCGCCAGCGGCGAGGCGATGGCGGCGATGGTGGTGGCGGCGGCGGAAGGCTCCTCGGGCCCGGCGATCTTGTCTCTGGGCCGGGGCTTTTCGAGCTACCGGCCCTTTGAGCCCCAAGCCCTGGGCCTCAGCCCGACTTGGCGGCTGACGGGCTTCTCCGGCATGAAGGGCTGAGGCTGCAAGGTCCCCCAGGAGACGCTGCTCAAACTCCTGGAGGGACTGACGCAGCCGGCCCTGCGGCCCCCGCTGGGCCCCGGCTTGGTTGGAAGCCTCGATGAGGTGGCCCAGGAAGCTGGCCTGCAAGCCGCCGCCGCCTTTCCCACCCTGAGCATTGGGATGGACTCGTGCGTCATCCCGCTGAGGCACGGGGGTCTGTCGCTGATACAGACCACCGACTTCTTTTACCCCTTGGTCGAAGATCCTTACATGATGGGGCGGATAGCGTGTGCCAACGTGCTGAGTGACCTCTACGCCATGGGCATTACTGAATGTGACAACATGCTAATGTTACTCAGCGTCAGCCAGAGTATGAGTGAGGAGGAACGAGAGAAGGTGACACCGCTCATGGTCAAAGGCTTTCGGGATGCTGCTGAGGAGGGAGGAACCGCAGTGACGGGTGGACAGACAGTGGTCAACCCCTGGATTATCATCGGTGGGGTGGCCACTGTGGTGTGTCAGCCCAATGAATTCATCATGCCTGACAGCGCTGTGGTAGGGGATGTGCTCGTGTTGACCAAACCCTTAGGAACCCAGGTTGCCGTCAATGCCCACCAATGGTTGGATAACCCCGAAAGGTGGGGTAAGATAAAGATGGTAGTGTCGAAAGAGGAAGTCGAGCTGGCCTATCAGGAAGCCATGTTCAATATGGCTACCCTAAACAGAACTGCCGCTGGGTTAATGCACACATTTAATGCCCATGCAGCCACCGATATCACAGGCTTTGGCATCTTAGGACACTCTCAGAATCTGGCAAAACAGCAGAGAAACGAGGTGTCTTTTGTCATTCATAATCTGCCAATTATCGCCAAGATGGCTGCCGTCAGCAAGGCCAGTGGGCGGTTCGGACTCCTCCAAGGAACCTCATCTGAAACCTCTGGAGGACTGCTCATTTGTCTGCCAAGAGAACAGGCAGCCCGCTTCTGTTCTGAAATCAAATCTTCAAAGTATGGAGAGGGTCACCAAGCTTGGATTGTCGGCATCGTGGAAAAGGGAAACAGGACGGCTCGGATCATTGACAAGCCTCGAGTTATTGAGGTTCTACCTCGTGGTGCCACTGCTGCTGCTGCTGCTCCTGATAATTCCAACGCTTCCTCTGAGCCTAATTCGTGAGATGGAATAGCAGAAGTAGTTAGGAACTTCAAGCCTTTGTACACGATGATGGATGAGTCTCAAGTGTTGATTTTAAGAAATTTCCAAAGAAGCCTGCCTGCATAGTGGTTCCAGCTGCCCTGTCTAGGTGATTCGAATCAAGTCATCAAAAGTGCCCGTGTGTACATTCCAAGGCCAGAAGTAACATTTTGAACTTGGGGGTGGGAGGGGTAGGGACATGTGTTCATCTCTTGGGTAGATGAGGAGCAGAAAAAAAAAAAAAAGCCAAAACCTGCTTTCTCTTTTGAAAGCAAGATGAAGATGAAGCTGTTCCAGTTTGATGGATTTGTCTTTGCACTGGGTTGATTCATTTCTGCACAGGGGGTGAGATTATTAGAATTACCTACACAAAAACTAAATTGCAACATGAAAATGAGAAGCAAATGAGTTTGAACCAATACTATTGATAAGTCTAAATTGCTAAGAGAAATCTTATGATGCAATGTCAAATTCTTTTATTAGATTTTTTTCTGAGGAACTGTCTCTTTTCCTACTCTGGACAAGAGTTGAGCAGCTTGTCCAATGACTGGGAAAGGAGGACATGCAACCACCTGACTTGGTCTCTATTAATGATGTCTTTCCCTCTAAACCCCGGTAAGGACTGGGAAAGGCAGAGCAAGCTCTAGAGCCCAGGCCTTCGTGGTCATTAAGATGTTAAATATTGTGCTGAAAAATTCCTGGTGATTTAATTAATAATTTCTTTTGGTTTAATAAATAAAAGGGACTTTGTTGGAAAACTTGTCTGACTAATGTTTGCTTCTTGGCGATTCTCAAGCTTTTGGCCTTATCAAATAAACTTGTTGATACATTTAGAATCCAGCAAAGTGGAAAGAGTTATTTTCTCTCATCCTGGACCGGGAGGTTTAATACCCAGATTTAGATTTGTATCTTCTTCCTGATATGACACAAAAGGACTGAAAATGGATATATATACTTGAGGAATTCAAGGGCAGGAGGAAAAATAGCAAAGGAAAGATTTGGAGAATGGAAGGGGCTGGGAGAGGGATGGATAAGCCTTAGAAGCTGCCAGGGGAGACCAACAGGAAGTAAACTGATAGGCTCCAGAGGTGCTTAGAAAGGTGAGGGGGTAGGGCTAAGGATGAAAACAGTTGAAAGCTTTTATGCAGTTTAATTAGATCTTTATACTTCTCAAACTCCTCCCATTACACAGGTGACTCACCTCTTGCCTGGGAAAGGGGCAGTCAGGAACACCAGGCACAGCAGAGGACAAAGCAAGAAAAAATTAGACTGCCCACCCTCTTCCTCAACTTAGCCATTAAGTGGAGCAAGGTAGCTAAGTGCTTACCTAGGTTGCACAAGGTCCCAGGTTCAATGCCCAGCGTAGCAAGAAGGAACAAATAAAAATCCTGCTGAGGGGATGGGAAGGTGGCTCAGTGGTAGAGCGCTTGCTTTGCATGCCTGAGGCCCTGGGTTCGATTCCTCAGCACCACATAAGCAAAAAGAAAAAAAAGCCAGAAGTGGCGCTGTGGCTCAAGTGGTAGAGCGCTAGCCTTGAGCTGAAGAGCTGAGGGACGGCGCCCAGGCCCAGAGTTCAGGCCTCACAACTGGACCCGAAAATAATAAAGAAAAATAAAAATTCTGCTGAGCACTGATGGCTTATACATGTAATCCTAGATTCTCAGAACGCTAGACCCAAGGATTGTAGTTTGAAACCAGCTGGGCAGAAAAGTCTATGAGATTCCTTTTCTGTTGTGAACACACACAGGGAATGGGGCGGGAGGGGGGGAGATTCTGGTGCTTAGACTCAGCGTGGGACTGTCCCTTTCTTGCTCTTGCTTTTTTTTTTTTTTTTTGGTTGGTCATGGGGCTTGAACTCTGGGCTTGGGTGCTGTCCCTGCACTCTTCAGCTCAAGGCTAGTGCTCTACCATTTGAGCCACAGTGCCACTTCCGGTTTTCTGGGGGTTAATTGGAGATAAGAGTCTCACAGACTTTCCTGCTGGAGCTGGCTTTAAACCACGATCCTCAGATCTCAACCTCCTGAGTAGCTAGGATTACAGATGCGAGCCACTGACACCTACCCCTTTTTGTAGGTTAACTGGAATTAAGAGTCTCATGGACTTTCCTACCCAGGCTGGCTTCAAACCAAGATCCTCAGATCTCAGTACTCCTGAGTAACTGGGATTACAGGTTTGAGCCACAGGCACCCTTTGAGGCACAAGCACCCAGCTCCATGAAACACATCTCCAATTAGCCAAGAAGCTGTAAGTGGAGGTGTAGGTCAAGTAATAGAGTACCATCCTTGAGGAAAAAGCAAAGGGACAGCATTTAGGCCCTGAGTTCAAGCCCCAGTACCAGCACCAAACGAAGCATATTATTTTATTAAATTTCAATATGCCAGGGATAAAGAGACACTACCAAACAACAGCAAATGGTTCCACAGTATGCTCTGTGCCAGGCACTAAGTGCTTTAGATGTATTAACTCAAAATTCCAACAACCTCGTTTTGCAAATGAAGTTAAGGTGCTGGAAGATTAAGAAATATGTCCAGAAAAGCAAAACAATGTGGCTGGGAATGTGGCTTTGTGGTAGAGTGCTTGCCTAGCATGCATGAAACCCTGGCTTCGATCCCTCAGTATCACATACAGGGAAAAAGCCGGAAGTGGCCCTGTGACTCAAGTGGTAGAGTGCTAGCCTTGAGCAATAGAAGCTCGGGGACAGTGCCCAGACCCTGAGTTCAAGCCTCAGGACTGGCAAAAGAAGAAAAAGAAAAAAAAAACATTGTGTGCTAACTCATACAGAAAGTCTTAACTCCAGAGCTCATGCTTCTAATTGCCATGATTTAAAGGTTTATGATTAAGGATGTTGTCTTACCATGAAGAATGGGAGCTAAAGGACAGTGCTTTCACAATTCTGACAGTAAGTGATTTTTCTAATGTGAAATTCTATTATTTTCCAGGCCTGGCATACACACCCCCAAAAAATCAGCAACAATAATCCTGGGGAAGTTCTTGAAGGTGGGGGTTGAGGTACCTAAAATTTCCAATTCCAGATCCACAGAGTAGTACCAGGATCCTGAAGTTTATTTATTTTTATTTTTGGGGGGGGTCCAGTCGTGGGGCCTGAACTCTGGGCCTGGGCGCTGTCCCTCAGCTCTTCAGCTCAAGGCTAGTGCTCTACCACTTGAGCCACAGCGCCACTTCTGGCTTTTTATCTTTTTGCTTATGTGGTGCTGGAAATCGAACCCAGGGCCTCAGGCATGCAAGGCAAGCGCTCTACCACTGAGCCACCTTCCCAGCCCCTAGGATCCTGAAGTTTAGACCTGAATGCCACCTCTATAGGATAGCACCTGGATAATCTAGAACCATTTTGTATTCAAGGAAGACTGAATGATTCTTTTCCTTGGGACAAGGATGGGGAGGGAGTGTAACTCCTTTGAACTAAAGACACATCTGAGGCAGGAAAGTAAAAGTGGGTCCTAGTCCTTGCTGACCATCTTCCTCTTTTCCTTCAATCTCATTCAAATAGAATGCGAACTAGACTTAGCCCTGAGAGACGATATCTAGGCGTAAGGTCCTTCATTTATAGGATTTTCCCATCCAGCTGATCCTTTACCCGTTCACAACCCCCTCGCCGCTTCGCAAGTCAGGTTCAGCCTGACGCCCACCAGGCACGTAAAGCGCCTGCGCTCTGCGTTCCGCTCTAGTCTCTTTCCGGAGTCAAATTGGTACCTCTCCCTTTAAGACGTTCCGCTTAGGCGGAAGAATTCCAGGGTGAGAGTTTAATAGAGCAACCTTCGAAGCTTCTCCTGATTGGTCCAGTGTGGGTAAAAGGCGGGTTGTACCAAAACCCACGTCGATGATTGGTTTTACCTCCGGTTCTGCCCTGTGAAGGAATGGAGGACGCCTGTGATTGGCCAGGAGCCTCGGAGGCGAGCCCTGAGCGTGGCGCGGGGTTTTGTGCAGTGGCGGCTGCCAGGGGTTGAGCGTTATGTCCCGTGCCGGGGGCGATGCGCGTGGGGAGGAGCGGGAGGATGGCACTGCTGCTGCCGGCTCGTTCAGCTTCAGCCCGGAGCCCACGCTCGAGGACATGTAAGCAGCCTGAGGTCGGGGGGTGACCGCTTCCCTTGTTGGGGAGGGCCCCTCCACCTCCACGTGGTTGGGAAGAAAACTTAGTTGTACTCGGGCCCCGCCTACTCCCTGTTGACCTCTGAACCTTGTCGAGTGCAAAACGGGCTCAGCAGTGCACAACTGAAGCGGAGGAAGTGGGGTGATGCCCAGTTTGGGGGCGGATAACGGGATCTGATGCTGCCTCTGCCCATCTGGAGTTGGGGGGGGGGGGTGTTGGGCAGGGGCAGATGGACCGTCCATTGCGGGGAGACATTACTTCTTACTGGAGGAAATCAAGGAAGTCTTCCTAGAGGAAGTGGCCGTAGCATTGGATAAAACAAACCAATGCGCAGAGATAGGGACATTCTGGGTAGAGGAAACAAGAATATTAGAGGCAGGAGATGGCATAATAAACAATACTATTGTTAGGCTTGGCTTATGGTGAAAGAGGCAGTGACATGCTCAAAGCATCTAAGAAACTACTTGACAGGGGCTGGGAAGGTGGCTCAGTGGTAGAGCGCTTGCCTTGCATGCCTGAGGCCCTGGGTTCGATTCCTCAGCACCACATAAGCAAAAAGCCGGAGCTGAGGGACAGTGTCCAGGCCCAGAGTTCAGGCCCCACGACCGGACCCCCCCCCCAAAAAAAAAAAAAAGAAAAAAAAGAAACTACTTGACAGAATCCTTAATCCCATTGATTTATTTAGTGCTTGAGCTTGAATTTGAGACCTGAGTACTGTATCTTACTTTTTTTGCTCAAGGCTGGTACTCTACCACTTGAGCCACAGCCCCACTTTTGGTTTCTGCTGGTTAATTGGGAGTAAGAGTCTTACAGAGTTTTCCTGCCCCTGCTGGCTTTGAAACTTGATCCTCAGATCTCATCCTCCTGAGTAATTAGTATTACAGGGGTATGCTGCTGGCTTCAGCCCATACCCCCTTTAAATATCACTGGGATACCTGCTGCTTAACCCCATAATCCTGAGCTTGTTCTTCTGCTTGCCTGTTTATTTTTTTTCCAGCCGACGCTTACATGCAGAGTTTGCTGCTGAGCGGGACTGGAACCAATTCCACCAACCTCGGAACCTCCTCCTGGCCTTGGTGGGAGAAGTGGGAGAGCTGGCAGAACTCTTGTGAGTAAATGCAGGCTTCTTGGAAGAGTGTAATGGTGGAGGCATCTACTCCGTAAGAGATGGTGCTGTGGGGGAGAAGGGTGCGAAAAGATGGATAAGAGAACCCTGGAGTTTGGACAGGTGATCCAAAGACCACTGTGTCACAGGATAGATTGAATCACTGCCCCTTAGTTGTTTTTGTTTTGAACTCAAGGCCTGCACTATCTCTGAGCTTTTTTTAGCTCGAGGCTAGCGCTTTACCACTTGAGTCACAGCTCCACTTACAACTCTTTTGAAAGTTCATTGGAAATAAGAGTCTCATGGACTTTCTTGGGTTGGCTTCAAACCTCAGTCCTCAAATCTCAGCTACTAGTTTGATCTAGGCTCTTCATTTTTTATAGATCAGTTGGCATTAACTGTGTGAGAGTTTTCAAAACACTGCGACAATTTTATAAAGTAACACAGGACATGAGGAAGTAACAGAGGGAAGGCTTTCTGAAGAGGTGACATCTGAATTGAGACCCAAAGAAGAAGGAGCCAGCCCAGAAAGAATCTAAAAAGAGCAGGAGGGCTGGGATGATGGCTCAGTGGTAGAGTGCTTGCCTTGCCTGCATGAGGCCCTGGATTCGATTCTTCAGTACCACATAAGCAGAAAAAGCCAGAAGTGGCGCTGTGGCTCGAGTGGTAGAGTGCTAGCCTTGAGCTAAAGAGCTGAGGGACAGCCTAGGCCCAGAGTTCAGGCCCCATGACTGACCAAAAATAAATAAAAAGAGCAGGAGAAAAGGCTTGCAGAGGGAGCACTAAGTGCAAAATCCTTGTGACAATTTTGCTTGTTTATGAGGCAAAGTCATCAGTGACTTGATGGACAATGAGAAAGAGGAGTGCATTAGGAAGATGAATTAAGAGGCTTCTGTGATGCTCAAGGTCTGAGGTTTGCTCTGGAGTTCCAGTGGTTGGGCTAGAGAGTAGAATGAGACTCTAAAGTAAAGTATTCTCTTGGCCACCCCTGACTCAGGTAGAAACACAGAGGTGTAGCTTTTTTTTTTTTTGTCATGGGGCCTGAACTCTGGACCTGGGCACTGTCCCTCAGCTCTTTAGCTCAAGGCTAGTGCGCTACCACTTGAGCCACTGTGCTACTTCCCGTTTTCTAGTGGTTAATTGGAGATAAGAGTCTCATGGACTTTCTTGCCTGGACTGGCTTTGAACCTTGATCCTCATCTTAGCCTCCTGGATAGCTAGGATTACAGGCATGAGCCACCAGAACCTGATGAGGTGTAGCTTTTATCCATGGGGTCTCTCCCCCACACTTATACACTACCAAGGGAGGTGTGACCCATTTCCTATTTAGTAGCAATCTGTATCTGTCATGTTCTGTCCCCAGTCAGTGGAAGTCTGATGCAGAGCCCGGCCCTTATGCCTGGCCCCCGAAGGAACGAGCAGCCCTTCAAGAAGAGCTTAGTGATGTCCTCATCTATCTGGTAGCATTAGCAGCCCGCTGCCATGTCGATCTTCCCCAAGCAGTTCTCTCCAAAATGGACACCAACCGGCGACGGTACCCAGTTCACTTGTCCCGTGGCTCTGCCAGCAAGTATACAGACTTGCCTCATGGAGCTATCTCTGAAGACCAAAATGTGAGGTCTGCAGATGAACCCTCAACCTAGAAATACAGGACTGGGACCTATATCTCAACATGGAACCATCTTCCCCTTTCCTAACAACGGGCCTGAGAGCTCTATTTCCAGATGTCTGAGGCCCAGAACCTCTGCAGCTGCCTCCAAGTGTTTTCTCCCCCAATAAACGGTTTTGTGTAACCTCCAGATTTCTTCCTGTATAGCCAAGGAGGCTCTCTCTCAGCAGGTACTGCCAGAGAGGGTGCCTCAATTCCCAGTTCCCACATTTTCTTGTGCCTCATACCTGCAGGGTAGAGTTTGGGTTCTAGCAAAAATCTCGGTGGGATTTCAGGCAAACCTCCCACTAGATCTATAAAGAGAGAGATTAGAAACTGTGGTGCAGTGTTGGTTAAAAGGGGGTAAAATGCCAGCCTTGGGAGAAAAGGCTAAGGGACAGCACCCAGGCCCTGAGTTCAAGCACCAGCACACACGCGTGCACACACACACACACACACAGGATGGCCACACCCATAACTCAATTCCAGACTGTAGGCTTGGCCCCACCCAGCTCTCTAACACCCAGGCTGGAGATCATCCCATCCTCGTGAAGACAGAATACTTTATTCACTAACACGGGCCACGGGACTGTAGTGATGGGGGTGGGACACGGCTCCCAGGGACCCCGAGTTCCAGAGCAGCCAGGCCGGCCGGCCCCATCCTCTCCCGGGCCCAGGTGCAGGGGCGCGGGAGGAGCCACACGTCCAGGTCGGTGCAGCGCAGTCCCCCCGGGCCGAGGCAGGACCGGGGCGGCTCAGCTGCCCTCGCATTCCGGGCAGCGCTCGGTGGCGGTGGCGGCCGTGGCGCCGACTGGAAGCTTAAAGTCCCGGCCACAACCAACGCAGATGTAGAGGCGACGCCGCATGTGTGCGCGACGGTGGCGGATGAAGTGCGAGCTGAGGCGGAAGCGGCGGCCGCACTCCGCGCACGGGTAGGGCCGCTCGCCGGTGTGCGTGCGCGCGTGCTCCGCCAGATTAGAGCGGTGGCCGAAGCGCCGGCCGCACACGGCGCAGCGGTGCGGCTTCTCGCCCGTGTGCACGCGCCGGTGCTTGGCCAGCGCCGAGCTCTGCGCGAAGCGCGTGCCGCAGTCGGCGCATGCGTACGGCCGCTCGCCCGTGTGCGTGCGCCGGTGGCGCGCCAGGCACGAACTTCCGCCGAAGGCTCGTCCGCAGTCCGGGCACGCGTACGGCTTCTCGCCCGTGTGCACGCGCAGGTGCTGTGCGTAGTTGGAGCTCTGCGCGAAGCGCCGGCCGCAGTCGGCGCATGCGTACGGCTTCTCGCCCGTGTGGCGCCGTCGGTGCTGCCGCAGGTTCGAGGCGGCGGAGAAGCGCTTGTCGCACTCCGGGCACTGGTAGGGCCGCTCGCCCGTGTGCGTGCGGCCGTGTTTGGTCAGCGCTGATTTCTGCGAGAAGCACCGGCCGCACTCGGTGCACGCGAACGGCCGCTCGCCCGTGTGCGTGCGCGCGTGCTTGGCCAGCGTGGAGCGGCGCGCAAAGGCGCGGCCGCAGTCCGGGCACGCGTGGGGGCGCGCGGGGTCGACGGACGGCGCTGGCATCTCGCCCGGGACCTGCGGGGAGAGGAGAGGACATGTCAGCCCTGACCCACAGGCCCCCGGAGCCGGAGACCCGGGTCTCTAGAGCCCGTGGCAACCTCTTTGAGGACACAGCGGTGCCAGCAGGATAGGTAAATGGGGTTGTGTGTCTTCGCTGCATACGGAACACATCACCATGCCTGCTGGCATTCCAGCTATTCGTACTAGTTCAGCAAATACTTATTGGGCAGTTGAAATGTCCCAGAATGTGTCATGGGCACTGAGGATTCAGTACTAAGTAAGAAGACAGCATTTTAACATTTCTTCCTTTCAGGAAGAAAGGATGAGGGATGCTGGAAACTTAAATAGGGTTGTCAAAACACCTTAACGATAGAGTAACATCAGGGGAGAAGAGAAAAATGGAGAGATGGAGGCAGAAGAGTAAATTAGCCACAGTACTGACTGGCTTCTAGTGTAAATTAGATGGGGAGCCAGGTACTAGTGGCTCACACCTGTAATCCCAGCTACTCAGGAGCCTGAGATCCGAGGATCACAATTCAAAGTTAGCTCAAGCAGGAAAATCTGCAGAGACTTATCTCCAATTAACCAGCAAAGAGCTGGAAGTGGAGTTTGGTTCAAGTAGTAGCTCACCAGCCTTGAGCAAAAAAAAAAAAAAAAAAAAATCTAAGGGAGAGTGTGCCCTGACCCTGAGTTCAAGCCCATTATGGGCATGATTAAAGGTGGGGATCTATTAGAAGGGATGAAGAGTTTTGAGCAGGGAAGTGGCTAACTAGATCACCCTTAGATCAACAGGCTCCAAAAGAAACCAGTGGAGAGAAGGTGCAGAAGTAGGGGGTTCCACAAGGTGGCTAGTCAGTGATAAAAGAAGACAGGTGTGGGGAGGAAAGGGATGGTAGGGAAAAACAAAAGAGGGGGTAACAATGCTTTATAGGAAATAGACTCATTACCTTGCTCGTGTAACTGTAACCCCTCTTTACAGTATCATATATATGTATATGTATGTATATATACAACATATATATGTATATGTATACACACACATATATATGACATAGCTTAGATCCAAGAAACCTAAGTGGAAGGTGGAGTTGGTGGGAAGTTGGATTCTGGCTGTGGTTTGTAACAGAAGATTTAATAATAATGGATTCGAAGTGGTATATAAAGAGAATAATGAAAGGTTTTTTTGGGGGGTGGGGTTAGCAACTATTAAAGGAGCTGTCATTTATAGAGATGAAGATGATGGGAAGAGCAGGTTGTGAGGTGAGATCTGTTTGGGGCTTTGTGGACAGTCAATTCTTGACACATCTAGAGCTCAGGACTGTAGATGTTAACTGAGAAGCTGTCAACCTCCAGGTGGTTTTTAAAGCCTTGAGATGAGAGAAGATCACCCAGAGAATGGGCACAGAAAATCTGGGACAGCAAGATAAGCAGCCAGCAACCAAATCTGAGAAGAAGCAAGGACAGTGCCATCCTGGCAGCTGGGCCAGAATGTTTGACCGACTTTTAAGAGTAAGCACCTTTTATTTTTTTAAGCTGTGAAGAAAAGAGCAATGGTTAAAAAAAAAAGAAAACCAACTGGTATTCTGAGGACTAAAATGAAAGTATTTGGAAATGAGCCACTTTCATGAAGCTAACAGTTTTGAGAGATAAAACCAGAAAGAAAGAAAAAGATAGCTTTGTAGGAGGTGGGTAAAAGGAAACATTTTGTATTAACAGCAAATAGGAATGATGAGGCTCTACTTCCTTAGAAAAGGGAATGCTCAGTTGGGAGCAGGCTCACACCAGTAATCCTAGCTACCCAGGAGGCTGAGATCTGAGGATCATGGTTCAAAGCCAGTCTGATTGGGAAAGGGCTCCAGACTCTTACCTCTAATTAACAAGCAGAAAACCAGAAGTGGAGCTGTGGTTCAAAAGAATGCTCAGCCAAGGAAAACTGTAATGAGTATCTAGTGTGGGTCAAGCAATTAAGAGCACTAATTCATAACTGAAGGAAATCTCTGGCATATATTAAGGTCAAGACTGTGTTAGCATCTCTCATATCCAATGTTTTGTTTTTTTTTTAATTTTCCCTTGTGCCAGACCTGGGGCTTGAATCTGGGGTCTGGGCACTTCCCTGAGCTTCTTTTGCTCAAGGCTCGTGCTCTACCACTTGAGCCACAGCTCCACTTCTGGCTTTTCTGAGATAGTTTATTGGCGATAAGAATCTCACCAACTTTCCTGCCCAGGCTGGCTTTGAACAGTGATCCTCAGATCTGTCTCCTGGGCAGCCAGGATTATAGGCATGAGACGCCAGCACCTGGTGTATTCCTGTTGTTATCCTGTTTAAAGATGATGAAACATGGTAAAAGATAATTAACTGCTTTTCTGAAGCTACAGATGGGCAGCTCAAGATCAGAGAGTACCAGGTACCTCTGGCCCATGCTGCTGAGGAGGCTGAGGTCTGACGATCTTGGTTCAAAGCTAGCCTGGGCAGAAGAGTCTATGAGACTCTTATCTCCAATTAACCTCCAAAAATCATAAGTGGAGGTGTGGTTCAAATGGTAAGAATGCCAGCCTTGAGCAAAAAAGCCAAGTGAGAGTTTGAGGGCCTGAGTTCAAGCCCCACTGTCAGCACAAAAAAAGTTGGAAAAAAAAATAACTTTGAATTCAAACTGGGAATCAGAATAAATTGAAAATTTAGCAACTGGTTAATTTTAACCATATACTACTACTACTAATAATAATAATAATAATTCAACAGTCCCTTCACCCATGATTTGACTTTCCTATTTCAGTGCTGTCAAGCATGATCAGAAAATATCAAGTGGAGGGGCTGGGAAGGTGGCTCAGTGGTAGAGCGCTTGCCTTGCATGCATGAGGCCCTAGGTTCGATTCCTCAGCACCACATAAGCAGAAAAAATCGGAAGTGGTGCTGTTGCTCAAGTGGTAGAGCACTAGCCTTGAGCTGAAGAGCTGAGGGACAGTACCCAGGCCCAGAGTTCAGGCCCCACAATAGACAAAAAAAAAGAAAAAAGAAAAAAGAAAAAAAAAATCAAGTGGAAATTCCAGCTCCCCCCCCCCCCCCCCCAAAATCAATCTGTAAGTTTCAAGTAATTTTTATTACAGGATACTGTTATAATTGTTCTATTGTTCTAGTGGTTGTTAATCTCTTTTTTTAATTTATAAATTAAACTTTGGAAGTAGAAATGTGGCTTAAAAGGTACAGTGCCAGTTCCCCTCCCCATTTTTTTTTCTTTTTTTTTTTATGGGGCTTGAACTCTGGGCCTGGGTGTTATCCCTGTGCTCTTTTGTTCAAGGCTACCACTTTGAGCCACAGTGCCATTTTTGGTTTTCTGGTGGTTCATTGGAGATAAGAGTCTCACACAGACTTTCCTGCCTGGGCTGGCTGTGAACCTTGATCCTCACATCTCAGCTTCCTAAGTAGCTAGGATTATAGATGTGAGCTACTAGTGCCCAACTACAGTGGCAATTTTGAGTAAATAAGCCAAATGAGAGAGCAAGGCCTTGAGATCAAGCCCCAATTTTGGCACAGAAAAAGTAATTATAGATATGCAGTTAGGAAAAAAAGCATAGTTAGGAAAAAAGCATAGTATATGTAAAGTTTCAGGGTTTCACTAGGAGGTGTCTTGGAATATATCCATAAGGCAGGGAGGGGACTGCCATTAATGCCACAGTATTAAGCTTTGACAACACGACTCTATGTACATTATTGCACTCACTCTTAGTCAGGTGTTACCTCTTTTTTGGTAGAGAAGCCTGAGACTGAAGGAAGCAAATTTCATAATCGAGGGGCAACCAGGAGACAATGCTTCCCCGAATTGACACCACCAAGCTGGAATAGGCTGGACTCCAAGTCCCTGACTTTCTCCAAGAGAGATTCAAGTTAAAATAAAACTCGATACTTTAAATCAAGAAACTCCCCACTGCAGGGCTGGCAGAGCCTCAGTGCAAGGTCACACTTGGCAGTCTTGGCCTGGTTTTGACATGCAGGGTTTATTCCAACACTTCAGCCATTGTGAAGAGAACTTTTCTCATTACATTGATATTTTTCTGGCCTTTTTTTTTCTTTCCCTTGGCACCCTTCTTTAAGGTGACTTTGGTGCACCCTGGGGACTTCTTATTGACTTCACTGACATGGAAAACAAATAAATTCTTCACATAAGCATGAAGATCAAGATGTATTATACTTATCAACCTATTTGTTGAATAGTAACCCCTGTGTACAACTACTTAAATATCAAAACTTTAATTATTTATGTTTTGTTGGTTTTGGGGCTTGAACTTAGGGACTGGGTGCTGTCCCTGAGCCTCTTTTTCCTCAAGGCTAGTGCTCTACCACTTGAGCCACAGCACCACATCCAGTTATTTTTATTTTTTATTTATTTATTTTTTTATGTCTCTTTGTAGGTCATAGGGCTTGAACTCTGGGCCCAGGCCCTGTCCCTGAGCTCTTCAGCTCAAGGCTAGCACTCTACCACTTGAGCCACAGTGCCACTTCCATTTTTCTGGTGGTTAATTGGAGGTAAGAGTCTCATGGACTTTCCTGCCCAGGCTGGCTTTGAACCTTGATCCTCAGAACTCAGCCTCCTGAGTAGCTAGGATTACAGGTGTGAGCCACCAGCACCCAGCCACTTTCAGTTTTTGAGTGATTAATTGGAGGTAAGAGTCTCGTGAGGACTTTTTTGCCTGGGTTGGCAAAAAAGTAGCTAGAATTATGAGTGTGAGGCACCAGTGCCCAGCTTAATTTAATTTTTTTTTAAAAAAGAAGAATCTTGATTCTTGGTGCTTGAAGAAGAATCTTGGTAAGAAGCTGATTCTAGCTTACTAAGACTCTGGGCTACTCATTTGTTTATCCTGTCTCAAGGTCTTGAGGACATAAGTTCAAAGTTTCCCAATTTGCGGTGGCCACAGTGTAAGATACAAGAACATTCTAGGTCATGTGTGGGAAATTTTCTATCTTCTTATAATCATTATGTGTTTATTTCATGGACATTAGAAAAACCATGGATTACACGAAACTCACAATTTCACCAATATGGTTGTTTAGATGAAGGTAATTTTACTTAACAAAATATTATTAATCCATTTTAAGAGCACTAATAGAATACCGTGAATAAGATAGTACACATGCAACAGAAACTTGACAAATACCACTGCAGGCTATCATTAAAGGCCTGTGGGTGTCTTATATTCTACAACTAGTAGACTTAAAAATTATAATAAATAATATCTGAATTGCAATAACGGGGCACTATAGAGGGAGAATTAAGTACAGTAACAATCCAGGAATAAGAAATGAATAATTTTTGTCTTCTTGCTTAAATTCTTGTAACTATGGTTAACATCCTAGTTGCATCCTTAGCCATTACTTTTCTAATTTACTTGTGTGTATGTATGTGTGCTGGTACTGTACTGGGCACTTTTTTTGTTCAAGGCTGGGACTTTATCACTTGAGCAACAGCTCCATTTCTAGCTTTTTTGGTGGTTAGTGACAAAGTCTCATAGACTTTCCTGCCCAGGATGCCTTCAAACCATGATCCTAGGATCTTAGTCTCCTGAGGAGCTAGTATTACAGGCATGAGCTACCAGTGCCCAGCTTACTTTTCTAATTGTTAATAATTGATTCCATTTTTGAGTATTCACTATGTTCCAGGAACTGTGTGCTAGGTGCTTTTTTTCCTCTTATTTTCCTTTGTTGAAGAGCTTGGGTTGGGAATGTGGCTTAGTGGTAGAGTGCTTGCCTAGCATGCACAAAGCCCTGGGTTCAATTCCTCAGTACCACATACACAGAAAAAGCCAGAAGTGGCACTGTGACTTAAGTGTTAAGAGTGCTAGCCTTGAGCAAAAAGAAGCCCTGGCTCTGAGTTCCAGCCCCAGGACTGGCAAAATAATAAGTAAATAATAAAAGCACACCTTTTTTTTGTAGGCCTGCTGAGGATAAAACCTAGGGCATTGTTCATAGTACATAACCACTCTACTATTGAGCTACATCCATTTCCCACAACAATGGTCTCATTTAAAACTCATTCAAAATTTCCACAAGTACCAGGCACAGTGTCACACACCAGTAACCCCCGCACTTAAAAGTTGAAAGCCAGCCTGAGCTACATAGTGAGAAACTGTCTAAACATGTAATCCTAGCTATTCAGGAGGCTGAGATCTAGGACCAAGGTTCAAAGTGAATCTGGGCAAGAAAGTCCATGAGACTCTTATCTCTAGTTAACTACCATAAAGCCACAAGTAGAGCTCTGGCTCAAGTGTTAAGTGCTAGCCTTGAGCATAAAAGTTCAAGGACAGTGCCCAGGCCCTAAGTTCCAGTCCAGGACTGGCATACACACAAACAGAAAGAAATCACAATCCTTTGTGTTAGCTATCTTGCCCATTTTATAAATGAGGAAATTGAGATAGAAAAAAGTTGGCTGGGAAGGTAGCTCAGTGGTAGAGTGCTTGCCTTGCATGCATGAAGCCCTGGGTTCGATTCCTCAGCACCACATAAGCAGAAAAAGCCGGAAGTGGTACCGTGGCTCAAGTGGTAGAGCGCTAGTCTACAGCTGAAGAGCTGAGGGACAGAGCCCAGGCCTAGAGATCAGGCCCCACAACCGAGAAAAAAAGAAAAAAGTTACCTGGCAAGCCAAGGCTTTAGCGCTACTAAATGGCAAAATCAAGGTCTGAACTGGAGTTCTGTCATTGTCTAGAACACCTATTCTCTTAATGCACAATACAAACATAAAGTCTCCCTTAATAAAGTTTAAGAGGCACCTACCCAGCTTGTCTACTCGCCAGATCCTTCTAATAGTCAAAATCTTCCTTCTTTTTGGTACCAAGTAAAACCTGTCTGGGTACAGTTGTCCACACATGTAATCCCAGCTACTCATAAAACAGATATATAGAAGATTGTGGGTTACAGGCTAGCTAAATAACCTAAAAGGTCGGCGCCAGTGGGTCATACCTGTAATCCTAGCTCCTCAGGAGGCTGAGATCTGAGGATCGTGGTTAAAAGGCAGCCTGTGCAGGAAAAGTCCATGAGACTCTTATCTCCAATAAACCACTCCGAAAACCAGAAGTGGTGTTGTGGCTCAAGTGGTAGAGAGCTAGCCTTGAGCTGAAGAGCTTAGGGACAGCACACAGGCCCAGAGTTCAAGCCCCACAACCAACCAAAAATAAAAAAACAAACGAAAAGTAAAAAGGGCTGACTGCCTAGTTCAAGTGGTAGAGCAGGGTAAACTCTGGATATAGGTCCAGAGTTCAAACACATATTGCCAAAAAATTTTAAACATAGCCGGGTGATGGGAGCTTATCCCTGTAATGCTAGCTGCTCAGAAGCCTGAGATCTGAGGATCACTGTTCAAAGCTAGCCCAGGCAGGAAAGTCCATGAGACTCTTATCTCCAATTAACTACTAAAAAGCCAGAAATGGTGCTGTGGCTCAAAATTGTAAAGCACTAATCTTGAGCACAAAAGCTCAGGGACAGCACCCCAGGCCCTGAGGTCAAGCCCCAGAACTGGCACAAAAAAAAAAAAAAAATTGAAACACACAGACATTCTCTCTCTCTCTCTCCCTCCCCCCCCCCTCTTTCCCCTATTACCCCAACAACTCAGAGACTGAGATCTAAGGACCATGATTTGAGACCCAATCAGACAAATATAAATGACTCTTATCTCCAGTTAACTAGCAAAAAGCTAGACAAGGAAGTGTGAAAGAGACCCTGAATTCAAGCCCCAGCAATGCGCACACGTGCACATACACACACACAGAGAAATGCTCAATCTCAACCCTGCCCCAGATTTATGGACTCAGAATTTCCATTTTCAGCTAACAGTGTGTAATCCAGTAGTAGAGCACTTACCTAGCATGAGCAAGGTCTTAGGTTTGTTCCCCCACATCACAAAAACCAACAAGCAAAATCTTCATTTTTAACAAGATCCTCAAGTGGTTTGAATGCATGTTAAAAATTAAGCAACCTGTTAGTTATGGTAGCAAACATCTTTAACCGAAGCTATTGGGAGACAGACCAGAAGATCCTAAGTTCAAGGCCAGCCTAGACAACATAGTGAGCCACTCCCCCAACACACACACCCCATCTCAAAAAAAGAAGAGGGCTGGGAAGGTGGCTCAGTGGTAGAACGCTTGCCTTGCGTGCCTGAGGCCCTGGGTTCCATTCCTCAGCATTACATAAGCAAAAAGAAAAAAGCCGGAAGTGGTGCTGTGGCTCAAGTGGTAGACCTCTAGCCTTGAGCTGAAGAGCTGAGGGACAGCGCCCAGGCCCAAAGTTCAGGCCCACGGCCGGACCCAAAAAAAAAAAAAAAAGAAGAAAAAAAAAAATGAAGTAAGCTGATCTAAAAAAAAGGAGTGGCTCCTGTGGAAAACAGGTGGAAAAAGTGGAGGGTTTTACAAGCCAAGACCTCATGGGTAAAACCTCAGAGGTGAGAAACAGGTGTGTTTGAAGGTGGGCATGGGACAGATGTAGAGGAGTTAGGAATGAAACTGGAATGATGAGGTCCAATGGTGAAGAGCTTTGAATGCCAGGCTGAAGAGCTGAGAATTCATCATAGGGAAATAAAACCACTCCAAAATTCAAGCCAAGGAGAGAGGTGTGAATGTACACAAATTTTTCCTCTTAGAAAACCTTTTTCTGACCTGGGTACCAGTGGCTCATGCCTATAATCCTAGCTACTCAGGAAGCTGAGATCTGAGGATCATGGTTCAAAGCCAGACTGGGCAGAAAAATCTTCATGAGACTCTTAACTCCAATTAACCCCTCAAAAACTGGAAGTGGAGGCTGGGAAGGTGGCTCAGTGGTAGAGTGCTTGCCTTGCATGCATGAGGCCCTGAGTTCAATTCCTCAGCAGCACATAAGCAGAAAAAGCCAGAAGTAGCACTGTGACTTAAGTGGTAGAGCGCTAACCTTGAGCTGAAGTGGAGCTGTGGCTCAAAGTGGTAGAACACTAGCCTTGAGCAAAAGAGCTCAGGTACAACACTGAGGCCCTGAGTTCAAGCCCACAACCAACAAAATCAAAACACCTTTCTACTCCTTAAAGATAGATTGGAGGGGCTGGGAAGGTGGCTCAGTGGTAGAGCGCTTGCCTTGCATGCCTGAGGCCCTGGGTTCAATTCCTCAGCACCACATAAGAAAAAAGCCAGAAGTGGCGCTGTGGCTCAAGTGGTAGAGCGCTAGCCTTGAGCTGAAGAGCTGAGGGACAGCGCCCAGGCCCAGAGTTCAGGCCCCACAACCAGACCAAAAAAAAAGATAGATTGGAGTTTGAGGCACAGCAAATACTCCAGCCACTATATGCAGTGTAATTAAAGTTTAGCTAACAATCACAGAATTCAGCACAGGAAGGCACATTTGTTTGTTTATTGACAGGTTCTCACTACATAGTCTAGGCTGGTATGCCAGTCTCCCAAATGCTGAGATTACACTTTCCTGCCTGAGAGGTGTAATCTCAAATGCTGAGATTACAGGTGTGTACCTTCAAACTCAGCTGGCAGGCAATTTTGAGGTCACTGTGTGTGTGTGTGTGTGTGTGTGTGTCCTGTGGTCTGAGGTCACTTTGTGTGTGTGTGTGTGTGTGTGTGTGTGTCCTGTGGTCTGAGGTCACTTTGTGTGTGTGTGTCCTGTGGTCTGAACTTAGGGCCTTGTGGGTGCTGTCCCTGAGCTTCTTTTGTTAAGGCTAGCACTCTATCACTTGAGCCACAGCACCATTTTCAGCTTTTTCTTTTTGTTGTTGTTGAGGTTTTTGTTTGTCAGTCGTGGGGCTTGAACTCAGCCTGAGAGCTGTCCCTGAGCTCTTCAGCTCATGGCAAGTGCTCTACCACTTGAGCCACAGCGCCACTTCTGGTTTTCTGTGGTTTATTGGAGATAAGAGTCTCACCAGCTTTCCTGCATGGGCTGGTTTTGAACTGCATACTCAGATCTCAGCCTCCTGAGTAGCTAGGATTATAAGCGTGAGCCACGGGTGCCCAGCTATTTCCAGATTTTTCTAAGTAGCTTATTGGAGATAAGAGTCTCATGGATTTTCCTGCCCAGGCTGGCTTTGAACCATGATCCTCACATTTCAGCCTTCTCAATAGCTAGGATTACAGGTATGAGCCTGGCTTGAGATCACTTGTTTTTACAGAGAGAAATGAGGTTCTGGGAGCCCCATATCCAATTATTGAGCCATCTGCTAAATGTTTGCAATCCTCCATTCTACTTTCTCCTAATCCACTTCTCCAGATGTCATTTCTCAGACTGGCATTTAATGATCTTATACCATTATCTCATTTTACAGATGGGGAAGCTGAGGCAAAGGTGGTACAAGGTAGAGGTAGGATTTGGTGGCTACAGGATACATGATGAAGTCTGGCCAGACATATTGTCTTAGCTTTTTTTTTTTTTTTTGGTCGGTCGTGAGGCTTGAACTCTGGGCCTGGACGCTGTCCCTCAGCTCTTCAGCTCAAGGCTAGTGCTCTACCACTTGAGCTACAGCGCCACTTCCGGTTTTCTGGTGGCTTACTGGAAATAGGAGTCTCACGGTCTCTCCTGCCCGGGCTGGCTTTGAACCGCGATCCTCAGATCTTAGCCTCCTGACTAGCTAGGATTACAGGCGTGAGCCACCAGCGCCCGGCTTTGTCTTAGCTTTTATGCCAAACTGTCCTTCTGCTCCTCAGTGTCAGCCTGTCTAGTTGGGGTTCCCAAATATCCCCTTCTCTCCTTCACTTTTTTTTGTGAGTTGTAGGGCTTGGACTCTGGGCCTGGGCGCTGTCTCTCAGATCTTCAGCTCCAGGCTAGTGCTCTACCACTTTAGCCACAGCGCCACTTCTGGCTTTTTCTGTTTATGTGGTGCTGAGGAATTGAACCCAGGGCCTCATGCATGCAATAGGCAAGCACTCTACCACTGAGCCACCTTCCCAGCCCTCACTTCAGCTTTTGAGCAGGCCACCAACCTTACACTGATGTCCTCCTAGCAACCAGTGAATCTTCTCAACAAACACTCCAACCATGTCCCTCCCCTGATTTAAGACTTCCCATAGGACTACAAGCCATACCCAGTCCATCCTCCTTGCTCCTCTGGCTTACTTCAAGGCCTTTTGTGCTCTGGACCCAAGATGAGTGCACCTGCTCCAGACCTTTACTATTAGAATATCCTCCTCCTGGAGTGACTTCCCTCTCTCCTCATCATCTGTCAGCCCTCCTAAGCCTGTGTTGGGCCCATGTCAGCACACTATTGCTTCCCCACTGACTGGAGTGTGTGTAGACATCCAAATAGGCTTCTTTGTTCATCTCCAGATCTCAGGGTTCAGCCTCAAATAAATATGGATTTTTCTGGGCCCAGTGGCTCATATCTATAATCCTAGCTACTCAGGAGGCTGAGATCTGAGGATATGGGTTCAAAGCAGAAAAGTCCATGAGACTCTTATCTCCAGTAAACCAGAAAAAAGCCAGGTTGGAGCTGTGCCTCAAGTTGCAGAATGCTAGACTTGAGGGAAAAAGCTAAGGGACAGTGCAAAAGTCCTAAACTCAAGTCCCAGTACTGTCAGGGGGGGAAAAAAGGAAGGAGGGGAGAGGAGGCTAGAAAAATATCTAGAGGATGACAGCCCAAGGCCCTTAAGTTTAGGAATAATATTAATAATAATGACTGTTTACATAATGCTTCTGTGCCAGACACAGTTCTAACTTTTTGTTTGTTTGTTTTTTTGGGGGGGTCAGTCCTTGGGCTTGAACTCAGGGCCTGGGCGCCTGTCCCTGAGCTCTGAGATGGAGCTGATAGCCCACCCTAAGCTCTAGAGCCTGTAAACTTAGAATATCTGTCTAAGTCAAAGGAGATCAGAAGGCCCATTGGGGCAGAAGAGGCATGCTGGGAGAAACTAATGGGCCAAGTCCGGGGAGGAAGGGGAGATGGGAGCAGAGCTACTTAGCCATTTAGACTAAACAGACCTAAGCAGCCAGCCCTCTTCCTTTTAGGACTCAACATGGCCATTAGGGGGCAGCAAACGTTTCTTAGGAACTGGGCCTTAAAACCTCCAGAGCAAGAGCCCCCTCCAGCCGAGTAAGAGCTACTCAGACTAGGGGTAGCCAGAATCTCATGCAGCTCTGGGAAGTAGAAACCTACTTGGTGGCAATTAAGGTCATAAATGGGGAACTCCAACTCATTATGATATGATATCCTGAAAACCTTCAGCTACCCTCAGGACAGAATCCAGATTCCCTGTGAGCCTCCCAACCAAACCCTTACCATTCAACGGCCTGAGCCAGCCACTTGCCCTTCCAATTCCACCAGGTCCTTTGCCTGTGGCTGGTCCACTTCATCCCTCAGATTCCTACTGACCTCAGATACCAACTTTGAGACCCTAGGTCAGTGACCAAATTATCCTGGGCCTCAGTTTCCTCACTTGTAAAATGGAATGAACACTACCTACATCATAGAATAGAGGGTTTATAATTGTCTGGCACACAGGAAACTATGCAAGAGTTACGTACTGTTACTGTGGCCTAGCCTGACCTCCCCCACTCCGAAGTCTGAACTAAGTCATCTCTGGGTTTTACCGCCTCCATGTTCCTGCACCCATCACACAGACTTGTGATTGTCTGTTTGACACCCAGCTCTATGGAGAGCAAAGGGGAAGTGCTTTGTCCCAAGCACCCAGCACAGAGTCTGGCACACAGCAGGCCAGACATCTGTGTGAGGGAAGCTAGAATGAAGGGCAGAATGAGTAAACCTTTAGATTCTAGGTGGGAGATGAGAGCCAGATCCCGGGCTTCCATCTGAGGAAAGCTGAGCGTAGACCTCAGGATTGTGGGTGGCGGGCCCCAGGGTGTTTATGTGATGCTTACCTCCTTGTTGTCCACAGGGATCTTGAGTTTCACCACCTCATACTTCTCCTCACCTTCCTCCTCCTCACCCTTCACCAGCAGCACCATCTCCTCTTGCATTTCTTCCTCCTCCTCCTCCTCTGCCTGCTGTTCTCCAGGCATCTTGGTGATCTGAGGCATGGAGCTGGATCAGAAGCTCAGGACCCGGCCCCTCCCCCCTGCCCCTTCCCATGGCCCTGACCCAGACTAGGCGGTGCAGCGGCGGCTTCTCCAGCCCTGGCCTGGCCTCCGAGTCTGGCCCTCTCTCATCCACCCAAGCCCCATGCTCCGTCGCAGCCCAGGGGCCAGCCTAGGACATATCCATTCACCCCCACTCATCCCGGCATTCAAGGCCCTGAACAGTTCGAATCCCCAGCCCTCGCTAGTCGCTACCCTCCCCGCGCTGAGTCACTCCCCGGAGCCTGGGTCAGCGACCTGGAGCGAGCCCTGCGGGACGGGCTGGAGGCAGGATGGGGCGGCGACCCAGGGGAGGACTGCGCACTCACCAGCCCAAGGTTCGGCGCTCGCGCTGCCCCAGGCCTGGGCGCGGGGCGGTTCGCTACTCCGTGAGGCCGCGGCTCCGGGGACGGGGCGGGGGCGGGGCCGCGGAGGCGACCGCTCATTGGTCCGATGGCATGGCCACGCCCCTAGGGGAGGAGCCCAGATGACCCAGACATTAGGCCCTATCCGCCTGGGGAGGCCCAGAGCCCAGCCCCTGCGCTTACCGAGAGACCCTCTACACCCTAACTCTTAAGGATCGGAAAGCTTCCCTTGCCCAGCTTTCGAGGTGCCCGCAGCCGCGGTCGAGTCAGCTGCGAGGTCTACTCCGCGGCCAAGCTCGTCTGCTCCGCCCGAAATAGGCCACGTGCGCTCCCGCCCCGGCTAGGGCCTCTCGCTGGCGCCCCGCCTGGAGGGCGGACCCTGTTGCCTCCTCACCTTTTACCTCGTCCATACCTTTTCCCCCCCTCCTGTTTCTTGCTTCCTTTCGTACTCTGCCCGATCTTCCGGCCTCTAGGATGTCTTCTTGCTTCTTTGAATTTATACCGCCCAAATCAACAGAAGCCCAAGCTCTTCTTGTTGTTTATTGTGTGGTAAACTTACTTTGCGCCGGTTAGGCCCAGCATTTACACACTTGGTCTCATTTGATGTGCACCACGGGGAGATGGCCCATTTTACAGATGAGCTAAATGAAGTTCAGGGAAGTAAACTCATTTGCCTAAGTTGTGACTTGTACCCTAGCTAGAAAATTAGCCCAAACCCAGACCACCAAAGTTTGGCCCTCAGAATAATGTGGGGGGGGGGGGGGGCCTGAGATCTGAGATTCAAAGCCAACCTAGGACAGGAATATCTGAGATACTTTTATCTCCAATTAGTCAACAAAAAAGCTGGAAGTGGGGCTGTAGCACAAGTAGTAGAGCTCAGTCTTGAGTGAAAAAACTAAAGGACAGTGTCCAGGCCCTGGACACTGGTCGTGGGGCCTAAACTCTGGGCCTGGGCGCTGTCCCTCAGCTCTTCAGCTCAAGGCTAGCGCCCTACCACTTGAGCCACAGCACCACTTCTGGCTTTTTTAAATTTTTGCTTACATGGTGCTGGGGAATTGAACCCAGGGCCTCATACATGCAAAGCAAGCACTCTACCACTGAGCCACCTTCCCAGCCCAAAACTGGAGAAATCTTTTAAATATACACATAGTTTCAAAACAGTGGATAAATCTTTTATAAACTGTAACATTTAGAAATTGGGGTATGGGGCCTGGGAATGTGGCTTAGTTGTAAAGTGCTTGCTTAGCATGCATGACACCCTGGGTTTGATTCCTCAGTACCATATACACAGAAAAAGCCAGAAGTGGCTCTGTGGCTCAAGTGGTAGAGCAAAAGAAATTCAGGGACAATGCCCAGGCCCTGAGTTTAAGCCCCACGACAGGGAGGAAGGGAGGAAGGAAGGAAGGGAGGAAGAAAGGAAGGGAGGAAGAAAGGAAGGGAGGAAGAAAGGAAGGAAGGAAGAAAGGAAGGGAGGAAGAAAGGAAGGAAGGAAGGAAAATGGTGTATGGAGCTGGGTGCTGGCCGCTCACTCCTGTCATCCTAGCTATTCAGGAGTCTGAGATTTGAGGATCACAGTTTGAAGCCAGCTTGGGCAGGAAAGTCTGTGAGACCCTTATCTTGAATTAACCTCCAAAAATTGGGAAATTCAGCTGTAGCTCAAGTGATAGAACACTAGCCTTGAGCAAAAAAGCTCAGGGCCAGTGCCCAAGTCCTGAGTTCTGGCCCCAGGACTGAAAAGAAAAAGAAATTGGGATATGGAGCTATGGATATAGCTCACTGGAAGAGCACTTGCCTAGCCATTCAATGGGGGGAGGAGAGGAGAAAAGAGAAAAATTGGGTTATTATATATAGAAATCTGTTCTCAATTCTCTTGAACAAGCTGATGCTTATTTCCCCATTTTATGAATGGGGCAACCAAGATATTGAGAAAGGACAAATAAATGAGAAAAAATACATTGTCTACAATCTGTATATTGTCTCTTTACAATAGCCCTTTGGGAATCAATATCTCCATTTGACAAATGAGACCATTCAACCTTGTAGACATAAAGTAATTTGCTCAAAGTCTCACAGCTGGTAAGAAGTGGATTCTAAGCTCCTGTTCTTCTATTGCATAAAATGCTCTCTTGGGAACAAAGTTACACAGGAAACCAGTGACAGAGCGAGGACTCAAATCTGAGTCTCTGTCTGCAGAATCCAAGGCATAATTTGTTTGGTTGGATTACATCTGCTTAAATTTTATCACTGGCTCAGCATTGAGAAAAGGACAAATGACTAGATATTTACACACAAGATCCCCCAAAACCATTTTGATTGTGTTTCTTCTCTAATCCCACTATGTGCCAGATACCATTCTAGGTATTGGGGGTGTCACAGGGAACAACAATAACAACAAATCTTGGCATCTGTGATACTTCTAAGAACAGGAAAAATGTAAACAAGTGGCTGGAATATAACAGGTAACAATGAAGCCCTAGCTTGTGTTCCATCCCAAGCACTGAAAAAAAAAAAAAGTAAGCAAATAAACAGAATAATTTAATAAGGAAACCAGAAGCCAGTAGCTTACCCCTGTAATCCTAGCTACTCAGGAGGCTGTAATCTAAAGATTGAGGTTCAAAGCCAGCCCCAGGCAGGAAAGTCTATGAGGCTCTGATCTTCTCAACTAAACTACCAAAAAAAAAAAAAGAAAAGCTGGAAGTGGAGTTGTGGCTCAAGCTAAATGACAGCACCCAGACCTGAATTCAAGGCCCAGAATTGGCACACATCAACACAAAAAAATCAATATACTGATCTGGGAGTGTAGCACAGTAGTAGAACATGTGCTTAACATAAGCAAGAACCTGGCTTCTATCCTTAGCAGCACAAAAGTTTCCTTTTTCTTTTTCTTTTTTTAAAGGCATTATGAATCACTTATGTACATACAAAAAAGGACACTGGGTGACCTGGCAGAACACGAAGCCATTGAACAACTCCTTGAAAGGAGCAGGCACTGGTACCTCCCTAAACGAGTGAAGGACCTTGGAAAGCAAGCCAGAGGGAGTTTGTCAGATTGGTAAGGAAATTATGGGATTGTAAACTCTTGTAGAGTCTCACAGACTTTCCTGTCCCAGCTGGCTTCAAACTGTGATCCTCAGATCTCAGCCTCCTGAGGAGCTAGGATTACAGTCCGTGAGCCACTGGTGCCCGGCTGTGTTATTTTCAAGATAGGGTCTTGCTCTATGCCTGAACAATCTGGACCATGATCCTCCTACTTGTGCTTCTCTGTGCCACTGGGGATAACAGGCATAGGCCACCCATTGGTTGAAATGAAGAGCACACTTTTATCAGACTGGTTTTAAAGGTTGATCCTAGGATGATGCATACTTTCTTCTTTTTCTTTTTTTTTCTTAGTCATGGGGCTTGAACTCAGGGCCTGGATGCTGTGTCTCAGCTTCTGCCCTCACGTCTAGTGCGCTACCACTTTGAGCCACAGTGCCACTTCTGGTGTTTAATTGGAGGTGAGTCTCACAGACTCTCCTGCCCAGGCTGGCTGTGAACCTGGATCCTCAGATCTCAGTCTCCTGAGTAGCTAGGATTACAGGTGTGAGCCACTAGTACCTGGTTTGGTTCCACCTAAAACACCATCTCCCATGCTTTATCTCTTTTTTATTTTGTTTGGTGCACATATTGAGGCTTGAACCCATAGCCCTAGTTTTCTCGCTGGGTTTGCTTGGTCATAGCTGGCACTCTACCTCATGAGCTATGCCTCCAATCTGTCATTTTATTGGTTAATTAAGAGACAGTCTTGTGGATTTTTTTTCCCTGCCAGGGCTGGCTTCAAACCAACAGGAGGTATCAGTCTCCTGAGTAGCTTGAATTACAAGGAGTGCTAGAAATTCTATTTTTGAAGGGTCAGGAGGGTAGGATTGCTCTGTTCTCTAAAATAGCCCCAAACTCCTGTATTCAATGGATCTTACTGCCTCTGCCTCCCAAGTAGCTTGCACTACATGTATATACCGCTAGCCTGACTTCTTGGAAACTGCCTCAGAAACTGTGTGCTTGGTATCAAGCCCATGGTACACGCTGAGTCAAAGATGGGTCTGAATGACATAGCCAGACCCTTTCTTAGAAAAATAAAATAAAAACAGGGCTGGAGGTGTGGCTTAAGTAATAGAGGGCCTAGCAATCCTGAAGTCCTGAATTCAAACCCTAGTATGTTAAGAGAGGAGAGAGAGAGAGAGGGAGAGAGGGAGAGAGAGAGAGAGAGATAGAGAACAAGGAAAAAAGGAAGAGGCTAGCAAGCAGGCATATAGCTAAAAGTATACAAGTGGTAAGCTAAGGAGTTAGGCTTATCAGAGAGGGAGCAGGGAAAGGGAGAGACAGTAAGCATTTATATGCCTAAGCAGTATGGCCATATGTAATTTTACAGCGTTCACCAAGGTCAACTTGGAAGCAAGTCAGGAAAACAGCCAGAACCATCTTCTCAAAAACCCCCTAAGGGCCCCATTCAGACTAGCTCTGCCTGTGCAGTTACAGGCAAAAGTTCAAGACAACCAGTCTTGAGCACAAAGTTCCAGTCTCCAAGGGGTACACAACTTAACAGGGGTGGGCAGATGGGGAGGAAAGGCACTGTAGCAAGCTTTGATTTGTTTCTAGGGAAGCCAGTGGGAGGCTGCGATCTCTGGGGAATTTCTATTCAGGACTACTCCCCCAGGACCATTAGCCTGGGACAAGCAAAATTGCAAGCTATCAAGTACTTTAGCATTGCTTCAGCTGGCCAGATGTGCCCTGGTGTTTTTGTTCCTGGCCTATGAGGTCAATTATTCTTGCCCTTCCCCCTTCCCTCTCCGAGGGCCCTGGCACAGGGAACTGTGGTTACTTTCTGCAAGGGATGACATTCTTTTTGCCTCTCTTTGGGCTGTGCAATCTGGTTGTTTTCTGCTACAGAAAAAAGAGCCTAAGGGAGGTGGGTTTCTCTGCATCCTTGTCTTGAGTGTCTGGACCTAAAGGACTGGAAACATTCCAGCCAGCTCCAGCAAGTTTTCCCTCCCTTTGCTGAGACACACAATTATCCTTTTAAGGGTAGTGCTTGATCCAGGCTTTGGCCTATGATAGCCAATCCTTAACCTGGGTCAGCAGTTGGTAGACTTGGTATTTGTGTGTCAGTATTGGGGTTTGAACTCAGGGCCTGTGTACTATCCCTTAATTTTTTCATTCAAGGCTGGCACTGTACCACTTGAGCCACAATTTCAATTCTGGTTTTTTGAAAGCTAATTGGAGATAAAAAGGTCTCACAAATGTTTTGCCTGAGCTGGCTTCAAACCAAACCTCCATCCTCAGATCTCAGCCTCCTGAGAAGCTAGGATTACAGGCATGAGCCACTGACACCTAGCTCTGGCAGCCTTTATAGACCAGATACTGGAGTTCCAAAGTGGCTGACTATGCCAAGACAGCCTCTAAAGGACACAGAGAGCAAGGGATCCACATCTCCTTAAGGGCTTTGCCTGTGGTAGTACATTTACACCATTTTAATTGTCACAGGACAGCATGTTAAGAACATATACACACATCACACACACACACCTACAACAGAGTCCGAGCCTCAGGCAAGGAAGTTTATTAGGAGACACATGGAAATGTGGCTGTCTGGCCTTGGAGTTTTTCTGGCATCTCCTGACCTCAGTCCCAGTGAAGTCCCCAACCCAGCCTGCTGACCTCTGGGTATGGCATGGCACCCAAACTGGATGCCACTAATGGCCTAGCTCTCTGTCTGTCTATTCCTCTACAGTCCAGTTGTCATGGCAGTCTAGGGCACATAGATCCGAGCTGCATCCAAATCTGCCCCTTTCTGGCTAAGATTGTGTTTGGTAGCCCCAATTAGAGGTGAGGACCACTTACCACACAGTTAACTTTCCCCATGAAGGTGATCAGAATGCTCCACCTCATTCTTTTTTTTGGGGTGCCAGTCCTGGGCCTTCAACTTAAGGCCTGGGTGCTATTTTTAAACTCTTTTTTGCTCAAGGGCTTAGTGCTCTACTAAAGACATAGCTCTATTTCTGGCTTTTGGCGATTAATTGGAGATAAGAGTCTCACAGACTTTCCTGCCCCGGCTGGCTTTGAACCTTGATCTTCAGATCAAGGTTTAAGTCTCTTGAGTAGCTAGGATTATAGGTATAGGTGTGAGCCACTGCACCCGGCTTTTATCTCATTCTTAATTCCTAGCCTTCATTTCCAGAAGTCTCATTGCTATCACTCAGAAAGCACAGGGCAAGGCTGAGAAAAGTAAATTCTGAACAGACAAGAAGCAGCCAAACTTTAGGATTTCTTTCTTTTTTTTTTTTTTTTGTCGGTTGTGGGGCCTGAACTCTGGGCCTGGGCGCTGTCCCTCAGCTCTTCAGCTCAAGGCTAGCGCTCTACCACTTGAGCCACAGTGCCACTTCCGGCTGTTTTCTGCTTATGTGGTGCTGAGGAATCGAACCCAGGGCCTCATGCATGCAAGGCAAGCACTCTGCCACTGAGCCACCTTCCCAGCCCTTTCTTCTTTTTTTTTTTTTCTTGGAGGTACTAGTGTTTGAAATCAGAACTTCCTTTTCACTAGGCAGGATCACACTGCTTGAGCCATATTCCAGCCCTTTTTGTTTTATTTTTGAAATAAGACTCTCCTGGGGTTGACCTGGACTTTCATCTTCCTATTTATGCTGTGATGACAAGCACCCACCATCATACCCAGCTATAGGTTGAGATGGAGTCTCCAGAACTTTCCACTCCCACTTGCTGCAATCACTGGTGTAAACCACTAGTTCCTTGCAAACTTAGGGTTAGGAGTCTATAGATCTTAATCCATTTCTAAATTTCCCAAGTATTTAATGAGCGCCTGTATGTGAGGCGAGATTCTAGAATCGGGGAGTACAGGCCATACTGGCAAGGTCCTAACACCTTGCCAGGACAATTTCCTGAGTATCAAAACACAATTATGGTCTCCGATCTCTATTTCTACCTACCCACTCCTTTCTCCCACTGCTCCCTCCCACCACCTCCCATGCCCTTCTCTTCTGCTTCAGCAGCAGATTCCCCTCCCTTTGGTTTGCTGGCTCTCCACCCTCTCCTGGACCCCATCATTCCAGTCCTGTTGGTGATTCTTCCTTGAGAGGCCTTGTCTGAACATCCACTATGCCAAAGGGTCTCAAGGCCAGGTGCCCCCGCTGGTGCTTGATGCGAGCCGAGCTGTCACCAAAACCTTTGCCACACTCTGCACACTTGTATGGCTTCTCTCCAGTGTGGGTGCGCCTGTGTTTGACGAGATCTGAGCTTCGGGGGAATTCTTTCCCACAGAAGCCACACACATGGGGCTGGCTGGGTCCAGAGGGTTGGGCCCGAACTCGGGGTCGTGGAGTCGTGGGTGCTGGGCCAGGTGGGTTATGGGGCCGCAGGAGAGTAGATGGTGGTGGTGGTGGCCGGGCACGTTCACCACGATGGGTGCGGAGGTGCTTAACTCGGGCTGAGCTATCAGCAAAACCTTTGCCACATTCAGGACAGAGGTAAGGTTTCTCTCCTGTGTGCACACGATGGTGTTTTACCAGGTCAGAGCTTCGGCGGAAGCCCTTGCCACACTCAGGACATTTGTGGGGCTTGTCACCTGCCAGTGGTGGGGGTGGCTCCCCAGCCTGGGGGCCTCCGGGCTCTGGCTCGAAGCCAGGCAAGCCAAAAGGCCCATCACCCGAGTGCGAAGGGCTTCTGGGTGTCAGGGAGGGGCTGGTGCCAAGAGGTGGTGGAGGTGGGCTGGAGATCAACGGGGCTACAGGGTAGCCTGCAAAACCGAAGTCTTGGGGTTCCATGTGTGTCAGACGATGGCGAAGCAGGGTAGAGCTGAGGCTGAAGGTTCGGTCACATTCCGGGCAGGCGTGGGGTCTCTCGCCACTATGGGTACGGAGATGCTTAACCCGGGCTGAACTGTCAGCAAAGCCCTTGCCACACTCAGGGCACAGGTAAGGCTTCTCACCTGTGTGCACCCGCAGGTGCTTTACTAGGTCGGAGCCTCGAGCAAATTCCTTCCCACACACATCACAGCCAAAAGGCTTGGGTCCCAGGTGACTGCGCTGGTGGCTCAGGAGGCTGCAGCTGAGTATAAACCTCTTGCCACAATCAGTGCAGGTATAAGGCTTGTCCTGTGCCTTGGGTCCCTGGGCAGCAGTGGGGGTGGCCCGGGATGGCTGTTGTCGAGGTACCACCGGCCTGGGGGGCTGCTCCCCTCGGTGTGTCCGCTGGTGCTTTATGCGGGCAGAACTATCGCCGAAGCCCTTCCCACAGATGCCACACTTGTAAGGTTTCTCACCCGTGTGTGTCCGCTGGTGCTTCACCAGATCAGAACTCTGCCGGAAGCTCTTGCCACATTCCCCACAAATAGTGGGGCGCTCACCAGCCGGGATCCGGGGTCGAGGGATCTTTGGGGGACCCTGGGTCTGTGGCCGAGCCCTGTAGGGCTTCTCACCACTGTGAGTTCGCTGGTGTTTGATGCGAGCTGAGCTATCGCCAAAGCCCTTGCCACACACCCCACATTTGTAGGGCTTCTCCCCGGTGTGGGTCCGCTGGTGTTTCACCAGGTCCGACATCTGCCGAAAGCTCTTGCCACACTCGCCACACACTGCTGTCCGATCACCACTCCCCTGGCCCCAGCGTGGTTCTCCCAAGACTCGGGGAGCTCTGTCCCGAGGCTGAGGCTTCCCTAACCCCTCTTTGTGGACCCATAAGTCATCCCAGGTCTGGATACCTTCAGGTTTTAGAGACACAGTTCCGACCTCATGAGCTGGGGCCAAATCTTCCTCTTCTTTGAATCCCAAGTCATCTTCTTCCTGTAGTTCAAACTCATCAGGCTGAGAAACCTCCACATTCTCACTCCCTAAAGCTGGGAAAGAAAGGAGTTGCACACCTCAGCACTTGATCATTGAGCTGTATACTCGGAGCCCACCAGATCTTATCTTTGATATCAACCTCCATAAAAAGGCTCTTTTGTGTGTGTGTGTGTGTGTGTGTGTACAGATCCTGGGCCTTGAACTCAAGGCACTGTCTAAGCTTTTGTGCTCAAAGCTAACATTCTACCACTTGAGCCACAGCTCCACTTTTGGCTTTTTGGGTGTTTAAATGAAGATAAAAATCTCATGGTCTTTCTTGCTTGGGCTGGCTTTGAACCTTGGTCCTCAGATCTCAGTTTTTTGTTGTTTTTTTTTGGGGGGGTCCGGTCCTGGGGCCTGAACTCTGGGCCTGGGCGCTGTCCCTCAGCTCTTTAGCTCAAGGCTAGCGCTCTACCACTTGAGCCATATCACCACTTCCAGCTTTTTTCTTCTTGCTTATGTGGTGCTGAGGAATCGAACCCAGGGCCTCATGCATGCAAGGCAAGCACTCTACCACTGAGCCACCTTCCCAGCCCAGATCTCAGTTTCTTGAGTAGCTAGGATTACAAGTGTAAGCCACTGGTGCCTGGTTATAAGACTTCTTTTGACAATGGCTTTGTCTCAAGGATTTCTCCTCTAAGCTTGTCAAGCACTTATTATCTATGCATTTCAGTAATAATGGTGATACCTATTTACCATATCCTTAATATATGCCAATCTCGCAGAACTAAGAAAAGGCCTAGAGCATGGCTCCAGTGTAGCCATCTTTTTTTCCTTCTTGTGCTGGGACTGGAACTCAAGGCCTGGATGCTGTTTTTGAGCTTTTTCACTGGAGTTCTACCACTTGAGCCACCTCTACTTCCTGCTTTTGGGTGGTTAATCAGGTATAAGAGTCTTAATGGACTTCCCTATCCAGCTGACTTTGATCCTCAATCCTCAGATCTCAGACCAGTGAACAGCTAGGATTATAGGGGTGAGCCACCAGTGCCCGGCCTGCCTAGCAATCTTAAAAGCCCTGAGTTCACACTCCAAAAATAAATATGTATCAATCACTAAGTTATGTGGAACCCCCAAAATCCTAAGATCGTATTACCATTGTAATTACTCTTATAGGCCAGACTCCGGTGCCTCACTCCTGTGGCTCATGCCTGTAATCCTAGCTACTCAGGAGGCTGAGATCTGAGGACTTCAGTTCAAAGCCAGCCCAGGCAGGAAAGTCCCTGAGACTCTTATCTCCAATAAACCACTAGAAAACCGGAGGTGGTGCTGTGGCTCAAGCAGTAGAACGCTCGCCTAGAGTTGAAGAGTGCAGGGACAGCACCCAAGCCCAGAGTTCAAGCCCCATGACCAACAACAACAACAACAACAAAAATTACTCTTATAATCATAGAGATGCTGAGAACTTAGGATTTTCTGTAGTTTGTTTGTATTTTGTGCTGGTCTTGGAGCTTAAACTTAGGGCCTGGGTGCTGTCCCTGAGCTTTTTTGCTTAAAGCTAGCACTCTACCACTTAAGCCACAGCTCCACTTCTACCTTTTTGGTGGTAAACTAGGAGAAGAGAGTCTCATAGATTTTACTGCTCTGGCTGGCTTCAAACCTCAATCCTCAGATCTCAGCCTCCTGTGGAGCTAGGATTACAGGCTTGAGCGCACCAGTGTCCCACTCAAAGCCAGATTTTTTAATTTAAGTCTGACACCCAAGCCTGTGTTACCTATTACGCTATGTCTCTGTTTTGAAACCTGGTATGTGTTCTATTTGTATCTTGACGTATTACCCGGGTTTGTAATTTATTTCTTCACTCATCCTATGTATGACTGTGGGTACCCACAGCCATCCCTCAAGATGTTTAGGAGTGGTAGGAGCGGTAAAATAAAGTACCAATCATTATAGCTCGATTCAGAGAGAGGAGAAAGGAGACAGGGACAGACATTTGCATTGGAACAGAGAAGATCCTGGAGAGGCAGGGCAGATAAAGCTAGAGATGGATGTCAGGACTAGTCTGAGCATGCAAGATCTGGACTAAACAGAAGCTAAGAAAGGCTTTCAATTAGTAGAGGAGAGCTAAGGAAGGCTTGAAAACGCAGAGACAGGATTAGATCTGGGACGTAGATCAATCCGGCTGCAGGAAAGCATCACTGGAGAGAAAAGGTCGAGGGGGAAGGTTGACTGCAATTGCTCGGCTGAGACAGAACGAGACCTGAAGTAGGGCAGAGACCGAGAGCGTGGTGTAGACTGTGGGGGAGGGGTGCGATTCCGGAGCAGATGCCCCTTCCGGCCTGGCACACAGTAGGTGTTCATTAACGCTGGCTTCCTCCCTCGGAGCGCGCTCCCCTCCCCCTCCGCCCCGGGAGGCACAGCTCCCCCCGATCTCAGTGGGCCAGAGCCCCAGGACCGGAGCCCCCACCCAGCCATGCCCTGTCAGTGGGGGTCCTCACCTGCACCGGCGCCTCTCGGCAGCTCCCTCTCCTCCGGGCTCCGCAGGTTCGGACCCCAGGGCTCCACGGCGCGCTCCATCGCGCGGCACGCCGCCCTGGGCAAAGGGACAGACACCAGCCCCAGCGGTCACGCAGCCATGTGCGGCCCGCGGCGCCCTGCCGCCGCCCTCTGCCGGCCGAGGCGGGCACCGGGGCCCCGGCGCGGGGCGCGGCTCCCGGGGACCCCCGCCGGCCTCCCCTGCACCTGCTGCTCCCCGTCGCACGCGCGCCCGGCCACCGCGTCCTTGCCTCCCAGCGGGATGCGGGTTACCGGAGCTCCCCGGCGCCCCGCGACACGGGCTCCGCGCCCAAGCCGGAGGGGGGCTCGGCCCCCAGGCGTCCCGGGGCGGCCGCGGGGAGCGGAAGCCAGCGCGGGGCGCGCCGAGCCGCTCTAGGACCCGGGAGGAGCCGCGCGCCCGCGGGCGCCGCCCGGTCGGCGGGGCTCGGTGGCTGGCGGGCGGCTCCGAGCCGGGGACGGCGGCCCGAACTCGGTGGTTTTAACCGTGTGCTTCCTGGGCTGCTGCGGGGCGCCGGGGGCCGAGGCTGCTTCTTCCTGATCGTCGCCGGGTCCCGGCGTCACCCGCGCCCACCTCCGGGGCGGGTGGGCAGCGCCACCAGCCACGCTGGCCCGGGAGAGACAAAGAGGGATCCGGAGCCGGACCCGGGGAAAGGGGTGGGGGAGAGACCGAGGCAGACAAAGGGCGGCGGGGACCCCAGACGGGGCGGGGCGGGGCGCCGAGTCTCGGGAAACAAAGCCCGGCTGGCCCGGAGGCCGGCGGCCCGGGAGGGGCGGGGGCTGGGCTGGGGGGGGGGGGGGGAGGACCGGGACAGGAGAGGGGCTGGGGGGGGGTCCCCAGGTAAATGCTGGGGGGTGAGGCCGGCTGATGGAATAGGGGGAGAAGCGGAGAGAGAGAGAGGCCCCTTCCTCTTCCTGAAGACCCTGGAAAGCCGAGTCAGCAACGCCCCTGACGACCCAGGAGCAGATCGGTGCCCGGGGAGGGGCGCCTCTCCCTTGGGGTGAGGTGAACAGGGCCCCAACCAGGTGCCAGATCCGCTGAGACGTGCCCACAAAGGTTGTAAGAGGGAAATCCCAAGAGCATTGCATAAGGCTACAGATTTCCGGACCCCCTTCTCATCCTCAGGCTGAGAAGTCTGTCTCCTCCCCCTCCTGCCCTTCCTCCTCCTCTTCCTCCCCTCCCCCCCCCCAGCAGGTGGACAGGAGTCCTAGATGGGGAGCTTAGATGACCTGCTATTAGCGTTCCCCAGCTGACCTCGCACTTTACTCTCACTTTTGAATAAACTTTGCCTCTGCTCTCACTTTTCCTGCCTCCTAATTTGTTATTTATTGGGAGAGAAAATAAAAGAAAAGAAAAGAACCCAAGACCACTATGTGCTGTCAGAATCACATTTGTAGCCTCCACCGAGACCCTGAAGCTGCGACTCAACAGAAGTCAGAGGCCTGAGTTAAAGAGGATGCAATGCTCAGGCAGAGACAATGCACCAAGGTTGACAGTGGAGGGGGGAAAAATGGCCTCTGGAGACAAAGAGATGGACAAACAGATAAAAGAGAGATATAAAGTTATTGAAGCAGTGTTGGAGGAAAAAGGAAAAGCAGGAGCAGGAATCCTGGAGAGAAACCAGCCAGATATAGAGGAACAAAAGACAACATTGAGTTAAACAGGCAGGAACAAAGAGACAGACACAAAGAGGCTGTCAGAAAGCTAGGGACCCGTGGACATACCTACAAATCCCAAGCCCAGGAAGAGGCATAATTGCAGGATCTTTTTTTTTGAGGGGGGGGTCAGTTGTGGGGCTTGAACTCTGGGCCTGGACACTGTCCCTGTCCTCTTCAGCTCCAGGCTAGAGCTCTACCACTTGAGCCACAGCACCACTTCCGGTTTTCTTGTGGTTTATTGGAGACAAGAGTCTCATGGACTTTTCTGCCCAGGCAGCTCTGAACTGCCATCCCCAGATCTCAGCCTCCTGAGTAGCTGCCACCCGCTGCCACCCACCCCCACCGGCACCTGGCTTGTACTCCAGGAGGCAGGTCTACTTTTGAGGAAAGGAATGCCCAGAGGGATCTTCAGCCACTCTTCCAAAAAGAGGCAAGGGGAGCTGGCTCACACCTGTAATCCAACTACTCAGAAGGCTGAGATCTGAGGATCAATGGTTGGAAGCCAGCCTGGGCTGGAAAGCCTGTGAGACACTTATCTCCAATTAGCCACCAATTAGCAGAGATGTGGCTCAAGTGGTAGAGAGCTAACCTTGAGCAAATAAATTGCTCAATAGTGCCCAGGCTTTGAGTTCAAGCCAAAGTACCAGGACAAACAAAACCAAATAAAAATATTTGGAACTTTTCCTTCCCTCATCCTCCACAAGATATTCAACTGGTGTTCAAGTCTAGTCTCTCTATCAGAAAAATTGGTCCCCTTTTCTTCACCCACTGTACTCTACTGTCCTGCCTTAGTTTTACGTCTGGTCAGCTCATTCCTCTTACTCAATAACATTCAAGAAGGTAATATATGCATTTCTTTATTTTTTATTTATTTATTTATATTTTTTTGGTTGATTGTGGGGCTTGAACTCTGGGCCTCGGTGTTGTCCCTCAGCTCTTCACCTCAAGGAGAGAGCTCTACTGCTTGAGCCACAGCGCCACTTCTGGTTTTCTAGTGGTTTATTGGAGATAAGAATCTCACGGACTTTCCTGCCTGGGCTGGCTTTGAACCATGATCTTCTGATCTCAGCCTCCTGAGTAGCTCGAATTACAGGTGTGAGCCACCAGCGCCTGGCATATGCATTTCTTTATTAGTTATATTACCAATATGTGCTGTCAAAGAAAAATTAGAAAATGAAAATAAATTAGAAAATTTTATTTTGTTAATTTGGTGTTTTAGGACAAGGTCACACCCTGTAGCCCATGCTGATGACAAACACTATCTTCTTAGCCTTCTGAATGCTGGGATTATAGGCATACACATCATAACCAGCAGGAAAATTTAAATCTAATATTGTTACACTGATATAATCTCATGTTAGTATTTATCCTTCCAGATGTGCATCTGTGCCTGAACATAGGTAAGCATATAGATTTCTTTCTTTTTGGTCAGTTGTGGAGCTTGAACTCTGGGCCTGGGCACTGTCCCTCAGCTCTTCAGCTCAAGGCTAGCACTCTTCCACTTGAACCACAGTGTCACTTCCGCTTTTCAGGTGGTTAATTGGATATAGTCTCATTGACTTTCTTGCCTGGGCTGGCTTTGAACCATGATCCTCAGATCACAGCCTCCTGAGTTAGCTAAGATTACAGATGTGAGCCACCAGCGCTGGGCTGCATATAGATTTCTACAAATAGTCACAATCCGGTGCCAGTGGCTCATGCTTGTAGCTGTAGCTACTCAGGAGGCTGAGATCTGAGAATCTGGGTTCAAAGTTTGGGTAGAAAAATCTACGAGAGGGGCTGGGAAGGTGACTCAGTGGTAGAGTGCTTGCTTTGCATGCATGAGGACCTGGGTTCGATTCCTCAGCACCACATAAGCAAAAAGAAAAAAAAAAACGGAAGTAGTGCTGTGGCTCAAGTGGTAGAGTGCTAACCTTGAGCTGAAGAGCTCAAGGGACAGCGCCCAGGCCCAGAGTTCAGGCCCCATGACCAGACTGAAAAAATAAAAAAGAGAGAAAGAAAGAAAAGTCTACAAGACTCCTATCTCCAGTTAAACATTAAAAAAAAAAAAAAAAAGAAGGCCCTTGTGCTAGCTCATGTCTATAATCCTAGCTACTTAGGAGGCTGAGATTTGAGGACCACAGTTAGAAGCCAGCCCAGGCAGGAAAGTCCAGGAGACACTTATCTCTAATTAACCACCTAAAAATGGGAAGTAGATCTGTGGATCTAAGAATTTAAGGATTGGAGTGTGGCTTAAGTAGCAGAGAATTTGTCTAGTGAGTTCAAGGCCCAGAATTGCTATCCCTTGTAAGCCGGGCGCTGGTGGCTCACGCCTGTAATCCTAGCTACTCAGGAGGCTGAGATCTGAGGATCGAGGTTCAAAGCCAGCCCAGGCAAGAAAGACCGTGAGACTCCTATCTCCAATAAACCACCAGAAAACCGGAAGTGGCACTGTAGCTCAAGTGGTAGAGCGCTCGCCTTGAGCTGAAGAGCTGAGGGACAGCGCCCAGGACCAGAGTTCAAGCCCCACGACCGACAAAAAAAAAAAAAAAAGAATTGCAATCCCTTGTACCATCACAACACAAATACTACTAAGTGTTCCAGGGTGGCACTCTACTACTTGAGCCACAGCTCCATTTCTGACTTTTTGCTGGTTAATTGAAGATAAGTCTCAAGGACCTCTGTGCCAGGGCTGGTTTCAAGTGTTGATCCTCCGATCTCAGCCTCCTGAGTAGCTAGGATTATAGGCATGGTTCATGGTTAGCCAGTTATGATTTTCTTTTCTTCCTTCCTGCTTTTTCTTTTGTGATGTTGGGGCAGAGCCCAGTGCCTCATGAATACTAAGTGATTCCCTGACTCCCCCGCCCCCAGAGTCTTAACTAAGACCATAGGGCTGCTCAGCCTGATGAGAAACTTGGGAGGAAGGGCTGGAATAGGAAAGGATATAATTATCCTTCCCTTTGCTTCTATCTAAGCATTACTGTCATCCTTCCTCCTCCCCCTCCCCCCACTTAAAAGTGAATGCTGTGAGTTATACTTACTTGTGGCTGTCTCTCTGGACTGACTTAATTCACACTGTCTGAATCTTTAACAACTGATCCAGAGAACAGTGACTGGATTTGAACTGTCAGCCCCACCACACTACTCAGCTCATAAGTAATAACTAGAGTTTACCCTAAGTGAACTCATCTCATAGACAAAGCCTGTTCTAACAGCTCTATGTGATGTAGCTCATATGCTATAATCTTCATCAGGTGGTGTGTGTGTGTGTGTGTGTGTGTGTGTGTGTGTGTGTGTGTGTGTGTGTGTGTGTGTGTGTGTGATATGTGTACACGTGTCCAGTACTGAGGCTTGAACTCACAGCCTTACACTTTTGCTTGGCTCTTCTGCTCAAGGCTGGTATGCTACCACTTGAGCCCCAACTTTGCTTCTGGCTTTTTGCTGATTAATTAGAGATACGGGTCTCATAGAAGCTGGGCACCAGTGGCTCATGCCTATAATTCTAGCTATTGAGGAGGCTGAGATCTGAGGCTGGTGGTTTGAAGCCAGCCTGGGGAAAGAAAGGCCATGAGACTCTTAGCTCCGGGGCTGGGAAGGTGGCTCAGTGGTAGAGCGCTTGCCTTGCATGCCAGAGGCCCTGGGTTTGATTCCTCAGCACCACATAAGAAAAAAGCCAGAAGTGGCGCTGTGGCTCAGGTGGTAGAGTGCTAGCCTTGAGCTGAAGAGCTGAGGGACAGCGCCTAGGCCCAGAGTTCAGGCCCCATAACTGGACCAAAAAAAAAGAGACTCTTAGCTCCAATTAATCACCAAAAAGCAAAGTGGAACTGTGGCTCAAGTGGTAGAGTGCTAGCCTTGAGCAAAAGGAACCTTGGCACAGATACAGCACCCAGTCACAGAGTTCAAGCCCCAGGACGGGAGCGGGGAGGGGGAAAGAGGGGAGAGAAAGTCTCATGAACTTTTTTTTCTGCCCAGCCTGGCTTCATGCCGAATCTTTTGACCTCGGCGCTGTCCCTCAGCTCTTCAGCTCAAGGCTAGTGCTCTACCACTCGGGCCACAGTGCCACTTCCGGCTTTTTTCCTTTTTGCTTATGTGGTGTTGGGGAATCGAACCCAGGGCCTCATGCATGGAAGGCAAGCGCTCTACCACTGAGCCACCTTCCCAGCCCAGGTCTTGGCTTTTTCAGGTTTTTACAAGAATAGAATTATCACTGGGGCCATTGAACAGGTATAGAAATGGAGTCACCAGAAAGCTAAAGATGCACAAGGTCACACAGTTCTAAATGACTATGTGTCACCATAGTCATATGTATTTACTAAAGCTGTGAGTTTAGCGTGTTAGGACTCCCAATCTTGTTAGTTAGAATAGAAGGAAGACCCAGAGAGATGACTTTTCTAGGTTACATAGGAGAAATAAACTAGTAATGAGCTTGAAGTAGGGAATATAATAAGCCTGGGTTTGTGGTACATACTTGTAATCCCAGCACTCAGGAAGCTGAGGCAGGAGGATGGTGCTGTGAAGCCAGTCTTGGTTTCATAGGGAGACCCACTATCAAAAAAGCAAAACAAACCAGGCCCTGGTGGCTCATACCTGTAATCTTCGCTACTCAGGAGACTGAGATCTGAGGATCACAGTTCAAAGCCTGCCCAGGCAGGAAAGCCTATGAGACTCTTATCTCCAATAAGTCACCAGAAAACCAGAAGTGGTACTGAGGCTCAAGTGGTAGAGCACTTGTTATGAGCTGAAGAGCGCAGGGACGGCACCCAGGCCCAGAATTCAAGCCCCATGACCAAAAAAAAAAAAAGCTACGGGGCAGTGCCCAAGCCCCAAGTTCAAGCCCCAGGACTAGCACAAAATAGATAAAAAACAAAACGATAGGGGCTGGGAAGGTGGCTCAGTGGTAGAGCGCTTGCCTTGCATGCATGATGCCCTGGGTTCCATTCCTCAGCATCACATAAGCAAAAAGAAAAAAGCCGGAAGTGGCGCTGTGGCTCAAGTGGTAGAGCACTAGCCTTGAGCTGAGGAGCTGAGGGACAGTGCCCAGGCCCAGAGTTCAGGCCCCACGACCGGACCCCAAAACAAACAAACAAACAAAAAAGATACATATATGGCATATATAAGGCCTTGGATCTGACCTCTAGAACTATACATACACATACACACACCTTTCTATATAAATATATACCAAGTAACAGGTACTTCTATGGCACATTTTTCAAAATACATAGAAACCAAAAAAGTACACATTAAGCACAGTAGCGTAATTGCCTTAGGATGGACAGAAAGACGAGTGAGTTTTAGCGCTATGTTGGTCTGCTGGAGTCTACCTAAAAGAATATCTCAGCCTCGGTGTCTAAAACAACAGACATTTATTTTCTCACAGTTTTGAAGACTGGAAATCTGAGATCAAGGTGCCAGCATGATTGGTGTCTGGAGGCCTCTCTCCTTGGCTGGCTGATGGCCCTCTACTGGCTGTGTCCTCATTTGGCCTTTTCCCCGTGGATATACACACACAAAGAGAGAGAAAGAGAGAGAGACAGAAAGAAAGATAGAGAGACACAAACAGAAAATTTGTGTTTCTTCTACTTATTAGGACACTACTGTTATTGAATTAGGGCCCCAAACACACGTGTGTGTGTGTGTGTGTGTGTGTGTGTGTGTGTGTGTGTACTAGCACTGGGGCTTGAATTCAGGGCTTGGGCACTTGAGCCACAGCTCCACTTCTGGCTTTTTGCCAGTTAATTGGAGATGAGTCTCACAAACTTTCTTCCTCTGAACCTCAATCTTCAGATCTCAGCCTCCTGAGTGGCTAGGATTACAAGCATGAACCACTTACACCGGGCTCCAAGCTTGTTTAAGTTTAATTATCTCATTTAATCCTACCACTGAGCCACCTTCTCAGCCCTACCTCATTTAATCCTGTCTGTACATAGATTTGCACTGGGGGGCTAAGACTTGAACACAGGAATTTAGTGGAGGAAGGATAAGATACAATTCAGCCGTAACAGAGGCTAAAAGAAAAATAATAAACCAAAAGGAAGGGAAAAGAGAAGAACATGGATTTGTAGAGGCGAGTGGGCTCCAGATGGAGCAGGCCCTTGTAGAAACTTAGTTTATAAGGCTCAGAGAGAGTAATTGCTTATCTTTTGCAGTACTGGCGTTTAGCTGAGTCTTGCACTTTCAAAGCACGCGTTCTACACTGAGCCACACCCCCAGTGCTTGTGTGTGTGTGTGTGTGTGTGTGTGTGTGTGTGTGTGTGTGTGTGTGTGTGTGCTAGTACTGAGTGATGGGTAAAGGGATCCAGAATGCAGGAGTCCCAACTCTTCTTGGTTTTGTCTTTCCCTATCTCTCTGGCCTGGGCCAATTGAAGCATCTCCACTTCCTATGCTGCCCGCCCCCTTCTTTGTAGCACTCAACTTCCTGCCTCACAGAGGAAGTGGGGAGAGATACCAGGTGCAGCAAGAGCTGGGGAGCCATGGTGAGTCCTTATGCCCAGGATCCCCTCCCCCCCTCCAGAGCCCCCTCCCCCCAAAACCTTGGTTGACACACAGCAGGCTGACTTTTCCTAGCCTCTGGGTTCAGGTGATAAGGGGGCTATTCCACAGAGCCTCATATGGAGTCCCCCTCACCCCTCCCAACAGGACAAGGAGTATGTGGGTTTTGCAGCCCTCCCCAACCAGCTGCACCGCAAGTCCGTCAAGAAGGGGTTTGACTTCACACTCATGGTGGCAGGTCTGGGGGTTCTAGGAAGGGCTTTGGGGAAATGGGTGGTGTCCCCAGGGAACCCTAGCTCTCCCTAACTCTGATCGATTGGCTTGGTCTGCCCACAGGGGAATCAGGACTGGGGAAATCCACCCTCATCAACAGCCTGTTCCTTACCAACCTGTATGAGGATCGGCAGGTGCCAGATGCCAATGGTAAGACCCTCCTGCCCCCTCCTTTGGCTGTGTCCCTAGACTGACTCTTTTCTGTTCCAGCTGGGGACTCGGTAGCCACTGCTTCTCCCCCTGAAGAACGAATGGCAGCAGCTGTGTTGCTGGGAAAGGAACTCAGTCGTGGCTTCTCCCCACCCCCACAGCCCGTCTGACACGAACGCTGACCATTGAGCGCAGGGGTGTGGAGATGGAGGAGGGGGGTATCAAGGTGAAGCTGACCTTAGTGGACACACCTGGCTTTGGGGACTCTGTGGACTGCTCGGACTGGTGAGGAAAAGGGCAGGGGATGGGGGATGAGCTTCTCAAAACAGCTGTCTGGAGGCCTAGGGGTCAATCACAGGGTTAAGTCTATCCTGGATCCAAAAGGAAGTCATTTCTGGGCTTGGTGACATCTCGCCTATGTCCCCACCCGTTGCCTTTGATGCCTTTGGTTGGCAGCAAAGGAACTATTTCTTGTTCCCATAGCCCTGGTTAGCCTTATCCCCTTCCCTGTCCTCTAGCCTCTGATCTCTGACCCCCCACATCCTCTTCCCACACCCCAGCTGGCTGCCTGTGGTTCGCTTCATTGAGGAACAATTTGAACAGTATCTCAGAGATGAGAGTGGACTGAACAGGAAGAACATCCAAGATTCCCGGGTTCATTGCTGCCTCTACTTCATCTCGCCCTTCGGCCGGGGGTCTGAAAGACAACCCAAGGGGTGGGAGTGTTAGGGGTGTCTGCTTTTGGAGCTTGGTCCTGACTAATTTCTGGGTGCAGGCTCCGACCCCTAGATGTGGCCTTCCTCCGGGCAGTGCATGAGAAAGTCAACATCATTCCAGTTATCGGTAAAGCAGATGCTCTGATGCCTAAGGAAACCCAGGCCCTCAAGCAAAAGGTGTGGGCATTGACCTTAAAGTGAAAAGTCATGACCAAACACAATCTTAGGTTTGATTTTCTTCCTTTAGATGGGAGTGGGGTGGAGGAGGTTGGCTTTCTTAGAATTCTAAGTGTCAGGCTAGATTATAAGAGAAAGTGTCTGAGGAAGGTGGGCAGGGGGTTGCCATTCCTGAAAGGGTCAGAACAAGATGGATGTTCAGTACTAGATACTTGGCTAAGACCCACTTGGCCATGATGATCTCTGACATTGTTTTAGCCCCTACCTGGTGTCTTCAGAACCTTTGCTCACTGCTCTGTTTGTCTCTCCTGATCTCCGGGTATCTGTCCCACCTTTCTCAGTTTCTAACCATCTATGCCTTTAAGATTTTGTTGGTGGTGGCTGCGGTTGTGGGTCTTGAACTCAGGGTGTGGGTGCTGTTCCTGAGCTCTTTCACTCAAGGCTAGTGCTCTACCACTTTGAGCCATAACACAACACTTCTGGTTTTTTGGTGGCTAATTGGGGATAAGAGTTTCACCAACTTTCCTGCCTGGGCTGGCTTTGAACCATGATCCTCAGATCTGAGCCTCCTGAGTAGCTAGGATTACAGGCGGGAGCCACCAGCACCCAGCTAGATTTTATTTTTGGTTAGCTTCTATGTGTATCCCTCACCATCTCTGTCTTTCCTCTCTTCTTTTGTCTCTGACCATGCACTGTCTCTGGCCAGGCCAATATTCCCTAAGCCTCTGTTCCTCACTCTGTATCTGTTTCCTTTGAGATCCGGGACCAGTTGAAGGAGGAGGAGATCAATATATACCAGTTTCCGGAATGTGATTCTGATGAAGATGAAGATTTCAAGAGGCAGAATGAGGAGATGAAGGTGGGAGAGGGCACAGGAGGAAGAGACAGAGAAACCAAGAAGGCAGATGTGGAGGTGGAAGCTGATAATTTTCTGCCCACTAGGGGCCGACATGACCCCTGATCCCTGTCTTCTAGGAAAGCATTCCTTTTGCAGTGGTTGGTTCCTGCGAGGTGGTAAAGGATGGCGGGACCCGACTAGTGAGGGGACGCCGCTATTCCTGGGGTACCGTGGAGGGTAAGGCATAGACACGTTCTGGCGCCAGCTGGGAGCCCAGAGTCTGCACCTGATATGTGAAATTGGAGTGGGCACTGGTCCGGGGAGTTCCTGGGAATCCAACTAGGGATGCAAAATGTGGGTCCCTGAGAAGTACAACAGCAGGACTCCCAATGCACCTAACCTTGATCCTGAGGTTGGGCCCGAAGCTCCCCGTCCAGCTCTGGTTCCCCCCATCCCCCCTCCAGTGGAGAACCCACATCATTGCGACTTCCTGAACCTGAGACGGATGTTGGTGCAGACACACTTGCAGGACTTGAAAGAGGTGACGCACGATCTGCTCTACGAGGGCTACCGAGCCCGCTGCCTCCAGAGCCTGGCCAGGCCCGGGGCTCGAGACCGAGCCAGTCGCAGGTGAGAACTGGCGCCGACTTATTTTAGATGCTTTTATTTTCGTGCCCGACCCTTAGGGCAGCCTTTCGGGTAGGCCCCGCCCCAAGCCCCGCCTCCAACAAGACTTCTCCCTCACTTTCTCCTCCCACTTTGCCTAACTCAGCGTCCGTGGCCCCGCCTCCCAGGCCCAACTTCTCCCCAAACCCAGACCCCGCCCCTGACTCCGATCTCCCCCTCCTCTACTCCCTCTCCCCCCCTCCCCATCCTCCCAGTAAGCTATCTCGTCAGAGTGCCACAGAGATCCCGCTGCCCATGCTGCCTCTGGCCGAGACGGAGAAGTTGATCCGTGAGAAGGACGAAGAGGTGAGGTGCCTCACTTCCCCTCCAAACGAGGCCCTGGGTCATTTTCACGGTGCCCCTTGGGCTTTGCCTGGTCCCATCGCCTGCAATCTTGCCCCGCACAGCTACGCCGCATGCAAGAGATGCTGGAGAAGATGCAGGCCCAGATGCAGCAGAGCCAGGCTCAGGGCGAGCAGTCGGACTCTCTCTGAGGTCCCCGCCTCTGCCCTTCCTTACCTTGGCTCCGCCTTAAGTAGGTCGCTTGTCCAATCCCCGGGCTCCGATTGCCCAGCCGGACCCCAACCACTAGATGGGCCTGGCACTTGCTTTGCGCAGGTGCTCAGACTAAATGGTTCAGCCCCAGAGCACTATGCCTGAATGTGCAGCCCCGCCCCGCCAGAAGCCCCGCCCACAGCCAGAAGCCCCGCCCAGTTCTTGCAGAGGAGCCCTCCAGGCCAGCCCTAGACCGCTCCTCTCCACTTTGGGGTGTCCCCCTCTTCATTCAATAAAATCAGCTTCTCATATCCACTCGAGTGTTCTCCATCCTCCCAGCCCGCTGGCCTCCTGGCCCTTCATTCATTCATTTGTTGGGACACTGTTTGGACAGTGTCATCCCAGCTTTGAACTTGAGCCCCTCTCACATAAACATACTGAAGGCGCCGTTAATAAGAAAGACCAGTTGAATTTTATTGGGAGTTTGTTTGGGTGAGAATCGGACTGGCTGGAAGTGTTGTTGGCCACCAGAGGCCCTAAGAGGGTCCTCTCTACTCCTGGTCCTTAGCATCACCGTGCGTGATGACGTAGCAGATGTTCTTGTAGTCTACGTTGCCGCCCACATCCGGGGGGAAGGCAGCCCACATATTCTTGATCTGAGGGAAGATGCACCTACACCTCAGCATCAGTTCCTGGCCCTTTCCCTCCCAGTTCCTTCCTCCTTCCCAGCCTCTCTCCCCACTCACCTCCTCCTGGGAGAAGCGGTCACACTGTGTGGTAAGCAGCTCCTCCAGGCTGGAGAGGTGACATTAAGGGAATTGAGATTGGGTTCATGATTCCTGTCCACTTCCATCCCCGTTGCCACCCCCATGCTTCTCTGGGGCCTACTCTTAGATCTTTCACTCATTTTCCAAAACTGCTCCCTCTTAAGTTTGTCCCAATGTGCTGCAAAAATGTAATCCTACTACTAAGTTTCTCTGTCTCTGTCTTTCTCTTTCTTCCTTGCTTGCTTCCTTCCTTTCGCCAGTCCTGGGGCTTGAACTCAGGGCCTGGGCAGTGTCCCTGAACTTCTTTTGCTCAAGACTAGCACTTTATCACTTGAGCCACAGCACTACTTCTAGTTTTCTGGTGGTTAATTGGAGATAAGAGTCTCACCAATGGGCTGGGAAGGTGGCTCAGTGGTAGAGCGCTTGCCTTGCATACATGAGGCCCTGGGTTCTTATTCCTCAGCACCACATAAGAAAAAAGAAAAAAGCCAGAGTGGCACTGTGGCTCAAGGGGTAGAACTCCAGCCTTGAGCTGAAGAGCTGAGGGACAGTGCCCAGGCCCAGAGTTCAGGCCCCACGACCCGGACTCCCCCCCCCCAAAAAAAACAACAGAAAACAAACAAACAGAGTCTCACCAACTTTTCTGCCTGGGTTGGCTTTGAACTGCTATCCTCAGATCTCAGCTTCCTGAGTAGCTAGGATTACACGTGTGAGCCACGAGTTTTCTTTCTCTCTTACTCGCTATGTAGCCCAGACTGACCTGGCCTATATAGCCCAGGCTGGCCAATACTGTAGTAAGAATTTAAGGAGCCGTCTGTATGGAAACAGTGAGAGGGGCCACTTACAACTGCTTCTTGATGGTGCCCTTCCCTTCTGGGTCCAGGACCTTGAAGGCACCTGTGATCACATCCTCGGGGTCAGCGCCTAAAGGATCAGAGGACATCATGAGTCAGAAGAGTGACTGATGGTCTGGGAAGAGGCAACTGGGGGCTTAACCCCAGGACACTTCACTCACCTTTAAGCTTCTCCCCAAACATGGTCAGGAAGACAGTGAAGTTGATGGGACCACTGGCTTCCTTCATCATGGCATCTAGTTCCTCATTTTTCACATTGAGGCGGCCTGCAGAGGGATAGGGGAAGCAGGGGCTGGGACTGGGTCCCCTAAATTTAGATTACTTCATTTTTTTTTTCCTAGCTAGATAAACTGAGGCCTAAGACAACTAAATTCCCTTGGATGCTGCAGTTTTGTACTGACTATTTATGGGTGGGAGTATGGGGCTCACCCATGGCTGCGAAGGTGTCCCGAAGGTCCTCCTTGTCAATAATGCCATCACGGTTCTGATCAATTACAGTGAAGGCCTGGAGAGGGAAGGGGTGAGAAAGAATAAGGTCCCACATAGTCTGGCTTCAGCCAGATCAGATTCTGGCCCCCAGCCAGCTGTCCCCTTCCACCCTAAGCAGGGGGAAGGGAGGAAGGAATTCTAAACCTTCCTCCTCCCCCCAACAGGTGCACATTCCAGGGAGGGGAGGGGAGGACTGTCTTTGGTCTTTGGTCTCCCATCTCCCCTTACTCACCTCTTTGAACTCCTGGATCTGAGTCTGGTCAAACATGGAAAAGACATTGGAGCTTCCTTCTGCTGCTGCCCTTCTCTTGGCCTTCTTAGGTGCCTAGGGAGTGAGGATTGGGCAAAAGGGTCCATGGGCCAGTCCTTAAACCTCTATGGAAGCAATGATTAGATTCAAGTTTTTGTGGCGTTCCCCACTTTTATTTTCTTAAGATAGGGTCTCCCTTTGTCATCCAGGCTGGCCTTGAACTCAACTAATCCTCCTGCCTAGTCAGTCTCCCAAGTAGCTAGGACTATTATAAGAATCTTCACACACACACACACCCCCCCCATTTTCCCCTATTTTTCTTGGTAGTGAGATTGCTGGGCAAGCATTGTATCACTTGATCCAGACCTCCAGCCTTTGAATCCCCCCCTCCTTTTTTTTTTTTTGTCAGTTGTGGGGCTTGAACTCTGGGCCTGGCTGCTGTCCCTCAGCTCTTCAGCTCAAGGCAAGCACTCTACCACTTGAGCCACAGCACTACTTCCAGTTTTCTGGTGATTCATTCTGGTGATTCAAAGCCAGCCTGGGCTGGCTTTGAACCGTTGATCCTCAGATCTCAGCCTCCTGAATAGCTAGGATTACAGGTGTGAGCCACCGGCACCTACTTGAATCCCTTTTTGTAAAGTAATTTTTCCCCTCCTTGGGATTTCTTTGCTGAGGAGGCTTAGCCCAAAGGTTACAACCCCCAAATCCCACCTGTAGTTCTGGGATCCCATTCCTTTCATCCTGCCCAATAGGTAGAGACTTCTTTCCCTTCTCAGTACTCAGTACTCTGGGACTCCTATGAGTCCCAGACAAATTGTGTGGCCTTGATCTACTCATTTACTCTGGTTGAACCTCATTTCTAAAATGGGAGTAGGAATCATCATGTCCCAGAAGACTTTAGGAAGATGGAATGCAAGAAAAGACAGAACAGGCTTTGAGGGGGACTAGACCCTGGTGAATGGAATGGAAGATTATCCTTAAGTTCTTTAGATCTTCGCTATGCCTGTTTCTTATTCTTATTAGTAATGTTAAGAAAGACAAGCATCATCTTTTATTTCTTTTCAAGGGTGAGGCTGAGTATAAGGGATCTGACCAGGGGCAGGGGATTCTCTCACTCACCATGTCTTATGTCTTCTGAGAGTAAGGCAGGAGCTCCAGCTGGAACAAAGCAGAGAGTCAGCCTGGAGCAGTCCATGTGGAGTTATATAGCCCTGCCCCGGGGAGCCCTTAGCATACCAGGGTAACCTTAGCCCTGTTGGTGCCCACCCCAGATACCAAAATAGCCCAGCTCAGGGCCTCTCCTTTCTTGGAGGGCCTGAAGCAGCTGGAGCCTAGGGAGGGAGGAGGGAGTGGGTCTTGGGATGAATGTCTCATTAGGACCTAGGCAGGAAGAGATTTTTTTCCTCCCAAAAGAGGCCTAGAATAGGTGGTGTAATAAGGTATAGTAACCATTGATTGGTTACCTACAGTGTACACAGGTAGTATGCTGTGCTTTGTGAGTACATGTTGGTAAATACAGTCCCTGTGCACCCACATCCTAGGATTCATAGTCCACTGTGTATTGGTGTGGAGGTAGTGGCAAAGCTTAAAGATGGGAAAGAAATACCTATGGAATCTAAAAGCTCAGGAAGATTTCCTATCCTATTTTTTTTTTTTTTTTGTCGGTCGTGGGGCTTGAACTCTGGGCCTGGGCGCTGTCCCTCAGCTCTTCAGCTCAAGGCGAGCGCTCTACCACTTGAGCTACAGCGCCACTTCCGGTTTTCTGGTGGTTTATTGGAGATAGGAGTCTCACGGTCTCTCCTGCCCGGGCTGGCTTTGAACCGCGATCCTCAGATCTCAGCCTCCTGAGTAGCTAGGATTACAGGCGTGAGCCACCAGCGCCCGGCTTCCTATTTTTTTTTGTGAGGAAAGATAGTCTGTGGTTTCAGGCTTTGAGCTTTAAACCCCTGGGCCTGGGTTTCATTTCTATAAAATGAGAACAGCTCTCATACTGCAGAATTTTGTATTATAGTCAACAGTTAAGCTCTTCCCTGGTGAAATTCAATAGTTTAGCCATGGAAGACAGGAATAAATGCTAAGAGTGATATGTCTGCTGGTCAGAAGTCTAAAAGTAGACAGCACAGTAACTTTGGGAATATAGGAATGGCTTCAGGAAGGTTCCTAGGTGGAGAAAAACAGAGATGAAGATGGAGGAGTAGACACACTAAGCAGAGTGCCCAGCATGAGCAAAGATCAGGTGTTAGAGTTATTAACAATCATAGGCTTAGAGTAGAGGATGCAAAATGTTAGTGACTAGACAGTAGGGGACATTCAATGCAGTGGTAAAGACTGATAAGCTTGGCAAATTTTGAAGCAGGAAAAGAACATGGACTAGTCTGAGACTAGATCATTTCTCTAGGTTCTGGTGTGGAAGCTGGGCCTCAGTGGAAGGGAGGTAAAGACATCAAGAGGGAAGCTGGGCGCCAGTGGCTCACACCTGTAATCCTAGCTACTCAGGAGACTGAGATCTGAGGATCACAGTTCAAAGCCAGCCCAGGCAGGAAAGTCTGTGAGACTCTTTTCTCCAATAAACCACTAGAAAACTGGAAGTGGCGCTGTGGCTCAAGTGGTAGAGCGCTGGCCTTGAGCTGAAGAGCATGGGGACAGCGCCCAAATCCAGAGTTCAAGCCCCACAACTGACAAAAAAAAAAAAAGTATCAAGAGGGAAGCTGGCTGCCACCTTATCCTAGGTGGCTGGGATGTGATGTGGGTGGATGGTTAGTGACTTCTCTTTTCGCTATAGGTAAGAGAGTTTGGCTATGTGACTCTGATGTACCCTCTCCTAACCCTATGGGTCTTCATGCAGTGAAGTCTGGGGAAATAGTGATGGAAGAAGATCCAGATAGGCAAGGATACCCATCTCCTACAGCTCCCTCTAGGACCTAATGTCCTGAGGAAGATATATCCTCCCCTCCCCTCCTCCAATCCCATGCCAATGCCTCTAAGACATTTTCTTTTCTGGGCACTGGGGCCTAGCCACCTGTTGTCTCTAAGAAGAGAGAAGGAGCCACCCTAAACTTAGCAGCTGCCCTTGGCCTCCTGCGCCAGCCCCTCCCGACCTCAGATGGCAGCTGCCTGGCCTTATATGGTTACCGTGGGGGTCTATGCCAGGGAGGAGCCCACTTTATTAGTCCTTTCTGGGAGGGGAGGAGGCCTCCAAAAAGGGCAATGGGGCAGTACTCAGTAAACCTGAATCAAATGGAAGATAGGGACAATGAGGAGGCCAGATACCGAATAGGCAGGCGATCACAGTATTTGGGTCTGAGTTGGGAGGCTCTGAGCAACCTCTGACAGAAACCAAAGAACTGAGAAGTTCCTTGAGAGCTAGATCTGTCTGAAATTTCAGGGTGGTGGAGTACCATATGAATACCGAGACCTTCTAACCTCCTGATGTTTAGAAGTGGGAAGGTTGGACCTCATAAAATTTGGTTTTTATGTTTATGGCCTAAAGGCAACCTGGTGAGGGGGGAGGGCTGCTGATATTGGGGTGTGGGTTCTAGAAATAAAGAGCACAGAGAGATGAGCCAATGAGGGGAGAGGGGCTGACTGATATACCTGTGTTCCTGGACCCTCTCAAGAACAGTAAGTTCATGATAGCAAAGCCTCGTAGATTTGGGTCCTGTGATTTCTCACTAGAATGGGGAGAGATGGGGTCTGGGAGAACTAGAGCTTGAATCTGGGTGAAGAATTCAGATTGATGGAAACTTGGGAGAGGGAATTGGGCTTGGGATTTCTGCCAGAAATGGGGAATCCAGACAGATAAATTCCTTAAAGTATCTGGGGGCTCTGACTATAGAGGCAGTCAGATAGAGTACTGGGTAAGAGCACTGGATCAGTAAGGGGCTCCGCAGCTGAATGGAAAATGGGGGCCCACAAAGGACTCAAGAAGGGCAGCAGCAGGCTAGTCATTGGTTAAGAGCTGCGCTAATGTTCCGGGCTTCTCCGTGCTGTCCCCAACTGTCACCCCCTTTCGCGCTTGTCTCCGGTTGTCACCGGCTATCCCCAGGCTGGCACTCTGCCTGCTAGCAGCATCCTTGCCTCCTCGGTGGTACCATTGGCTGTCGCTGTAAGTTATCTTCCTATGTTGCTAAAGTGGAGGAAAGCAATCATTGGTTGGAGCGACAAATTAATCACAAGTGTAACCCGCCTCTCCCCAGCTGTCATTCCGTCCTGACCATCTTGGGAGAATTCTTCCGCTCTTCTATTGACTCTGGACGCTGTCACTGTTCTAATAGACATCACGGTCTTGTCATTTTGACCGCCTACCCCCCCTTTTCATTGGCTCTCCTTTTACGTTTCTATTGGTTAGAAGCCTATCAAGCCCCGCCTCCCACTGCACAGCACCACCCTCATTTCCCGTTCTTCCGCAATCATTTACTCTGTAGCTGTGTTTATTGGCCAGAAGGTTCAGATTCCTGGTTTTCTACTGGTTGTTTCCTTCGTCCCACCTCCTTCCTTGGCTCACCCTCTGATTGGCCTCCTCGTCCTCCGCCTTCTCCGTTTCCTCCTTCTACATTACCCACCCACTTCCCGCCTCCAACACCACCCACCCAGCCATCGATTGGCAGGAACCCAGTTTCCTCTCTTCTATTATTCGTCCAAGTGCTTTGACAGAGGCGGGAGAAAAAAAGGGGCGCGAGGGGCCGGCTCCCGCGCAGGCGTGGAACGCGCCGACGCAGGCCGCTCCGCCGCGTGTGCGCAGGCGCGACGCCGGCCACTCGCTCCAAGCGGGAGGGAGGGGGCGGCGAGAGCGCTCAGGGGGAGGGGGGCGGTGAGAGGGCACGAGCGAGACCCCGGCGCGAGGCGCCCCGCGACCCCTGCCCCGCCCCCGCGCGCCCCGCGGCCGCCGCGCGCCGCCCCGCCCCTGGCGCGCGCCGGGCCGCGCCCTTCGCCCTCTCCCCTTCCCTGACGGGAGGCTCCGGGCGGCCTGAGGGGCGGCGCCTTCTGCGGCCTCCCCGGCCGGGGGATGTGAGGGGCGGCCGGCGGCTATGGAGACGGGCCCGGCGCCCCTGGTGGCCCCGCCGCGCCGTCATGGCGCCCCTGCGGCCCCCTCGCCGCCGCCCCGGGGTTCCCGGGCCGGGCCCATGTTGGTGGTGGCCCAGGGGCCGCCTGTGACTACGGCCACTTCGGCCCCCGTCACCCTGGTGGCCCCCGGGGAGGCGCGGCCCGCCTGGGTCCAGGGGCCGGCCCCGACCTCGGCCTCGACGGCCCCGGCCAGCACGGTGGTGGTGCTGACTCTGGAAGCTTCATCCGAAGCCCCGGAGATGCAGGTTCCCCCCGGCCCGGAGCCCCCGGTGCCCGCGCCCGCGGCCGCAGCCCCAGCGCCAGCGCCTCCGGCGTCAGGGGTGGACTCTCCGAAGATGGAAGAGCTTCGAACCTCACCTGTCCCAGGACCAGGGACTCCCACCGGGACCCCCACCAAGACCCCTTCCAGAACAGCTCCTGGGGTTCTGGCCGGCAAACCTCCGCTTGCCCCCAAGCCGGGAACCCCAGTGGCCTCAGGAGCGACTGCACGGGGTGCAGCAGCAAAGGTGACAAGTGGACCTGGACACGGGGCCGCAACAGCAACGCCAGCATCAGCAGGACAGGCTCCAGAGGACGCCTCGGGCCCGGGTCCTGGCGCTGCAGGGACGAGTGAGGCTCCGGTAGCTGTCGTGACGGTGACCCCAGCTCCAGAGCCGGTGGAAAACACTCAAGACCTGGGCTCTACATCCAGCTTGGGACCTGGCATCTCGGGGCCTCGGGGGCAGGCCCCGGACACCCTGAGCTACTTGGACTCTGTAAGCCTCATGTCCGGGACCTTGGAGTCCTTGGCGGATGATGTGAGCTCCTTGGGCTCAGACTCGGAGATAAACGGGCTGCCCCTGCGCAAGACGGACAAGTATGGCTTCCTAGGGGGTAGCCAGTACTCTGGAAGCCTGTAAGTAGCCACCAGGTACCCGGCAGGACCACCCCGGGAAGTGGAGGTCCAGGTGGAAGGGGGATGGTCAAATGACACACCTTGGCCAACCTCTAGCTGCCCAGCCTCCTCTGAGGATGGGGGAGAGGCGGTTGATTAATAGGAATGTGGTATCTAGAGCAGCATATTGATGGTTTCATGGCATTGGCTTGTTGGGGGGGGGGGGGGGAATCAAGGATCAGCACATCTGGTCCAAGCCTAGACCTTGTCTTTGGAGGGCTGTGTGTCCTTGAGCTAGTGGCATCCCTGTTTCTGAGCCTTAGTGTCTTCTATGAAGGGTTGAATGAAGTGATACCTAAGGTCGTCTCAGCTTTTTGGTGGGGAGTTCTAGCTACAGACCTGATGATCTGGAAGGTTGGTTGGGCAGTGGGAGATTGTGGTAGGGACCTTTGGCCTCTTTAGGGACAGTCTGGCAGGGATGCAGGCATCTTCCTTCACAGCTGGAGTGATGAGGTAGAGAAATCAGCTTCATGGAGAAAAGACCCTGAAAACAGGGCTCCTCTGTGAAACAGAGGTCAGTTTTATGTCTTCACTGAAGGAAAGGGGGTAGGGAAGGCCTCTTCCCCATTTCCTCATCTCCCCAGCTGGGCTTACTCTTTCCTAGTTCCCTCCACGGGCCTGAGTCACTCCTGAGGTGGGGGAGTTACTGCTTCTGATTTCTTCCTTCCCTCAGTCTGATCCTGCTCGTTGTTGTGCCCCCTTAACCTGCTGGTCAGCTCAGCTTACAGCATCGCCTGAGCTCGTTTGTGCCAGTTCCTATGCCGCAACTCACCATAAAGTAATTCTTTTCTCCGGATGAGCTCATCTGGAGGTTGTGACTAGTACTTGAACAGCTGGTTTCAATACAGTATGTCAGGTGTAGCCTAGGAGGGTTTTGTGAACACCTGGAGAAGGGATCTTCTCCCCAGTGTGGTCTGAATCATGAAGAATAAGTGTGTTTTAGACCTGACTCTATGTTGAAGTGGGGTAGGGTAAAGGATTGTGTATGGGGAATAAAAACAGTTTATAAGCTAGCAAATATCAGAAAAGTTTTGATTGAGCAACAACATTCATGGTATGTTGTAGGGAAGGTGTGCTGTAATTGAATTTTGACCCTGGTGCTTTCCGATGGCCCAGGAAGAGTTATGCTCAGTTTATAGATGGATTTGAATTAGAACAGTTGAGTGAATTGCATGACAAATGCCTCTTTCTTCAACACTAGACTGTCTTAAGGAATTTGGGTTAAATTCAGGTTCAGAGAGTCCCTCTTGTATGTGCTTGCACTATGCTTGGGTGCTGTTTCTCTGCTTTCTAAGTTTGGGGCTCTAAAAATGTGTGTTCTCTTCTTACCTCAGAGGTAAGGCTGACTGTGGCACTAGTTACCTTGAAAGCTTTTTTGTCTTCAGGGTAAAGTCCAAGCTCTTTAGCTTGAACACAAGCTCCTTATTCTGGCCACACCAGCCTCAGTCTGATTTCTCACTACTCATTTCCAGGCACTCTGCTCTGGTTCTGCAGAGCTCATTGTAATTGTTCCCCATTTATATTTAGGCCTGTACCATCCGTTAAAAATGTTCTTTCCCTTCTTTGGTAATTTAATTCTTTCTTTTTTTTTTTCTTTTGGCTGGTCCTGGGACATGAACTCAGAGCCTAGGCGCTACCACTGAGCTTAAGGCTAGAACTCTACCACTTGAGCCACAGCTCCGCTTCTGGCTTTTATTTTTTGGTAGTTAATTGGTCATAAGAGTCTCATGGACTTTCTTGCCTGGGCTGGCTTCAAACTGAGATCCTCATATCTGTCTCCTGAGCAGCTAGGATTACAGGTGTGAGCCACCCGTGTCAAGCTGCTAGGTAATTTCTACTCATTCCTTATGGTTCACATCAGATTCATTCTTCTCCAAGAAGCTTTCCCTGATACCTGACTCTCCAATTACATGACTTGTGTGCATCTTTGCATTTCCCATACCATGCTGGAACTTCTTAGACTGTGATGTTCTTGTGCATAGGAAAGGTATCTAAGTCTTCCTACCACTTAGCTCCATTTCCAGCTTTTGGGAAATTAATTGTAGATAAGAGTCTCTCAGACATTTCCTTTTGGGCTGACTTTGAACCTCAATCAATCCTCAGATATCAGCTTCCTGAATAGCTAGGATTACTGGTATCTAGATATGAATTCTTTGTTTTGTTTGTTGGTGCTATTTGGGTTTGAACTCAGGGCCTCATGCTTTCTAGGCAAGCGCTTTACCACTTGAGTCACACCTCCAGCTCTCCATGGAACTCTTTATCGCCTCCACTAAACTGTCAAAAAAAAAAAAAAAAAAAAGCCAGAAGTACAGCTGTGGCTCAAGTGGTAGAGCACTGGCCTTGAGCAAAAAGAGATCAGGAACAGAACCTAGCCACTGGGTTCAAGCTCAGTGACTGGCAAAAACAATAACAACAAAAACAACAACAAAAAAAACAGGGCTGGGAATGTGGCCTAATGGTAGAGTGCCTGCCTAGCATGCATGAGGCCCTGGGTTCGATTCCTCATTACCACATAAACAGAAAAAGCTGGAAGTGACACTGTGGCTCAAGTGGTAGAGTGCTAACCTTGAGCAAATGAAGCTCAGGGACAGTGCCCAGGCCCTGAGTTCAAGCTCCAGAACTGGGGAAAACAAACAAACAAACCCAAAACAATAAAACAAAAAACCTAGGCACCAGTGGCTCATGTCTTTAATCCTAGCTGCCCAGGAGGTTGAGATCTAAGGGTCATGGTACAAAGCCAGCCTGGGCCAGAAAGTTAATAAGATTCATAACTCCAAGTAAACTACCAAAAACTGAAAGTGAAGCTGTGGTCAAGTGGTAGAGCACTAGCCTTCAGCCAAAGAAGCTCAGGAACAGCAACCAGACCCTGAATTTAATCCCAGTACCAGCACACACATGAAAATGATATCTTTGTTAAGAAGCATAGAATTTATGCTCTGATCCTAAAACTTCTGCTTAACAGTCCTTTATATAGATTTTTTTTTTTTTAATCTCATAGTACTCCAATTTTGTGATGACATCCCTTTTTATAGCCAAAGAAGAGACTCAGGTTATACTTCCCAAGACTCTCTCCCTTACAAACCAGCTTATAAAGGACAGAGCTGGGACTTGAGCTTAGGTCTCCTTCCTTCCTTCCTTCCTTCCTTCCTTCCTTCCTTCCTTCCTTCCTTCCTTCCTTCCTTCCTTCCTTCCTTCCTTTCTTTCTTTCTTATTTATTTTCGTCAGTCGTTGGGCTTGAACTCGGTCTAGGCGCTGTCCCTCAGCTCTTCAGCTTAAGGCTAGCACTCTACCACATGAGCCACAGCACCACTTCCGGTTTTCTGATGGTTTATTGGAGATAAGAGTCTCGTGGACTTTCCTGCCCAGGCTGGCTTTGAACCAAGATCCTCAGATCTCTGCCTCCCGAGTAGCTAGGATTACGGGTGTGAGCCACCGGTGCCCAGCTTAGGTCTTCTTATTTCTAAAGCCCAAATGTTCATTTCTCCTGGACTGGCTTCTACAATAACTTTCAAATTAGGGTTATAGCAAGTGTGAAGCTCTGGCAGAAGAATGGCAAACAGGGCAAGAAGAACTTCATTTGTCTAGAAATCAGGGAGATTTCAGGGAGAAGGATGGAAGAGGTACATGAAATCTCAAATTCTCAAATGGTAGAAGGGATATATGTGTGTGTGTGTGTGTGTGTGTGTGTGTGTGTGTGTGTGTGTGTGTGTGTGTGTATAAGATATACATAAGATATATATCTTATATATAATATATATTATATATATAAGATATATATATATATATTTTTTTTTTTTTTGGTCGGTCGTTGGGCTTGAACTCTGGACCTGGGCACTGTCCCTCAGCTCTTCAGCTCAAGGCAAGCTCTCTACCACTTGAGCCACAGCACCCTTTCTGGCTTTTTCTGCTTATGTGGTGCTGAGGAATTGAACCCAGGGCCTCATGCATGCAAGGCATGCACTCTACCACTGAGCCACCTTCCCCAGCCCCTGTCAAATTTTTTTGACTGTTGTCTTAAACTCAGGACCTAGGTGCTGACCCTGAGCTCTTTTTTTTTTTTTTTGATGTCCTAAGGCTTGAACTCAGGTCCTGTGCAATGACCTTGAGCCTCTCTGTGCTCAAGGCAAGTGCTCTACCACTTGAGCCACAGCACTACTTCTGGCTTTTTCTGTTTATGTGGCACTGAGGAATCGAACCCAGGGCTTCATGTATGTCAGGCAAGCACTCTACCACTTGAGCCAAAGCAACACTTCTGGCTTTTTCTGTTTATGTGGTACTGAGGAATCAAACCCAGGGCTTCATGTATGCTTCCACTAAGTCATATTCCCAGCCTCCCTGAGCTTTTGAGAGCTTGTTTGGAGGTTCTAGCAGGGGAGCGCAGCTACTCGTATACCCTTGACCGAAGACCGGTCCTCCTCTATCGGGGATGGTCATCCTCTTCGACCGAGCGCGCAGCTTCGGGAGGGACGCACATGGAGCGGTGAGGGAGGAAGGGGACACCCGCCTAGCCAGCCAGATCAGCCGAATCAACCCTGGCGATCAATGGGGTGACAGATGTCGCAGCCAGATCGCCCTCACATCCTCTCCCTGAGCTTTTTTACTCAAGGCTAGTGCTTTACCACTTTGAGCCACGGCCCCACTTCTGGTTTTTGAGTGGTTAATTAAAGATGACTCTCACAGGGACTTTTATGTCCACGCTGGCTTTGAACCTCCATCCTCAAATCTAAGCCTCCCGAATTGCTAAGATTACTGGCATGAGCCACCAGTGCCTGGCTAGAAGGGATCTTAAGAGGCTGATAGGATGAAACTCAGTTCTAAAGATACAAATACATTTTTTCTGCATTTGATTGATAGATAATTACTATGACTTACTGAGCCCCTTGCTTTGTGTTTAGTTCATATAATTTCAGCAAGTCCCTTTGGAGGCTACTGTTATTTTCTTCACCTTATGAAAAAGAAAATTGAGGGGCTGGGAAGGTGGCTCAGTGGTAGAGGCTTGACTTACATGCATGAGGCTCTGGGTTCAATTCCTCAGCACCACATAAGCAGAAAAAGCCGGAAATGGCTCTGTGGCTCAGGTAGTAGAGCACTAGCCTTGAGCTGAAGAGCTGAGAAACAGTGCCCAGGCCCAGAGTTCAGCCCCTACGACCGACTTAAAAAAGAAAGAAGGAAGAAAGAAAAAGGAAATTGAGGCCTAGAAAAAGTAAATGACTAGCCTAAGGTCACGATGAATAAATGGTACGGCTAGGCTTTGGATCCAAGTCTTAATACAAAAAGTGGCTTTTATTTATTGTTATTTTGTGGCACTGGGAGTTGGACCAGGGCCTTATGCATGCTAGGCAAGGGCTCTACCACTGAGCTACATCTCTAGCCAAAATGCGACTTTTAAATATTCTGTACTTATTCTTCAAGTTTGTATGTGTCTAAAGTGGGATCACTGTATAGAGATTCAACAGGGAAGGAAGCCCTTTGAGTGTAGCAAATAAGGCTGTGGATATGGCTATCTGGCTAGACATTGTAATGCTTGCTAGCTCACAGAATACCCAGATTCTCATTGGAGTCTAGCAAGGTAGCTGGCACAACTTCCCCAGCAGCACAGGTTTTATGCTATGGCTACTTAACCCCTTCCATGCTCCCCCATCCTATAGAGAAAGTTCCATTCCTGTGGATGTGGCTCGTCAGCGGGAGCTCAAGTGGCTGGAGATGTTCAACAACTGGGATAAGTGGCTGTCACGGCGTTTCCAGAAGGTTTGAGAGGGTTATATGATGGGTTGGGCAATGTACCAGGGTGCGGGAGGCACATTGCTCTAGGGAAGCCCAAGAAACTTGACAGTATCTGCCTTCAGGACCATATTGGGTGTAGGTGGGACTTGGTCCCCGAGAGGAGGAGAAGCTTTAAGTAGAAGGCCAAGGACAGGTCCAGTGGAGTCAAGTCTGTCATGTAGGAAGAGTTTGAAGAAGTCTGAGGACTGCTGGAAAAGCTTGGAAGCCCTGTCAGACCTTGAAACTGTCCCCCTGGCTGCCACTCTGCTTTAGGTGAAGCTACGCTGCCGGAAGGGGATCCCCTCCTCCCTAAGAGCCAAAGCCTGGCAGTACTTATCTAATAGCAAGGAACTTCTGGATCAGAACCCCGGCAAGTTTGAGGTGCGTGCAGCTCCAGGGTATGGAGACTTGGCCCTGTCTGTGCAAAGAGCATGTCAGCTTCCTCAGATTTTGAAATAATCCTTTCTGTCCCACTGCAGGAGTTGGAACGGGCTCCTGGGGACCCCAAGTGGCTGGATGTGATTGAGAAAGACCTGCACCGCCAGTTCCCTTTCCATGAGATGTTTGCTGCTCGAGGGGGGCATGGGTAAGGTGGACTGACTGTGGGATAGTCAGTAACCATTTGTTGAGGATTTTAGGTGATTAAAAAAAAAAAATGAGGCTAAAAACCAGTTCTTGCAAGCTGGGTGCTGGTGGCTCATGCCTATAATCCTAGTAATTCAGAAGGCTGAGATCTGAGACATTCCTGCCTGGGCAGGAATGTCTGTGAGACTCTTTTTTTTTTTTTTTTTTGGTTGTTCGTGGGGCTTGAACTCTGGGCTTGGACGCTGTCCCTCAGCTCTTCAGCTCAAGGTGAGCGCTCTACCACTTGAACTACAGTGCCACGTCCGGTTTTCTGGTGGTTTATTGGAGATGAGAGTTTCAAGGACTTTCCTGCTCAAGCTGGCTTTGAATCTTGATCCTTCAGCCTCCTGAGTAGCTAGGATTACAGGCCACCAGCTCCTGGCTAGAGACTCTTATCTCCAATTAAACACCAAAAAGCCAGAAGTGGAGCTGTCGCTCAAGTTGTAGAGACTAGTCTTGAGCACAACAGTTCAGACAGTACCTAAGCACTGAGTTCAAGCCCCAGGACTGGCACAAAAACAAAAAACAGTTCTTGCCCTGTAGGACTTGAAAAGTGATCCTTAATGGACTAAATGTCATCTTGTGTTAAAGCAGGGATCTCAGACTAAACTTGGGTTCTATGTGTGTCTCTTTCTGAGGGGGGTTTCATTGAAAAGGTTTCACTTCATATTTTCCTTTAAGTTTCCTTCAAGTTTCAAGGTTTCATTCAAGGATAGATGGGCAATAGGGTGGGGCAGAGTTTTTCTGCCTGGGGAGTTTTGTAAACACTATCTAGGTTGTGAGCTCTACTGAGGTAGAGCTGAGACTAAAAAAGTTTGGGCCATATCACCAATAGGTGAGCTCTTAAATACTATACCAAGACACTTGAGTTTTTGTTGTGTAGGCTATTTCCTAAAGCTGTGAGGATACATGCGTATATTATCCCTTTAAAGTATTCAAGATGATGGTAGATGGTTAGATAGACTTTTTTGTTTTGCAGTGCTGGAGATCAAACTTGGGGCTTTGCACATAATGGGCATGTGCTATCTATGAGCTACATCTCCAGCTCTGCATGGACCGGTTTTTTAATCAATAAGTTCATCTTTTAACCAATACTTATTGAGTACTTGTTATCTGTCAGGTACTGTTTTAGTCATATATGAAAGCAGTGAACCAAATAAAATCTCCTGTCCTTGTAAGTTATATTGTTTTTAAGGGAATAAGCAGTGTATCAGATTAAAAAAAGTATGTTTGTGGTTTACAGAAGAGTTGAAAGCAAGAAAGGAGAATAGAGTCAGATACCAGTGGCTCATGCCTGTGATCCTAGCTACTCAGGAGGCTGAAATCTCAGGATAGCTGTTCAAAGCCAGGCTGGTAAGGAAAGTCTGTGAGACTCTTTTTTTTTTTTTTTTGTACTGGTCTTAGTCCTGGTCCTGGGGCTTACACTCAAGGCCTTCTTAGCTTTGTCCCTGAGTTTTGTGGGGTTTTTACTACTTTTTTTTTTTTTTTTTTTTTTTACCAGACTAGCATTTTATCACTTGAGACACACTTCCAGCTTTTTTAGTGGTTAATTGAGGTAAGAGTCTCACAGACTTTCCTGCGTGGGCTGGCTTTGAACCACGATCCTCATATCTCAGCCTCCTGAGTAGCCAGGATTACAGGTATGAACTGGTTAATTGGAGAGTCATCTCCAATTAATCAGTAAAATCCTGCAAAGTAGAGGTGTGGCTCAAGTGAAAGAGCACCAGCCTTGACCAGGAAAAGCTAAGGCAGTGCCCAGGACTTGAGTTCAAGCCCCAGTACCACCTCAAAAAAAAAAAAAATAGAGACTGTGAATGGGGATGGTATTACAAAATGACCAGATCTGGCTTACCTTTAAAGAAGATGGCTATAGCTGCTACCTTGAGAACAGACTGTAGGGAAACAAAGGTAGCACCAGGCCAGTTAGGAGACTATTTCTGTAATTCAGAATAGGTGATGACAGATGATGACAGGAAGGTTGCTGTAGAAGAATGAGGAAACGTAGCTGGGTTCTGAAGGTAGTGTAGTAGAGATTGCTACGAGATTATATGTAAAGTATGTGAGAGAAAAAGAAAAAGACGTTGTGGTGACTCATAAAGTTTTTGATCTCAGAAACTAGAAGAAAGGAGCTATTATTTACTGATATGGATAAGGAAAACTGAGGAGAAGGTAGGCTTTGGGGCCATATCAGGAGTTCACTTTTGGAATGTTCAGTTTAAAATTATGGATGTGCCACATGCCGGTGGCTCACACCTGTAATCCCAGCTACTCAGAAGGCTGAGGTCTCAGGATCAAGGTTTGAAGCCAGCCTGAGCAGACATATCCCCTAGGCTTTTTTTTCCCAAGTAACCAGCAAAAAGCCAGAAGTGGAGGTATGGCTCAAGTGGCAGAGAAAAAGGGTAAGGGAGAGTGGGAGGTCCTGAGTTCAGGTTCAGTACCAGGATTAAAAAACTAAAACACGTGGTTTTTTGTTGGTGTGCTGTTATTGTTTTTTTGTTGTCTTTTTTGTGGGGGCAAAAGAGAGGCATAGGAATGGAGGGGGAAGGATGAACAAATGAAGTTGTGTACTGTATTCAACATACACTCTGTGAAAAATAAACTATGCAACTTATGGGCAGGGATAGGAGGGTAATGAAAATTGGAAAAAGTGGTGGCATTGTCCAAGAAGCATTGTACTCATTACCTGACTTAATGGAATTGTAGTGCCTTTGTACAACTCCTTAAAACTGTAAAACCAAGCCAAAACAAACAAAAATAGAAACAAAAGAAAGATGTCCAAGGATTGACTCTTGAAGCTCAAATGATTTGGAAATAAGGAGATAACCAATAGAGAGTGGACTGAGATATTAGAGTTGTAGGAAGGAAACCAGGAGAGTAATTTCTGGAAGCAAAGTGAAGGTTTCAAAGATCAGCTGTGAGAAATGTTGCTGAGAGGGCAAGTCAATCAAGCCTGGGTACTGCCTTCTGGATTTAACACTGTGGAGGTGGATAATGACTTGATAAAAGCAGTGTTGTGTGGCTTCTCTAGAGAATTGTGGGGAAGGACATGAAAGAGAGCAAGCCTATATTGTGGGAGAGTTTTGCTGACTAGGTAAGGAAAGAATTGCTCTTTGCAGGGGAATAGGAGGACTACAGGAATTCTGTTTCAGTACTGGAGCTTGAACTCTGAGCTTTGCATTGTGGCTCGGCTTTTTTGTTCATGACTGGCACTTGGCCGCTTAAGCCATACCACCTGATTTTTGTTTTGTTTTGTTTTTGTTTTGCTGGCTAATTGGAGATAAGAGTCTCTCAGACTTTTCTGCTGGGATTTGCTTCAGGCCACAATCCTTCAAATCTCAGCCTTCTGAATAGCTAGGATTATAGGTGTGAGCCACTGGTGCCTGGCTCAGGGAACATTTTTTTAGTCAAGAAGGAATTACAGCATTGGTATGATGATAGGAGTGATCCAGTCAAGAGAGGAAAAAATGGCTATGTAGGAGAGATGGTGGTTGCTGGCTTGATAGTCTGTGTGGGTGAGTGAAGATGGGATCCAGAACCCAACTGGAAAGGCTGTGCTTGGCAGGGATCACAGACAGTTCACCCATAGCAACAAGGGGAAGGCAGGGACACAGATGAAGGCAGTGGGTGGATGTATTGTGGGAGCTTGTGGAAGTTACGTATTTAATATGTATTAGGTAAAATAACCAGTATATCAAACCTGTCATTTCATGGGTAATTTGCAAAGTGGAGAGAAAATATTAAGTAAATAATAGTGGGTTGTTATGCAGATAAGACATAAATGATCACACTTGAATGACTGGATTTGGGGCAAAGCTATTATAAGCAGTGTTAGGAGTATGTGTGAGACTGGAGTCAGGGAGAAGAGCAGGGAGATCATTACCTTTCTTTGGGCAAGAGATGGAGAGCTGATCTGAAAATGGCTTTGGAGGAGGAGAGAGAACAGACATGAATAGAGTTCAGGATGTAGCATTGCTTAGACTTGGTGATTAACCAAGGGGAATGAGGAACACTCTTTTTTCTGATGTAGAGCTGAGGAGATCTAAGTCCCAGGTGTGATGGACGCCAGCAAGTCTCGGAGAGGAACAGTTGTAGAGCTGACTTCATTTTTTTAGTTGCAGAGACAAGACATAGGTTTGGGGCTGTTAAGTCTTCTCAAGAGCCAGTGCCCATTGAACTTGCTGAGAGAGCTGATGAAATCCAGTGAAATAGATAAAGCAGCCCTTGCCTGGGAAAGCTCATGCCCTGGAGTGATAAAAAAAAAACATCCAGACAGTGCTAGAGGAGAGCTAGCACTGTGGATGGTACAAGTGACCTTGGACATTTATGGGATGGTGGCAGAAGGCTGGAGAGAGTGCAAGCTTTGCTGAGCAATGAGTAGGAAGTATGTGAGGCGTGTGGCCCAGGGTGGAAGGCTGGGACTTGGATGCTTTGATTGTGGGTTGAACCTCTGGTGGGCATGGCTCGGAAGGTGAATGGAGGAGTGTGGTGGTAAAGCTCTAAGGCCAATCTGTAATCGGCTAGATATAGGAAAGGTCTGGGCTGAGGTTGGTTTGGTTGGGGACAGAGAGCTCCCATTGCTGTGATTGCCATGTTCTTCAATCCCCAAAGGCAACAGGACCTGTACCGAATCCTCAAGGCCTACACCATCTACAGACCTGACGAGGGCTACTGTCAAGCCCAGGCCCCAGTGGCTGCAGTCCTGCTCATGCACATGCCAGCTGAGGTCAGCATCTGTGGTCCTGGCCTGGGGGGTGGGGGGGCTCTTGGCCTGTACTAGGTGATAGGGGAGCTTCCTACTCCCTGCTTCTCAGGTTCCATCCCTCCCTCCTCATTGTTGTCCTTCTTAGCAAGCCTTTTGGTGCCTGGTGCAGATCTGCGACAAGTACCTCCCGGGTTACTACAGTGCAGGGCTGGTGAGTGTTTGGGTACCTGGGGTTGTGACTTGCTATGGCTGCAGGGGAGGTCCTTCCCCTGCCCATCCTGGCCTTTCTATCCCTGTGTTCTCTGGACCTTTCCACTGAGGTGAGGATCAAGGTTGATTCTATCCTGAGGGCCACAGCGGACCAGGCCTTCCTCTCATGGCTCTTCCCACCTTCAGGAGGCTATTCAGCTGGATGGAGAAATCTTCTTTGCACTCCTGCGCCGGGCCTCCCCATTAGCACATCGACACCTGCGGCGGCAGCGCATTGACCCTGTGCTCTACATGACAGAATGGTTCATGTGCATCTTTGCCCGCACCTTGCCCTGGGCTTCAGTGCTGCGTGTCTGGGACATGTTTTTCTGTGAAGGTATTTAAGTGCCATCTAGGCTGTGAAGGGGCTTAGGTTCTGTGGTGACTGTCAGAGAGTTCTGCTATATTTCTGGTGGACCATGGACAAAAGGTACTTGTTGGGCCAAGGCTTCCCTATAAGTAACCTATGGAGTAGAGAAACGGGCCTGGGTCTTGTTTCAGCCAGCCCACTTTCCTCCTAGGAATCTGAACCTATAGCAATACAACCCCTTCTTGGGGCCTCAGTTTCTTCATCTGTAAAGTTGGAAGTAGATAGGGATAAGAACTGTGAGCCCTCAATAATTTAAGAGATTTAAGAGCCTAATGGCTGAGATCCTGGGCTTGGAACTTGGAACCCACCCCCCCCCCCCCTTTCTCTTTTTTTGTGTGTGCCCATCATGGGGCCTGAGCTCTAGAGGCCTGGGTACTATCCCTGAGCTCTTCAGCTCAAAGCTAGTGCCCTACCACTTGAACCACAGTGCCACTTCCGACTTTTACTGCTTATGTAGTGCTGAGGAATCGAACCCAGGGCTTCATGCATGGAAGACAAGCACTCTACCACTGAGCCTCCTTCCCAACCCCCCTCCCCCCATTCTCTTTTCTTCCACCCTATAGGAGTCAAGATCATCTTTCGGGTGGCCCTAGTTTTGCTTCGACACACGCTGGGGTCGGTGGAGAAGCTGCGTTCCTGCCAAGGCATGTATGAAACCATGGAGCAGCTGCGCAACCTGCCTCAACAGTGCATGCAAGAGGACTTCCTGGTACATGAGGTAGGCTCTCAGCATGCCCCACTGCTTTAGCCCATTCCCAGGTCCTCTGTATTCTGATTGTTTGAACTGGGGGGAAAAAAGATGGGCACTGGTGGTTCACACCTCTAATCCTAGCTACTCAAGAGGCTGAGCTTTGAAGATTGAGGATGAAAGCCAGCCTGGGCAGAAAAGTCCACAAGACTCTCCAATTAACCACCTAAAACCCAGAAATGGAGATGTGGTTCAAAGTGGTAGAGCAACAACCTTGAGCAAAAACGCTCAGGGACAGCACCCAGACCCTGAATTCAAGCCCCATGACCACCATCAAAAACAAAAACAAAAAAAAACAAAAATGAAAAAAAAAGGGGTGGTGGTGACAGTAGGCTTTGTCAGGGCCTTGCACTTGTTAGGCAGGTGCTGGAACACTTGAGTCTCATCTTCCTTCTGGTACTTATTTTCTATATCTAGGTTACAAACCTCCCAGTGACAGAAGCACTGATTGAGCGAGAGAATACAACTCAGCTGAAGAAGTGGCGGGAAACCCGGGGAGAGTTGCAGTATCGGCCTTCCCGGCGACTGCATGGCTCGCGGGCTATCCACGAGGAGCGCAGGCGTCAGCAGCCACCCCTGGGTCCCTCCTCCAGCCTCCTTAGCCTCCCCGGCCTCAAGAGCAGAGGCTCTCGGGCAGCTGGAGGGGCCCCCTCCCCTCCCTCTCTCCCCCGCAGAGCCAGTGCTGGGCCTGTCCCCGGGCCCGTGGTGACTGCAGAGGGACTGCACCCTTCCCTTCCCTCACCCACCGGCAACAGCACACCCCTGGGTTCCAGCAAGGAGACCCGGCGGCAAGAGAAGGAGCGGCAGAAACAGGAGAAGGAGCGGGAGAAGCAAGAGAAGGAGAGGCAGAAGTGGGAAAAAGAACAAGAGAAAGAACAGCAGAAGCAGGAGAAGGAACGGCAGAAACAGGAAAAGGAGAGGGAGAAGGAGCGGCAGAAACAGGAGAAGGAGCGGGAGAAGGAGAGGCAGAAACAAGAGAAGAAGGGCCAAGGCCGGAAGCTTTCCCTGCGTCGGAAGGCAGATGGTCCCCCAGCGCCTCATGATGATGGGGACAGGTCCTCTGCAGCTGAGGCCAGGCAGGACGCTTATTTCTGACCTCTGCCTGGGGCTGGACAGCATGGCCCCCTCCATTTCCCTCAGCCAAGAACAGGCCAGGCCTGGGATCCTCCCTCAGCCCCTTCAACAGGCTGTCCCTCGTTCTGAGGAAAGTGGCTTGATTCTCCCATTTTTTGCCAGCTGCTGGTCCCTACACAGCTAGGACAACCACAATGCATGGGGCAGCTACATTTCCTGGGGTAGCCATGACCAAGGCTGGGGCCGCTTGCCTCTGATTAGGCCCAGCTGGGATGTCTGTCTCTCCTGCCAATTCCCTCTGGGGTCCTTTCCTAGGTGCTGTCCTAACTGGCCTCTTGTCACCACAGGGGTGACTCTTGGCAGCGGCAGCAGTTTGCAGATTCTTACACAGCAGTGGCTCACATTACCCACAAGGTAGAGCCAGGTTCCTTTTCCCTTCTTCAACCCTGCGTGTTTCTCCCACTGCCTTTCTGGGGGCCAGCGCTCTCCTCTCCTCCCTCTACTTTTGGACATCTCTGTTGTAATTATGTACAGAGGATCAAGGTTGGCCCAGGGTGGGGTGCTCACTCTGTCCTTCATTCTCCTTCCAGTGTTCCTAAACTTCGGTGTATTTAAGGGGACATGCACTCAAATAGGAACTGTCCCCCTCTTCCCCTCCCGCACTTCTCTGGCACTCCCTCTTCATCTACCTGCTCTGTATTCTCAGGCCTCTGCTTTATCTCACCAGGACTCCTACTTTTCATCTTGTTCCCTTCCAACCCTCAAGCTCCTTTCTGAGTAAGGGTCCTCCCTTGAGTCCAGGGGATGGAACCCAGTGTTTACATTCTCTTCTGTCTCAGCCCCATCCCATGCGGCGCTTTGAGGAACCGGAAAAAGAACCTGCTGTTGTACCTGGGTTTGTCTCCTTGCCTTGTTATTTGATAGAGGAGGCTTATGGGGAAGGACTAGGAAGGGAGGGGGAAAAGCCAGGGCCTTGGTCTCTGAAAGCAGTTTGTGATCTCAACAGGTATGTAGGTGGTAGCTCTTGGCCCTTGGTCCAACTCTCAGTCTGTCATCAACAAACACTGGTCGAACTTCTGCTCCAGCTTTGTCTGAGAGCTGCTGCCAGCATTGTCATTGGCTTCCTGGAGCCCTCTAGGTACTGCCCGCAGCACCCGGATCTCCTTACCAATGCGCTCATGCAACTCCTGGAAGTGGGAGGGAGCAGCGAGAGCAGCTAGAAAGCCACTGTCTTCTGGGGGTGAGCTGGGCTCTTGGCCAGCTGCCTGGCACAGCTCCTGATACTGGGCTTCCAGGGCTGGTAGCAGTGCAGCCAGCCGCCTCCAGCTCACCCTAGCCAGTGCACACAGCCAAGCTTCTAGTTCTTCCTGGTTTTCTGCAGCTAGTTTGTAGGTCCTTCCCCTTGTGCCTTCCACCCCAGGAGTCTGGATGGTAAAGGCATAGGGTTCTGCAGCCTTAAGGTGGGGCTCCACTTGGCAGTTCTCCAACAGGATGAGGCCCAGGGGTGTGTGGTCTGCCTTGTGTTCGAGGTAGAAGAGGAGGTTTCCCCGGAGGACAAACCAACGCCGCTGATAGCTGGTGTTTCTAGTCCCCTTCTTTAGCAAGATGCCCTCCTGGTCCGGAGCCTGTGTTCTATGCCCATGGAAGAGACTGAGCACAGACTTGCGGTGCAATTTCATGATGATCCAGTGTGGGAGGAAGCCCTGGAAAAGAGTGGTCTGTTGCTTTGGAAAATCCTTCATGCTGCCCTCTCCCAGCTCACCCATGCAATCCTGGCCTACAGGGTTTAAGATCGGATGGTCCCCAAGGCTCCCCCTCACTTCCTAATCCTGCCAATACTTGGGCCACATTTCATCACCACCTAGGTGATGCTGGGTCCTCTTGGCTAAGCAGTGGGCTTCATCCTGCAGCTGTGGTTCAAGAGAGGTATTGTTGCCCTTTTTCCAAGCCTACCTGAGAGCAGGGTTCGAGGGGCTTCTGGCCTAGGCCCAAGGCACCGGTGTCAATGCCACCTCACCTGTGATGGCTTTCCTACCCCTGAAACCAGGAACTGGCCCGTGGAATGGACGCGGGGCAAATGATTTCCTCTGGGTCCTAAAGGAAGCTAGGTTCATAAAGTGCACTATGTGCCACAGGGCATTTTCTTAGGGAAAGAACAAGCAAGGTGTCATCTCAGGGAGGGCTGACAACTTGGACAGCAAGCGGGGTTTGTCGTGTGTGTGTGTGTGTGTGTGTGTGTGTTCGTAAAGGGTCTGGCTCTGTAACCTGGGCTGGCTTCGAACTTGCCATCCTTCCTCAACCTCACGGGTAGCAGGGTTGCCCACGGGCGGCAGCACTACGCCTGGCTCTCAAGGCGAGATTTCTAGTGAAATGGTATTGGGCGCCGCGCCTTTTCCGGCTCTGGAAGAAGCGCGACTCGAACCCTGGAAAAGAAAACGGGCAGGATGCCACGGGCCCTGCCCAGACTGCTCTCCATCCTAACCCTGGACACCCCCTAAATGGATGCTCTCCACGTTCCCGCCAGAGCCTCTGCGGCTGTCAGGGAATCCAAGTGACTTCCGGCCACCTGCGTGCGGGTCTAGGTGTAGATCGGCCCGCCCCTCCCATCCTCTGGAGGCTTCCGTCTCTTCTGGCTGGGGAGAGGCGGGAGGGCGGGCAGCTGCCCCGCCTCAGCCCCGCCTCTCTGCGCACTTCCGCCCGCTCTCGCAGTTAGCCCTCCGGCTCGAATGAAGCCATTTCCGGTCTCCTTTGGCGCCTTCCTCCATCCTCTTCCGGGTTATGGCGGCCTGGTGCCCCGGATGTAGCCTTGGCGAAAGCATCTTTCCTTTCTTCCTCCACCTCCCCGTGGGATCCCCGGTGAGCGCGGGCAGTTGGGACTACCTGAGTGCCCGTGGCTCTGCTGCCGGTGTGGTTTGTAACAGTCCGGGACGGCTGGGGGAGTCACCACGTGGATGGGAGTCGGCGCGGGGAGAAGCGGAGCGGCCGGGGCGCCGGGTCCCGGGTCTAGCCGGGCCGGGAGGGTCCGGGAGGGGGGGAGGGGGCGTGTCGGCCTGTCAGGCCCGGAAGCCCGACTCCCTTCTTCAGGGACAATCACAGGCGCAGCGATTCTCTCATCGCTCCCTTCCCCAGCTAGGCCTGTCTCTTCACCAGGAGCAATGCTTGTCCCGGGGGCCCTCTCGCGGTCAGTCCCTTCCTTATCTAGTTTCCTTACTCTGCATCCTTTTCCTGGACTCAGCTTGAAGAAATCCCCCTCTGCCAGTCATGCCAAAGAGGAAAGTGACTTTCCAAGGTGTGGGAGATGAGGACGATGAGAATGAAAACAGTGCTCCCAAGAAGAAGGTGAAGTGATCTACGTTGCATTCGGGGGGAGTAAAGCGTACGGGGGCGGGGCCCCAAGCCTGAACGAAGAGGAGGAAAGGGGTGGTGTGTCATAGAGTTTCCCTGCATTCCCGGAGTACTGGGTCTGAATGGTTTTCAGTTTGGGTCCAGATGTTGGGCTGTTTGGGAAGTCATCAGTAATATGCCTGTCTCACTGCTGCTACTTGCTCACAGCTCGTGGACCCTGTGGTTGGGGCAGGGGGTCCTGGGAGCCGCTTCAAAGGCAAACACTCTTTGGACAGCGATGAGGAGGATGATGATGATGAGGGGTCCAGAAAATATGACATCCTGGCCTCGGAAGATGTAGAAGGTGAGTTATATACAAGAAGTAGCTCAGTGGCAAAGCACTGGACTAGCAAGTGAAATGTCCTGGGTTCGATCCCCAGTACCAAAATTAAAAAAAAAAAAAAAAAAAGTAAACATGGACTCTGCTAGAAGGAAAGGTCAGGGGCCTTAGGAATGTGCAGCAAGGGAGGCTCCTGTCTCTGTTTTACATACCTAGCATAGGGTAACCTTTTTTTTTTCTTCTTTTCTATACAGGTCAGGAAGCAGCCACACTCCCCAGTGAAGGAGGTGTACGGATTACACCTTTCAACCTGCAAGAAGAGATGGAAGAAGGCCATTTTGATGCTGATGGCAACTACTTCCTGAACCGGGATGCTCAGATCCGAGACAGCTGGCTGGACAACATTGACTGGGTGTGGCTCAGGGGCTGGCATAACTGAGGCCTGGGGATGGCAAGTACTGGGCCTGGGCCCCAGTGGAGGTTTATAGGAATTTGTGGGGGGTTAGTCATGTCCCTGAGGTTTTTTGCTCAAGGCTAGTGCTGTACCACTTTAAGCCACAGCGCCACTTCCGGTTTTCTGGTGGCTAATTGGAGATAAGAGTCTCATAGACTTTTCTTCCCTAAACCATGATCCCCTGATCTCAGCCTCCCGAGTAAGCTAGGATTATAGCCATAAGCTACCAGAGCTCAGCTTGAATTTTTTTTTTCTTTTGTGCCAGTCCTGGGGCTTGACCAGTCCTGGGTGCTGACCCTGAGCTTTTTTGCTCAGGGCTAGTGCTCTACCACTTGAGCCACAGCTCCACTTCTGACTTTCTGTGGTTAATTGAAGGTGAGACTCCCACAGACTTTCTTGGGCTGACTTCAAGCTGAAATCTTAGATCTTTTAGGATTACAGGTATGAACCACCTGCACCCAGCAGGAAATAATTCTTTATCTTTCCTTTATAGGTGAAGATCAAGGAGCGGCCACCTGATCAGCGACAAGCCTCAGACTCAGAGGATGAGGACAGTGTGGGCCAGACACCAATGAGTGCCCAAGCCCTCCTAGAGGGACTTTTAGAGCTGCTGTTGCCAAGGGAGACAGTAGCGGGGGCACTGAGGCGTCTGGGGGCCAGAGGAGGAAGCAAAGGAGGCAGCAAGGGGACAGGGAGGCCTAGCTCCCCCCAACGCCTGGACCGGCTCTCGGGGTTGGCTGACCAGATGGTGGCCCGAGGCAACCTGGGTGTATACCAGGAAACTAGGGAACGGTTGGCTATGCGGCTAAAGGGGTTAGGGTGCCGGACCCAGGGAGCCCCTGACCCTACCCCTCCACCCTCCCTGGACATGTTCGCTGAGGAAGTGGCTGAGGGGGAGCTGGAGACCCCAACCCCTACCCAGAAAGAAGGTGAGCTTGGAGGGCCAAAGAGGGGTACTGTGGGGAGAAGGCAGGGCACTGGAGGCCCAAATGGCTTTGCCTCTTGTTTTAGAAACAGAGTCGCCAGGAGATGGTCTGGTGGATGTAATGTGGGAATATAAGTGGGAGAACACAGGGGATGCTGAGCTCTATGGGCCCTTTACAAGTGCCCAGATGCAGGTAAGCCCCTTTCTATATCCTTTGGCCTTGTCCCTCCCTCCCCTGACTCCTGTCGTTCTTCTCAATTCTGCTCTCTCTTCCTGCAGACCTGGGTGAGCGAAGGCTACTTCCCCGACGGTGTTTATTGCCGGAAGCTGGACCCCCCTGGTGGTCAGTTCTACAACTCCAAACGCATTGACTTTGATCTCTACACTTGAGCCTATTGAGAGCCCAGTTGAGTGGCCCCTTCTTTTCCGGACATGGTGGAGGAGGCCCCAGCGACCTCAGCAGTTAGGATATTGGAGGCCACTTTTCAATCAGTTTTCCTTTCCCTTAAATCCTTGGCTGCACTGATGGCCAAAAGCCAGGGGCGTATGCCATAGCTCCTCTGGCCTTGCCTAAGTCCTTGAGTGTTTCCTCCATGAAGTTCCTCCTTGGCAGTTTCTCTCTGATTTCTTGGACCATCTCACCTTTGTGGACCCCCATTAGTAGCAGAGTTCGAGCCTATCAGGTGTCTCGAGGTCCCCTTTCCCAAACTCTGCTCATTGTGTAGAAATCCTTTCACTCGCACCCTTCTCCAGTCTTCTCTGGAGTTCTTGTTCTGTTCCTCTTGAGTCTTTGACCCCCAGGGATAGAGGTCCCAAGTGGAGATTTAAGGCCTGGAAGGGCTAAGCTATCTGGAAGACTTTAGGACTCTGTTGAGGGCAAGCAGGAGCATGGTACACACTGGCTCCCACCTTCTCAAGCTCCGTAGACTTCAGCCAAAAGCGCTGTGAGCCTGAGACTGAGCTGACTCTTCCCTAATCTGGCTTCTCTTTCTCCCGTGGCAGTTTCCACGCCTCTTAAGTGAAGTGCAAACCCAGTGATGGTACATGAAAGGCCCTTCAAGGCCATCTGGACTAGCCATGCATTGCACAGGCACAGAGAGGGGGCAGGAACTCGCTAGAGGTCACACAGTGATTCCATTGGCTCAGACCCAGTGGGCATGTTTTCCAGACTTTGCTTGGCCACAAAGTCTTTTCTGCTTGGCCTTGTAGCCTCCATTCCCAAGCCCTGCTTGTAACTACTACTGGGCTAGTGTCTGAAGGAAACAGGTGATTGGGCTGGTCTGCTGCCAGAAACTCTTGAGTCTGGTCGAGGAGACACGGAAGACAGGTGTGATTTTATTGCCTGGACTAACACGTTCTTCCCCAACCAGTATTGCCTTATACCCCACCTAATTTGTACCAAGTTAGATTGATTATTCTGCTGTGTCCCTGTGGCTGAACCAAGTGGCTGTACGGGACTGAGGGAGCTGGCTGGTGCCCAGGTAATAATGGCTCTTAGAAGCTCTCCAAGTGTTGCTAGTATGCCATCAGCTGAAAACCCCTGAGCAGCCTCACTCCTGTGACTCGGCTACTCCTGAAGAGAGAAGACACCTTCTTGACCCTTCTGGGGTAACAGCTGATCTTGTGTGGCTTTTGTGGAGACGGTTAGTTGCAGGAGATCTGTGTACCAGAGTTAAGAGGCTACCCAGGAGTCCCAGAGGAGCAGGGAGCAGCCTAGAAACAAGGAGAGTCAGGGAGGGAGGGGCGGTTTGAGGCTGAGTGGGGTCTCGATACTCTTGTGAGGCCTTCATCTTCTATATTTAGGTCCTTTCAGTGCCAGCCTATGCCAGAATTTGACTTGCCCAAGAAGCCATCTTTGTTGTCAGACCTGACTGTTAGTAAGAAAGAAAATCCTTCCAGATAAAACTGGAAAGTGTCTTTGATTAAAAGATACCTTGGTTCTAGAAGTGTTTAGAAATGAAAAGAAATACAATGGTCACCTTTGTAGCCCCAATGACTATTCCCCCTCTCCTCAAATAGTGGGGATTGAATCCAGGGCTTTGCACTTAAGCCACACAACCCCCTGCGACCCCTCCCCTTCCCCAGTCCTTTTATTTGTGCTTTTTGTTTTTGAGATTAAAGTCTTACTAAATCCGCCTGGGCAGGAACTTGGGATCTCCCCCCCCCCCCCCCCCCCCACTTGCTGAGTAGCTAGCTGGGATCACCGGCGTACACCACCATTCCAGGCTATCTTGGGAAGTGGGGAGTGTCCGTGTTTGATGGTGGATGGCTGCCTAGGATTCCTGCCCCTGGTGTCCAGCAGCAACTACAGACTCCACGTGTTCAAGGCTGACTTCATCTCACAGTTTCACCAATGGCACTGGGGGGTGGCCAGAATCATGGTTCACAAAGCTACCCACGTGCCGAGCTCCAGGCCTGTGACTATTACCTTCATGGTATAAGAGAACTTGCAGACAAACGATAGTGAGTTTTGAGATTATTTGAGGTGATTGATGTGGGATAAGGGTCTTCTCAGTGGTCCTTATGAGTGAAAGAGATGAAGTTGAGAGGCCCCCAGCAAGAAAGGGGAGGACATTGCTCTGCCAGCTGTGAAGATGGAGGAAAGGGCTGTATGCCAAGGTGTCCTAGAGAAGCTGGGGAAGGCAAAAAGTACACTTTTTTTGCCCCAGACCTTCAAGAGCATAGCCCCTTGAGAAGGCTAGTCCAGTGAAACCATCTTGGACTTGGCAAGAATAGTAAGATAATAAACTTGTGTTGTTTAAAGCGGCTAAGTTTGTGGTCATTTGATACAGCCTCAGTGTGTAGTAAATCCACATCTGGCCAGCTGAGTGCCTCTCCCCTGGGGGCCACTGTGATCATAGGCTCTCCCTGTGCTCAAGCCGTTTCCGCCTACAACTGGGCTTACCTTTTGCCAATCTTCTAGATTTACAGAAAATTTAGAATACTCTAAATTCACTTAGTTTCCTCTGTTAACATCTTAAAATAACATGTTTGCCACAACTGACAATTCTAACGTTGCTACTATTTTTTTCCAGTCCCAGGAAAGGGTGGAGTCAAACTTGAAGGCTCACAAATTCTGAACAAACCCTCTACTACTGAATTGTCCTCAGCCCAACATTACTGTGGGGTTTTTGTTTGTTTTGTTTTTTGGTGTCGGTCGAGGAGTTTGAACTCAGGGCACTGTCCCTGAGCTTTTGTGCTCAAAGATAATGCTTTGAGCTATAGTTCTGACTTTTTTGGGGAAGTGGGGGTGATTAATTGGAGTTTCACAGCCTTTTCCTGCCCTGACTGGCTTCAAACCACAGTCCTCAGATTTCAGCCTCCTTAGTAGGATTACAGGTGTGAGCCACTGGAGCCCAGTCCAGCATTACTGTTTAAAACAGCTTTATTGAGATGTACTCCACCCATTTAAAGGACACAGACAAGTACCCCACATCTAACTAGACTCTAGACTTTAAGAAATATTCAGAGTGAGCCAGGCACCTTTGGCTCATACTCAAGAGGCTGAGATCTGAGGAGCTTGGTTCAAAGCCAGCCCAAGCAGGAAAGGCCATGAGACTTACTGTCAATTAACCACCAAAAAATACCCGGATATTGAGTGTGGCTCAAATGGTAGAGCACTGTCCTTGAGTAAAAAATGGACAGTGCCCAGCCCTGAGTTTACACCCCAATGCCAGCAGTAAAACAAAGTACACATTTTATTGCCTTTTAGTGTAATCGTAGAGCGACAACCACAATATAATTTTAGAACTTTGTACCATAAAAGAAACCTTGAGGCTGGGCACCGGTGGCTCACGCCTGTAATCCTAGCTACTCAGGAGGCTGAGATCTGAGGATGGAGGTTCAAAGCCAGCCCGGGCAGGAAAGTCCGTGAGACTTTAATAAGCCACTAGAAAACCAGAAGTGGTGCTGTGGCTCAAGTGGTAGAGCGCTCACCTTGAGCTAAAGAGTGTAGGGACAGTACCTAGGCCCAGAGTTCAAGCCCCATGACTGACAGAAAAAAAAAAGCCTCAGTACCAATACACACACACTCACACAAAACCCCACAAATGATGGCGTAATAGAACCAGCATTAGTCCTCTTGACCCTCAAAGTGAGCTCACCACACTTACGACTTTAAACCACACCCAAGTGTTGATTTCTCCCCAATTTCATCTTCAGCATAGACCTTTTTTGTAAGCTTAAAAACTGGCATCTTTGCATTGTTTTAGTGGGCATACCAAAACAGCATGTCCCCAAATGTGCTCTTACATACACCCTGCAACCCGCAGCCCTCCCCTATCAGGTGGAGAGTCAGAGTAGATAGATAAGGAGACAGAGAAGTTAAAATGAGTAATTATTAAAGGGGCCAGACTCTCACATTAAAACTGGGAAATAGAAACTAAAAAACAACCAGTTACAAGAACAGGAAATATGCAGAGGCTATCTGTGTCTGCCTTCGTTGAGACCCTAAGAAGCTGCAAACTTCTTAATGGGTAAAGAGAAAATTGGGCCTAGCACCAGTAGCTCATGCCTATAATCCTAGCTACTCACAAGGCTGAGATCTGAAGATTCCATTTCAAAGCCATTCCAGCCACGTAAATACCTGAGGGCTCTCATCTCCAATTAACCAGCAAAAAGCCTGAAGTGGAAGTGTGGCCCAAGGTGGTAGAGCATCAGCCAAGTAAGAACAAGAGGCCCTAAGTTCAAACCCCAGTACTGGTACCAAACAAAGAATTTGAAGGCAAATCTGGCTAAGGAAAGTCTCCAAATCATCTGTTGTCTCTGTGTTTTGAGTAGTTCTCACCCACCGTTCCAACCCAAGCAAGTGCCTTTTTGTTGTTGTCGGTGATGGGGCTTGAACTCTGGGCCTGGGTACTGTCCCTGAGCTCTTCAGCTCAAGGCTGAAGGCTCAAGGTTCTACCACTTGAGCCACAGCACCACTTCCATTTTTCTGGTGGTTAATTGGAGATAAGAGTCTCACAGACTTTCTTGCCCTGGCTGGCTTTTAACCATTGTCCCTCAGATCTTAGCTTCTTGAGTAGCTAGGATTACAGGCATGAGCCACTGGTACCTGGCCCTACTTTATTTTGTTACACTAAAATAAATCTCTAATAAAACTTTCAGCTGTGAGATTGTTGTGACACTTTGAAATGCTTTTTTTTTTTTTTAATGTGTGAATCTCAAGAATGGTGTGAATCTTAATGATTTTATATGAAATCTGGGAAGCTAAGTGAGCCCCTTATTTATCTTCTGGTGATCAGAACTCATCTATTGCTGCAGTTGGTCTTGCCAAAATCTTGGTAGGTGGCCTCTATCCTGTCTCTTGCAGCCCCTGATTCAATCTGCTAAAAAAAAAAAAAAAAACCCTGTTGGTTTTACATTTAAAAGATACTCTGGGGGCTGGGAAGATGGCTCAGTGGTAGAGTGCTTGCATTGCATGCATGAGGCCCTGGGTTCGATTCCTCAGCACCATATAAGCAGAAAAAGCCAGAAGGGATGCTGTGGCTCAAGTGGTAGAGCACTAGCCTAGCTGTGAGCTGAAGAGCTGAGGGACAGCGCCGAGGCCCAGAGTTCAGGCCCCATGACTGACCAAAAAAGAAAAAAAGAAAAGAAAAGAAAAAAAACATTCTGCTTCTGATCACTTCTCTCCACAGCTCTTATCAGCCTGATCTAGGTCATCTGTTACCTGGACCATGGCAGGAACCTTCTCCCAGGTCTCCCTGTTTCTACCTTTGTCTCTTTTCCAAGTCATTGTCCTCCAATAGCTCCCCATTAACTCAGTAAAATTCCATCTGATGACCCAAAGTCTGGGCCCGTGTCTTCTTGGTTCCTCCTCCTGGTATATTTGTTTATAGAGTGTCTCCCTCAGGAGAAGGTCACCTCCCGGAGGACAGCTGTTCCTGAACACAGGTCCAAAGCTCATCCTATGGAAAAAAGCAATGAGAAGAGCATTTGAGAGAAAGGAAGACTGTATTCAGTGGCCAAAGAATAGAGAAAAAGGAGCTTTGCTCACAATCCAACTTTTTGATGTTGCTGAGGAGTCACAGACAGAGAATAGGGATCACAAGGGAGAGCTATGCTAATAGAGTAGAGGGATAGGCATTTTCTTTTTTGAATAATCAGGAAGCTTCCATGAACCAGGATGCCACCTCTTTCCACATCTTTCCTCATCATTGGGTTTTGGGTCATTGTGACTGATGTCTTAACCTTGATGGGGAAAGAGAGAGATTAGGCAATTCTAGGTCAAGTTAACACTGTATTATATAGCTTCAGACAAAACATTTCAGTGATCAACATGTTGACGTGCAGAGTTGAGTAGCATCTCACCCAAAGTTAAGGCAGGAAAGGGGACAAGACCCAATATGAAGGTAAAGATGTCAGCTCTCTCATTCCTCCTCCAGTCACCCTCCGATGTCCTCAAAGTCCAAATGAGGAGTTCATGTTCCCAAGAAAAGCAGCCTTTGACTGCCTGAAAAGTAATCCAAGCAACTATTATCACCACCACCAACCTATCAGAAGAGTTATCTACAGCAAAGCTAGTGGAGGATTTAATAATATATCCTCACCCAGCTCTATGACCGCCAAAAGGAGTAGGATTTTGAGGTCAACTCAGAGGATTCACTTAAGGTTTTCCTGAGAACAAGAAGACTTCGTTTGGTTCTGTTTTTTTATGTTTTGGCCAGTCCTGGGGCTTGAACTCAGGTCCTGGACACTGTCCTGGAGCCTTTTTGTGTTCATAGTGCTTTACCACTTGAGCCACAGTGCCACTTCCAGCCTTTTCTGAATAGTATATTGGAGATGAGTTTCACTGACTTTCCTGTCCACGCTGGCTTTGAACTGTGATCCTCAGATCTCAGCCTTCTGAGTAGCTAGGATGACAGGTATGAGCCACTTGCACCCAGCTTTAGTTCATTCTTATATCACATTCTTTTTTTTTTTTTTTCCCCGTTGTGGGGCTTGAACTCTGGGCCTGGGCCCTGTCCCTGCACTTTTCAGTTCAAGGCTAGCTCTCTACCACTTGAGCCACAGCCCCACTTCTGGTTTTCTGGTGGTTTATTGGAGATAAGAGTCTCATGGACTTTCTGGCCTGGGCTGGCTTTGAACCGCAATCCTCAGATCTCAGTCTCCTGAGTAGCTAGGATTACAGGCATGAGCCACCGGCGCCCAGCTATGCCACATTCTTAAGCCAGGCTGAAGGTTGGTGTTCAGCAAATACTTGTGCAATAATAAAGAAATTGAATATGAGGAAGAGCGAGACTACAGGGGGCTACATTGCTGAGAAGTGTTAGCTAACTTAAGGGCAGTCTGATCCCAGGGTTTCCATAAGCCATTATATCATAATGATATAATGATCATTATGACATCTGTCAGTCAGCATGACTGGCATCTGTCAGCATGACGTATGCTCTCAAATACAAATTAACTGCCAGAAACACAGTTCTCTAAGGAACTGCTGTTTCTTCCCTTTTGACTAAGAGAAGTCATATGAATTTTCCCTTTTGGGGCCAGCCCTGAGAAGCTCAAAATCAAATGTAGAGCTGGTCACTTTTTTTTTTTTTTTGGTTAGTCGTGGGTCTTGACTCTGGGCCTGGGCCAGTCCCTCAGCTCTTCAGCTCAAGGCTAGCACTCTACCACTTGAGCCACAGCTCCACTCTGGCCTTTTCTGTTCATGTGGTACTAAGGAATCAAACCCAGGGCCTCATGCATGCGAGGCAAGCACTCTACCACTGAGCCACCTTCCCAGCCCTAATTTATTTTTTCTTTTTGTTCTGGGCCCAGGTGCTGTCCCTGAGCTTTTGTGCTTAAGACTAGCACTCCACCATTTGAACCACAGCTCCACATCTGGCTTTTTGGTGGCTAATTAGAGATGAATGGCTCATGTCTGTAATCCTAGCTACTCAGGAGGCTGAGATCTGAGGACTGCGCGTGGTTCAAAGCAGATGTGGGCAAGAAAATCTGTGAGATTCTTCTCTCCAATTAATCACAGGAAAAGTCAGAAGTGATACTGTGGCTCAAGCAGTAGAGCATTAGCTTCAAGCAAAAAGATGCTCAGCATCCAGGCCCAGAGTTTGAGCCCCAGGACCAACAAAAGAAAAAAAAAAAAAAAGGTCTCACAGACTTTCCTGCCCAGATGGCTTTAAACCATGATTCTCAGATCTCAGCTTCCTGAGTAGCTAAGGATTACAGATGTGAGCCTCGCAGTAATTTAATTTCATGGGTTTAATTTCTAGGAATTCTGTCACTATTTATTCTTCATAAAAGCTTGTTCTTTCTGAAAAAAAAGCAATATCTTCTCAACTATTTAGAATACTAGCTTTATCTTTCTTTTTTCCTTTTTTATAAATTGTGTTTTCTCCAGTAATATTTTTTAAAATGTAATTAGGATTCTTTTTTTTTTTTTTTTTGGTTGGTCGTGGAGCTTGAACTCTGGGCCTGAGCACTGTCCCTCAGCTCTTCAGCTCAAGGCTAACGCTCTATCACTAGAGCCACAGCGCCACCTCCAGCTTTTTTTTTTTTTACTGCTTAGATGGTGCTGAGGAATCAAACCCAGGGCCTCATGCATGCAAGGCAAGCACTCTGCCACTGAGCCACCTTCCCAGCCCTAATTAGGATTCTTTTGGCTACGAATAACTCAAACTTCTAGGAAGCCCAGAGGCAGGGATGCATGGGCTAAAAGATGTTGATCACACTGGGCACCAGTGGCTCACACCTGTCATCTACACAGGAGGCTGAGATCTGGGGATTGTGGTTTAGAAGCCAGCCTGGTTAGGGAAGTCAGTGAGACTTTTTTTTTTGCCAGTCCTAGGGCTTGCACTCAGGGACTGGGTGCTGTCCCTTAGCTGTTTTGCTCAAGTCTAGTGCTCTACCACTTAAGCTACAGCGCTACTTCTGGCCTTTTCTGAGTAGTTTATTGGGGATGAGAGTCTCACAGATTTTCCTGCCTGGGCTGGCTTTGAACACTATCTTCAGCTCTCAGCCTCTTTAGTAGCTAGGATTATAGGTGGGAGCCACCAGCACCCGGCTCTGTGAGAAATTTATCTCCAACCAACCACCAAAAAGCCAGAAGTGGAGCTGTGGCTCAAGTGGTAGAGAGCCAGCCTCAAGCAGAAAAAAGCTAAGGGACAGTTCTGAGGCTCTGAGTTCAAGATCCAGCACTAAATAAATAAAAAGCAAACAAATAAATAAAGGCTGTTGATCAGCTTTTGCAGTGGCTCAAAGATCCTGTGCTCTTTGTCTGTTCTGCCGCCCTACAATGTTGTCATCGTGGAGCAAGTTCCTCTCAGAGTTGTGGGATGCGTTTTTCACTCATGTCTGGTGGGAGGAGAAGTCACCGTTTCTAGTTCTTTGAAAAGTAAGGAGGGACTTTTGTTTCCTTCCTTGTATCACAGAGGCTGAGAATGGGGAACATGTCCTTTCCTGACGCACTAGGATGGGGGAATGTGACTGCTGTGAGTCACTTTTTATCAAGATGACCAAATACCTAACTTAAAGAGGATTTATTTTGGTTCATGGTCTCAAACGTTTTAATCCATGATTGCTTGGTCTCCTCACTTTGGGCCTGAGGCAACACTTAACATCAGGGTGGAAGGAGGACATGGCAGGATAGAGCTTTTCACCTCATGGTGGCCAGGAAGTAGAAAGAGTCTTGGACAAAATATGCCCTTCACAGCCTATCCCTAGTTGCCTACTTCCTCCAAGCATGTCTTACTTCCTCAGTCTCCATCACCTGCCAATAATGTCAACAAGTCACAAATCCATCAATGGGTTAATCCATTGATGAAGGCAGAGAATGTACAGTTCAAGCACTTCTCATTAATACCTTACCTGGGGACCAAGCCACTTAGCACATGAACCTTCTAGGGAATACTTCACATCTAAAGCATAATAGATACTTTATGGCTGGGAATGTGGCAAAGTTGGTAGAGTGCTTGCCTAGCATGCATGAAGCCCTGGGTTTGATTCCTCAGTACCACATAAACAGAAAAAGCCGGAAATGGCACTGTGGCTGAGCAAAAGAAGCTCAGGGACAGCACCCAGGCCTTGAGTTCAAGCCCCAGAACTGGTAAGAAGAAGAAGAAGAAGAAAAGCATAATAGATACTTTAATCACCTTCGCCTGGAGCTGACCTCTGTGTGGATGGAGATGGGGCACTGCACATGTTAAGGGTTCTTTTAGGAAGGAAGGAAGCAGAAGAGATTATGGGGTTATTTTACTTGGGTGTTTTCTTTCCTTGTTGCAGGGTTTCTTGAATCTCTAGAATTTTGATTTTTTTTTTTCTTCTGAAGAGTCTTCCTATGCAGCCCAGGCTAGTCCTGAACTCATAATCTTTCTGCATCAGCCTTCCAAGTGCCAGGACTACAGGTGTGAACCATCATAGTTGGCTCTAGTGTTAAGGAGCCTGTCCTGGCTGACATCAGGCCTAGAAACCTGAACTAAGTCAGGACCTCCTCCCCTTCAGGGACCATTCTGGTGATAAGCACACCAGCCATTATTGTAACCAGTTTGACCAGAATGAGCTTGGTCACTAGCTTCTGTAATCATGCTTGTGTCCTGTGCTAATTCTTTTTTTTTTTTGGTCCAGTTGTGGGACCTGAGCACTGTCCCTCAGCTCTTCAGCTCAAGGCTAGTGCCCTACCACCTGAGCCACAGCGCCACTTCCGGCTTTTTTCTTTTTGCTTATGTGGTGCTGAGGAATCGAACCCAGGGCCTCAGGCATGTAAGGCAAGCGCTCTACCACTGAGCCACCTTCCCAGCCCCTCCTGTGCTAATTCTTACGTCCCCTTGCCCACCTAAACTTGCTTACAAATACTCTGTACAAACCAATAGTCAGTACTCAGATTTTGGATGGGACTCCCCTGGGCCCGCCAGGGTAAAATAAACCTGAGTTACTCCCGCCTTGGTCTCAACAGTCTAGTCATCTTTCTGTGGCACTAGTAGTTCTTTAAATCTACTTTTGTCCAAAATGAGTCAACAAAGGCTAATTGGTACTTTTTTTTCTTTTTGTCAGTCATGAGGCTTGAACTCTGGGCCTAGGCACTGTCCCTGTGCTCTTTAGCTCTAGGCTAGTGTTTTACCACTTGAGCCACAGCGCTCCTTCTGGTTTTCTGGTGGTTTATTGGAGATAAGAGTCTCACGGACTTTCCTGCGGGCTGGCTTTGAACTGTGATCCTCAGATCTCAGCCTCCTGAGTAGCTAGGATGACAGGCGTGAGCCACCAGCGCCCAGCCTAATTGGTACTTTCTACTCTGAAGTAAAACTTTCTAACCTGAAAGATAAACTTTTGCATTTTTCTTTTTGTTTTAGGGTTTTTTGTTTTTTGTGTTTTTGTGGTTGCTGTTGGTGGTGGTGGTGGTCATGGGGCTTGAACTCAGCACCTAGGTATGTTCCTGACCTTTTTTCACTCAAGGCTAGTTTTCTACAACTATTTTTTTTTTTTTTGGGGGGGGGGGGTCAGTCGTGGGACCTGAACTCTGGGACTGGGCGCTGTCCCTCAGCTCTTCAGCTCAAGGCTAGTGCTCTACCACTTGAGCCACAGCGCCACTTCCTGCTTTTTTCTGCTTATGTGGTGCTGAGAAATTGAACCCAGGGCCCCATGCATGCCAAAGCATGCAGTGGCAAGGCTCTACCACTGAGCCAACTTCCCAGCTCTAGTGCTGTACTACTTTAAGCCACAGCACCACTTCTGTTTTTCTGGTGCTTACTTGGAGATAAGAGTCTCAAGGGACTTCCTGCCTGGCTGACTTCAAACCAGGATCCTCAGATTACAGGCCTGAGCCATTGGTACCTGGCTTGTCTTTAGAGAAAAAAAAAATCTAAAACTGCATCGGTCTTATCAGCATCAAAATCACACATCCAGGTCTTAGAAGAAAATGAAACAATGCCTTCTAGGTTTTAAGGGGAAATGTTTATTTAGCCTAGAGTTTTCTATCAATCAAGAGCAAGAATAAAAGACATTTAGGCAGAAATACTTAGAACATTTATCTATGTCTTGGGAAGGTCACTTTCTTAGGAAGTGACTTGGGGGAGTACTCCAGCAAAACTGAGAGGCCATGGAGCTAGGCATTTGTGGCTTACGACTGTAATCCTAGCTATTTATTTAGTAGGCTGAGATCCGAGGCTCATGCCTATAATCCAGCAATCTAGAGGCTGAGGAAGAAAGATCTCTAGTTCCAGATCAGCCTGGACAACATAATGTAATCATTATCTCAAAAAATACAAAGCCGGGGACCAATGACTCACTCCTGTACTCGTAGGTACTCAAAAGGCTGAGCACTGAGAATGGAGATTCAAAGCCAGCCCAGGCTGGAAAGTCGGTGAGACTCTTATCTCCAATTACCCACCAGAAAATTACAAGTGGTGCTGTGGCTCAAACTGATAGAATGCTCTCCTTGAGTGAATGAGCTCAGGAAGAGTGCCCAAGCCCCGAGTTTAAGCCTTAAGACTGACTAGAAACAAAACAAAACAAAACAAAACAAGCTGGATGCTGGTGGCTCATGCCTGTAATCATAGCAACTCCTTAGAAGGCTGAGATCTGCGGATTGTGGTTTGAAGCCAGCGCAGGCAGGAAAGATCATGAAACTATTTTTGTTTTAACCAATCCTGGGGCTTAAGCTCAGGCCTGGGCACTGTCCCTGAGCTTCTTTTGCTCAAGGCTAGCACTCTACCACTTGAGTCACAGCGCCACTTCTGGCTTTTTCTGTTCATGTGGTACTGAGGAATCAAACCCAGGGCTTCATGCAGGCTAGGCAAGCACTTTACCACTAAGCCACCTTCCAAGACCTTTGTTTTTCAGTCCTTGAACTCAAGGCTTAGGTGCTGCCTCTGGGCTTGAGTTTTTACTCAAGGCTAGAGCTCTGCCACTGGAGCCATATCTCCATTTCCATTTTTTTGATGGTTAATTGGAGATAAGAGTTTCACAAACTTTCTTATCTAGGCTGATTTCAAACCATAATCCTTAGATCTCAGCCTCCTGAGTATCTAGGATTATGAGCAACAACAAAAATGCAAAAAAGCTTAGGGACAGTGCCCAGGTCCTGAGTTCAAGTCCCAGGACTGATACCAAAATTAATTTGTAATCAATTTTTAGATTGTTTTTACTGCGCTATAGGAGGCTAAAACTTATTCTCTTATCTAACTCATCTAGCCTAATTTTCCTTCCCAGTGTCTGGTATCACTTTCTATTTTCTGCTTCTCTGAAATCAACTCTTTAGCTTCCACCTGTGAGAAAGAATATACAATATTTCTATTTTTGTGCCTGGCTCATTTCTTTTAACCTGATAGTTTCCAGGTTCATCGATGTTGCTGGAAATGACAGGATTTTTTTTTCTGGCTAATATTCCATTTCCTTTATCCATTCATCCGCTGATGGATGTTTGATGGGTTCTATATCTTGGTTATTATGACTAATGCTGCAAAAGTCATGTGTGTGCAGATGTCTCTTGGAAATAATGATTTCCTTTCCTTTTAATTTATGTCTGGATCAAATAGTATTTCTGTTTTTAGGAATTAAAGAAGAATAATCCAGAACTAGCAAAACAAAAACAAAAACACACAAAAAACTAGAACTGGAAGTTCAGCTCAAATGATAGAGCTCCAGCCATAATGAAAAAGTTTAGCAAGAACTCGAGGCTGCTGGGCATCTGTGGCTCATGCCTGTATTCTTAGCTACTCAGGAGGCTAAGATCTGAGGCTCTTAGAAAGTCTGTGAGACTCATCTCCAGTGAACCAGAAAAAAAAAGCCAGAAGTACAGGTGTGGCTCACGGGGTAGAGTCCCAACTTTGAGCAAAACAACACAAAACAAAACAAAAACTAAGAGACAGTGCCCAGGTTCCTGAGTTCAAACCCCAGAACTGGCACCAAAAAAATTAAATGAATAAATAAATAAGTAAATGAGCAAATACACATAAATAAACACTGCATCTCTTTCCTAGCCAAAGACAATTTGGTTAGTCTGTTAGCTGAGAGCTTTTGAGACAATCTTCCCATGTAGCTTTGAGCATAGTCACTAATTCTATAAAAATAAGACCATAGACCTTGCAGTAGGACTAGTGGGAGTTGTTTCTAAATCTCCTATGTAGGGCACTTGGAGTCTCCGCTGGGGGAGATCCCAACTCCTTGCAACATAGTTCAAGGGCTCACAACCTGCAAAGCCTTCCAGGCCCCAGCTCCCCCCACCCCCTCCAATACTTCCTGGGAGTTGGTGGGCAGGAAATGCACCACCCCAGGTCCTGGTCTGACTCAGGGGGACCACAGATGCAAAGGAAACCACCTTCCCCTCCCTTATTCTCCTCTGCACCCCAGTGTCTCAAGTGTGCTTTCTCACCATGCCAGCTCTGACCCCCCGCTGCGCCATTGTCCCATCTAAGACCCAGGAATCCCCCCAATCTGGACCCCTGCCTCCTCTCTTGTCCCCACTGGGCCCCCAGATTCTCAGGTTCTCATCACAGGGGTAGGAACAGGGGTGGGGTGGGGCAGGACGCATGGGTGGGTGGGTGGAGCCAAGGCCCACTTCCTTTCCCCTTGGGGCTCAGGCTGCTCCAGTCCAAAAGAAGCCTCAGGAGGAGCTGAGCTCCAGTGGCTGGCCCAGGGCTGCCTTATCAGTTGAGCTGGTAAGAGGGTGTGACCTGGGGGGGAGGGGAACAGGAGCCTTAGTGGACATGAGAATGTCCACTGAAGACCCTGACAGGTCATGGGCCTGAGGATCAGAAGCCTGAACAGGCTCAAGGAAGGGCTAGGAGGACGCAGCTATTGATAGTCTGAGTTCTGAGAGCAAGAGGGGAGTTCTGAGGCAGCATCTGAATCCGTGCCTTTGATCTTTCTTATCTTCAGTACTAGGTTTGAGCTCAGGGTACTTGCTAGGCAAGAGTTTCTATGGCTTGAACCACACCTTTTACCTCCCCCCCCCCTCCTACCCCTTACCCACTCTGTTTTTGTTTTTGGGTTTTGTCGGTCATAGGGCTTGAACTCTGGGCCTGGGCGCTGTCCCTCAGCCCTTCAGCTCAAGGCGAGCGCTCTACCACTTGAGCCACTGCATCACTTCTGGTTTTCGGAGTGGTTTATTGGAGATCAGAGTCTCACGGACTTTCCTGCTCCGGCTGGCTTTGAATCGTGACGCTCAGATCTCAGCCTCCTGAGTAGCTAGGATGACAGGTGTGAGCCACCAGTGCCCAGCTCACTCTGGTTATTTTTGAGATAGGGTCTCACTTTTGCCCAGGTGGCTCAGACCTTAATCCTCCTATTTACGCTTCCCACCATAACTCCAATGGCTGTAATTTATCACCACTCCTGACTTGTTTTGTTGAGACAAGGTCTCATTAACTTTGTGCTCAGGCTGACCTTGATCTGTAATCCTCCTGAACACCATTTCTCAATTATCTTGGATTTCAGGCACTGAGCCTGTCCTCTTATTTCTGATAATAGTAAAGGCAAGGATGGAAAAAAAAAAAGCCGTTAAACCACAAGTTGAGCCTGGCAGTTGGCAGGGAAGTGGGCAGGGAGGAGGGCCAGGCTGGGTCCTCCCCCAGCCCCCGTGTGTTCTGTTTCTTCAACTTCTCCACCATCAGGTCCTAACTCCTGCGTCTGCTGGTCACCCTGGAGATGGCCCTGCTTTGTGTCCTCTTTGGGTTGTTCTGGATCCCGATGCTGAGCCTGCAGACTCCAGTAACTTCAGGAAAGCCTCCTTCTTCGGTCTCCTATAACTCTGAGATCCAGCATCTCTCAGACAACCTTACTGATGCTAACAGCACCTGGAACCAGACCTCAACTCCGCCCCACTCCACGCCGTCTGAAAGCAGTAACGTGTCTCTTCCTATGGCTTCCATCAACGCATCTGAGCCAACAGCTTCCCAGGGTGATTCCACCAAGAAGCCTTTGCTTTCCTTAGGAACCTCCAGTGCAACCAGCAGAATTCCTGTCCCTGTCGCAGAGAACTCTCTGGAACACTCCACTTTGACAGGTGGAATCATGACACCTGACTTTCTGGAAACTTCCAATGGTACCGGTGAACCTTCCGTCACCACAGCAACCAATTTTCTGGTTGCTAACAATGAGACTAGTGGATTCCCTGTTACCATGGCAATCAGATCTGTGGCACCCTCTAATGAGATGACAGGACCCCCTGCTACCATGACAACCAGGTCTCTTGAGCCCTCCAATGGGCCCCCTGCTACCATGACAACCAGGTCCCTGGAGTCCTCTAGTGGACCCCCTGTTACCTTGAAGCCCTCCAATGAGACTAATGGACCCTCTGTTGCTATGGCAACTAGCTCTGTTGAGGTCTCTAGTGTGGCCAGCAGCTCTCCAGTCTCTCACGGAAAACTACCTGTAATGACTACTCCGCATCCCTGGACAGACACAAGCTTGAGCCCTGCCCTGGCGGCAGGCCAGGGGTCCCGGGGCATGCTGCTGGTGCCCATGCTCGTGGCACTGCTGGTGGTTATAGTCCTAATGGCTTTGCTGCTGCTGTGGCGCCACCGGCAGAAGCAGCGCACGGGGGTCCTGACGCTCCACAGAGGCGGAAAGCGCAATGGCGTAGCGGATGCCTGGGCTGGGCCAGCTCAGGTCCCTGATGAGGCCATGAGAGCCACGGTGGGAGGATCTGGGGCTGACAAAGGCTCTGGGATCCCTGAGACGGAGGGGTCTGGCCAGAAGCTTTCACTCACCACTTTCTTTGGCAGACGGAAGTCTCACCAGGGCTCCTTAGCACTGGAGGAGCTAAAGCCTGGATCAGGCCCCAGCTTGAAAGGGGAGGAAGAGCCACTGGTGGGCAGTGAGGATGAGGTTGTAGAAGCCCCCACTTCCAATGGGCCGGAAGTAGGGGATGGAGCTGCTTGTGAATAATGAGAGTGGAGTTGGAAGCCTGGTGCTGGTAGCTCACGCCTATAATCCCAGCTACTCAGGAGGCTGAGATCTGAGGATCCCAGTACAAAGCCAGCCCAGGCAAAAAAGTCCATGAGACTTTTATCTCCAGTTAACTAACAAAAAGCCAAGAGAAGTAGAGTCTGGCTCAAGTGGGAGAGCACTAGCCTTGAGTGAAAAGTTAAGGGACTGTGTCCAGGCATTGAGTTCAAAACCCAGTACCGGTGCAGAAAGAAAATAAAATTAGTGGGAGCCACTATTCCTCGCCACTTTCCATTCCCTTCCCTCTTAGCACAATTCCCTCAGCCTTCCCCAGCATCTAGCTGCTGCCCAGACCTTCACTTGCAATCTTTTCTCTGTGTGTGTGTGTGTGTGTGTGTGTGTGTGTGTGTGCGCGCGCACGCCAGTCCTGGGCCTTGAACTCAGGGCCTGGTCATTGTCCTTGAGTTTCTTTTGCTCACAGCTAGCACTCTACTACTTGAGCCACAGAGCCACTTCTGGCTTTTTTTCTGTGTAGGTGGCACTGAGGAATCGAACCCAGGGCTTCATGCATGGTAGGGAAGCACTCTACCACTAAGCCACCTTTCCAGGCCCTTCACTTGCAATCTTCACACAGCTTTTCAACTATAGATTCTCCAGCCAGCATTCTCGCCCAGCGTCTGGAGGTGCACCTGAGCCAGGGCCCACACCTGCTGACCAGCTACGCCCTGCCAAACCTTCATCCACCTTCTTCATCGACCCTTCCTTTCTTTCCTCCATTGACACCAAGCTTACTCAGCCTGTGATTTATCTGAGAACTCCTTCAAAGGATACTCTGAGAAGAAAGAAATGACAAGCCAGAAAATGCCCTAAGAATTTGCTCAGAGAATCTTCTAGTTAGGACAGTCCTGTTGGGCCAACCCATCCATGAAACTTTGATTCGCTTTGGTCCAGCCTGGAGCCCGGGTAAGGGAAGAGGGGAGAGAGGGGTTGGGGGCTGTGTTCTCTGGTGGGCTTGTGACCCACCCCAAAGCACCACCAGCTTCTCCATTCTCTCTGCTCTCCTCTGTATTGACGCTGTCTAATATGGGAGTTTCAGGCTAGGCAGAGTTCTCCAAATTCCCAGCACCTGACTAGGTCCAGAGATGTGGCTTGTGCATCACAGGTGTGAATTTAGCAATGTTGTTGTTGTTTTAAATTTCTTTCTTGGGACTAAGTGATTACATAAACTTCACAGTACTGTGGGATAGTGATACTTAGCTAAAGTCACAAACGCATTTTAACCTTCACAAAGTGAATTGTCATTATCATGGTCTATAAAGCTTGTGAACTCTACAGACTTTGACAATGCAACTAATTCTTCTAAATAGGGTGATATGTAGAGTTCTTTCCTTTGGCTTAGGGTAAGCTGTTCCCATTTTCTCCCTCATTTCCTCCCTTGTTTGTTTTGTTTTTGAAACAAATGTAATTTTATTGCCGGGCATTGGTAGTTCATACCAGTCATCCTAGCTACTCAGGAGGCTGAGATCTGAGGATCGAGGTTCAAAATCAGCAGAGGCAGGAAAGTTCTTGAGACCACCAAAGAATCAGAAGTAGCACTGTGGCTCCAAGTGGTAGAGCACTGGCCTTGAGCAAAAGAGCTCAGGGACAGTGCCCGGGCCCTGATTGCAAGCCCTGCTTGCAACCCACAAAAATAAATAAATAAATAAAATATGTATACATATATAGTATATGATTTTTGTTATTATTAAGATGTTTCACACAGGGGTTACTATTTCATAACTCAGGTACTGAGTACATTTCTTTTTCAATGGTGGCTATAGGTTTGTCATATACAGCCTTTATTTTTATTTTTTTCAGTCAAGGGGCTTGAACTCGGGGCTTGGGCGCTGTCCTTGCGCTCTTCAGCTCAAGGCGAGCACTCTACCACTTGAGCCACAGCACCACTTCCCTGAGTACATTTCTTTTTGGGCACGTCACCCCTTCCTTTGCTTTCCCCCACTTTCCCCGGAAATGTTTGCAAAAGGTAGGGGTGAGTACAGTGTGTGTCCTTGGGGGGAGAGGGGATTGCTCAGCAGTGGGCACTGGTCTTACTGATGCCAGTTCCCTTCCATGTTTGATTTTTCTATCTGTATCTCCTTTTCCATTCTAGAGGTTGGGCGCCTCCCTTTCTGTTTAGATAAAGGGAGAAGAGACAGGCCGGAGGAGGAAGGAGAGACATGCTTGGGACTTTTGCCCTGGTCTGGGGTGGAGAGATGGGCCAAGTCCTGGCAGTATTGTCTCAGATCAGCTCTGGCTACAGCCCCCAGTGGACATGTGGGCCAGAGGTGGTTGGTATTTCCCCAGGTGGCGGAAGAACTTTGTAAAGAGGAAACTGTTGAGTCAGACTGAGGGCTGAAAACAGACACTCACATGTGAGTGTGAATGCAAAGGCCTGGGTGGAGAAGGAAGGTAGGATAGGGAGGGTGAGGCGTGGTGTGTGTGTGTGTGTGTGTGTGTGTGTGTGTGTGTGTGCTGGTGAAGTCTAAGAAGAGAGAGGAGAAAAGAGGAAGAGTGGCCATAGACGCAGCTGCCACCGCACAAGGCTCTGTGGCCCCCTGAGCTTGATCTGAGAGGAAGGGCTGGGCTGGGCTGGACACCTAGATTCCCCCAGCCAGACTGGGCACCCAAGGGTCCACACTGGGCCCTTGGCCTGCATCTCACCAAGTGCTATTTGTTTGAGATCGATCAAACCACGCACCTCAATTTCAGTGTTTAGAAAACACTTGTCAGGGAGGCTGGGAAGGTGGCTCCGTGGTAGAGCGCTTGCCTTGCATGCATAAGGCCCTGGGTTTGATTCCTCAGCATCACATAAGCAGAAAAAGCCAGAAGTGTCGCTGTGGCTCAAGTGGTAGAGCGCTCGCCTTGAGCTGAAGAGCTGAGGGACAGCGCCCAGGCCCAGAGTTCAGGCCCCACAACTGACAAAAAAGCAAAAGAAAACACTGTGAGGGATGGGAGAAGTCCCCAGCTCCCCGCCACGGCTCTCAGTTTCGGAGCTGTTACTGGTTTTCAACTCCTGTGCAAATGCTGGAGGAAAGAGTGGGAGGGCGGGGAATGCACCTGGAGGGGACTTCAGAAAATGTCAAAATGTCAGTGTTAAAACAGAGGCACAAAGAAAATGTCACGAGCTCACAGAATTCTTGAGGAGAGCAATTCCCTGAAGAGCTCGCTCTGGGGACTCTGTCTGCTTCACTGCTGTCTTTCTGGTGGCATGGTGACTGGCTGGTAGCAGGTTGTCAATGAAATGCATGTCAGGGACTGAACAAATGAATGAATGAAGGAAGGAAGGAAGGAATGAGCGAGTGATTAAATAAGTAGAATGCATGGTTGAGTGAATGAATGAATGAGAGTGGATTGAGTGAATGAATGAGATTTTGAAGGCTAAGAATTTTGCTAGGCTGGCAAAGGGGGTAGGGCAGGTACAGAAGTAAATATTTGTAGAGAGTTTGTTGTTGTTTTTTAAACATGGAATAAGTGTGTCCTGGTTCTGAAAGAGAAGAAGTAGGAGGAGATAGTGTAAGCCTAAAAAGGAAAAAAAAATAAACAAGCAGAAAGAGGAAAACAAGCAATAATGAACTATAAAATATGGAGACAGATTCACATATATTGATAATGAAAACAATTCTAAGGGATTTGTTTTTCTTGTCACACTCATTAGGAATCATGTTTTCAAGAGCTATGTGAAGACTTTGTAAATGCCTACAATATGATGTTAAGTAGAGAAAAAAGCCAGTGACAATCTGTGAATACATATGGTTCTAGTTTTGTAGTGACTCAAAAATATGCATACTTATAGAAAGAAGAGGAAATATACCAAATGTTCACAGTTAGCTATAAGATGATAGGTTTAAGTGTAATTTTTATTTTGTTCATACTTTTCTGTTTTTGCCAAATTTTGTACAATAAATGTCTATTGCGTTTTTGTCTAGAAAAAAAGTTGATTAAAAAAATTAAAAAACAACAATAATGTTCTAGCCCGGTGCAGTGGTTCATGCCTGTAATCTTAGCAATTTGGGAAGCTGAGATCAGGAGGATTACAGTTTGAATCCAGAAAGATGTTCTCAAAATACCATATCAACCAATAAAAAAGCAAAGTGTGGTGGTTTAGCCTGGCATCCCTGCTGTTCAGGAAGCATAAGCAGAAGGATCGTGGTTCAAATCAACCCAGGTAAAAAGCAAGACCTTGTTCAAAATAAATAAATAACAGGCCCAGTGCTGGTGGCTCATGCCTGTCATCCTAGCTACTCAGGAGGCTGAGATCTGAGGATCACGGTTCAAAGCCAGCCCAGGCAGGAAAATTTGTGAGACTCTTATCTCCAATCAAACCATTAGAAAACCAGAAGTGGTGCTGTGGCTCAAGCAGTAGAGTGCTCACCTTGAGTTGCAGACACAGGGACAGCGCCCAGGCCCAGAGTTCAAGCCCCATGACTGACAAAAAAAAAACCCACAATAAAAGCAAAAGGATTGGGGGCATCGCTCAAATGGTAGAGTACCTGCCTAACAAGTGCATGACCCTGAGTTCAAACCCCAGTACTATTCCATGGTATGAAATTAAAGCATCTGGTTGAGGATAGTTGTGGGGATGCGGCTGAGGAGGAGGTTGGGGTTGGGCATGGAGGTCTGGGGAGCTTGGATTTGCTTCTGCCAGGAGTGAGGGAGTCAGCGGACTGTCTGCTTCAAGCCTGGCTTCTTGAACCCCAGCATGTGGTGAGTACTTCCTCTGTTGCCCAGCAACCCATCTTCAAACCATCCGGAAACTCTCTCCCCTTTCCTGCTCCCTGCAGCCAATTCCCCAGGCCTTGAATCCCTTCCTTCTTTGTCTCTAGTTTCCATCATCTCCGGCCTGGGTCCCATTTCCTGATCCTTTCCCTTCTGTCTATGAAGGACCCAGGGACTTCTCTTCTTTGTCAAGTTTCATTTTATTTTTCAATTGACACACAATTATTATTCAAATCTATGAGCTACAATGGGATGTTTCAATATATGTATATAATGTGTAATAATGAAATCAAGGTAATTAGCATATCCATCTACTCAAATCTATATTATCTCTTTATGGTGAAACATTAGAAATCTCCTGTAGATGTTTTGAATACAGAACCTATTATTAATAACTATAGATATCCTACTGAGCAATAGAATATGAAAACTTAGCTGGGTTGGGTACTGCTGGCTCATGCCTCATTACAGGCAAAAAAAAAAAGGGGGGGGGCTGGGAATGTGGCTTAGTGGTAGAGTGCTTGCCTAGCATGCATGAAGCCCTGGATTCGATTCCTCAGTACCACATACACAGAAAAAGCTAGAAGTGGCTCAAGTGGTAAAGCGCTAGCCTTGAGCAAAAGAAGCTCAGGGACAGTGCCCAGTCCCTGAGTTCAAGCCCCATCTACCACTACCACCACCAACAAAAATAAAAACACAAAACAGAAGAGGAGGTGTGACTCAAGTGGTAGAGTATCAGCCTTGAGTGTAAAAAGGCAAATGAAGCCAGGTGCTGGTGGCTCATGCCTCTAATCCTAGCTATTCAGAAGTCTGAGAACTGAGGGTTGTGGCTCAAAGCCAGCCCAGGCAGGAAACTCTGTGAGACTCTTATTTCCAATAAACTACCAGAAAAACAGAAGTGGTGCTGTGGATCAAGTGGTAGAGAGTTCACCTTGAGCTGAAGAGCTGAGGGACAGCGACTAGGCCCAGAGTTCAAGCCCCACGACTGACAAAAACAACAACAACAACAAAAACAAAAACAAAGAGGCAAATGAGAGCATGAGGCCCTGAGTTCAGGTCCCAGTGTTGGCGTGCATGCACACGCGCACGCGCACACACACATACACCAATTCTTAATGGTTACATGCCTTGCAGAACTAACTGACACAGTGTGTGGCTGCCTAGTTCTGGAGAGGTTTGGTGGGGAGGGGGGGTTATGAGGGAACATTGGGGATGAAGGACTTGCTGTCACTAGTGAGCTACAGGGGATGTCTGTGAGTCCCGGTCCCCTCCAGCTGGTGGCATTAGGACAGCCAGCCTGCACCTTGGTAAAGCTCCCAGCTCAAGCAGAATGGACTGTGTCGCCCTGGAGAAAGCCACCTGCTCCCCCTTGCATTTGTACCCGCTCTGCCCGAAGCCAGCCCACCCCCAGCTGTCCCCAGAGCACATTTGTCTCCACTTGCCAACCAAACTCCTCCTCAACCATCACTATCTTGGTGCAGTTGCCCTTCTAATTCACTACAAACAGATTGTTCGTTCTTCTTTCCCACAATGCCATGGGGGAGGGGGTTGGCATGGGTGCCCAGGCTGTATGGGAAAAGACCCCTCACTTACCATTGGCATTGGGCCCCCTCAGGGCCATGTGCCATCTCCAACAGTTCCAGTTCTACATTTCAGTACACATGGCTACCTGATAGGTAGAAACTGAGTAGAGAGATGAATGAATGAATGAATGAATGAATGAAGACTTTTGAATAACATGGCAACACCAGCTATCTCTTGGAGTTTCCCTCTGTCATCCAGGATGACCTCAGGAAAAGCAACCCACAGTGAGAACATATTTTATTTTATGGCAACTTAGACATCACTTAAGATGGAAGAAGAGCTCAGGCCTGGAATGGATCTATTCAAATTATAAGATTTTTTTTTCTCTTCTAGTCCTGGGCACTGACCCTGAGCTTCTTTTGCTCAAGGCTTGCACACTACCACTTGAGCCACAGCACCACTTCAGGCTTTTTCTGTGTATGTGGTACTGAGGAATGGAGCTCAGGGCTCCAGGCATGCTAGGCAAGCACTCTACCACTAAGCCATATTCTAGCCCCCAGAGCATAAGATTTAAGGATGAAATTAATAGGGATGAGGATGCGTGAGGTTACACTTCAAGGTTTCTCTGCTGTGAGATTGAAGACATCGTTTATTTGAAAATTCAGTTTGGCTGAGTGGTGGTTTGGGGGAAAAACAACAGTTTTTTAGAACTATGAAGAGAAATGCTTGGAAGATAGCTAGAAATAGATGTCTGGAGCTTGGGAGGGAACTCAGAGCTGGAGAAATGGATTTAAGAATCATCTGAAGCCAGGTGCTGGTGGGTAACTCATGCCTGTAATCCTAGCCACTCAGGAGGCTGAGACTGAAGATCCTGGCCAGCCAGGAGAAGACAAATCCAAGAGACTCTTACCTCCAATTAACCAGCAAGCAACCCAAAAAGGAAATGTGGCTTATGTGGTAGAGTACTAGCCTATAGCAGAAAACATTAAGGGAGAGCACAAGGCCCTGAGTTCAAGTCCCATTACCAGTGTTGTAATGTCCTTAGAGTCAAGAAAATCCACGAGGCACAGTTAAAGGTGACAAGGAGTTTTATTTGGCCAGCCAACAATTGCCTAGTCCTGGGAGGATCAAGAACATCACCAACCTCCAGTGTTTTTATATAGGTCAGAACTACACACAGGTGGTGGTTTACAGAAGCTCAAAGATGATTGGGGGCAGGGATATTCTTCAGCTGTGGTCAGGACCAGGCAAACAGCATTCTGGAAGCCAGAGATTCAGTACTGGAAGTGAGGGTTATACCACAGAGTAAAGAAAAAAGAAAAGAAGAAAAGCCAAGCACATGTGGCTCACATCTGTAATCCTAGCTACTCAGGATGCTAAGATCTGTGAATTGCAATTCAAAACCAGACTGGGAAGGATGGTGAGATTCTTTTTTTTTTTTTTTTTTTTGTCTGCCGTGGGGCTTGAACTCTGGGCCTGGGCGCTGTCCCTCAGCTCTTCAGCTCAAGGCGAGCACTCTACCACTTGAGCTACAGCGCCACTTCTGGTTTTCTGGTGGTTTAATGGAGATAGGAGTCTCACGGTCTCTCCTGCCTGGGCTGGCTTTGAACCACGATCCTCAGATCTCAGCCTCCTGAGTAGCTAGGATTACAGGCATGAGCCACCAGCGCCCGGTGGATGGTGAGATTCTTATTCTAAGTTGACCACCAAAAAGCTAGAAGAGGAGCTGTGGCTCAAGTGGTAGAGTACTGGCTTCGGGTGAAAAGCTAAGGGGCAGATCCTAAGCCCTGAGTTCAAGTCCCAGGACTGGTATTAAAAGAAAAGGCCCTAGGTGGGCACCAGTGGCTCATGCCTGTAATCCTAACTACTCAGGAGGCTGAGATCTGAGGATCGCAGTTTGAAGCCAGACCAGGCAGCGAAGTCCATGAGAGTCTTATCTCCAATTAACCACCAGAAAACAGGAAGTGGCATTGTGGCTCAAAGTGGTAGAGTGTTAGCCTTGATGAAAAAAGTGCAGACAGCTACCAGGTCCTGAGTTCAAAACCCACGACAAAGATAAGAAAGAGGGCTGGGAAGGTGGCTCAGTGGTAGTATTTGCCTTGCATGGATGAGGCCCTGGATTCTATTCCTCAACACAACATAAGCAGAAAAAGCCAGAAGTGGTACAAGTGGTAGAGCACTAGCCTTGAGCTGAAGAGCTGAGGGACAGCGCCCAGGCCCAGAGTTCAAGACTCACAACCAACAACAACAAAAAAAAAAAAAAAAAAAAAAAAAGGAAGGAAAGGAAAAGAGGCTGAGCTGGACTCTGGTGGCTCACCCCTATAATCCTAGCTACTTGGGGGCTGGGAAGGTGGCTCAGTGGTAGAGCACTTGCCTTGCATGCATGGGGCCCTGGGTTCGATTCCTCAGCACCACATAAGCAGAAAAAGCTGGAAGTGGCGCTGTGGCTCAAGTGGTAGAGTGCTAGCCTTGAGCTGAAGAGCTGAGGGACAGTGCCCAGACCGAGTTCAGGCCCCATGACTGGCAAAAAAAAAAAAAATCCTAGCTACTCAGAAAGCTGAGATCTTGAGGATCATGGTTTGAGACCAACCCAGAAAAGTCCATGAGACTTTTTTTTTTTTTTTTTTTGTCAGTTGTGGGGCCTGAATTCTGGGCCTGGGCGCTGTCCCTCAGCTCTTCAGCTCAAGGCTAGTGCTCAACCACTTGAGCCACAGCACCTCTTCCAGCTTTTTTCCGCTTACATGGTACTGAGAAATTGAACCCAGGGCCTGAAGCACGCAAGGTAAGCACTCTACCACTGAACCACCTTCCCAGTCCCCCCAAAATAAATTTTGTAATGAAATAAATAAAAATAATAAAAAAGAAAAGGTTAAAAAAAAAAAAAAGAAAGAAAGAAAAGGTCAGGTGTAGTGCCTTGTAATCCTAGCTACTCAGGAGGCTGAGATCTCAGGATCCATAGTTCAAAGCTAGCCTGGGCAGGAAAGTCCCTGAGACTCTTTATCTCCAATTAACCACTATAAAACCAGCAGTGGAGCTGTGGTTCAAAGTTGTAGAATGCAAGCCTTGAGCAAAAGAGCTCAGGGATGGTGCCCAGGCCCTGAGTTCAAGTCCCTCGACTGATCCCCCCCACCCCCAGCCCGAAACAAAGGCTTTCTAGCCCTCAGGAGGGAGCCCATTTCTGCCTTCAGTTGGGCTGGGCTTAGGGAGGGGACCTGCGCCTTCCTCAGGCCTAAAGCCTCCTCCCATGGGGGCAGGTCCCAGAGGCCTCTATTGAGAAAGGTCAGTCACCCGCAAGACCGTCCCTCCCTCTCCCCCCCTCCCCTCCGACAGCCCCACCCCCAGCCTGGCCTCTGGGAACGCGGATCGGAGCCGCGGTGGACGCTCTAGCTGACCGCTCCGTCACCATGGACGCTGAAGGTGAAGGGGCTGCTCGGCCCCGTGTCCCTCTCTCTCCCCATCCTGGACAGCCCTGTCCCTCTGCCCTTTCCTGGAAGGCCCCGGCCCCCTCCAACTCTCTATGGACTCTTTTCCCTCCCCTCCCCCTCCAGCCTCCAGGACCCCACCCCCACAAGGGCATCCTCTCCCTGTCCCCTCCCCCTGTTGGGCCCCCCACCGTTGAGTTGAGGAGTGAGGAGGCCCCGGGCCCAGGAGAGGGAAGGGAGGCTCGCGGACAGGGACAGAAGTCGGAGTGTGGCCGGGGCAGCGTGTGGACTCTGTCCCCTCTCTAGCCGCTGGGTAGAAGCCGAGGCAAAGTCCTGTGGAATCTGCTAGGTGGAATTGGGGTGGGGTGGGGGGTGGGGGATCTGCATGGCTGTGACCTGACACTGGGGGGGGGGGTCTCAGGACTCCCCCAGGGACAGGCTGCGGCAGGCCTCTGAGCCCCCAGGGCCCCATTTCCTTGACTTTGTAAGCTTTCCATGCATAGGCTCCAGCAGCTCTGAGGCTAAGTCCGGGGCGCACAGCCTGAGGCCCCTCAATTTCCACCCTGCCCCCTGAGCCTCTCCTCTCTGCCCCTCCACTGTCTTCTCCTGGGCTGGGGTTCTTGCACTAGCCCCTGGGGGCTCCGGTGAACTGGCTCTTGGGGTCTCCTGCAGGACAACAGGCTCCCACCCCTTGCAGCAGCTCCGGGAGCCAGGGCAAGTCACTTAGAGGGGAGGAGCCTTGGTTTGCACATGGGGGGGGGGGTGGAGCTGATGGCCAGGCCTCAGGGCTATAGAGACAGTTAACTACTGTGGCACAGGTGCTGGAGTATTGCCATCCTGGGCCCCAGGGGAATTCAGGACCCCCCCCCTCCCCCCCCCCCGTGTGTGTGTGTGTGTGTGTGTGTGTGTGTGTGTGTGTGTGCCAGTACTAGAACTTGAACTTAGGGCCTTGTGCTCATATTCTGTCTCACTTAGCTTTTTGGTGGTGGTGGTGGTGGTTGTAGGGCTTGAACTCAGGGCCTGGGCATTGTCCCTCAGCTCTTCAGCTCAAGGTGAGCACTCTACTGTACTACTACTTGATCCACAGCGCCACTTCCTGTTTTCTGGTGGTTCTTTGGAGAAAAGAGTCTCACGGGCTTTCCTGCCTGGGTTGGCTTTGAACTGTGATCCTCAGATCTCAGCCTCCTGAGTAGCTAGGATGACAGGCGTGAGCCACCGGCACCTGGCTGTCATTTAGCTTTTTTGCTCAAGGCTGGCCCTTTACCACTTGAGCTACACTTCCACTTCTGGTTTGAGTAGAAAAGCCAAGTGAGAGGGGGATGAGGCTCTGAATTCAAGCCACAACACACACACACACACACACACACACACACACAAACACACACACACACACACACACACACACTTCTGTGCTAATACCCTATTGTATCGTGAGCAGAGAGAACTCTAGTCCTGGCTTCTCCTTGAGGCCTGCTCAGCCTGACCTTATCCCAAGATTCTTGGTTGCCCTATGCCTTTCCAGTCTACAAGTGCCAGGGCTTTCCTGAGTGACCTGTGGCCCCTCCATTCTCTGCAGAGCACCTTCACCCCATCAAATTCCCACAGACACTCAGGCCAGCTCTTCCCAAGCCCTACCCAGGCCTCTCTTGCCCTCACCCTCTACAGCATCCCATATTCCGAAAGTCTACACATCAGGTTAGCACTTAGGTGATGGGGGTAAGGGGTTCACCCAGAACCTTTTTGGAAGTCATTTTCCTTCTCTAAGGAGAGAAAGGGTTCATGCCTGAAATCCTAGCTACTCAGGAAGCTGAGGTCTGAAGATTGCTATTCAAAACCAGCCTTGGTAGAAAAGTCCACAAAAGACTCAGATCTCCAATTGAGCAGCAAAAAGCTAGGAGTAGAGGTGTGGTTCAAGTGATAGAACACCACGGCGTCTAGGCCCTGAGTTCAATTCCCACCAACAAGCATTGAATATACAACAAGCACTGAAAATAGACTTCATTGCCAAATCCAGTGGTGGTGTGGGAGGGTGAAATGGGTCTGTGAATCCTGGAGCAGGTTTGCCAGGGTTTGTGAGCCCAACATCACAATTCCCACCCGTGCGAATGTTGACAAGTTATTATTCTTACTTTTTTAAATGTATTATTTGTGTTTGCCAGTTCCTGAGTTTCAAGTCAGGGCCTGGTGCTGGCTTTGCTTGCTTGCTTTGCTGGTGCTCTACCACTTGAACCACACCTCCAGTCCTGCTTTTCTTGCTGACTATTTGAAAGGAAATAGATACCACTTTTATTCACATTGTAGTCACTCCGGAGAAAGGGTTAAGAAGGAATTCCCTTGAGATATCAGGGTTATATTCCTCCCCCTTCCCTCCTCGCCCCCCATGATGAAACTATCTTCTCAGAAGTCCAGGGACCTTGAAACCACTTTGAATGGCCAACCCTCTAGAACTAGAATCTGGAGAACTGCCGTGTATCGCTTCTCCCATCCTCCTCCTGCAGCTGCAGAGACACTAACTGGTGTGTTGAAGTGAGCCCCTTTGGGGAACAGCTGCTAATCAGGAAAGCCTGGATATTCAAAGCTACTCACAGAAATCCCTTTTGTTGGAAATTCAAGAGCCAGGGGGCTGAGGGGGGGGTGGGGGGGGCGGGGGGGGCTAACGAAACACCAGATGTGTTTATTTATTTTCTACTAGTGGAAAGTGCCTCTGCTCAAGGCAATCAGGACAGTGGATCTCCCTGAAGTGGGTGCCAGGAAAACCCTGGGGTCCACACAGACACAGCTGGGTGTTCTACATAGCCCAGCTGTGGAGAGGAAAGGCCTCGGTCCCCGTTTATCTTATTTTCTAGCTGATCAGTTTCTAGCTCTACCCTTTAGATCATTTCCTTTTACATGTCTGGGTTTTTTTTTTTTTTAATCTAGAAATACAAATCTTACGTAGCTTGAAGGATTGTGGGTAGAATTTCTAGCAATATATGGAAAATGTCTGGTACTTGGAAGCCATTGTTCTCCTTGATGCTCAGAAGTTCAGGCTTCAAGCTACAAATTTGATTGATTGATTGATTGATTGATGGCTTTTTTTTTTCTAGTCCTGGGCCTTGAACGCAGGGCCTGAGTGTTGTCCCTGAGCCTCTTTGTGCTCAAGATTAGTGTTTGATCAATGGAGCCACAGAGCCACTTCTGGCTTTTTCTGAGTAGTTTATTGGAGATAAGAGTCTTCACAGACTTTCCTTCCAGGTCTTACAACCTCGAGCCTCAGATCTTACTCTCCTGAGTAGTTAGGGGTACAGATGTGAGCCACCGTGCCTGGCCACATTCTAGAAGGATTTTTCTTTGTCTGTATGTGCCAATTCTGGGGCTTGAACTCAGGGCCTGGGCATTGTCTCTGAGCTTTTTTGCTCAAAGGCTAGAGCTCTACCACTTGAATCACAGATCTACTTTTGGCTTTTTGGTGATTGATCAGAGATAAGAGTCTCCCGAACTTTCCTGCCTGGTCTGGCTTTGAACCTTGATCTTCAGATCTCAGCCTCTTGAGTAGCTCGGATTACAGGTGGGAGCCACTGGTACCCTATTCATGAGCATTGTTTTTTGACCTTCATGTGTCAAAGTTACAGAGTACAATGAAGCATGACTTAGAACCTGGAAACCGGGGAACCCCCCACCCCAAGATTCTGCCACAGTCTGCAGTGGACCCCAGCAGCTCAGATCCTGAAAGGTTTCCAGATGCTTCTAAGGCATAGCCCCGTGTGAGGGCCCCACATCTCCAGCATCCCTTTCTTCATGTTCCTGTGGCTTCGGGCCGCACCACACAGCATCAATACTGTGTGGCCAACACCTCCTGGCTGCTAAGTCCAGTGACCCATTTTTCAGGCTTCCTCCTACTTGTTCTGCCCACACCCTGCTTCTAGAACCCTCTTCTTACCCAACCCCAGACATCCGGCCTGCTTCTTAAGTAGCCACGCTGCTACTTGCCCTTGCCTTACTGACAATTCCCAGAGCCCTCTGCGTAGGCCCTGTGGCCTCATCCACTGCCATCTGCTGTCACTGTCTCTGTTACTACCCCCGGGTGGCTCTGATCTCTCTACTCCCCACCCCTGCATCCCTGGATCCTCTCTGTCTGGGCACTGTCCCTAAGTTATTGTTGTTGTTTTCTTCAAAACTAGCACTCCACCACTTGAATCACAGCCTTACTGGGACAGCTGAGTTCAAGCCCCAGGACTAGCTCACTGGCATGTGCATGTGCGCATGTGCATGCGTGCATGTACACACACACACACACAAGCTACAATCACCTTATTCCTTAGCTCCCAGTTCTATGATGGTTTCAGAATCTGCCCACACTCTTCTTTTTTTGTTGGTTCTGGAACTCAGGGTGTGGATGCTGTCCGTGAGCTTTTTTGGCTCAAGGCAAGCACTCTGCCACTTTTTATTGTTGTTGTTTTGTCAGTCGTGGGGCCTGAACTCTGGGCCTGAGTGCTGTCCCTTAGCTCTTCAGCTCAAGGCTAGTGCTCTACCATTTGAGCTACGGCACCATTTCTGGCGTTTTCTGTTTATGTGGTGCTGAGGAATCAAACCCAGGGTCTCATGCATGCAAGGCAAGCAAGCACTCTACGACTGAGCCACCTTCCCAGCCCAGCACTCTGCCACTTTAAGCTACAGCTTCACTTATGGTTTCCTAGTGGTTAACTGGAGATAAGAGTCTCAGGGACTTCCCTGCCTGGGTTGGGTTTGAACCATGATCCTCAGATCTCAGCCTCCTGAGCAGCTAGGATTACAGGCACGAGCCACCAGCATCTGGCCTGCCCACACTCTTGAGCTAAGAGGCTTAGCTGTTCTGTCCTGTGGCCTCTTGTGAGTCCTAATCTCAGTTCTCTCCCTGCCTGTTGTTTGCCTTTGAGCCCTGAGCACTGCTCAGTCTCCAATGTCTTCTCCCTCCACACCTCTCCCTGGCAAACTCAACCTTCCCTGCTGACACTCATCTCCTCCTGGCTGCCTCCTTCACACTCAAAAGGCTTCTATCATTAGCAAACACGCCTACTGTGTGCCAGGTGACACCCTGAAGGGCTTTGCAAATATTAGCACCTTTATTTTTATAACAACCTGTGAGGTCATGATCTTATTTGCATGTGGGGTGTATGTGTATGTATGCGCACGCGCACAGTAGAGCTTGAACTCAGGGCCTGGGTTATGTTGCTTAGTTTTCTCCACTCAAGGTTGGTGTTCTATCCCTTGTGCCGTAGATCCGCTTCTGGCTTTTGGGTGGTTTATTGGAGATAAGTCTCTCAGACTTTCCTGTTCAGGCTGGCTTTGAAGCATGACTCTCAGATCTCAGCCTCCTGAGTAGCTAGGATTACAGGCATGAGCCACTGGTGCCTGGCTCAAATTTACTTTTTGTTTTTTTCTTTCAGTACTAGGGTTTGTACCCAGAGCTTTGAGCATGCCAGGCAAGTGTTCTACTACTGAGCCATGCTTCCATCCCGATCTATTTGCATATTTTTAATTCTTTTTTTTTTTGTGGTACTGGAGATTAAAGTTGGGGCTCATGATTTCTAGGCAGATGCTCTACCACTAAGTCATGCTTCCAGCTCTGGTTTTTGCTGGTTAGTTGTTTTTTTTTTGGGGGGGGGAGTTCATGGGGCTTGAACTCAGGGCCTGGGTGCTGTCCCTGAGCTTTTGTGCTCAGAGCTAGTGCTCTGGCATTTTGAACCATAGTGCCACTTCCAGTTTTCTGGTGGTTAATTGGAGATAAGAGTCTCACAGACTTTCCTGCTCAGGCTGGCTTTGAATCGTGATCCTCAGATCTCAGCCTCCTGAGTAGCTAGGATTACAGGTGTGAGTCACTGGTGCCAGGTGCTTGTTAGATTTTTGTTTTTGTTTTTGTTTGTTTTTGGTGGGTCATGGGACTTGAACTCTGGGCCTGGGCACTGTCTCTCAGTGCTTCAGCTGAAGGCGAGAGCTCTACCAGTTGAGCCACAGCACCACTTCTGTTCTCTGGTGGTTTATTGGAGATAAGAGTCTTATGGGCTTTCCTGCCTCGGCTGGCTTTGAACCACGATCCTCAGATCTCAGGCTCCTGAGGAGCTAGGATTACAGGCCTGAGCCACAGGAGCCCGGTGTGCTTGTTAGTTTTTGCGACAGGGTTTCACTTCCTGCCCAGATATGCACCTGGGCCACAATATGCCTACTCTAGGTTTCCTGTAGTTACTGAATGACAAGTGCATGTCCATTCTGTTGAGAATGTTGTCTGAATGGAAACATTCAACGGCAGTCTTTGACTCTAGATTCTTGTACTGTGTGTAACCTGGGTGCTGTTCCTTAGCTTTTCACTCAAGGCTGCCACTGTACCACCTGAGCCAGAACTCTACTTCTGGCATTTTGGTAGTTAATTAGAGATAAGAGTCTCCCTAATTTGTCTGCCTGCATTAGCTTCAAGCTGTGATCCTCAGATCTCAGCCTTCTGAATAGCTAGGATTACAGACATGAGTCACCATCGCCAAGATGAGGTTTTTGTACTTAGAATACTATATTTAGGGCAAAAAGTTTCTACCATGTCAATTAGTGGCTGGGTCCTTTTTTATTATTGCATAATAGATTTGCATTGCATAGATAGATTCTCATTTTGTTTGTTTTGCTTCTCCTTGGCATTAAATTTTTTTCATTATTATAAAGGTGATGTACAGAGGGGTTACAGTTACATAAGTCAAGTAAAGAGTACACTTCTCTTCCCCCCCCTTTTTTTTTCCTTTTTCTGCTAGTCCTGGGGCTTGAACTCAGATCCTGGGCACACTCCCTGAGCTTCTTTTGCTCAAGGCTAGCACTCTACCATTTGAGCCACCTCTTTTTCTGAGTAGTTTATTGGAGACAAGACTCTCACGTACTTTCCTGCTTGGGATGGCTTCAAGCCATGATCCTCCCATCTCAGCCTCCTGAATAGCTAGGATTACAGGCATGAGCCACCAGTGCCTGCCTAAGAGTACATTTCTTTTTGGACAATGTCATCCCTCCCCTTGCTTTCTTCCAGTTTTTCCCTCTTGTCCCCATCTACAAGTTGTATAGTTCATTTTCAACATAGTGTCTAGTGAGTACCACTGGTTGCCTTTGTTCATCCTTTGTTCCCCCCTTTCTGTGTTTTGTTTCTTAAAATCACTGCTTCTAGTTTGAATGGAGGAATTTCAGGGAAGAATATACCTCTCTGCTATTTGTTCCCAGGCCTTTTCCTTAGGTGGGTGGTGAAGGGACCGTCAGCCTGGGCACAGCCAGCTGGGGTTAGGGCAATGCAGATAGATGCTGAAGACTGGCTCAGGGCACGCGGGGTGAGTGATCCCTGAGTGATTGTCTTTGGAGAAGAATGAAACTGGGCATTTCTCTCTGTGTGTGTGTGTGTGTGTGTGTGTGTGTGTGTGTGTGTGTAAGGGATAGAGAAAGAGAGAGCATGCACACGTGTGGCTGTAAAAACAAATACCCTCACACTGGGTCTAATTTTTCTCCCCCATCCCTGGAAAGCCAAATACCTTGATGGCTGGACTCAAGAGGCTGCAAATCTTTCTCTGACCGACAGATGGCGGTGCTGGCCCACATCTGGGTTCCGCCACTGCAGTCTACTCAATAGACCAGAAAGGCAAGTCAGCAGGCCATGCAGGACCTTCGATCACCCTGCTCACACCCCTTATTTCTGAAGCCATGTTTCACAGAAGAGGGTGTCAAACCCAGTTTTCCTGTGTCCTTTCCTCCTTGAATGGCCTTTAGCTCTAAAGGCAACCCAGCTGAAACTTAGAAGAGATTTCTAAAGTAGAAACAAAGGCAGAGAGACAGACAGAGACAGCCAAGCATCTAGTTCTGATCTTATTGCCAATTTGTTGCATGACCTCAGCCAATTTGCCTTTCCTCTGTGGTCCTCATAAAAATCTGAGTTTACATCTTTAATATACTAGGATGAAAAAGACCCATGTTCATAAAGTGCTGGAGGGCTTCCATGTGTATACATAACTAATCTTTGCAGGCAAACAGATAGGAAAAAACAGGGTGGCCTTCATTCAAGTACACACAGGACAGCTGCATGCGTTGTTAGAACATTACATACAGCCAAGTGTAGTAGTGCACAGCTGTAATGCCAGCATTCAGGAGGCTTGAAGCAGAGGATCTCGAGTTCATAGCTACATAGTGAGATCCTGTTTTAAAAGAAAACAAATGCATAACATACTGCTATTATTGGTCTTTTTATATAAATATAAATATATATACATATATATAATTTGAATTTTTGGAAACTTTAGCTGTGCTGTCAACTTTGGAAAAAAGTATCCCAGTTTACCATGTTGAGTTAGCATTGTACAGAAATTAATAGCCATATTGGTCTAGAAATGTTAAACTTAATTTTTTTCCATTTGTACAGGGGTAAACGCACTGTATTAAATATGTAAGGTCTTATCTACATGGGTTTGATTACAGAAACTAATAAAGTATTCTCTAAATAATGAAAAAAATAAAAAGAAAAGAAAACAAACAAGAACCCCAAAACAACTTCCAGGTGGGTGCTGGTGGCTCATGCTTATAATAATTCTAGCTATTCAGGAGTCTGAGATCTGAAAGGATCATAGTTCATAGCCAGCCTGGGTGGTAAAGTCTATGAGACTCTTCATCTCCAATTAACTACCAAAAAGCCTAAGTGGAGTTGTGGCTCAAGAGGTAGGGTGGCAGCCAAGACCAGGGAGCAGGAGACCCTGAGTTCAAACCCCAGTATTGCCACAAAAAGAAAAGATGAAAGAAAAAAAAACTAAAAAGAACATGGTGCCGGGTGCTGGTGGCTCATGCCTGTAATCTTAGCTACTCAGGAGGCTGCGATCTGAAGATCCCGGTTCAATGCCAGCCTGGGTAGGAAAGCCCGCAAGACTCTTATCTCCAATGAATCACCAGAAAACTGGAAGTGGCGCTGTAGCTCAAGTGGTAGAGCGCCCGCCTTGAGCTGAAGAGCTGAGGAACAGCACCCAGGCCCAGAGTTCAAGCCCCACAAGAAAAGAGCATGGTCATGACAGGAAGAAACCCATATCTGGCTTTTTAAAAAGATTATGTGATTCTTATTAGAAATGAATCTCACTAGATTGTCCTGTATTTCAATTTGTCCCGTGCTCTGAGTCCACACTGGGGCCGGCCTCACCTCTAGGATCCAGCTCTCCTCCCTGGTTGGCTAGTCCCCCTCCCCTGGATCTAGCTCTCCTCTCTGGTTGGCTAGCTCCCGCCCCGCCCCCTTATTTATCTCTCCTCCCTGATTGGCTAGTCTCCCTCCCCTGGATCCAGCTCTCCTCTCTGATTGGCTAGCGCCCGATGCAACAGGTTGTTACATATTCTGTCTCCCGCAGGGTAGGCAGCCGCAGCCCACCAACGTGGCGCCCGTGTTGTTCCTTTGCAGGCCTGGAGCTCCTGCTGCCCCCGACCACCCTGGCCGCCCTGGCGGACAGCTGGCTCCAGGAGGACTGTCCGGGCCTCAACTTCGCAGCTCTGGTGACCGGGGCAGGCCCCGCGCAGGCGGCACTGTGGGCCAAATCGCCCGGGGTCCTGGCCGGACGGCCTTTCTTCGATGCCATCTTTGCCCGGCTCAGCTGCCAGGTGTCCTGGCTCCTCCCGGAGGGCTCGAAGCTGGTCCCGGTGGTCAAGGTGGCCGAGGTCCGGGGCCCTGCGCACCGCCTGCTGCTGGGGGAGCGGGTGGCCCTGAACACGCTGGCCCGCTGCAGCGGGGTGGCCAGCGCGGCCGCCTCGGCGGTGGAGGTGGCCCGGGCCGCGGGCTGGGCCGGGCGCGTGGCCGGCACGCGGAAGACCACACCCGGCTTCCGGCTGGTGGAGAAGTACGGGCTCCTGGTGGGCGGGGCCGCCTCCCACCGCTACGACCTGGGCGGGCTGGTGATGGTGAAGGACAACCATGTGGTGGCCGCCGGCGGGGTGGCCAAGGTGTGTGTCCCGCTGAGCCTCTGCTCTCCTTCGGGTCCGACCCGCACTCTGATCACAGCCCTTCTCTCTACCAGAGCCGCCCGCCGCTGCGCGGTGATCGTGAATCCCGAGTCGGATGCAAGGCGCCCCCCTCTCACAGCCCCTCCACGCGCGTCAGGGAGGGAGGCAGATGCGGTTCACCTGTGTGTTTTTGTGGGCCGGTCCTAGGGCTTGAACTCAGGGCCTGGGCGCTGTACCTTAGCTTTTTCCCTCAAGGCTGGTGCTATGCCACTTGATCCACACCTCCACTTCTTGCTTTTTGCTGGTTAGTTGGACAGTCTCATGGACTTTTCTGCCCAGGTTAGCTTTGAACCTCTCTCTTTAGATCTTATCCTCCTGTCTAGTTAGGATTACAGGAGTGAGCCTACATACACTTTTTTTTTTTTCCCCAGCGGTGGGGCTTGAACTCTGGGCCTGGGCACTGTCCCTCAGCAATTCAGCTCAAGGCGAGCGCTCTACCCCTTGAGCTACAGCAGCACTTCTGGTTTTCTAGTGGTTTACTGAAGATAAGAGTCTTGTAGACTTTCCTGCCCGGGCTGGCTTTGAACCGTGATCTTCAGATCTCACCCCCCCCTTAGCAGTTAGGATTACAGTCATGAGCCACCAGGGCCTGGCTAGACACACTTCTTTTGCCTAGCTACTTTTTTGTTTTGCTGCTTGGTATGCCAGTTCAAGAGCAAAGAACACAATGTTGGGAACACAATGTCAAGGGCTCACTTGAATTTGTGGATTTGTTTTTTTCAGCTGTAGGAATGTGGTATGTGGTCTTTCTTTTCTTTTCTTCCTTCCGTCCTTTCTTTCTCTTCTCTCTCTCTCTCTCTCTCTCTCTCTCTCTGTGGGGGGGGGGTCCTGGGGTTTAAACTCAGGGCCTGGGCACCATCTCTGTGTTTGTCTCTCTCTCTCCCTCAAGGCTAGTGCTCTGCCACTTGAGCCACAGCTCCACTTCCAGCTTTTTTTGGGGGGGGGGGGAGGGTGGCAGTTTATTGGAGATAAGAGTCTCATGGACTTCCCTGCCTGGGCTGACTTCAAAACATGATCCTCAGACCTAAGTCTCCTGAATTGTTAGGATTACAGGCATAAGCCACTGGGCACTCAGTTGTAGGATTTTTTTTTTTTTTTTTGGTCCAGTCTTGGGGCCTGAACTCTGGGCCTGGGCGCTGTCCCTCAGCTCTTCAGCTCAAGGCTAGCGCTCTACCACTTGAGCCACAGCGCCACTTTCAGCTTTTTTCTTTTTGCTTATGTGGTGCTGAGGAATTGAACCCAGGGCCTCATGCATGCAAGGCAAGCGCTCTACCACTGAGCCACCTTCCCAGCCCCTATAGGGATGTTTTTGAAGACCCTTTTATAGTTCTAATAGTCAAGTCAAACTTGAATTCTGGTCTATTTTTTTTAACCTGCAAAATGGTTTAACCTAATAGAAAGCTCCCCAAATTTTCTCCTCCACCTCCAGTCCCTTCTGTGTCCCAGCTCCTGGCACCCAGTTAACTATCCTCACCCCTCCCCCTCATGGGTTCTAACCCCGCAGGCGGTCCAGGCTGCCCGGCAGGTGACAGACTTCACCCTAAAGATAGAAGTGGAATGCAGCTGCTTGCAGGAGGCCATGCAGGCCGCTGAGGCAGGTGCAGACCTCCTCTTATTGGACAACTTCAAGCCTGAGGTGAGGCGGGATCTGATTGATGGGGAGGGGTCACGGGAGAGAGGACTCTCACCTCCCCTGAGCTTGTGTCTTGTAGGAGCTTCACCCCACAGCTGCTGCGGTGAAGGCCCAGTTCCCAAGTGTGACTGTGGAAGCCAGTGGGGGTGTCACGCTGAGCAACCTCCCCCAGTTCTGTGGGCCCCAGATTGATGTCATCTCTCTGGGGATGCTTACCCAGGCTGCCCCTGCCCTCGATTTCTCCCTCAAGCTGTTTGCCGAAGGGACCACTCCAGTGCCCTACCCCTGCCGATCCTGAAGTCGTGATTGGCTGGACACATCTTTAGTGTGACCTGCCAGGCCTGACTTCACCTCTGTTCACCTCAGTTTCCTCATCTGTAAAATGGGTCTAATAAACTCAACCTGATGGGCTTTTTTATGGTAATAACTTTATGGTAATAATTACCATACACTAAGTGGTCAGTGTTAGAAATGACTAACATGCACTGTTTACTGTCAAGTCAGGGGGCCTCTTTATGGTGTTGTACAAGAAGACACGTTACATGAGAGCTGGCATTGTGCAGCAGAGGATGTACGGGTGGCCTGGATGGCACCTATATGTCATCACTCAGAGATAGCGGATCTATGTTGAAATGCCTAGGGCAGCTTAGATTACTTTTGAAGATGAGGTCTCGTAGACCAGTACCAGTGGCTCACTCCTGTCATCCTAGCTACTCAGGAGGCTGAGATCTGAGAATTGTCTTATACCTGAGAATTTCAAAGGCAGACCCAGGCAAACAGATTTGCGAGACTCTTGTTCTCCAGTTAACCAGCAAAAAGCTGGAGGTGGAAAGCGTGGATCACATGGTAGAGTGCCAGCTGCAGAAAAAGCCAAGTGAAAATGCAAGGCCCTGACTTCATGCCCTAGTTGCAGCATGCCCGTGTGCACACTCACACGCGCGTGCGCACACACACACATGGTCTCACAGTGTAGCCCTGGTTGACCTCAAACTTTCAATTGAGTAGTTCCTGCCAGCTCAATCTTCCTAGCTGGGACTACAGGTGAATCTCACAGCCTTTGGTTTAAAACGGCTATTTCAGCACATAGAAAACAGAAAAAAAAATTGGTCAAAGTCCAACAGTTTCATCATCATTATTATTGTTATTGTTATGAGAGAGAGAGAGAGAGAGAGAGAGAGAAATAACTGTTAGAAAGATGGAGGAGAAAGGAAGGAAATAGGCCAAACTCCATATCAACAGACCAGGACTATTTATTGTCGGGGAAGGACACGGTCCTTCCTGTGGGTCTGGCGGTTGTGGGGTAGGGTTGGAGTGAAGGTTTTTATAGGGGCTGAGCAAAGAGACAGCGGTATATGAGTCTAGTATAGGGAGGCGACTGCAGGTGGAGGCAGAGAATAGAAGGTCCCCTTCTCCAAGGTCTCAAGCTTTTTAATGTTCAAACAGCTCTACATCTGTCTTGCCTAGACAGTTTGACCTTCACAGGATACAGGGTTGGTTTTTTTTTGGTCTTTCAACCTTTTAACCCTTTCCTGGCCTCAGAGCCTTACACGCTGGGCCCACCCTGAAATGTTTACAACCAGGCTCAGTTCCCATTGCCCTGCCTGGGTCAGGCAGTCTGCGCCTCTCTTTGGTGGCTTGCCTGGCATCTGTATGCACCTGGGAAAAACGGGGTGGGGGTGACTCCTTCATATTCCATCTTTGGATACATGGAAAGAATGGGCTAAAAGGGGAGAGGAAAGTCCTTCAATAAAGAGTTCAGATCAGCCGGGCGCTGGTGGCTCACGCCTGTAATCCTAGCTACTCAGGAGGCTGAGATCTGAGGATCGTGGTTCAAAGCCAGCCCGGGCAGGAGAGATCGTGAGACTCCTATCTCCAATAAACCACCAGAAAACAGGAAGTGGTGCTGTAGCTCAAGTGGTAGAGCGCTCGCCTTGAGCTGAAGAGCTGAGGGACAGCGCCCAGACCCAGAGTTCAAGCCCCACGACCGACAAAAAAAAAAAGGAGTTCAGATCAGAGGCAGGAGTCCCAAGCCCTTTATCCTTCATGCACCAGCTGTGCCAGGCTGGGAGCCAACAGTAGAAGGAGATTCATTTGACAGGAGATGCTGGACAGACTTGGTTTGCTGCCTTTGGTGATGTTCTGAGCACAAAAGGCCTCACCCCCAGCGCACAGCCCCGAGGCGGCCCCTGGGATGCACCTGTCCTGTCTGATGCCACCTCCATCCTGTCTGATGCCACCTCCATCCCGTGTCCTGTCTCTCCCAGAGAAGCATGGACACGCTCATCTATGGGGTCCAGCTTTGGAAAGCTCAGATCTGAGAGCCTCCTCTTCCCAGAAGAAGGAGAAGTGAACTTCTGGAAGAACTGGGCACCCAGGAAATTAGATCCAGGAGTGGTCTGGGAATTGAAAAGCAAAACGCTAGGCTCCAGGGGGAAGTGAAGGCCCAGGAGAGGTGTAAGTGGGGAATGTGTACCAGGACTGTCAAGCGCAAATACCTCTGCACTCAAATGTGTAAAGATGGAAGAAGAAGGGAAGTAGACTGTGGCCAAGAGGAAAACGCATGTGACACCATTGTGTTACAGCACTGCCCCCCCCCTTTTTCCTTTTTTTCTTTCTTTTTTTTTTTTTTAAAGAAATCGATGTTGGGTGCTGTTACTCAGGCCTGTAAATCCTAGCTACTCAGGAGGCTGAGATAGGAGGATCATGGTTCAAAGCCAGTCGTAGGACCTGAACTCTGGGCCTGGGCGCTGTCCCTCAGCTCTTCAGCTCAAGGCTAGCGCTCTACCACTTGAGCCACAGCGACACTTCCCACTTTTTCTGCTTATGTGGTGCTAAGGAATCGAACCCAAGGACTCATGCATGCAAGGCAAGCACTCTACCACTGAGCCACCTTCCCAACCCTGTGAGATTCTTATCTCCAAATAACCACACACACACACACACACACACACACACACACACAACCCAAAACAAAACCAAAAAACAGAAATAAAGCTGTGGTTAAAAAGCTAAAAAGCGGGGCTGGGAAGGTGGCTCAGTGGTAGAGTGCTTGCCTTGCATGCCAGAGGCCCTGGGTTCAATTCCTCAGGACCACATAAGCAAAATGAAAAAAAGCTGGAAGTGGCGCTGTGGCTCAAGTGGTAGAGCGCTAGCCTTGAGCTGAAGAGCTGAGGGACAGCGCCCAGACCCAGAGTTCAGGCTCCATGACCGGACTCAAAAAAAAAAAAAAAAAAAGCTAAAAAGCTCAGGGACAGTACTCAGGCCCTGAATTCAAGCCCTAGGACCAGCACAGAAAAACAGAACAAAACAAAACAAAGATCTCCCAGGCTGAATCTTAAGTTCACCTTTAAGTTTACCCTTGAACCCAGAAACCACTCAGCACTTACAGGAAACTCCAGATGTGAGAGCTGGGGAGGAGATCCCATTATAGAAGGAAGGAAATGGCTCTTGGGTGAGCACAGGCAACATACTCCTTCCTTGCAAGGAGCTGGGCTTCCAGGCAGAGGGCATTGCACGGGCAAAGGCCCAGAGGTAGGAAATAGCTTGTATAGGGGGGGTGTAGTATTGGAAGCTGGACTTGCGAAAGCAAGTCAGCTTGGAGATAGACTGGCTCCAGACCACAAAATGGGCAGAGGATTTGGATTCTGTCCCAAGAACAATCAGATTCAAGCTGGAAAATGAGATAAGCATATTTGCAGTTGAATCCAGTCCACAGCAGGAAGATGCATTTAAGGGGGGGGGGAGGGGGAAGGGCAGAGAGGCTACAGAGGGCCAGGAGCAGGGCTGCCCAAGACGGCTTGGATGTAGGTCAGACCAAGTGGGGCTGGGGAGAATGAGATGCAGGCAGAGGATAGACATCTCTAGGCTCAGCGGGCAGAAGGAGCTGGTGAGTTAGAGGCGGGAGGAAGGATTGGGTGTGGCCAGACAGGCATCACCATTGTGAACTGGTGGATGAAAAGAAAATGGTGGCGATTGAGTATCTGGTTCAGCATGTGTAGACCTCCTTTCTTTAGAAATGCTCATAGGGAAGGGGGGTGAGGAGTAGTGTCTCTATTTTACCCCTAAATAAACTGGTAGGCTGGGGTATGGCTTAAGTGGTAGAGTGCCTGCTTAGCAAGCTCAAGGCTCTGAGTTCAAACCCCAGGTAATCAGCAAAACAAACAAACAAAACACCCAAATCGGAAATGGGGCTGTGGCTCAAAGGGCAGAGTGCCAACTTTGAGCATAAAAGCCAAGCAAGAGCACAAAGTCCTAAGGGCAAGCCCCAATACGGATACACACACACATACACTCACACACACACACATTTTAAAAATAGACAAAAAAAGGTTGGGGGTGTGGCTCAAGGAGTAGATCTTACTAGCAAGCTAGAGCTCCCAGTCACCCATAGCACACATCAATAAAGTGAGGCAGAATTGTGTGTGTGTGTGTGTCCTGGGGCTTGTACTCAGAGCCAGGGTACTGACCCAGAGCTTTTTTGCTCAAGGCTAGTGCTCTATCACTTGACTTACAGCTCCACTTCAAGGTTTTTGGAAGTTCATTAGAGATAAGAGTCCCACAGATTTTCCTGCCCAGGCTGGCTTTGAACCAAGATCCTTAGACCTCAGCCTTCTGTGTAGCTAGGATTATAGGCATGAGCCACCAGGGCCTGACTTTCAGGGCAGAATTTGAAACCTGTATTCTGAAATCTGTCATTCACTTCTTGAAGGATTGTGTATTGAACACCTGGCATGGAAGGCAATATCCAGATGCTGAATATAAAACAATGATTAAGTAGAAAAAGTTATTTTCATTCTACCCTGGGGTTGGGGTAGAAGCAGGGAAGAGCAGGCAAGAAAGAAAGAAAGAAAGAGGGCTGGGAAGATGGCTCAGTGGTAGAGCGCTTGCCTTGCATGCCTGAGGCCCTGGGTTCGATTCCTCAGCACCACATAAGCAAAAAGAAAAAAGCTGGAAGTGGCGCTGTGGCTCAAGTGGTAGAGTGCTAGCCTTGAGCTGAAGAGCTGAGGGACAGTGCCCAGGCCCAGAGTTCAGGCCCCATGACTGGACCCCTCCCCAAAAAAAACACACAAAAAAAGAAAGAGAGAGCGAGAGGAAGGAAGGAAGGAAGGAAGGAAGGAAGGAAGGAAGGAAGGAAGGAAGGAAGGAAGGAAGGAAGGGAAAAAGAAAAGGAGAAAAAAAAAGAAAAAGGACCATTAACTCATAGTGACCACCAGGGGGAGCTGCAGCCACACCTGCCTTCCTTTGATTTCTGGCTCCTCATTCCAGACAATAGCCTAGGTGGGCCTGGGTATTTCAACATCTGCTCAGGAAGAAAGCTGCAGAGGAATTTGAAAGCTGAGATGAATTGCTTCTTTCATTTCCCCTGATGAATCCCATCATCAGATCTTCATCCAATTGCCCCAGGTAACTGGCTTCAAAGCCCTCAAGCCAAGTTGGGCCAGCAGCTGATATTTATTCAACAGCCCCTCCCCCATAACTCCACCCGTATTCTCCAGCTTACTCTCACTCTACCTACCCACTTAGCGTCTACCCTTCATCCTTCTCGTCTATCCTGCCTGCCTGGCTTCCAACCTGTCTATCCATCTACCCTCCTGCCCCTATCCTTTCCACCATACTAAAAACCCCTCAGCAGAGACCTGAAGTATTGCAAGATCAAGGAAGGCAAGAGGTCAAAACAGGTTGACAGATCAATAAATCTGCCTCAGTGTTCTCAGAGAGAAGCATTAAATAAAATCCACCAGGCTGGGTACCAGTGGCTTAAGCTTGTAGTCCTAGTTACTCAGGAGTCTGAGATCTGAGGATTGCAGTTCAAACCCAGCCCTTGCCAGAAAGTTTTGTGAGATTATTTTTGGGGGGTGAGTTTTTGTTGTTGTTGGTCGTGGGACTTGAACTCTGGGCCTGGGTGCTGTCCCTCAACTCTTCAGCTCAAGGCAAGTGCTCTATCACTGGAGCCACAGCGCCACTTCCGGTTTTCTGGTGGTTTATTGGAGATAAGAGTCTCACAGACTTTCCTGCCAAGGCTGGCTTTAAACTGTGATCCTCAGATCTCGGCCTCTTGAGTAGCTAGGGTTACAGGCGTGAGCCACCGGCGCCTGGCTTGTGAGATTCTTGAATCTCCAATTAGCCACCAAAAACTCAGACGTGGAGCTGTGGCTCAAGTGGTAGAGCACTTGCCTTGAGCATAAAAGCTCAGGGACAGCACCTAGGCCCTGAGTTCAAGCCTCAGGACCAGCACAAAACAAAACAAACAAAAAAATCTCAGAAAACCCAACTCTCTTTCCCTTCCTTCCTTCCTTCCTTCCTTCCTTCCTTCCTTCCTTTCTTTCTTTCTTTCTTTCTTTCTTTTCTTTCTTTCTTATGGGTGTCGGTTGTGGGGCCTGAACTCTGGGCCTGGGCACTGTCCCTCAGCTCTTCAGCTCAAGGCTAGCACTCTACCACTTGAGCCACAGCACCACTTCCAGCTTTTTCTGCTTATGTGGTGCTGAGGAATCAAACCCAGGACCTCATGCATGCAAAGCAAGCACTCTACCACTGAGCGAACTTCTCAGCGCCAAGTGGCTTTGAGCCACAGTGCCACTTCTGGTTTTCTGGTGGTTAATTGGAGATAAGAGTCTCATGGACTTTCCTGCCCGGGTTGGCTTTGAACCGCAATCCTCAGATCTCAGCCTTTGGAGTAGCTAGGGTGACAGGCATGAGCCACTGGTGCCCAGCTCTATTTTTAGATTTAAAGAAGATTCACCTGTGGTGTTGTGTTGTGAACACACACATTACTTATCAATGGCCCTCTAAGACAATAGAGTGGGTAAATTTCCATAAATGTTTCAGCACCTCTGCATTTGCTTCTAATGACTTCCTGAGTGGAGTGATAAGTCATTCTGCCAGTTTCTCAGCAACACTTAAGCACTGCTTTTGGCGGCCCTAAGCCACGGAGCACGGTGAGACCAAATGGTACGGACTGAAGGAAACCTGCCCACAATGCTGTGAATGAATGAATCTACACCAATCACTGTGAACATCAATTTTATTCTGAGGAAAGTGGGATTTCGTGTGTGTGTGTGTGTGTGTGTGTGTGTGTGTGTGTGTGTGTGTGCGCGCATGCGTGCGCATATCACCACACATATCTAGTTTGGTGGGAAGGGTAGCTTCCTTCCTGTTTTGCAGTTCTTTGGCTCAAAGCCTCAGGAGCTCTACCAGCAACACTAGTAAAGAACTATTCCAGGCACGTTGTACATGTCTACAGTCCCGCCACTGAGAAGACAGAGGAGGGAGCATCTAGTGGGTACTAGATAGGGTTATCCAAAGAAAGAAAGAAAGGAGGAAGGGAGGGAGGAAAGGAGGGAAGAAAGGAGGAAAGACTATAAGGAAGAAAGGAGCCACATGCCGGTGGCTCATGCCTGTCATCCAGCTACTCAGGAAGCTGAGACTGAGGATCACAGTTGGAAGCCAGCTTGGTAGGAAAGTCTGTGAGACTCATCTCCAATTAGGCACCAAATAAGCAAGAAATGGAGTTGTGTGTGGCTCAAGTGGTAGAACACTAGCCTTGAGCACAAAAATTCAGGAACAGTGCTTAGGCCCTGAGTTCAAGCCCCAGGACTGACATAGGGGAAAAATAAAGAGAGAAAGAAGGGAGGGAGAAGGGAGAGATTGAGGAAGGAAAGAAGGAAGGAGGAAAGAGGAGGAAGAAAAGAAGGAAGGAAGGAAAGAAAAAGGGGAAGAACTCATGCCTACAATTCTATTATTCAAGAGGCTCAGATCTGAGGATAATTCTTTTTTGTTTGTTTGTTTTTGGGTCCAGTCGTGGGGCCTGAACTCTGGGCCTGGGCGCTGTCCCTCAGCTCTTCAGCTCAAGGCTAGCACTCTACCACTTGAGCCACAGCACCACTTCCGGCTTTTTTCTTTTTGCTTATGTGGTGCTGAGGAATCGAACTCAGGGCCTCAGGCATGCAAGGCAAGCATTCTACCACTGAGCCACCTTCCCAGCCCCCTGAGGATAATTCTTCAAAGCTAGCCAGGGGGAGACAAGCCTGCAATGCTCTTATTTCAAAGCCAGCAAAAACCAGAAGTAGTGGTATGGATCAAGTGGTAGAGCACCCACCATAAATGAATGAGTGCTCAAGGTTGTGATTTTGGTAAAAAGCAGTTTCGGTGGGCTTCTGGAAGTTTATAGACTCTAGATGGTCAGCTCTCCCTAGAAGATGAGCTGTAAAGGAAATGAGTGATGCTAGATGTGAAGGATAAAGAAATAATATGGGAGGGGCTGGAAAGGTGGCTCAGTGGTAGAGCACTTCCCTTGCATGCTCAAGGTCCTGGGTTCGATTCCTCAGCACCACATAAGAAAAAAGCCAGAGCCGGGCGCTGGTGGCTCACGCCTGTAATCCTAGCTACTCAGGAGGCTGAGATCTGAGGATCGCCGTTCAAAGCCAGCCCAGGCAGGAGAGACCGTGAGACTCCTATCTCCAATAAACCACCAGAAAACCGGAAGTGGCGCTGTAGCTCAAGTGGTAGAGCGCTCGCCTTGAGCTGAAGAGCTGAGGGACAGCGCCCAGACCCAGAGTTCAAGCCCCACGACCGACAAAAAAAAAAAAAAAGCCAGAAGTGGCGCTGTGGCTCAAGTGGTAGAGCACTAGCCTTGAGCTGAAGAGCTGAGGGACAGCGCCCAGGCCCAGAGTTCAGGCCCCACGACCGGACACACACACACAAAAAAAAAAAGAATAAAAGAATATGGGTTCTGAGTTGTGGTTCAAGTAGTATTACATCTGCTTAGTAAGCATGAGGCCCTGCGTTCAAACCCCAATACTGCAAAAGAAATCATTTTTGTTGTTGATTTTAAGGGGGGGATATTTGTTTTTGAGGTGGGGTCTCACCCTGTTGCCCGGGCTGCTTTATTGAACTCTTCGGTCTCCTACTTCGGTCTCTGAAATAGCCGAGACTGAAGGCGTACACCGCCATACCCAGCACGTGATAGGAGAGATTTGAAATGTGCTTATAGGAAGAAATAGTTTATTTTGTGGGATGTATATAGGGAGTGAAATAACTTGTCAAACACATGCTTCCTATAAACCAGGTAGATATGCCACATAAAATTAAGCAAACATCCTTTAAGATACACACAGTCAAATTGCAAAAAAAAAAAAAAAAAAAAAGCAAGTTCCTGAAAGCACACAAGAAGAGGAAATGGAAAACCGACTGAGCTGTTGTTTGGTTCTTGGTTATAAAGAGGCGTTGGATTTTTGCACCCACCCAGAGATGGGAAATGAGGCATAAAGACTTTATTCATCTCCCCCTGAGAACTGATGATAACAAGACATGACCTCCTTCAGAATTTATATCCAAAAGTTGGCCTCCATTTGAATTTGCAGTTCAAATTATGCCATCTCAATGGAATGGAAAACCCAAATAAAATTAATCATGTGGTTTAAGGTTGATAATAGTTCTGAAATACCCTTGGGAGAAGCAGCCTCAGACTCTCTTAGAAAGACACGTGTTAACTTAGTACATTTCCACTACTGTAAGGAAATGCCGGAGACAATTAACTGATAAAGAGAAAAGGGTTAGTTGTGGTTTTGTTTGTTGTTATTTTGTTTTGTTGATATGGGAACTCAGGGCCTCAACTTCTCCCTTCACTTTTCTGATTAAGGGCAAGACTCTACCACTTGAGCCACACCTCCCCTTCCAGCTTTTTGCTGGCTAATTGGTGATGAGTCTCAAGATTTTTTTTTTCTTCTCCAGGCTGGCTTTGAACTAGGATCCTCAGATCTAAGCCTCCTGAGTGTACACTTATTCACCCCTATTTTGGATTGACAGCTTTCGCCCTGGGTCCTTCACCAGCTAGGCCTGTTTATTCCCATGGGGCCCTGGCTGCATCAGCAATGGAGTCCAGATGCTAGCCCTGAGCTCACGCTGCTTCTAGTGGATAATTGCAACCTGCCAGCTATAAAATGTATTGTCTCTGCTCTGGGATGTTTCCCCTGGCTACATGACAACTCTTTGCTACGAGCTACATATAGAATGCATTGTCTCTGCCATAGTTTTCCCTGGCTGTGAGCCAGCTACAGAATGTCCTGCCCTGGCTGTCTGAAATCTCCAGTGTCCAGCTGGGCCTACAAAGATTTCCGGCCCCACACCCTGACTTCTGACACTATTGCTACCTCTAAGACTGTGAGAGCAGTTGGCTCCTCTCTGTCCCACGAGAGATACCCTGACAATCTCTTGCTGACATTAAATGCTTCTTCTACATAACTGTGTGTCCAAGTGGTTTTCTGGGTTGGTGCTGATGCTGAGTAGCTTTCCATGTGAGCCATCAGCACTTAACCTCTTTCATCTTTTAAATCAATTATTGCCATGAAGCCCAGATTGACCTGGGACTCTCAACCCTCTTGCCTCTGCCTCCCCAGTGCTAAAATTAGAAGTGTGTATTGTACCCAGTTTATCCTTTTTGTTTTTGTTGTTTTTTGGTCAATCATGGGGCTTGCACTCAGGGCCTGAGTGCTGTCACTGAGCTTTTTCATTCAAGGCTAGCACTCTACCACTTTGAGCCACAGCACCACTTCCCATTTTCTAGTGGTTAATTGGAGGTGGCTTTGAACAGTGATCCGCAGACCTCAGCCTCCTGAGTACCTAGGATTATAGGCATGAGCCTGGCTTCAGCCTTTTTTAATAAACAAACAACAACAAAAAACACCCAGTGTCTATGGTGAATACTTCCAGCAGGCAGTGTTTACTAAGAACATAATAAACTTTGTCTACGTTGTATTTGTCTTTATTATTTCATTTGTATATTTGCTCCTGTCTACATCATATTTATTTCCATATTACACCTTTTATTTATGGAAAGTGATACCGATTTTCCATTCATAGAAGTAAAGCAGAGATTCCCTTCAAAATAAATTTATTAAGCAAATAGCCAACCTAAAGAAATATATAGTGTAAATAACAATATAGGTGGTAAACAAATGTGGCAAATTGCCTTATATTTATGACTAAAGTTTAGGAAATCAGAAACCCACAGAATGGAAACCCCAGTGCAGATATTTGTGCTGCATTTCTATAGGGTAGATCATTACAAGCAAAACCTGCTTCAATTGAGCACTGCTAGCTACATTTATAACCTTAGCTACTCAAGAGATTGAGAACTGGCTCTTCTCTCCATTAGCCAGCAAAAAAGCAACAAGTGGAGTTGTGGTTCAACTGGTAAAGTATTAACCTTGATCAGAAAAAGCCAAGGTAGAGTGTGATCAGAAAAAACAAAACTGAGCCAAACTCCAGTGGCTCACGCCTGTAATCCTAACTACTTGAGAAGCTGAGGTTTGAGGATTGTAGTTCAAAGCCAGACTAGGCAGGAAAGTTTATCAGACTCTTATCTCCAAGAACCACCCAAAAGCTGGAAGTAGAGCTGTTGCTCGTGTTAGAACACTGGCCTTAAGTGAAAGAGCTAAGGGACGGTGAAGAGTGGACAGTACCTGGGTCCTAAGTTCAAGCCCCAGGACTGGCACAAGATAAAAAAAAGAAAGCCAACTTTCCTGTCTGGTCAAATGCCCCATCTAGAAGCTTCCCTTCCCTGGAACTAAGGTCTTTTCCATACTGAATCAATCTCTGGCCTAAGCTTTCCTCACCGTGAATGGTAAGATCTAGAAGGCAGAAGTGTGTGCTCCTTTAAGCAGATAGATGGAAGAGCCTGCTGGTCTTTGATTCCAGATGAAAACCAGAGGCAAAAAAAAGGCCCAGCCAGCTGCACTCAGCAAGTCCTTGCGGCCATTTGGGTCAAAGCCAAGGTTCATTTGTAAAGACTCCTTAGCACCTGGGTGCTGGTGGCTCATGCCTGTAATTCTAGCTACTCAGGAGGCTGAGAGATCGGAGGATGGAGGTACAAAGCCAGCCCAAGCAGACAAAGCTGAGCAATTCTTACCTCTAATTAACTAGCAGAAGGCCAGAAGTGGAGGTGTGGCTGACGTAACAGAGCACCAGCCTTGAGCAAACTAGCCAAACAAGAGCATGAGGCCCAAAGTTTAAGCCCTGGTACGCGCTTGTGCGTGCACGCATGCGCAGAGAGGCACAGAGGCTCCTCGGCCTACTCTTGCCCTCTGTGTGTATTTTCCTGGAGAACCAACCTCTCAGTGGCCCTGGTGAGTGGCAGGATGAACAGCTAGGGAGAGACAAGAACTGCAGCTCTGGAAAGCTGGATTCCTGCCATCTCCTGCCAACACTGCTGACACCTGTCCCCACCACATAATCTGGGCAACATCCCAGGGATGCTTTCACTGTGATAAGGGCAACTTAGCTACCTGTGGATGGAAGGTGGAAGATGGTGGATTAGAGGTGCTTTCCTGCCGGTCTGGATACATTTTCTCACTTGGGCATTCCGCTGTGATTTCTGGCATGGAGTCTGCTTTGTCTCTGGCCCTGTGAGCCGCAGCCTGGGTAACTGAACTGAGGCTCTCTGCTGGGCAGTTTCTTGGAGTCCAGGCTGATGCACACTCAAGCTTGCTCACCGTGCAAGACCAGCAGAATGGCAATCCAGGCCTAAGAGGCCTGGCAGGTGCATCAAACCTCCAGATCCGCTTGAAGGCTGCAGCCTAGAAGTTTCTGTGCAGTGAAGCCCTCTCTAGAAAGAAATCTCTGGGCAGCCAGTCCTGGAGACCCTGGGTTCAGAACCCCACGCTGGTCCGGCCTTCCCGCTTCCAGAACTGCGAGATCTGCTCCAGTGTGACCCGAGGCTGGAGACTCCAATCAGGCTCGGGGCTGCCGGGCCTTTGCCTCCAGGCCTGGGGGGGCTCGTATGTCCCACTGGCCTCTGGTCTCAATTCAGGCCCGATCCAGCTCACCAGGCCCGTGGTGGGGAGGGTCTCCTCCCAGAGCTGGGGTTCCCCGAAGGTGCCTCTGCAGACTGGCCCTCCCAAGTTGCCTGGAGCAGGGTGTGGGGCTGAAGGGGGAGGGGGGGCCGTAGCTCGGGCCTCCACGGAGGCCCTGGGGGCAGGAGGCTCCAGACTCCTGTCCATCAGCAGGGGCACCGCAGAGCCGTACCAGTCCTCCGAGCGCTCTCGGGCGGTGCTCGTGGGTTCGATCCACAGCTCTCCTCCAGGGCGCCACACCAGGGTGGGCGCGCGCTGGTGGGGATCGGGGCGCAGCGAGCGGCGGAACAGACGTTCGGCCAGCACAGCCGTGGTCACGATGAAGAAGGCGGCCAGGGAGGCCAGGGCCAGCATGATGGGGATGCAGGGCCCGCAGGGGAGCGGGGGCCACAAGGCTGCCTTGGACATGGGGAGATCTTCCGTGTACCCCAAGGGCTGCTCTGGAGTCAAAGGCATCTGGGAGACACAAGAAGGGGAGGGGAGGGGAGAGGAAGCAGCTAAGGCACACATACATTGTGTTTGGGGGGTGGGTGGGAGGGAGCCCCCCCACCCCAAGTGTTCAGCAAGCATGAGCACCAAGCCAGTGGCTCACCCCTGTCATCCTAGCTACTGAGGAGGCTGAGATCTGAGGATCATGGTTTGAAACCAGCCCAGACAGGAAAGTCGTTGAGACTCTTATCTCCGATTAACCACAAAAAAAGCCGGGAATGGAGCTGTGGTTCCAGTGGTAGAGCGCCAGGCTTGGGTGAAAATGGGAGCGCACCCAGGCCTAGCATTGAAGCCCCATTGCTGGCATGCATACACCCTCAAAAACAAGCAAAAAAGAAAGCACAAGAGAGTCGGGGTGCAAGGGATTGAGACACAGGGGCCAAATGGATCCAAGACGAGGGAAAGTGTAGCCAGAGGCCAGGCAGAACGTGCCGGGGCCTGGAGCTGGGCCCCTCCGAAGGCCTCTCCGGCCACCCCACCCCGGGTGCTTGCCACAAAAAGCTCCGCGGCTGCCCCCTCGATCTTAGCTTAAGGAGGAAGTGGGAAAGAGAAGAGAAGAAATGTCTCCTTCCAGTCCCTTCCTGTATGTGTACCCCTTCTTCTGATACCCCTGCCGGCCTTCTACTGGGCCTTCTCCCCTTCACCTCTTCTTGATTTCTAGAATTCACTGCAGCTCTGCCAGATCTCAGGGGCCACCGCGGCATGGTCCCAGCCTCTGGTCCCTGTCTCAGTCTCCTGTCCCTCCAGCCTTCCTCCAGCCTCGGAAGCCCTCTCATGGGTGGGGTCTCTGTACCCCTCACCTCACCTTGGATCAGTCCCTGGCTCTCCCTTCAGAGTGGCTCTTCTCAGTGCATGCTGCCAGGCAGCGGGGTGGCTGGCTGAGGGCTAGTCTCAAATGAGGGCCGGAAGGGTGGCTACCACCTGTTGCTAGGCAACGGCACCCCAGCGCCTCCTGCCCTCAGTAGAGCGTTTCCAAGGCAATCTGGGGGTGGGATGTGGTCACTGTGGTGAGGAACCATTTCCTGGGTAAGGTGGGGCCCCAATGAGCAGTGGCTCTGTTGAACTCAGTCTCACCACACAGTGAGCCCCGGACCCCAGAGCACTCACCTCGAAAGAATGCAGAGACGCTGGCCTGTTCACTCTTACTGTCCAATCCTGGGAGGTTGCCCCATGGCTGTCCTGTTCTATCCAGACCACTCGATCTCTGCAAACATGTCCCACCTATCTGAAAAATAACCTCAAGCAGTAAAGATCGGTTAGGCATCAGTCATCCTAATTATTCAGGAGGCTGAGACCTGGAGGATCACAGTTTGAGGCCAGCCCAGACAGAAAAGTCCAAGGGATTCCATCTCCAATTGACCGGTGAAATGCTGGACTGGAGGTGTGGCTCAAGTGGTAGAGCACCAACCATGAGCAAGAAATCCAAGTGAGAGTGTTCTGAGTTAAAGCCCCAGTAACTGAACAAACAGGAAAGAAAGAAAGAAAACTAAAACCATACTACCCAGAAATTCTGTTTCTGTACATACACATTAAAGAACTGAAAGCAGTGATTGAAAACAGTTTTTTGTACATTATGTTCTCAGCTGCTCTGGTCATAACAGCTCATGACAGTAGAAACAGCCCAAATGTCCCCTGCAATGTGAATTGATTAAAAAAATAAATGTAGTTTTCTCAAGCAACGGAGTATTCATTTTTGAAAAGAAAGGGGTTGGAGGCGTGGCTCAGTTGGTAGTGCACTAGCCAATGAGCCAAAGTGTCAGGTACCAAGATCAAGTCCCCATCTTGGATCTAAAACAAAGAAAAGAAAATGAGGCGGGCGCTGGTGGCTCACGCCTGTAATCCTAGCTACTCAGGAGGCTGAGATCTGAGGATCGCGGTTCAAAGCCAGCCTGGGCAGGAGAGACCGTGAGACTCCTTTCTCCAATAAACCACCAGAAAACCAGAAGTGGCGCTGTAGCTCAAGTGGTAGAGCGCTCGCCTTGAGCTGAAGAGCTGAGGGACAGCGCCCAGGCCCAGAGTTCAAGCCCCACGACTGACAAAAAAAAAAAAAAGAAAGAAAAGAGGTGAATGTGCGGGATATGGGAACAGAAGTCTATAATCCCCAAAAATCAGGAGGCTGAGACAGGAAGATCTTGAGTTCAAGGGCAACCTGGGCTGCATCTTACGATCTTGTCTCAAAAAAAAACAAAGACTGGGGCTGTTACTCAGTGACAGAGTGCTTATCTAGCATATGAAAGTCTATAGGTTGGATCCCCAGCACTGCAAAAAAAATTAAAAAGCAATTCAAATACGTGCTACAATATACATGAATTTCCAAAATATTCTGGTAAGTAAAATAAGCCATTCACAAAAGGACAAGTGCTTCGGGCTGATCCTTACTGGAGGTGTTTACAGAGTTGTTAGGTTCATATAGAGACAGCGAAATGGGCATTGCCAGGGGCTGGGGTGCAGGTTTAATGAGTATAGTATTCTGTCTGAGAAAATGAAAATGTTCTGGAAGCCAGGCATTGGTGTAATCCTCAAACCTGTAATCCTAGTTACTCAGGAAGCTGAGATCTGTAATCCTAGTTACTCGGGAAGCTGAGATCTGAAGCTCAAGGTTCAAAGCCAGCCTGCACAGGAAAATCCATAAGACTATCATCTCCAATTCACCACCAAAAAAGCCAGAAGGAGAGCTGTGGCTCAAGGGGTAGAACATCAGCTTGGAGCAAAGAACTAAGGAACAGGACCGAGGCAACTGAGTTCAAACTCCAGTACACACACACACACACACACACACACACACACACACACACACACACACACAGTACTCAGCTACAACACCGTGTCTTGGAATCCTTCCATGACTACTCTAAAGGCAAAGACACGATAGAGTTCTCTCTGTGATATACAGGGAAGCCTTCCAGGAATAAATGATGCGTGTCTATACACCTAGCATCTCCTACAGAATGAGTCCACTTCTGGGCTTCATTCCAAGGAAATTATCGGGAACCAGCCAGGATGGACTGGCCTGAATTTCCTAAAAACAGCCAGTCAAGCCAAGTGTACTAGCAGAAGCAGTGTACTGCAAGTGTGGCCAGATATTTCCTTTTCATGAACAGAAGTCAGTGTGATTTGGCCGGTGTGGGTAAATTATCATGTCCATATTTGTGTGTGTGCTGTGGTGTCAATGATATCAGCTAATGATATCAGAATGAAGGGAGCAAAGATGGCGGGGTGGCTACAGTTTAGCTCTAGAAAGAAGTCTGGCTACTTGTAAGTGTACAGCCCCCCGCCTTTAGGACTCCCCACTTGACACACTGTCAACCCTAAAATGAGTTCTACTGGTCAAGGGCCCATTTCTTTGCCATCGTGTCAGTTAGAAAGTCACTGAGCTGGGCTGAGAAGGTGGCTCAGTGGTAGAGTGCTTGCCTCACATGCATGAGGCCCTGGGTTCGATTCCTCAGCACCACATAAACAGAAAAAGCTGGAAATGGTGCTGTGGCTCAAGTGGTAGAGCGCTAGCCTTGAGCTGAAGAGTTGAGGGACAGCGCCCAGGCCCAAGTTCAGGCCCCACAACCGGTCAAAAAAAAAAAGAAAGTCACTGAACAGCAGCACCGGTGACTGAGACCTGTCATCCTAGTTACTCAGGAAGCTGAGCTCTGAAGACCAGAGTTCAAGGCAGACAAATCCAAGAGACTCTTCTCTCTCATTAATCAGCAAAAAGATGAAAGTGGAGACGTGGCTCACATGGTAGAGGGCTAGCCATGAGAACAAAAAGCCAAGCCAAGCTGGGTATTGATGTCTTACGCCTGTAATTCTAGCTACTCAGGAGGCTGAGATCTGAGGATCATGATTCAAAGCCAGCTCAGGCAGGAAAGTTCATGAGATTTTTTTTTTTTTTGTCGGTCCTGGGGCTTGAACTCTGGGCCTGGGCGCTGTCCTGCAGTTCTTCAGCTCAAGGCTAGCGCTCTACCACTTGAGCCACAGCGCCACTTCTGGCTTTTTTCTTTTTGCTTATGTGGTGCTGAGGAATCGAACCCAGGGCCTCAGGCATGCAAGGCAAGCACTCTACCACTGAGCCACCTTCCCAGCCATCCATGAGATTCTTATCTCCAATTAACCCCAAAAAACCAGAAGTGGTGCTGTGGCTCAATGGTAGAGTGCTAGCCTTGAACTGAAGAGCCAGGGGGTAGCTCAAGCCCCACAACTGAAAAAGAAACAAACTAAAGAGGACACTTCTTTTTTTTTTTTTTTTGGGTCCGGTCGTGGGGCCTGAACTCAAGGCCTGGGTGCTATCCCCGAGCTTCTTTTGCTCAAGGCTAGCATTCTATCACTTGAGCTACAGCGCCACTTCTGGCCTTTTCTGTGTATGTGGTACTGAGGAATGGAACCCAGGGCTTCATGCATGCTAGGCAAGCACTCTACCACTGAGCCACAGTCCCAGCCCAGCCTCTTTCATGTAACATAATTTTGTTTGATGGTCCTGGGTTTTGAACTCAGGGCCTTGGGCTTGCTAAGCAGGCTTTCTATCACTTGAGTAATTCTCCCAGACCAAGTTTTTGCCCAGGTCACTGGAATCTGAGTCCTCCCATTGGGTGTAGCTGAGCTGAGCTGCCCAGCTATTAGCAGGGATAAGGTATGAATAACTTTTTTTTTTTTGCCTGGATTGGCCTTGACCTGTGAGCCTCCTAATCTTTAACCCCCAAGAAGCAGGGATTATAAAAAAAAAAAGAAAAAAAATTCTGTGAGACTCTTTTTTTTTTTTTTGGTCAGCCGTGGGGCTTGAACTCTGGGCCTGGGCGCTGTCCCTCAGCTCTTCAGCTCAAGGCGAGCGCTCTACCACTTGAGCTACAGCGCCACTTCCGTAAAAGAAAAAAAAAAGTAAAAAGGCCGGGCGCTGGTGGCTCACGCCTGTAATCCTAGCTACTCAGGAGGCTGAGATCTGAGGATCACGGTTCAAAGCCAGCCCGGGCAGGAGAGACCGTGAGACTCCTATCTCCAATAAACCACCAGAAAACCGGAAGTGGTGCTGTAGCTCAAGTGGTAGAGCGCTCGCCTTGAGCTGAAGAGCTGAGGGACAGCGCCCAGGCCCAGAGTTCAAGCCCCATGGCCAACAAAAAAAAAAAAAAAAGAAGCAGGGATTATAAGCATAAGCCACTGTGCCTGTTCATTATGGAACATGCTTTCAAGGTTTGTTTATGCTATAGCATGCTTCAATACTTCCTTCTTTCCCCAATTTTTAAATCTCTTTTTTAGCTGAATAATAGTCTATTGCAAGATATACTATATTTTGTTTATGCATTCATCATTTCATGGGCTTGTGAGTTGTTTCTACTTTGGGCTACTGTAAGTAATGCTGTTATGGAAATTCATGTGCAAGGTTTTGAGTGGACATATGTTTTCAGTTTATCTTGGGCATATCTATCTATAAGTAGATTGCTATGGCATGTGATAACTCTCTAAGTTTAGCTTTTTGAGGAACTATGAACGGTCATATTACAACAGCTAAATTTATCTACTCCTTACTTTCTACTCAGAACATACTCCTTAAAAAAATTGTTTGTTAGTCATGGGGCTTGAACTCAGGGCCTGCACTGTCCCTAAGATTTTTGCTCAAGGCTAGAACTCTACCACTTTGAGCCACAGTGCCTTGTCCAGTTTTCTGGTGGTTAATTGGAGATAAGCGTCTCATGGACTTTTCTGCCCAGGCTGACTTTGAACTGTGAGCCTCAGATCTCAGCCTCCTGAGTAGCTGGGATTACAGTCATGAGCCATCAATACCTGGCTTGTTTTTTAATTTCTTTCTTTTTTTTTTTTTTTTCATTTATTGCTTAGGGTCTCTCTGTATAGCCCAGTCTGGCCTAGAATGCTATATCCTCCTGTCTTAGCCTCTCAGGTGCTGGATTACAGATATGAGCCATCACACCCAGCTCAGAACTCACCCTTTTGCAGTAGTGATGGTCTCCCTGACCATTAGGAACTGCCAGGCACCAGTAGCTCCCTCCTAGCTGCTCAGGAGGCTGAGATCTGAGGATCCTGGTTCAAAACAGGAAAGTCTGTGAATATTCTTATTTCCAATTAACCAGCAACATGCCAGAAGCAGAGCTGTGGCTCAAGAGGTAGAGTGCTAGCCTTGAGTGGAAGAGCTCAGGGACAGCGCCTGGGCCCTGAGGTCAAGCCCCAGGACCAACCAAAATTTTTTTAAAAAGCAGCTCCAGACAACGTCAAAGCCATCATCATCCATGCATATCCAACTCCCATCTCAGCCTTCCTTATTGAGTATGGATGTTTGGGAATTGCTATGTTCACCTGGGGACAGGAGACCAAAGTTAACCATGGGTGGGGAGACAATCAAAGGAGAAGTTCATGTCTTGTGGTCCAGGTCACAACATGAGTCAAAACAGAATGCAGTAGACAAGTTGCTTTGTACTTCATTTAGGTTTAGGTTTAGGTTTAGCAGAAAGAGGTAATGTGCTTGACCCTGAGCTCTTCCTCTCCAGATGGTGCTTCTGACCTTCTGCTCCCTGAGAAGCAGGAGCAGGCAGAAAACAGACTCACATTGCTTACAGGAAAGACAGCCTTATTTATTTATTTACTGTGCTGCTACCAATGCTTGAATTTGCAGCCTAGGCACTGTCGCTGAGTTCTATTACTCAAAGCTGGTGCTTTACCACTTGAGCCACAGCTCCCCTTCCTGCTTATTTTTTTTAAAACTGGTTAATTGGAGATAAGAGTCTTTTGGACTTTTCTGCCTGGGCTGGTTTGAAATCTCAAGCTTTAGTTCTTAGCTTCATGAGTGGCGTAGATTACAAGTGTGAGCCACTGGTGTCATGCTTCTTAGTGACAATTGGTCAGGGAGTGCTCTTTGGAGCACACATGGTCAACAGTGGAGGAAAGAGTCCCTGTTCCTGTGGTCTAGGGGCTCCCCATGCAGATTTCCTGGTGACTGTTTTTGTGAGTTCTTTTGGGGGGGGGTGGTGGTGGTTGTTTTTTGTTTGGTGGTATTGGTGATGAAACTCAAGGCCTCCTGTCTGTCTGGTGGGAGCCTTTGAGTCACAACCAAACTCCTGGTGGGTTTCATGCAAGCAGGCACAACTTCCAGGAGGTCACATAGTGACTGAGAGGTGGTCATTGAGGCATATCTGCACAGTTCATGTAGAGTGTAGAAGTTCTGGGGGTGAATCAAGCGAGCTGTATGTAGCTGTCCCATAGGGAGCTAGTCACCAGGAAGCAGGTGGACATGGCAGACACACGGATCAACCACATTGAAGAACTGGCTGGAGGGAAACTGGTAACTACTCCAAGCCAGAGTAACTAGGCCCTCCTTCTAGAATGAGAAAGTTAAACATATTCAACACAGATGATGAGACAACTGAGAAATATAAGAATTCGGGACAAGCTGAGTGTTGGTGGCTCATGTCTGTAATTCTAGCTACTCAGGAGGCTGAGATCTGAGGATCAAGGTTCAAAGCCAGACAGGGCAGATTCGGAGGGACTTTTATCTGCTCCAGTGAACCAGCCAAAGGCCAAGAGTGGAGATGTGGCTTGAGTAGTAGTAGAACCTCAGCTCTGAAGGAAAAAGCTAAGTGAGAGAGTGAGGCACTGAGTTCAAGCCCCAGTACCTGCCCTCCCACAAAAGCAAATGGTAAATAAAAAAAAAAATAAGCAAAGGTTGTTGGGTGCCCATGGCTCATGCCCATAATCCTAGCTACTCAGGAGGCTGAGATCTGAGAATCACGGTTCAAAGCCAGCCTGGGCAGGAAAGTCTGTGAGACTCTTATCTCCAATAAACCACCAAATACTGGAAGTGGGCTGTGGCTCAAGTGGTAGAGTTCTTGCCTTGAGCTGAAGAGCTGAGGGACAGTGCCCAAGCCCAGAGTTCAAGCCCATGACCGACACAAAAACGAAACGAAACGAAACAAAACAAAAAACAAAGGTTATTAGCAATATCTACTTACCTGTCCTGAGCCTCGGTCTCGGGAGCTAACATTAGTACTGACATAGACACCCATACTGTTACTGTGGGACCCCAACCCATTTCTAGACCATTAGTTTTTATCAAAGAACATGTTGATGTAGAGAACTTGTATTTCACTCTAATTCTTTGAGAGAGAATTCATTTTCTCATTTTATTTCATTTATTGTTATTATTTTTTGAGGTGTACCAGTTCCAGGACCTGAACTCAGGGCCTAAACACTATCTCCCTGAGCTGTTTTGCTTAAGGCTAGCATTCTACCACTTAAGCCACACCTCCACTTACAGCTTTTTTTTTTGGTAGTTAATTGGAAATAGGAGTCTCATGAACTTTCCTGTGTGGGCTGGCTTCAAACCATGATCCTCAGATCTCAGCACACATATATATGTATATATACACTTGAGCCACAGCACCACTTTGTGTTTTCTGGTGGTTAATTGGAGACAAGAATCTCACAGAGGAGCTGGGAAGGTGGCTCAGTGGTAAAGCGCTTGCCTTGCATGCTCGAGGCCCTGGGTTCGATTCCTCAGCACCACATAAGCAAAAAGAAAAAAAGCCGGAAGTGGCAGTGTGGCTCAAGTGGTAGAGCGCTAGCCTTGAGCTGAAGAGCTGAGGGACAGCGCCCAGGCCCAGAGTTCAGGCCCCATGACCGGACCCAAAAAAAAAAAAAAAGAATCTCACAGAATTTCCTGCCTGGGCTGGCTTTGAACCATGATCCTCAGATCTCAGCCTCCTAAGTAGTTAGGCTTACAGGCGTGAGCCACTAACACCCGGCTGAAACGATTTTTTTAAGTTTACATAGCTAAAGAAATGTTGGAGGCTGGAAATGTGGCTTAGTGGTAGAGTGCTTGCCTAGTATGCATGAAGCCCTGGGTTTGATTCCTCAGTATCACATAAAGAGAAGAAGAAGAAGAAAAAAAAAGCTGGAAGTGGTACTGTGGCTCTGGTGGTAGATTGCTAGCCTTGAGCAAAAGAAGCTCAGGGACAGTGCCCAGGCCCTGACCTCAAGCCCCAGGATTGGCAAAAAAATAAAATAATGTAATATAAAGAAATGCTGGAAGCCACGCACTGGTGGCTCATTCCTATAATCCTAGCTACTCAGGAGGCTGAGATCTGAGGATCATGGTTCAAAGCTGGCCAGGGCAGGGAAGTCCATGAGACTCTTATCTCCAGTTAACCACCAGAAAACTAGAAGTGGTGCTGTGGTTCAAAGTGGTACAGTGCTAGCCTTGAACAAAAGAGCTCAAGGACAGTGCCCAGGCCCTGAGTTCAAGCCCCATGACCAAAAGAAAAAAAAAGAAACAAAGAAGGACTTCAACCCAGAATTGTCTTCATGTCTTCTTCCCAATACAGTTTCTTCTCCAAAAGACTATAAGAAATCAAAGAAAACTCAAATCCAAATCTGCAAGAAGAGAGACAATGACAGGAGAAAGACAGACCATGGAGATGCCTCTTACAGTCTCCATGCAGCTAGGACCAAAGGTACAGACCCTCCTTATTTCCTTACGGCACGCCCAGCTGGCCAGGTGTCCTTCTAGAGGTGACTCAGTTGGGGTGCTAGGAGCCTCAATTTAGTTGAGGAGGACTTTATCAGAGTACACAGATAAATGACTATAAAGAGTAATTTGAGTCATAGGAGGGCAATGTAGGAAGCATCAAGGAAGGCCGGGGGAAGGAAGGAGGAATTCTATTTGAAGAGGAGGAGCTGGGAGGAAAGGTGGGCATGGAGCCATGGAGGGATCCTCTGAGCAGACATGAGGCTACCAGATGGACTGAAGGGAAGGGATTCAGGTAGCTAGGGGAACTTGAGCAATAAGTGGAGATGACCCACCATAAGCCCGCACAGGGCTGGGCTGTGGGGCTGAGGGGGTGGAGGGACAGCCCTTACAACTTCACCAAGTCACTGGCTTATTCATGGGAACAGTTAAGGATGAGCAGAAAAGAAGTGTTCAAATGGCTGGGAATGTGGCTTAGTGGTAGAATGCTTGCCTAGCATACATGAAGCCCTGAATTTGCTTACTTAGTACCACATAAACAGAAAAGGCTGGAAGTGGCTCTATGGCTCAAGTGGTAGAATGCTAGCCTTGAGCAAAAGAAGCTCAGGGATAGTGCCTAGGCCCTGAGTTCAAGCCCCAGGACTGGGGAGAAAAAAAAGAAGAAGTTCTCAAATGTGATTTATGCTAAGTAAGACTTTTCGTTCCTCCTTGTGTGGAAGACTGATACGGAAGCAAATAGGAAGAAAACATTCTTTCTGTGCATAAGTACTGGTACTTGAACTCAGGACCTGGGTGCTGTCCCTGAGCCTTTTTGTTCAAGGCTAGCACTCTACTACTTGAGCCACAGCACTTGCAGCTTTCTTAATAGTTTTTTGAGATAAGAATCTCACAGACTTTCCTACCCGAGCTGGCTTTAAACCCCAATCCTCAGATCTCAGCTTCTTGAGTAACTAGGATTCAGTGCCCCACAGAATTTTTCTTTCTTTCCTTTTTCTAAACAGGACAGACATCTTGTTGTTTATTTGGAAATATACTTTAAAGCATTTTTTTTTTTTTTTTGGTCCGGTTGTGGGGCCTGAACTCTGGGCCTGAGCGCTGTCCCTCAGCTCTTCAGCTCAAGGCTAGCACTCTACCACTTGAGCCACAGCGCCACTTCTGGCTTTTTTTCTTTTTGCTTATATGGTGCTGAGGAATCGAACCCAGGGCCTCAGGCATGCAAGGCAAGCGCTCTACCACTGAGCCAACTTCCCAGACCTAAAGCATTTTTTTGAAGCACTGGTGGCATGAGCCACTGTGGTTGGCCCATGAGATTTCTATGTGAAATTAACCATCAAAAAGTCAGAAGTGGCTGGGTGCTGGTGGCTCACACCTGTAATCCTAGCTATTCAGGAGGCTGAGATTTGAGGCTTACAGTTGGAAGCCAGCCCAGGTCAAAAAAAAAAAGTCCCAGTGAGACTCTTAACTCCAATTAACCACTCAAAAACTGGAAGTGGCCCTATGGCTTAGGCTGGTAGAGTGCTAGCCTTGAGCACAAAGAAGCTCAAAGACAGCACCCAAGTCCTGAATTCAAGCCCAACTGACCCCAAAAAAGTCATTGGTGGAGCTGTGACACAAGTGGTAGAACACTAGCTTTGAGCAGAAAAGCCAGAGACAGTACCCAGGTCCTGACTTCAAGCCCCAGGATTGGCATACACAGAGAGAGGGGTGGGGGAGAGGGAGACAAAGAGAGTACAAGGGCATAACTAAACAAAACATCCAAAGATGGGTCATGGTGCTTGCCTATAATTCCAGCCCTCAGGAGGCCGAAGCATTAGGATCATCTATTTGAAGCCAGCCTGAGCTACAAGGCAAGAGCCTGTAAAAACCAAAAACAATAACAATAAAAGAATGAGGTCAAAATTATGTCACCAGGATATGCTTATCTGGAACTTGGAGAGGCATCCTTGGCAGCAAGTCTGGCTCCTCTCCGAGAATCTACCACCCAAGAGCCACACCCTATTTCCGCTCCCCGGGGCAGGACTCCTTTTGCTATCTGGGATGACTCTTTAGGCCCAGATGGTGAACCTGTAAGGGCAGGGGCAGGGTGCTCTGAATGCTTAGCTTCTGGTCAGTAAGGACTGATACTGCTTATTCCAGCTGCTCCCTGGGCTCCATCCTTCCTGCCACTAGGAAGGCTGTGTGGATTCAGTAGGTCAGAGGGCAAATCATATAGGAGATAGGCAGTAGGACTTATGGATCAGTTCCAGGGACTTTAGGTTGAGAGAATTCCAGCCTGGAAGAGAAGGGCCTAAAGAGAGAAGAAATCTATAGCACCATCGTTGGTATATTACAGACCTTAGGAGAAAAAAAATGGTCCTATAGACACGGCCATGATGTCTTAGGAGACTTGAGAACTCCAAATCCATTGAGAAGGACCCATAAACCTTCATTCCTCAGCTCCCTCTTTACCCACAAGACTTTCTGGAAGAGGAGGAAACATGCAGGCTCGGGGTTCATGTGCGGCTCTAAGTCACCCCTTTCATAAAAAAAAAGGTTTTTTTGTTTTGCTTTGTGCCAGTCCTGGGATTGAACTCAGGGCCCAGGAACTGTCCTTGAGCTTTTTTTTTTTTTTTCTCCTCAAGGCTAGAGCTCTAGTACTCCAGCCACAGCTCCACTTGCAGCTTTTTAGTGGTTCATTGGAGATAAGAGTCTCACAGACTTTCCTGGCTGGACTGTTTTTGTTTGTTTGTTTGTTTTTGTTTTTTGGGTCCGGTAGTGGGGCCTGAACTCTGGGCCTGGGCGCTGTCCCTCAGCTCTTCAGCTCAAGGCTAGCGCTCTACCACTTGAGCCACAGCGCCACTTCCGGCTTTTTTCTTTTTTCTCATGTGTTGCTGAGGAATGGAACCCAGGGCCTCTGGCATGCAAGGCAAGCGCTCTACCACTGAGCCACCTTCCCAGCCCCCCTGGACTGGTTTTAAATGATCATTCTCAGATCTCAGCCTCTGAGTAGCTAGGATTACAAGCATGAGCCACCAGTGCCTGGCAAAGAAGAGTTTTGGGAAGGTCTTGCAGATTAATAGATGGATGGGAGGGAAAATATATCAAGTATGAATCATGGTAGAATCTGTATGGGAGTTATATGAGTGCTCCCTTTACAAGTCATTAAACTTTATGTTTGGATTTTTCATAATGAAGTATCAGTATAAGGAAAGAAAAAAATGTTAAGTAAATGGTAGGCACTGATCACTATAAAGTGTTGGGAATGCATTCCTTTTCTGAAAATTTATATTTCAACATTGCCTGCAGAAGGCAATGTTTATCATGACAGAGAACAGATTTCAGGTGATTTAATTTTCTTTCTTTTTCTTTTCTTTTATTTATTTATTTATTTATTTATTTTGGGGGGGGGTCCGGTCGTGGGGCCTGAACTCTGGGCCTGGGCGCTGTCCCTCAGCTCTTCAGCTCAAGGCTAGCGCTCTACCAAGTTGAGCCACAGCGCCACCTCCGGCTTTTTACTTTCTGCTTATGTGTTGCTGAGGAATCGAACCCAGGGCCTCAGGCATGCAAGGCAAGCGCTCTACCACTGAGCCGCCTTCCCAGCCCACTTTTTTTTTGTTGTTGTTGGTTGTGGGGCTTGAACTCTGGGCTTGGGTGCTGTCCCTCAGCTCTTCAGCTCAAGGCAAGAACTCTACCACTTGAGCCACAGCACCACTTCCAGTTTTATGGTGGTTTATTGGAGATAAGAGTTTCATGGACTTTCCTGCCCGGGCTGGCTTTGAACCGTGATCCTCAGATCTCAGCCTCCTTAGTAGCTAGAATTACAGGCATGAGCCACTGGCGCCTGGCAGTTGCTGACTTTTCTAAAGTTTATTCTATCCCTTCTGCAATTGGGCAATTAGCCTGGAGTGGATCCCACTTTGTAATCATTGGAGGAGGGGTGGATAAGATGTTCCAGACTCTGTGTGACATCTAATCCTAAGAGGTTGATCATATTTGCCCAGGAGGTGAGGTTCGCACGATAAAGGGCAGGGGAAGGGCTTACGCTTGGTATAAAAGATCTGGAAATTTCTGGGGGGTTACTTTGCATCTGACCCTGGGAGGTAAGGACTGAATTGGTGGGGAGGGATTCAAATCTGAGCTGGACTGAGTGGAAGAGGAGCATTGTGTGATAGTGAAATGGGGCATATGGATCTGAGCTAGTTTTAAGTAGACCAGACACCTGGGATCTAATATCTTGAGCTCATCCCAAATCTTTCCGCAACTTCTTGGCCTATCCCAGCAGCTTCTTGGGACACTGGTGTCCCCACCATCTCTTCTATTGCTAGCAACAGTCCCTAAGTGACACAGAGGCACCTCTAAAATGCCTTCTGATTTGAGAGCTGGGGGTGGGGGAGCCAGGGATTAAATCTTGCTCCAAGCCAGGCATCCATGGCTCATGCCTGTAATCCTAGCTACTCAGGAGGCTGAGATATAAGGATCACAGTTCAAAACCAGCCCAGGCAGGAAAATCTGTGAGACTCTTCTCTCCAATTAACCACCAGAAAACTGGAAGTGGTGCTGTGGCTCAAGTGGTAGAGTGCTCACTTGGAGCTGAAGAGCTGAGGGACAGCGCCCAAGCGCAGAGTTCAAGCCCCAGGATCGACACCCCCCGCCCCCCCAAAAAAAATATTGTTCCATAGACTAATCTACCACAAGCTAGCTTCAGCTAGTTTTATTCATATGGTTAGTCTGAAAAGCTAAACCATCCTTACATTTTGGGAATGTCCTTTTCTTCCTCTTTGGAAAATGAGACTCCTACTTGGTGTGAGGATGGAAGGGGGCTTGACTCTTCTAAACGTGGACAGAGTTAGGGGAAAAGGATGGCCACAGGGAAAGCCAAAGGGATTAAGGACACAGAAGACAGGTATTTAAGAGGCACAGGACTATTGATGAACGGTTTTCTGTAGGCTCAAGACTGAGATCTGCTTGGTATGAATAAAAAGACTGAAAAGTTCAGGCCCAAATGGCAGGCCAAGAATGCCTATAGTATACATTAAGTTTAGAGAAAAAAGAATCATCCTTTTCTCCTTCCCATTCCAGCCCCAGAATGTTGACCATTGCTCTCCTAGTCCTTCTTTGTGCCTCAGCCTCTGCCAATGCCAGTAAGTAAGATGGTAATAGGGCTCCAAGAAGACAGCTTCTATATTGCTGTTGGTCAAAGTGTTGACAAGTTGACTTGAGGTGATGGAAAGAATGGGAATGGTGGGAAGCAACTGAGCTCTCCAGGAGATTTCACTCTCTAAATCCTTCTCTCCCCTCCAGTTCGGCCCAGATCCTCCTCCTATAATGGGGAGTATGGAGGTAGTGGAGGACAGCGCTTCTCCCATTCTGGGAACCAGTTGGAAGGCCCAATCACTGCCATCCGTGTCCGTGTCAACAATTACTACATTGTAGGGTAAGACTGCGGTGGCTCAGTGGTAGAGTGCTTGCCTTGCATGCCTGAGGCCCTGGGTTCGATTCCTCAGCCCCACATAAGCAAAAAGAAAAAAAGCTGGAAATGGCACTGTGGCTCAAGTGGAAGAGTGCTAGCCTTGAGCTGAAGAGCTGAGGGACAGCGCCCAGGCCCAGAGTTCAGGCCCCACGACCGGACCCAAAAAAAAAAAAAAAAAGATAGGGTAAGACTGAGTTCATATGGTTTGGAGATCCTCTCTGATCTTACTAAACTGAAAAGTCTTCATTCACTTTGGATCACATCTGCTTCAATCACCAAGGGGGATAACAGGTAACTAGTAACAGGTATTAAGATTCTAGATCTGTGCTGTTCAGAGTTAGGTACTAAGTTCACCTCTTCCAACATACAAAAACTTAGCACATCAAAGACCCCTAGAATTGCCAGGTCCTGGTGAACTCACGCCTGTAATCCTAGCTACTTAGGAGGCTGCGATCTAAGGATCAAGGTTTGAAGACAGCCTAGGCAGGAAAGTCCAAGAGACTCTTACCTCCAATTAACCACCGGAAAAGCCAGAAGTGGAGTTGTGGCTCAAGTGATGAGTGGTAGACTTTAGTGAAGAGCTAAGGGCGGTGCTCAGGCCCTGAGTTCAAGCACCAGGACTGACACCAAAAGGAAAAAAAAAAAAGAGGTTCTGAACATTGATAAACTTGTCTTTCTTCCTTTCCTCCTCAACCCTACCCCCAGTCTCCAGGTGCGCTATGGCAAGGTGTGGAGCGACTATGTAGGTGGGAAGCAGGGAGACCTGGAAGAGATCTTCCTGTACCCTGGGGAATCAGTGATCCAGGTGTCTGGCAAGTACAAGAGATACTTGAGGAAGCTGGTCTTTGTGACCGATCAGCACCGCTACCTAGCTTTTGGGAAAGACACAGGCACGAGTTTCAATGCTGCTCCCTTGTACCCCAATACCGTCCTACGATTCATCAGTGGCCGAGCTGGTTCCCTCATCAACGCCATTGGCCTGCACTGGGACTACTACCCCAGTGAGTGCAGCAGCTGCTAAACTCCTCCTCCTCCTCCTCCTTGGCAGTAGCTCTAGTGGGCACAAGTTCTTTTATCACTAACCCCCATACACATACATGACTTAATAAAGTGATAATGCTAAAGCTGGTAAAAATATGCTAACCTAATTTCTGGCTATTGATTGGACATGAACCTGGGAAAAAGTGGGAAGTATCAGAATCTAGCGTTCTTTCATTTCTTCTTGGTGCGGGTCCTGGAGCTTGCACTCAAGGCCTCATACTTTTGCTTAGGTTTTTCACCCAAGGCTGGTGCTCTACTACTTGAGCCACAGCTTCACTTTCAGCTTTTTGCTAGGTCATTGGAGGAAAGTCTCTTGGATTTGACTTCCCAGGCTGGGTTTGAACCTTGATCCTTAGATCTCATCTTTCTGAGTAGCTAGGATTATAGCATTAGCCACCTGTACAGGCTTTGGGGGTTTCCTTTTAATTTATCAGAAAGAGATAAGATTCCAGTTTACTCCAACACTTTTCAAGGTTAACTGCTAAAAATGTTGACCCAACAGGAGTTCTGAGGCTCCAGTAAAGCCTACTGATCTATTGCCAAAACCTCAGGTGTTCTATTCTCCTGCTCAAGTGTTACTTACTACTTCCCTTGATAAAGTACTTCACAGCCAGAAGAATGTCACCTCACTCGGTAGACTTAAATCTATTCACAGAATGTAGTGAGCCTGGAACAGTATCCTAGAACTTAACTCCTGAAGTTAAGTCGGTCGGTATGCCTAAGGCCTCTGCCCTCATTCTCTGGCCCAGGTGTCACCCTTGTATTCTTGCTTAGCTTTTTCAGCGCTAGGATTCTTTCTTCATGTAGCCATAGCACAGGGTAAATTCTGTCCAACCTATGCTTAAAAATGGACATCCTAGCCACGCTATGGTGGCTCATGCTTGTAATCCTAGTTAATCACGAGGCTGAGACCTGAGGACTGGGGTTTAAAGGTTGCCCAGGTAGGAAAGTTCATGACTCCTATCTCCAATTAACCAGCACAAAGCCAGAAGTGGAGCTGTGGCTCAAGTAGTAGAGCACTAGGCTTTAGCACAAAAAAAAAACCCAAATAAACAAAATACCCTCAGGGACAGCACTTATGTACTGAGTTCAAGCCCTAGGACCAGCATTAAAAAAACAAAAACAAAAACAAAACAACAGCAACCAGGAAAGCTCAAAGTGGTGAGATTTTTATTATTGGTTGTTAGAATATAAGGGGTTCTTTAGAATTCAGAAAAACATCAAGGTGACTGGATGGATTTAGGCAAAGACACACGTTGCTTTGGAAGTAAATTTTAGAACGTCTACTTCCTAGTCCTAGAATACTAATAAGAGCTTTGGGTTGGGAGTGACAGACAATTACTCATTGCTCCCAACAGATTTATTCACAGAAACTGTGAGAATCACATTTCTTCTCAGTTACGCAAAGATAATAGTCACATACAATTATATAAAGAAATATTAACATAGAAATAAACATGCTGGGCACCAGTGGCTCATGCCTGTAATCCTAGCTACTCAGGAGACTGAGATCTGAAGATCATGGTTGGAAGCCAGCTTGGGCAGGAAAGTCTGTGGGACTCTTTTCTCCAATAAACCACTCAATAAACTGGAAATGGCACTGTGGCTCAAGTGGTAGAGTGTTTGTCTTGAGCTGAAGAGCTGAGGGACAGTACACAGGCAGAGTTCAAGCCCCATGACTGACAAAAAAGAAAAAAAAGAAATAAACTTGTGACTACTCTGTTTTACTTTATATCAAATTCCTTTATTTCTTCTACACATCTAATATCATGGAGCAGATTATGCCACTGTAATTTGTAATTTTTTTGTTGAGATATATATAACGCAAAATTCATACCCTTAAAGTGTACAATTCAATGGTTTCTAGGATATTCACAAGGTTAACTAGCCATCATCCCTCTAATTCCAGAATACTGTCAGCATCCCAAAAGGAAGACCTTAAATCCCTGGTAACCAGGGGCTGGGAAGGTGGCTCAGTGGTAGAGCGCTTGCCTTGCATGCCTGAGGCCCTGGGTTCGATTCCTCAGCAAAAAAGAAAAAAGCTGGAAGTGGCGCTGTGGCTCAAGTGGTAGAGTGCTAGCCTTGAGCTGAAGAGCTGAGGGACAGCGCCCAGGCCCAGAGTTCAGGCCCCACGACTGGACCCAAAAAAAAATCCCTGGTAACCAGTCATTTACTTTGTTTATATTTGCCTAATCTACACATTACATGTAGGAATAATAGAATAATGTGGGCTTTTGTTTATTTTTTTATTTTTGGGTCTGGTCGTGGGGCCTGAACTCTGGGCCTGGGCACTGTCCCTCAGCTCTTCAGCTCAAGGCTAGCGCTCTACCACTTGAGCCACAGCACCACTTCCGGCTTTTTTCTTTTTGCTTATGTGGTGCTGAGGAATTGAACCCAGGGCCTCAGGCATGCAAGGCAAGCGCTCTACCACTGAGCCATCTTCCCAGCCCTAATGTGGGCTTTTGTGTCTGTTTCATTTATTTAGTATGCTTTTATGGAACTCAGTATTTTATTCCTTAATATAACAGATTTCCTTGACAAATCAGATGTCTGGTTCTATGATAGCCTTCAAACCAGTGGTTTTCACACTGTACTAAGTAAAGCTACCACAGCAGAAGATTAAATGACTGACTGAATGGAGGTCCTGGCTTTTGGCTAGTCTACATAGAAGGTTTCTTTAAAACATTGTATTTGAAGAAAAATATCCTTTACTTAAAAAAAGTTTAAAAATTGCTGAATCAAATATTTGAAATTGTTGCCAGGCACCAGTGGCTCACGCCTGTAATCCTAGCTACTCAGGAGGCTGTGATCTGAGGATTGCAGTTCAAAGCCAGCCTGGAGAGGAAAGTCCACCAAAAAGCCAGAAGTGAACAGTGGCTCAAGTGTTAATGTTATCCTTGAGCAAAAATAATCTCAGGGACAGTGCCCAGAAGCTCAGTTCCAATCCTTGGTCTGGCACCCAAAGAAGTAACCAACCAAATTTTTTCTGGGGGTATCAAGGAAGACTGTGGAGGAAGGGATGTGTGTGAATGTGTGTGTACATATATGTGTGTGTGTGTGTGTGTGTGTGTGTGTGCTATGTGTAGGTGAGCAATACTAGAGCCCAGCTTATGTAAAAATAGATAGATATGAAAACTACAGGGCTGAGAGTATAGATAAGTGGTAGAACTTGTGCTTAGCAAGAACAAAGCCCAGAAATGGAGGGCTGGATGTCAGGAAGAAAAGAAAAGGGCTGGGAAGGTGGCTCAGTGGTAGAGCGCTTGCCTAGCATGCATGAGGCCCTGGGTTCAATTCCTCAGCACCACATAAGCAGAAAAAACTGAAGTGGCACTGTGGTTCAAGTGGTAGGGCACTAGCCTTGAGCTGAAGAGCTGAGGGACAGTGCCCAGGTCCAGAGCAGGCCCCAAGACCGACAAAAAAGGGAAGGGAAGGGAAGGGGTGGGGAGGGGAGGGGAGGGAAGGGGAGGAGAATGGGAAGGAGTAGGGGAAGGGAAAGGGGAAGGGAAGGGAAGGGAAAGGAAATATCCAAATATAGGTGGGTAACTAGATGTATTTTGCATCTGGGCAACGAATAAAGCCCCATGTGAATGGATCCATCACATACATCCACAAGTAGGCAGGTAGACACAGGAGAAAGATTATTACAAAGTTTGTTTGAGGAGACATATTTCCCCCGGAGAGGGAGCACATGACATCTGTCCCTATCCCCTTTCCCCATAGTAAGGGAGTCTGGGGGTAGGAAGTGAGGTAGAAGGGTCTGGGTGGAGAGAGGAAGAGGCCAGCTGTATGTCAGGAACTCCAGGGCTGGGAGAAGTCAAGGGCTGGGAGGAGCTCAGGTCTGGGTGGAGCTGAGGACCAAAGCTTTGTGGGCATAATGCTTACACCATGAAAAGGCAGGCATTATGAATATCATATCATACTAAGTACTTTAAGCTTTCATTTATGGCCTACAGAGAGCCAATGAACCAAAATTTTAACCAGAAAACTGATAATATTTCTATAAAAGCATCATTTTTCTGTGCTAAGTAGAGAAAAGACTGCAGGTAAAGCAGAATAAGAAGGTAGTTAATAGGTGGGCACTGGGTGGCTCATGCTTGTAATCCTAGCTACTCAGGAGGCTGAGATCTGAGGCTTGAGGATTCAAAGTCATCTGCTGCAGGAAAGTCTGTGAGATTCTTATCTCCAATTAACCACCAGAAACCCAGAAGTGGTGCAGTGGCTCAAAGTGGTAGAGTGCTACCCTTGAGCAAAAGAGCTCAGGGACAGCACCCAGGTCCCGAGTTCAAGCCCCATGACCAACAACAACAGAAAAAGAAGGTAGTTAATAAACTAAATCTGGACTAGAGAATGATGAATGTCTGAACAAAGACAGTAATACCATGAAGAATTTGGAACATTGAGGGTAGAAGGGAGACACTGAGGAACTTAATAACTGAATTCCTAACTGTGAGTAAAGGAGTACCAGCTAACTGGGAAGAGAAGGAAGTCATTTTCTGAGATGAGAATAAAGACTTTCTGAAGGGTTTTTGTTTTGTGTTTTTCAGGCCTTGAATTCAAGTCCTGGGGGCTGTCTGAGCTTTTTCACTGAAGGCTGGAGTTCTACCACTATGAGCCACAGCACTACTTCCAGATTTTTTATTTTTATTTTTTTATTTTTGTCGGTTGTGGGGCCTCAACTCTAGGCCTGGGCGCTGTACTTCAACTCTTTAGCTCAAGGCTAGTGCTCTACCATGTCCGGCTTTTTTTGCTTATGTGGTGCTGAGGAATCGAACCCAAGGCCTCATGCATGCAAGGCAAGCACTCTACCACTGAGCCACTTTCCCAACTCCTACTTCCAGATTTTTGGTGGTTACTTGTTGATAAGAGTCTGTTGGATTTGTCTATCCTGGCTAGCTTTGAACTGCAATCCTCAGATCTGAACCTTCTGCATAGCTAGGATTATAGGTGAGAACCACCAGCGCCTGGCTTCACATTTTGTTGTTTTTCTTTTTTGGGTCTGGTCGTGGGGCCTGAACTCTGGGCCTGGGCGCTGTCCCTCAGCTCTTCAGCTCAAGGCTAGTGCTCTACCACTTGGGCCACAGTGCCACTTCCGGCTTTTTTCTTTTTGCTTATGTGGTGCTGAGGAATCGAACCCAGGGCCTCAGGCATGCAAGGCATGCGCTCTACCACTGAGCCACCTTCCCAGCCCTCTGTTTATTTCTTTAGCTCCTCTTTCAATGCTTGTAAACGAACCTCTTGTATTTGGGTCATTGGAACACTCATTTTATCATATAAAATGACTGTTACCTGATTCTAGAATAGCAAATAACACCAACCGCTTTTGATGGGTGGCTCATAATGGTAAAATTCAAAGTTTAGTTTATGTCAACCCTGGCTAAGCTTCCAGAAGAGATGGAGAACTATTTAACAGTTTGTCGACCTCAGACCTTGGGTGTCAAGCAGGCCCGCTACCTAGTAAGGAGCGCTGAGCTAGTGTGCTGGGCCAGGACAAGCGACATAAGGGGACAAGCAGTGGTTTTAGGCTCGGCAAAGGGCAAGCATAGGGGCTGGGAAGGTGGCTCAGTGGTAGAGCGCTTGCCTTGCATGCCTGTGGCCCTGGGTTCGATTCCTCAGCACCACATAAGCAAAAAGAAAAAAGCCGGAAGTGGAGTTGTGGCTAAAAGTGGTAGAGCGCTAGCCTTGAGCTGAAGAGCTGAGGGACAGCACCCAGGCCCAGAGTTCAGGCCCCACGACCGGACCCAAGAAAAAGAAAGGCAAGCGTAAGGTACGCGTCCACAATCCACCCCGTGTGGTCCAAACTTAACAGCCCAGACCAGAGGCTGTGGCCCAGTCGACTCGCACTCAAATCCTACAATCCACAAAACGACCCACGATGCGCAGAATCGCCAAGTAACCTCGGAGACAAAAACTGCAGGAAATGAAGGCAGTCGATTGGAACACTCCCGTTTCCAGACAGCATCTTCCCGGTTGGCACTAAAGCAGCGAGAACGCTCTCTCGGGCGCTGAGACACGCCTTCGGCCGCTGCTTGACTCGCACCAATTTGTAGCTGTGAGGCGAAAAGTGTACACTTAACGCACACCTAGGCCTGGAAGCACCAGAGCCAGAGGCGCAGGCAGCTGAGCGCGCAGGAACTTCCCGGGGCAGGCGCGCAGGCCTTGCCCGCGAGCGCGGCGCTGACGTCAACAGCTGCGCCGCCAACGTGAGAGCGCACGCATCCTCCGCCCGAGGTTGGTTTTCCTCCGCAGGATCCGGAAGTGAGCCCGAGAGGGCGGGATAGTCTCTGGTCACCAGCTCGGGCTTCCGGAAGCGCCTAGTGGTGATTGGTGGTGCCCCGGAGAGGGGCGGGGCTCCGCGAAATTCGAATGTGAAAGGCGGGCCCTCGGGAGGGTGTGGAATGGACGCCGAGGCCTCGGCGCCTCTCAGGCGACGCGAGATGGCGGCGGCCGCTTCAGGTACGCAGGCGTAACGGGGTACTGAAGATTAGAAGCCTCCCAGGGCAGTGTGTCGGAGTCTGGCCCCGGCTCCGCGGCTGTCTGGGAGAGTCCAGGGTGGGGCCGGGGCGGGGGTGGGGGGGTCCCCGGGCGTCAGGCCGCCCGTGCCGCGCTGTTTTCCGGTGCTGTGCTCGGGTCAGTTGACCTAAGTGGACGCCCCGCCAGGCCCAAGCGTTTGGCTTCAACCTTTCCCTTTGTGAGCTTCACTTTCGTCTGCAAAGTGAGGATAGTGGCAGTATGTGATCACAGAAAAGGGTTGGAAGCCCGACATCTGTGGCTTATGCGTCTAATCCTAGTTACTTAGGAGGCTGAGACCTGAAGATCGAGGTTCAAAGCCAGCCCAAGCTGGGAAAGCCGGTAGTGGAGAATTGGGTCTGTGATCATCCTTCCTGTCCTCAGGCTCCTAGGGGAAACAAAAACATGTAGGAGCATGTCTAACCCATATTGAGCCCTTCCTTGCTAAGTGCCAGGGGAAGCCAGGCATTATTGTGTTAAATAGCTTGCTCACATTTAACGTAACTAGTAAATATTGGGGCCTGTATTCACATTCAGGCAATTTGATTCGAGAACTTCTGCCCTTTAACTATTATGTACAAGTATTCCTGCCTAGACATAAGCTCCCTTCATCCTTCTTAGACCCACTGATTCATGGTAAGTATTAAAGTGCCCTTGCTCCTTCCCTAGAAGAACTTAGTCTGTTTCAGTAGTCTCATAAACAAGTGTAATACCTTGACGGTATCTATAAGCTGCTATAGTGTAGAATCTGATATATACCCTTGGATATGCTGGGGCGCTTCATTAAGAAAGTGATATTTCGAACTGGAGGTGTGGCTCAAGTGGTAGAGAGCCCATCTGGTCCTGAGTTCAAGTTCTAATACCAAGACCAAAAAATAAAAACAAGAAAATATTTGAAGTGGATTTCAAAAAAATTGGTAGGCTTTGAATTGGAAGAACACCTAATGTTATAAAGAAGGCCAAAGAGGTTGAGCACCCGTGGCTCACACCTGTAATCCTAGGTACTCAAGATGCTGAGATCTGAGGATCTCAGTTTAAAGCCAGCCCAGGTAGGAAAGTCTGTGAGACTCTTATCTCCAAAAAAACCACTCAGAAAACTGGAAGTGGCACAGTGGCTCAAATGGTAGAGCACTTGCCTTTAGCTGAAGAACTGAGGGACAGCGTCCAGGCACAGATTCAAGTCCCATGACCAACAACCCTCCCCTTCCCCCCCCCCCCCCCAAAAAAAAGGCCAAAGATACCCTCTTGCTGTATTTTTCATACAAAAAGGAGAGGAAGTGATGCTGTGGCTCAAGTGGTAGAGTGCTAGCCTTGAGCTGAAGAGCTGAGGGACAGTGCTCAGGCCCAGAATTCAAGCCCCACAACCAACAACAACAAAAAGAGTCAATCAGGCACTAGTGGCTCACACCTGTAATCCTAGTTACTCAGGAGGCTGAGATCTGAGGATCACAGTTTGAAGCCAGCCCTGCCAAGAAAATCCATGAGACCCTTATCTCCAACAGACTACTGAGAAAAAGCTGGAAGTGGCGATATAGCTCAATTGGTAGAGCACTAGCCTTGAGCAAAAGAAGCTCAGTGGCAGTGCCTAGGACCTGAGTCCCCAGAACCAGCCAAAAAAAAAAAAAAAAGGAAAAAAAAGAGTCAACTCCTTATATGGTGGCACATGCTTGTAATCTTAGGACCAGAATGCCTAGGAAACTGTGGTAAGAGGTATGCACATGTATACTCCAGTACTGGGGCTTGAACTCAGGGCCTAAGTGATGTCCTTTAGCTTTTTCCTCAAAACTAACATTCTACCACTGGAGCCACAGTACCACTTGTGACTTTTTGATGATTAATTGGAGATAAGAGTCTCATGTAATTTCCTGGCCTGGGCTGCTTTTACTAGGTGGCTATGAGCTTCCAGTGCCCAGCTATTTGTTTGTTTTTAGTTTTATCTTCATTATGTTTTCTGGTGATCAAAAGAATCCATATGTTGTGTTTGGTTTTTGTTGTTGTTGTTTTTCATATGGCTTAGATTTAGTCATCAGAAGCAAGTGAAGCTTATTAGAAAAGAGCTGTATATCAGTACCTTTTGCAGAGTGAACTAGGACAGGCAACTATTGGGGACTGCTCTTCAACCTGATCCCTTCCAAAGAAGGATATCATGGTATCTTTTTTTTTTTTTAATGAAAAACATTACAGAACTAGATAACAACAACAACACACACATTCACTCACATGATCCTCCCTTTCCTTCCATCAAGAGAAACCATTGTTGGGCTGGGGCAATGGCTGAAGTGGTAGAACACCTTCCTAGCAAGTATAAAACTGAGTTTAAATCCCAGTACAGAGGAAGCAAAATCTTCAGATATTGTTCCAGGAACTAACACTGAATCCAAATTTTAATAAGATCACCCAGGTGATTGTGAACATTGCTCTGCACCCCACTCAACCTGCTGTTACTGCTGAGTTTGAGGTGTGCCCACAGCATGTTCAGGGTAGAAAGTGCTTCATCTCTGCTACCATCATCCTTTCATGCTTAAAACTCATCTTCTCTCCTTCAGGGGCTAGTCGCTGTCATCTAAGCAAGATGGGGAGTGGCCGACGTCCACCTCCAGCTCGAGTAAGGGTGGCTGTGAGACTTCGGCCATTTGTGGAAGGAGCAGCTGGAGCAAGTGAACCCCCCTGCGTACGAGGCTTAGACAGCTGCTCTCTTGAGGTTGCCAACTGGAGGAATTACCAAGAGACTCTGAAATACCAGTAAGGTTCAGGCCACTCTTCCATCCCTCTCTTCGGTCTGCTCACATTATTATATACTGCCTAGTTTCTCACACTAGCCTTCCAGGATTCTGCTCCCTCCTTAACACAGCTTTGTTTTTTGAACCTTCATTTGTTTGGGAAATATTTGTGGTGCAAACAGTGATAGGTCCTCCGTGAGATACTGTAGGGAAAGACTGGAAGCGGAATCAGACATAAAACTACAAAGGGGATGAGAGGAGTCACAAGAATTGCCTGGGGGATGTATGGTGAGAGAACATAGCCAGGGGCTGGGAAGCCTCTGGAATCCTTTTGTAAATAAAGTTGTATTTGTTTATCTACCTATTGTCTATAGCTGCTTTTTTTTTTTTTTTTTTTTGTGGGGGTGCTGTTGCCCATACTGGGGCTTGAACTCAGGACCTTGGCATTGTTTCCTTAAGATTTTTTTTTTTAACTCAAGACTGGCATTCCACTACTTGAGCTACATTTCCACTTCCATCTTTTTTCTAGTTAATTAGAGATAAGAGTCTCAAGAAGTTTCTTGCCTGGCTGCTTTAAACTATAAGACAGATCTCAGCCTCCTGGGTAGCTAGGATTACAGGCATGAGCCACCTGGCTGTAGCTACTTTTGAGTAGTCCCAGAATTAAGTTGTTTTGAAAAGAACTACATGACCCACAAAGCTGAAAGTATTTACTGTCTCTTTGCAAAAAGTTATTTGGTTCTTAATTCTTGGCCCTTAATAATTTGGCTTCAATTTCTCTACAGCTTTACTTATCAATATGTACTAAATTTCCTGTTGTAATCTAAACCATAGCTTCCCCTATGGAATGCAGTGAATAGGTGTACAGTTGTCTTCAATCTAGATCAGTTTATAAGCAGTGTCATCTTTTTTACCTCTTTGATAAGCAGATGATATGTTTCTTTATTTTTTTATTATTTATTTATTTTGCCGGGCCTGGGCTGGAACTCTGGGCCTGGGTGCTGTCCCTGAGCTTCTTTTGCTCAAAGCTAGTGCTCTATCACTTGAGCCACCTCTGGCTTTTTCTGAGCATTTTTATTGGAGATAAGAATCTCACAGAACCATAATCTTCAGATCTCAGCCTCCTGAGTAGCTAGGATACATGTGTGAGCCACCAGTGCCTGGCTTGCAGATATTTCTATATGTGCTGCATGTAAAAAAGATTAAAAAGTCCATTTTTTTACACCATGTCTTGACTGTTTGCTATATTTCCATCTTTCCTGCAACAAAATTCGTTATTCTAATGCATTCTCATCTTTAGTTCTTGAGTCACAATGAGCTATAGGTATTTGTCCCACAAGATTGCAAATCCTCCAAGAGCATTATCAGATTCATTTCACTTTCCCTAACTCCAGTAGAGACTAGAACAGTATGTGTTCAGTGGATATTTGTAGTCTTTGTATAAGGAATATTTTCTTTTAAATTTGAAGCAACTATCTTTTAAGTCTGGGTATCAGTAGAATCCTGTGCTAATGCCTTCCAATCTGCCTGTCTCCAGGTTTGATGCCTTCTATGGAGAGAGGAGCTCTCAGCAGGATATCTATGCAGGTTCAGTGCAGCCCATCCTAAGGCACTTGCTGGAAGGGCAGAATGCCAGTGTGCTGGCCTATGGACCTACTGGGGCAGGTAAGAAAGCCTGAAGGGAATAACCATAGCCAAAAAGGGTTAGGGAAAAGAAGAAAACTTTAGTTTTTGTACTCTTCACCTAGGAAAGACACATACAATGCTGGGCAGCCCAGAACAACCAGGAGTAATTCCCCGGGCTCTCATGGACCTCCTACAGCTCACAAGGGAGGAAGGCGCTGAGGGCCGGCCATGGGACCTCTCTGTCACTATGTCCTACTTAGAGATCTACCAGGAAAAGGTAAAGCCTACCTCTGGTTGGGGATGGAGGAGACAAAATATCAAAAGTAAGACAGGGTTCTGCTCTAGTAAAGAGGTTAGGTGAGACTTGGAAAGATATAATTGGGGTAGCAGATGGGACAACTGTGGAAGTCAACAGAGTAAAAAGGAGACTGGTCTCTAGAAGCAAAGCAGCCTATATATGGAGAATTAGCCTTACTTGCCATTGCTTAAATAGGTATTAGACCTCTTGGACCCTGCATCAGGAGACCTAGTGATCCGAGAAGACTATCGGGGAAACATCCTGATTCCAGGCCTTAAGCAGAAGCCCATCACTAGCTTTGTTGATTTTGAGCGACACTTCCTGCCAGCCAGTGGAAATCGGACTGTAGGAGCTACCCGTCTCAATCAGCGCTCCTCCCGCAGTCATGCAGTGCTCTTAGTCAAGGTGAAGCCCACTGACAGAGGGCAGGTGAGGATCTGGGAGGCCCATGGAGCTTGAGCTAAGCCTGGGGTTCTTGCCCATCCCTCAGGTGGATCAGCGGGAGCGTCTGGCCCCATTTCGCCAGCGGGAAGGAAAACTTTACCTGATTGACTTGGCTGGCTCAGAGGACAACCGGCGCACTGGCAACCAGGGCCTTCGGCTCAAAGAGAGTGGAGCCATCAATACCTCTCTCTTTGTACTGGGCAAGGTGGTGGATGCACTGAACAAGGGCCTCCCTCGTGTGCCTTACAGGGACAGCAAGCTCACTCGACTATTGCAGGTCAGGCCCACCCATGTCCGGGCAAAAGGGGCTGGATGAGGTGGTTCTGAGGCTTTCTGGGGGTGGGGCGGGGCAAGGGCATAACAACCAAGCAATGAGAAGATTGAGATTCTGATCCATCCACTTCATTCTCTACCCCTCAGGACTCTCTGGGTGGCTCAGCCCACAGCATCCTCATTGCCAACATTGCCCCTGAAAGACGCTTCTATCTAGACACAGTCTCTGCACTCAACTTCGCTGCTAGGTCCAAGGAGGTGATCAACAGGCCTTTCACCAATGAAAGCCTTCAGCCTCATGGTGAGAACTAGGGTAGGCAGGAGTGGAAAGGCCATGTTTGGAGGAAGAGTCTTCTGAAGCTACCATGTATCAGCACAGGCTGACAACTCCATTCCCCTTTATATCTCCTCCAATCTTTCCCTAGCCTTGGCACCTGTTAAGCTGTCCCAGAAAGAGTTGCTAGGCCCATCAGAGGCAAAGAAAGCCCGAAGTTCTGAGGAAGAAGAGATTGAGAGTCCTGAACCCACAGCAGCTCCTGCCCCTGCCTCCCAGAAGCTCAGGTAAGCAGTAGGGACTCAAGTGTACCCCCTTCCCTGCAGGTAGAGCTGGGATGTCTGTGTAGCAGTTGTGGGTTTAGCCTGTCAGATCCTTCAGCTGAGACAACTGTGAACGTGTTCCTTGCCCAGTGAATTAATTCCAGGTCCTCCTCTATATAATTCACTAAAGTGGCAAGATGTACCTATACTCAATATTGCTGTCTTGGGAACCCAGAGAGGCTTCTTTCTTGCACCTCTGGTCTCCCTCTTTTCATTTTCTAACCTCTGTGCCATGAACAAATGCTCACATTTTTGAGGCATCTGAAGGAGCATTTTTGCTTCTGGATCAGATCTTTCAGGTCAAGGATAACAGCAACTCAAAGGAGACAGAAGATGGAGAAATGTGCCCAGACCTCTCTGGGCTAGAGACCACCCTCTACAGCAGGGTGGTCTTCAAGGAGGTGGTTGTCTTAACATAATTGTGTTTCTACCCGCCATCCTAAGGAAGCCTCTTTTTTTGAAGTGGGAAAGTGAGTTTATTATAATAAACATTTGCTACTCCCCAAGCAGGAAATGGGAGTTAAAAACTTAAAAATGGCAGCTTTTATCTGCTGCCTTTATTCTTTGTGAGCTCTGGGGAATATACATGATTGCCTAATAATTCCCAACCCTTAGGCAAAGGTTCTGGGTTCCCATGTGCTTTAGGGGTCTAAGGAAGCCAGAAGCCTCTCTCAGATCCTGAATAGCCTCCCCCTCCAGTTCTGATTGCCCATGCCTAGTGTATAGTTCTGATCACTCTACCTCATACCCAGTGTATACTGATGCTCAATCACCTCTGTTCAGTAGTCTTGCTTTCTCTATCGCCATTGACTCCAAGGAGTCAGTTGCAGTGTTAGTTTTGCCTTGTTTCTACCACTATCCTAAAGACTCGAAACCATGGGCTAGGAGGTTGGCTCAGTGGTAGAGTGCTTGCCTCGCATGCATGAGGCCCTGGGTTCGATTCCTCAGCACCACATAAACAGAAAAGCTGGAAGTGGCGCTGTGTTTCAAGTGGTAGAGTGCTAGCCTTGAGCTGAAGAGCCGAGGGACAGCACCAGGCCCAGAGTTCAACACCCACGACTGACAAGACAAAAAAAAAAATTCTAAACCATGTAAATGCTAAATAGAAGTGACCCAAGAAGGCTAAGAATTAAGTGTACAAGGGCTGGGAAGGTGGCTCAAGTGGTAGAGTGCTAGCCTTGAGCTGAAGAGCTGAGGGATAGTGCCCAGGCCCCACAACCGGACCCCCCCCCCCCCCCCCAAAAAAAAAAAAAAAAAAAGAATTAAGTGTACAATTCTGCTCCAGGGGGCTGGTTCTAGTTGAGGGAGATGCTATACACAAAAAGTGTTAATACACTCATAGCCTCATGTCATTCTGTTCTTTTCTAAGCATGTGCCAATAATCCCTTCAGTTTGTACACAACTGAAACAAACAACTGCATTACTTTGAATAGGCAAACTCTTTGCCAAAAAGGCAATAGCCTAGGACAGACTCCAAGATGGGGTTTGTCTGACCTAGATAGGCTCTGGCCTTAGAGGTTTATGTTTCACAAGGGGAAATGTAAAAACATGTGTGTATGATGCCAGGTAGATAATCTGGAGAGAATTAGGGAGGAATCTGCTTATTCTGTGAGCCCCAAGGAAAAAATTACTGAAAGCATTTGTTCCGCACATTTACACATGAAGAGCAGGACAGTCTTGAGAATCTAGTTCACAGTAGAGCAAAGAAGCTGCACAAACTAGGCATTGTGGGAAAGGAGGCATCAAACTGACTTAAAAGTTTTTTATTTAAGTAGTTGTACAAAAAGGTTTCAGTTCAACATGTCTATATATAATTACAGTGCATCTTTTTCTTTTGGTGCCAATGCTGAGGTTTGAACTCAAGACCTGCTTTTTGGTTGACTTGTTTGGCAAATGAACATTAGGGTTCTTGAACAAGATTTATCAAGTTAAGACATGATAAAAAGGGATCTCAAACTGGGTGCCAGTAGCTCATGCCTGTATTCCTAGCTACTCAGGAGGCTGAGATCTGAGGATCGCAGTTCAAAGCCAGCCTGGACAGGAAAGAATGTGAGACTCTTTAGTAAATCACCAGAAAACCCGAAGTGGCACTGTGGCTCAAGTGGTAGAGCACTTGCCTTGAGCTGAAGAGCTCAGGGACAGTGCCTAGGCCCAGAGGTCAAGTCCTATGGCTGACCAAAACAAAAAACAAAAAAAGAGTCCTGTTGGTGAAGGTGGTGAAATAGAAGGAAGATAGAGAATAACTATAACCTCTTTGCTAAGTCCCCTGCAGAAGCTAAGCAACATGGACCCAGCCATGCTAGAGCGCCTCCTCAACCTGGACCAATTGCTGGGCTCCCAAGGGTGCCAAGGGACTTCTCTCCTGAGTACCCCCAGGCGAGAGCGGATGGAGCTCATTAAGACAGTGGAGCAGAAAGACTTGGAGATTGAAGTAAGTGCTGAAGTAAGGTGGGCTAGGATTCCTATAGCCTTGAGGAGCAGTTCTAGGCTCTTTGGACACAGAGGACTGCTATCTGGAGTCCAGTTTTCACCCAACACTGCATGTTTACTGCCTTTCAAATGTCCTTGACATAGCTGAACTCTGAAAAAGAATCACAATTTGATGTGAAGAGGTAAAAGGAAAGATACCAAATAAAAGAACTGGGCATTGGTGGCTCACGCCCGTAATCCTAGCTACTCAGGAGGCTGAGATCTGAGGACCGAGGTTCAAAGCTAGCCCAGGCAGCAAAGTCCAAGAGACTCTTATCTCCAATAAACCACCAGAAAGCCGGAAGTGGTGCTGTGACTCAAGTGGTAGAGCCCTCCCCTTGAGCTGAAGAGCTGAGGGACAGTGCCCAGGCCCAGAGTTCAAGCCCCATGACCAACAAAAAACAAAAACTTACACACATAAAAATCTAGCTTAGGGGCTGGGAAGGTGGCTCGTGGTAGAGTGCTTGCCTGGCATGCTCGAGGCCCTGGGTTCGATTCCTCAGCCCCACATAAGCAAAAAGAAAAAAAAAAGCCGGAAGTGGCACTGTGGCTCAAGTGGTAGAGTACTAGCCTTGAGCTGAAGAGCTGAGGGACAGTGCCCAGGCCCAGAGTTCAGGCCCCACGACCGGACCAAAAAAAAAAACCTAGCTCATGCTGAGAACAAATCTTTCTTCAGCATTTCCAGAGTCTTTCCACTGCTAGACAGCCCCCTGATCATTAGAAACAGTCTCCATCTGTTTCCTAATAGCCTCTTCTATTGGTTCAATCCCTGTTTTCTTCAACCTCAGAAGCTCTGATTACTCACCTTCTTACTCAGCTGCCATGCAGTGTGATCTGGGTCACATCTCTCCCTGATCCTTTCCAACAGAGGCTTAAGATGAAGCAAAAAGAACTGGAAGCCAAGATGATGTCTCAGGAAGCTTTACACACAAAGGGGAAGGAAAACTGCACCCTTACAATGCTCCGACCCCTTCCCGGTCGCACAGTCACAGTGGCAAAGCCTCTGAAAAAGGCTGTGGTAATGCCCCTACAGCTACGTAAGTAAGCAGGGCCCAGAAAACCCATGTCCCATGAGGGAGGGATGTCCTCATGTTATTCATATCCTCCTAGCACATGCTAGCCCTAAGGAGGACTGAGGACGATCTGCAGGAGCACTGGGGCTCTGCCCTTGGTGTGAAAGAACAGTCAGGGGCAGACTGATTATAACTCAAGAACAACTAAGACCTACTGGTCTTGTGGGAGCCACAAAAAGTTAACTCAAGCAGATTGCCAGTGGTTCATGCCTGTAATCCTAGCTACTTGGGAGGCTGAGATTTGAAAATCTTGGTTCAAAGTTAGCCTGAGCAAGAGAGCCCTGCTTTCCTGCTTTTTGGTAGTTAATTGGAGAAAACTTCAAAAAAAGCCCAAGTGAAACTGTGGCTCTAGTGGTAGAGTGCTAGCCTTCAGCACAAAACCTCAGGGGCAGTGGCCTAGGCCCTGAGTTAGGTCCCAGGACTGACCATACAAGAGTGGAGGGGATCTCAGGAGAAGCTAGTAGCTACAAGGGAGCTTGTGATCTGGCTCACTTGCAATTCTTGCTTTCAGTTCAGGAACAGGCAGCATCCCCAAATGCCACGATCCACATCCTGAAGAAGAAAGGCCGGAAAAGAAAGGTGACATTGGGAGTCCAAGCTACATTTTCAGCCAGGACCCTTTAGGGGTAGTGAATTTAGTTAGGGGTGTTGAGTTCTAGGGGAAGAGCACTGGCCTTATCTCACAGCCTGCTAGCTCCAATATTTGCAGCTCTACCCCTCTACATGGGGGTGATGGTGCCTCCACAGCCTTTAGGGAGAAATGCAGTGGTGTGGCTGTATCCAGCGGAAAGGATGTCTGCCCACTCAGTAGCCTGGCTCTTGCCTGCTCTGCAAACTTAGTATGACCTAAGGACTCAATCTCAGTACTGCCCCCCACACCTACACTGCACCCCAAGTGACAGACTAGAAGCACTCCCACAACGGTGAGGACTCAAGGTGGGGGCGGTGGTATTGACTGCCTCCCCCCCCCCCCCCCCCCCCCCGTGCTATCTCCTCCAGCCCGGGACCTCTAGTGGGGCTGCACCTCCTAGCCTGAGGGAGGTGTAAGAGTGTGCTCTGTGCTTCATGTCTACTACGTCACTGGGTCTCCCCTTAACTGGGAGAGAGGGGGGCCACTGTGGAGTGAAGTGAGCAGCGGTCTTGCCGGCGTCTGAGCTGCCTGCCCTGTCACTCACTCGCAGCTAGAGGCACAGGCCTCCCAGCCCGACCAGGGCGAGGACTGCTGGGACCTCGAGCTCAGCCCGGAGCTTCTGGCCCAGGGGCGCCAAAAAATACTGGATCTGCTGAACAAAGGCTCGGCCCGCGACCTGCGCGGCCTGCAGCGCATCGGCCAGAAGAAGGCGCAACTCATCGTGGGCTGGAGGGAGCTGCACGGGCCCTTCAGCCAGGTACCTGGCGGCGGGCGGGGTGGAGGGGCGGGGGGGGGGGGGGGGGGATGGGAAGGGGGCGGGGGGGGGGATGGGAAGGGGGCGGGGCGCGCGGCCCTCCCTCCCCCCTCCCCCTCCCCCCCTCCCCGGCTTCCACGGCCGCGCTCGTTCCGCGTTCCGCAGGTGGAGGACCTGGAGCGCGTGGAAGGCATGTCTGCCAAGCAGGTGGAGACCTTCCTCAAGGTGAGCGCGGCGCCGCCCCCCCCCGCGGCCCGCCGGCGCGGCGCCGCCCGCCCTGACCGCTCTGCCCTCCTGTGTTGCAGGCCAACCTCCTGAGCCTGCTGGCCGGCCCGCGCTGCGCGCCCCGCTGACGCCGCCCGCCCGCCCCGCCACCGCGCTTTGTGTAAATACAGTCTCTACCCCGAGCTGCAGCCTGACTCTTTTTTTGGGGGGGGGGGAGGTAGGGGAGTTGAGATACAGTGGTGTCTGGGGGTCGGCCACGGTCCGTTCCTGTGAACTCCAGGCGCCATCTTTGAGGAAACTACGACCCAGACTGGCAAGATTGTAAATAAACCTCTGGGTTGGGGAAGAAGACGGTGGCCGATAGGGAACAAAACACCGAAGCCGAAGACCCGAGGGCGACCGTTAGGCGGGCACGCGCCTCGCGTTTGGCCCCGCCCCATCCGTAGCGCCGGCGCGCGCTCCCCCCTGCTCAGGCTCGACGACGACAGCGGTGTTGTGTGCGCGTGCGCGCGAAATAACGGCCACTGGCGGAGGGAAGTGGGGGGGGTGGGTGGAATCGTTGAAAGGGGGAAAAGAAGAGAAGCCGCCCTGTCTCCCGCGCGCCCACCACCTGCGCCGTCGCCAGCCAATCCGCGGCCGTCTCGGGGGTCTCGCGCTCGGGGTGGCTCGGGCTGCCGGGTGGCTCCCCCGTCCCTCCTCCCGCCAGAGTCCCTCCCGAGCCTCCCCCCTCCCGCTGGCCTCGCGCGCGCTCGCGCTCGCTCCAGCCTCTGGTGTGTCCTCGCGCCCCCCGCCCGCCCTCCCCCGCGCGCAGTGTGCTCCGCTCCCCCCCACCCTCCTCCCCCCCGCCCGCCCGCCCGCCCCGCGCGCCTCCTCCCGGGCTCCCCTCCCCCCACCGCCGCCGCCGCCGCCGCCTCCTCCCGCCCCGGGGTGAGCGCGAGCCACCTCCCTCCTCCCTCCGCCATGGATCCCAGCAACTGGAGCAGCTTCATCTTCCAGGTAACAACCCCCTCCCCCGCCCCCACCCCCTGCCCACACCCCCCTCCTGCCCGCCCGCCCTCCCTCTCGTCCCCACCCCCCCCTCCGCGCGCCCGGTGCGCGCGCAGCTGTCCCCCTCCCTCCCTCGCGCCCTCCCCCGCCCTCCCCGAGGCGCCGGCTGGGAGCGCGCGCGGCGGGGGCCGAGGCTGCTCCCTCGCTCCCCCCACCCCGCCCCGCCGGGCTCCAACCGCCGCCGCCGCCGCCGCCGCCGCCGCCGACCCGGGCCCCCGCCCCCCAGCCCCGCGGGGCCTCCCGCCCCCACCCGGGGGGCGTCGCTGCCGCCCGCCGCGCTCCCGCGGCCCGCTAGGCGCCCTCCTTCCTCCCGCCCTCCCGCCCTCCCTCCCGCCGGCCGGGGTGCGCGGGCGGCGGCGGCGGCGGCGGCGGCGGCGGGGCGGCCCGCGGGCCATGCGTTCGGCGCGGCCCTGCCCGGCCGGCCGGGGGCGGCGCCCCGAGCCCGGGCCCCGCGCGGCCCGCGCCCCCGGCCCTCGCTGAGCCCCCGGGGCCCCGCCACGGCCGAGGCCATGTTCCCCGTGTTCCCCTGCACGCTGCTGGCCCCCCCCCTTCCCCGTGCTGGGCCTGGACTCCCGGGGGGGTGGGCGGCCTCATGAACTCCTTCCCGCCACCTCAGGGTCACGCCCAGAACCCCCTGCAGGTCGGGGCTGAGCTCCAGTCCCGCTTCTTTGCCTCCCAGGGCTGCGCCCAGAGTCCATTCCAGGTGAGTGGGGCCGCCGGGCGGCGGGCGGGCCGCGAGCGAGCGGGCGGGCGGAGGCCCGGGCCCACACGCGCTGTCCCCCGCAGGCCGCGCCGGCGCCCCCGCCCACGCCGCAGGCCCCGGCGGCCGAGTCTCTCCAGGTGGATCTGCTCCCGGTGCTCGCCGCCGCCCAGGAGTCCGCCGCCGCGGCCGCCGCCGCCGCCGCCGCCGCCGCCGTGGTCACCGCGCCCCCGGCCGCCGCCGCCGCCTCCACGGTGGACACAGCGGCTCTGAAGCAGCCCCCGGCGCCGCCGCCGCCGCCCCCGCCCGTGTCGGCGCCCCGCCGCCGAGGCCGCGCCCCCCCGCCGCCGCCGCCCGCGGCCGCCACCATCGCCGCCGCCGCCGCCACCGCCGTCGTCGCCCCCACCTCGACGGTCTCCGTGGCCCCCGTCGCGTCCGCCTTGGAGAAGAAGACAAAGAGCAAGGGGCCCTACATCTGCGCCCTGTGCGCCAAGGAGTTCAAGAACGGCTACAACCTCCGCCGGCACGAGGCCATCCCACACGGGCGCCAAGGCCGGCCGCGTCCCCACGGGCGCCATGAAGATGCCCACCATGGTGCCCCCTGAGCCCTGCTGAGCGTGCCCCAGCTGAGCGGCGCCGGCGGCGGCGGGCCCGAGACCGGCACGGGCGGCGGCGCGGCCGCCGTGGCCGCCGGCGGCGTGGTGACCACCACGGCCTCGGGCAAGCGCATCCGCAAGAACCACGCGTGCGAGATGTGCGGCAAGGCCTTCCGCGACGTGTACCACCTGAACCGGCACAAGCTGTCGCACTCGGACGAGAAGCCCTACCAGTGCCCGGTGTGCCAGCAGCGCTTCAAGCGCAAGGACCGCATGAGCTACCACGTGCGCTCACATGACGGCGCTGTGCACAAGCCCTACAACTGCTCCCACTGTGGCAAGAGCTTCTCCCCGGTGTGCAGGGGCCTCGGCCGCCCAGGCTGGGGGGAGGGAGGGAGGGCAGGAGGGAGGGCTAGCCACCCAGGGCACTGCAGCGAGGCCAGCTGGACCGGGAGGGAGGAGGCTGGGAGCCTCCCGGGTAACCGGGGAGCCAGGGGGTGGGCCTCTGCGAAGGAGGTGGGTCTTCTCCGCGGGGGGGGGGGGGGGGGGGGGGGGAGGGAGAGGAGGAAGAAGCCGCGGGTTCAAGGGGGAGGGATTTCCTGCCCAGGCAGGACTGTAAAGCTTGGTGGCTTGGAAAAAGACCTGTTAAAGGAAGCTAGGCAGATTTAGGGCGCCCCCCCCCCCCCCCCCCCGCGCCGCCGCCGCCCAGCCTCAGCCCTAATCCTCACCCCAACATATCCGCAGGCCGGATCACCTCAACAGTCACGTCAGACAAGTGCACTCGACAGAGCGGCCCTTCAAATGTGAGGTAGGAAGCCCGCTTCCTCCTGTCCTGGTTTTCTCATGATTTTGATCCTCATTGTAGCTGCCTGAGTTCAGCCTCTCAGACCCCCTTTTTCTCTCTCTTCTTTTTGCCTTTTCACTCCATTTTCTCATTCCTTCTTCACCACCTTGTCATCTCACTCTCATTTCCTACAGATCAAAGACCCCCAAGGCTCTGATCCTTTTAACCTCTTGCTCCCTTCTCCCCCTTCCCCGAAGCTTTAACTCTCCTTGACACCCCCCACGCCCCTCCCCCCTCCCCAGAAATGTGAGGCAGCTTTTGCTACGAAGGATCGACTCCGGGCGCACACAGTACGACACGAAGAGAAGGTGCCATGTCATGTGTGTGGCAAGATGCTGAGCTCGGCTTATATTTCGGACCACATGAAGGTGCACAGCCAGGGCCCTCACCATGTCTGTGAGCTCTGCAACAAAGGTACATGCTAAGGGATGCCAGGAGGGCCAGGGACAGAGGGAGGAGGGCACAGAGCTAGTGACCTTTCCACGGATGTGGGTGAAGGGTGCTGTAGCCAAGAGCTCGTGGCATCTAGAGCCCTTCAGGAAGCAAGCAAAGCAGCACTGGGGACAACTGAACATCACCAATTCTAAGAAGCCATGGCTGGAGGAGACATGTCAGAAAAGACTCAACTTCCTGGGTGTGCGTGGGTCAGTGGGAGTGGTGCCTGCTGCTTTGGGAAAGGAGCAGTCTCGGGGAGAGCCAATCCCCCAGGGTGGGAAGGCAAGGTTTCAGCTGCACAGCCACAAGTTCTTGTCTCCAGCTCCTGGGGCAAGTGGAACATATTGGCAGGTGTTTAACAAACACACACCCTGCCCCAGTAGTGGTGAAAAGTTGCTTTAAACCTACTTGTTTACTAACTGGGCTGCGGACTGGGGCATTGGAGGGAGGGGACACAGCCGTCTCTACTGAGAAGTCAACCCTTCAAGTAGCTAGGCGTCAGTTAAGTGTCCGGCCATCCCGAGAGAGCTCTCCCAGCCATGTGGAGTGGAGGAAACTCTGTAGGCAGGCGTCAACCCTGAGAAATGGGCACCACTCAAACCAGGTCCCAAGCCTAGGGAGGGCCTGTCCTCACCAGCCCCAGCAGAGTAGTTGGCCCCAGCCTATCAAGGATGTGGTGGGAGGAGGACAGGGCCATCTTGAAGAGGGCGTCCCCAGCCTAGGAGAACAGCCCCGTCTCTGGGGTCTCCACCTGGCTGACCCCCATCCCCCTACCCCAATCCGCCCCCCCCCCCCCCATAGGCTTCACCACAGCAGCATACCTGCGCATCCACGCGGTGAAGGACCATGGGCTCCAGGCCCCGCGGGCTGACCGCATCCTGTGCAAGCTGTGCAGCGTGCACTGCAAGACCCCTGCCCAGCTGGCCGGCCACATGCAGACCCATCTGGGGGGGGGCCGCCCCCCCTGTCCCGGGAGATGCCCCCCAGCCACAGCCCACCTGCTGAGGGGGACCCCTGCACCCACCAGGCAAGGCGTGGGGCATGGCTGGGGGTGGGGGTGGGACGGGGTTGTGGGACAAGGGGGTTCAAAGGGCCCATTAGGGGATCTCAGGAAGGCAAGGATACCCATCTGTCACTCAGGTTAGGGAGCCTGGACCAGGGAGGGCCTTGTAGGGCTGTTGGTAAGAGGCAGGCTCACGCCCCTGGGGATCAGATAGGAAGTGAGCAACGGCTGTGTCCCAGGGGAAGTAGTTGGACAGTATTGGGGTAAGAGGCATGCATGGCTCTTGCCATTCAGGTTGTGCTGTGATCGGTGGTGTTTTCCTTTCTCACTGCAGGTACTGGTGAGGTTTGTCCCATGGCGGCAGCAGCGGCGGCGGCGGCAGCAGCGGCGGCAGCGGCAGCAGCAGTGGCAGCCCCTCCCACAGCTGTGGGCTCTCTCTCTGGGGCAGAGGGGGTGCCAGTGAGCTCTCAGCCACTTCCCTCCCAGCCCTGGTGAGCTCAGTGTTGATGGGTGAGAGGAGAGCATGAAGGAAAGTCCCTTGGTACGGTCTCTCCCCTCTCCTCACTACTACACACCAACCAAGGAGCCTCCAGAAAGGAAGAAGAAACGCGTTCTTAGGGGAATTCGCTAGGTTTTAACAGTTTCTCCTGCTCCTCTCTTCTCCTTGTCAAGAGCTGACCCTACACACACCTGTCCCCCTGGTTGTGTTGAAATCCCCTGGACAGTGGGCAGGGGTGGCAGAGAACAGGAGTAGCCACTGCCCTTCCCCCCTTCTCCTCTCTGCAGCCCCCTGCCCTTCCCTCCCAGGGATTTGTGAGCCTTTTCCCTCATGGTCCTTGCTCTCCTCCCTTTAGCCTTCTCCCTCTACTGTCTGCTGCCCCTCCCTGGGGAGTTGGTGCTTTCTTTTTGTTGTTGTTTTTCCCCCCCAGGGGGAGGGAAGTGAGGAAAGAGGGAAATCAAAAGATTGTCCCAGAGAGGGATAAGGGGAGATCCGAGAATGGGCAGAAGCAGGCAAGGCAAAGATTGTACCTTCTGTAAGGTAGGGTTGTTGAGGTTAGGCCCTAAACATCATTCTACTTGAGAATCCATCAGGGGAAAGACAAATCAAGGGGAGCAAAAGGAGCCACTAAGGCCAGAGGCAGGAGATAGAATCTTAGGGGGCCAGGGTAAAGGAGGGAAACCAGGGACTAGAGGTGCTTCCTGGGGGTGGGGGAATGCAGCCAGTGTCTCCCCCTTCCCTCTTCCACCCCAGCTCCAGCCCTGGTCTTTTCTTTTCATCCCTCTTCCCCATGACTGACGCTGTGGCCCTGGCCATGTCATCGTGTTCCTGTGTCCCCTGCATGTTCCCCACCCTCCACTCCCTCCTTTTGCGCGGACCCCATTACAATAAATTTTAAATAAAAACTGGCTCTGGTTCCAGGTTCAATGAGTTGCCCCCACCAAGCCCATAAGTTCCCTATCTTTTCTCTCTCTCTCACACACACACACACACCCCAGGTGATTGCTCTCTGAGCCCGGTATGGTATCCAGACTTGCCCATGTGGTTCTGGGGCTCTGTCTCTTCCCTAAAGACTGCCTGAGTAGCTACAGTATAGATTTATGGGTGGGCAGGGCTCTTGGGGCTCTGAAGAACATGTGGCAGGACTCCCAAATTGAGAATACCCAATCTGGCCAGGCCCAGAATAGCCACTGGTGGTTTATGAAGGTCCAGGTTGTTGCCAAAAAAAAAAAAAAAAGCTGGAAGTAGAGCTGTGTGGCTCAAGTGATAAGAACTGTAGCCGTGTGCAGAAAAGCTCAGGGAGGGACTGAGCACAGGCCCTAGAGTTCACACCCCAAGATGAGCACGCACGCACTCGCACACACATATGCACGTGCACACACACACAGGTTGTGTAGGTGGCTCATGCCTGTAATCCTACCTGCTCAGGAGTCAGATCTGAGGATCATCTTTCAAAGTCAGCCTGGGCAGAAAAGGCATGAAACTTCTTCCAATTAACTACTAACAAGCCGGAAGTGGGGGTGTGGCTCAGGTGGTAGAGCCCCAACAAGAGGCCCTGGGTTCGAGACCCAGTACCGGCAGTAAATAAAGACCCCTGTTGGTCCACTTAACATCAGTACTAATGCCTGGACAGCCCGAAGACCTGGGAAAGGGGTGTTGAGGGAGCTGCAGAAAGCTTTGCAAATCCTGAGCCACGGGGCTGGGCGCTGCAGGGTCGAGACCTGCCTGCACTTGATCTCCGCTCCCGGGCTTCCCGGCTCCAGGCGGGCCCTGCAGTGTCTGCTCTGCCCTCTGGAATTCCTCCTCTCCTTTGCCCAGACCCTTTCTCGAGTCTTCCAGTACTCTGCTGTGGCTGCTTCCCTGGGGGTAGGGAAGGCTTCAGTTTTGCAGGCTCTCTTCCCTCCGGGCCCCGCCCTGCTCCTCTGCAGCCTCCCCAAATCTTGCCCTCGTCCCCGACCCCTCTGGGTGCTGTGGGGATGGCGCCACCTGCCCTGCCTGGCTCGCTGGTCCCGTCCTGAAGACCCCGTCTTCTGCCAGGTGCCCTGGTGACCGTTGGCGGGAGGGGCCGAGACTTAGGAAGGGGTGCCCCGGTGGAGGCGCGCGTGGGAAGGGGGCACGAGTGGTCCCCGGCCGGTTGCCCTGGTAACGCGGGGCCTGGCACGCGAGGCTCCCTTGGGCCGGCCGGGAGGGGCCGGCGGCGTGCGAGGGGCGGGGGCGGCGCGCGGTGGAGCGTAGGGGAGGGGACGGGGAGGGGGGACGAACAGACGCGCAGCGAGGAGGGGAGACCCGCCGCCTCCCTCCGCGCGCTCGCGGATCGCTCCCTCCCGGGCTGCGGCTGCTGCAGCGGCGGCGGGGCTCGGCAGCTGTCTGGAGACGGCGTCGAGGTGAGGTCGGGACAGACGGAGGCTGCGGGTAGGAGTGGACAGACACACCGACCGCGGAGTTGCACGGGAATGCGGGCGGCTGGCGAGCTGGAGGGTGGCGCTGGGGTGGTGCTGGGCGCGCCGCGCCGCCGGGAGGCGGAGATGCCGGCCCACCGTGGCCGTGGGAGTCAGTCCCCGGGAGGGGGGGGCCGAGCCGGTCCCCGAGGAGGGGCAAGGAAACCCCGCCGGGCCGCGCGCCCCCCGGGGGGCGCAGAGCGTGCCGAGGGTGTGCAGCGAGCGTGCCGGGCCCCTGCCCCGTCTGCCCGGCCGGTGTGTGCACAGCTGCTTGTTTTGGGGGTGTCGGAGCACCTGCTGGGATCTCAGAGTGGATCTTGCGGGTTTGGGGTGTGTTTGGGGGGGAAACCCAAGAAGGTACCCCCTGGGGAGCCTTCCGTGTATAAAAGGGTTTATCTTCCCAAGGCTCTTCATCGCAGAAGACAGTCGAGTGCATCTCCCCCAGGGATGTCCCACCCCTAGGCAAAGGAAACCCCAACTTTTCTTCCGCTCCCTAGAGACGGCACCAGACTGGCTCTGAGACACAAGCCTGGTCCTCTTGGGCCTGCAGGGACGGGAGCCCCTCTTCCCTTACACCAAGCCTGTCTCCTCCTCTTCCAGGATTTGCTACTGTCTCTGCTGTTTCCTCCTCCCCAGAGGGGCCCTCTCCCCTCTCCCATCTCAAGATGGCAGCCAGCAGTTCTGAGGTGTCTGAGATAAATGGGTTGCAGGAGAGTCCCAAGACCCAGGGTGAAGGACCTGGCCCTTCTCAAGCTGGAACTGGCCCTCTCCAGGTCCACGCAGAGGTCCTAGACCAGCCAGAAGCCCCGCAGCCAAGCTCAGGCACCACTCCAGCCCCTGTGGAGTCAGGGTCTTCCAAGACTGGGTTGGCCCCTGAGACCCCAGAGACCCCAGCTGGGGCCCCAGAAACAGCCCCCGCCACAGACCTCAGCTTAAACCCAGGAGGAGAATCAAAGGCCAGCTCCAGCCCTGAAGAAGTATGCCAAGAACCAGCATCCAAACCAGAGGCAAACAAAGAGGCTACTGCCAAAGCAGACCAGGGATCTCCTGAGCCAACCTCAGAGCCCGCTCCCCAGTCAGACCCTCAGCCCGCTCCCCAGCCCACCTCCAAATCAGTGCTCCAGCCAGCACCCCCTCCTCAGGAGGACCCCACCCCTGAGGTCCAGACAGACAGTATAGGGGAAAAGCAGGAGAATGGAGCAGTGGTCCCGCTGCAGGCTGGGGATGGGGAAGAGGGTCCAGCCCCCCAGCCTCACTCACCACCCTCCACCAAAGCCCCCCCAGCCAATGGAGCTCCCCCTCGAGTGCTACAGCAGCTGGTTGAGGAGGACCGAATAGGAAGGGCCCACAGTGGGCACCCAGGATCTCCCCGAGGGAGCCTGAGCCGCCACCCCCAGCTCACAGTTGGCAGGGTCTGGGGTGGAAGGGGGCGAAGGCACCCAGAAACCTCGGGACTACATCATTCTTGCCATCCTGTCTTGCTTCTGCCCCATGTGGCCTGTCAACATCGTGGCCTTCGCTTATGCCGTCATGGTGAGCCCCAGGGGACCCCGGCCCAGGTTTGTGGTGGTGGCTCCTTGGCCAGTGCTGGGACAGAGACCCAGAAATAACCATGCCTTACCTTTCCTCTGCATGGATCCTACTTCCCTTGTTAGTTACCTTTGCTTGCCTCTCCCTGGACCAAACCCTCCCAGAGCAACCACTATGCTATCCCTGTGGGTGGGAGGGACGTGGAGCTGTGATTTACACTACCTTGCTGACCTGAGCCCCTCCCCACCCCTCTCCAATTCTCCTTTAATTCCATGGGGCTGGCTGCTCTCTCTTTTTCCCTCCCACCCTCCCTCCTTCTCTCTCTCTCTGGATGACTCTCACCTGATCCCTGCGGGGCTGGCTACTCCTGACCTGGTCCATGATACCTCACCCCTCACCCTAACCCCAGTCCCGGAACAGCCTGCAGCAGGGGGACGTGGATGGGGCCCAGCGTCTGGGCCGTGTGGCCAAACTCTTAAGCATCGTGGCGCTGGTAGGGGGGGTCCTCATCATCATTGCCTCCTGCGTCATCAACTTAGGCGGTGAGTGAAGGTCTGGGACAGGTAGGGGTGGAGTGGAAGGGTTGATGAGGGCAGCTTTACTAACCCCTGCCCCCTGCTCTCTCCTGTCTGTCTTCCCTACTTATTCCTTTGTCTCCCCTTCTTCCTTGTCTGTCTGTCTGTCTGTCTGTCTGTCTGTCCTTTCCCTCTCCTTTCCCACAGTGTATAAGTGAATGGGCTCTGCCCTTCATCCCAAGACTTTTCTTCCTGTTGGGAGCTGCCCTGGGTCCATTCCTCCCTTGGGGGAAGGCCAGTTGATGGCCCTGGCCCCCATCCCTAAGGACCAAGGGAGCCTGAGCAGCCTTGTTTACAGCTTCTTTCCTGTTCCTGCATCCTGCCAGGCTCCTCTGCCAACTGTGGGCCTTCCTTCTTCCTGCACTGTTTCCAACCTCCCTGCACTTTTGCCTGTGGATGTTCCTTCCCCCCCCCCCCCCCCCCACCCCCAAGCCTCTTGGCTTTCCCAGCCCTGCACTTCTGGAAATCTCCCTGCACTGATCACCCAAAATCAGCACGCTCTCTGTCTCCCTGAATCTCTTTCAGCCTCTCTGCACTTCTTCCAGCCTCCTGAATTCTCCGAGCCTCAACCCTGGCCTCCCTCTCCCAAATTTCATTGTCTTGGCACCTAACCCATTCCTTTCCTGTAACATTTTCCCCTCCCCCTTTCCCTCATCTCCCGCCCCCCCCCCCCTTCCTCTTTCTGCCTCCTCATCTTCCCTTAGTCTCCTTTTCTCACCCCTCTGGCCACGATTTATTCTGCAAATACTCCAGTACTTAGATAAGGCTGGAGAAGGAGAGGGGCCATTGTCAGAAGAGGGCAACCCGGCCTAGGGCTCGACTGTTCTCTGCTGGCACACTCCTCCCCCCCCCCCCCCCCACCTCACATCCACCCAGGTACCTACTGGGTGCCAGAAGTAGCAAGCCAGGTCCAGCCTGAAGACTTGTACAAGGGTGGAAATCCAGGTTCTGAACACTTAGGGCCCCAAGCAGCTGAAGGATTAATCTGAGTTAACCAGCTCACCTGGATTTTTTTTTTTAACCTGTTTCCTGTTTGGAGAAATTAGGAGTTGGGGCCATTCACATGCTTTGTAATGGAAGAAAAAAAAGTTAAAAAAAAAAAAAAAAGGACCAAAACTCCCCGCAGCAGCAGAAAGCGAGGAAGGGGCAGAGGAATTCTAGAATGAGTTTCTAAGAGGGCGAGGGAGGCTGGGTGCACGCGACAGCCTGCGGAGGAGGAGGAGGAGGGGGGAGGAGGAGGAGGAGGGGGAGGAGGAGGAGGAGGGGGAGGAGGAGGAGGAGGGGGAGGAGGAGGAGGAGGGGGAGGCTGGGAGCCAGCTAGGACACGGTCGGAGTTGGCGGGCTTTTTGTTTTCTAAAAAAAAAAAAAAATAGAAAAAGAAAAAAACAGTCGGGATTGACAAACTAAAATTCCTTTAAAAAAAAAGATCTATCAAACTGATTCTCCCTTTTTGTATGCTGGATGCTGCATGAGTCTGAAACACCAATAAACAGAGACTGCATGAGACTCGCCTCCAGTCTCACTTGGTTCCCCCCCCTCCGGGCCCGGGCACCGCCTCCCCGTAGAACCTGGTTGGGCGGTGTACGCATGCGCCGCCGCGGTGGCCATCTTTACTGTGGGCCCCGAAGCCTGTGGTGCCCCACCCTCGAGGGTGTCTCCGCGCATGTGCAAACCTCCCTTTGCTTTCCTCTTCCAAGTAGCTTTGACTAGCGCGGAGCCCTCTCGCGCTCTTTCTCTGCGCCTGCGTACTGTGACCCTGCGCAGCCTGGGAGGCGGGTCTTAGCGCCAGGTGTGTACGGCGGCTGAGTTGACCAGAATTGCGGGAGTTGGGCGGCGGGAGAGTTGGGTCCAGGTTTGGAGGGCGGGCGGGGTGGGGACGAGGGGCGAGGCACGCCTCTCTCTCGGCGCGGGTCCTCGGATCCCCGTCCGCGGGGCGGGGTCCGAGCGCCCCCGCCTGGGGGACAGCCGTGGAGGCCTGCGTGGCGGGGGGGACCCCTCCCATTGCTGGGCCCCGTCCCTCCCGGGCCCATCAATGTCCCTCTCCCGGAGTCATGGAGACCTGGCGGCCACCACCGCGGCGCCTCTTTCCGAAGAAGGGGAAGTGACTTCGGGCCTCCAGGCTCTGGCCGTGGAGGATACCGGAGACCCCTCGGTCTCGGCCAGTAAGGCCGAGGAAGAGGGGGAAGGAAGCCAAGAGGAGGCTGATCTCGAGGGGTCCCGGGTGGAGGAGACCCAAGAAGCCGGCAGCACCGCGGGGGAAGAGCACGCGGACGGGGAGGCCGAGGACTGGTGCGTGCCCTGCAGCGACGAGGAGCTGGAGCTGCCCGCGGATGGGCAGGCCTGGATGCCCCCGCCCTCGGAGATCCAGCGGCTCTACGAGCTGCTGGCTGCCCACGGTACCCTGGAGCTTCAAGCGGCCATCCTGCCGCGCCGGCCACCTACACCCGAGGCCCAGAGTGAAGAGGAGAGATCGGACGAAGAGCCGGAGGCCAAAGAGGAGGAGGAGCAAAAGTGAGGGCTCGCTGCTTTGTATCTGGGTAGGGGGTAAGGGGGGGTAAGGGGGGTGGGCGCTATTCCTCTGCTGCTAGGGGGAAATAGAGAAAGAGTAGGACCTAGAAGTGCAGAAAGTAAAGGGAAGGAAGAAGGGAGCAGAGCAGGAAAGAGTTCACAGGCCGGGGAGAAATGTGTGTATGTGCCTGGGCTACCACTCCTCACCCTTCCTTCTGTCCTTCTGTCTCAGACCTCACATGCCTACGGAATTTGACTTCGATGATGAGCCAGTGACACCAAAGGACTCCTTGATTGACCGAAGACGCACCCCAGGTACAAAAGGGAGGAGCTGGGGGTGGGAATGTTCCTCTCCATGCAGTTACTCCAAAAGGTGTTCTCTTCAAGACATCTTTCTAGGTGCCTGAGCTGTCACCGAACTCCTGGCAACCGGAAGGAATGTGCACACAGTGGCACCATCTTTCTGGCTTAAGTTAATGCTATCTGCCTTCACAGGGTTGGGAAGGTGGCTCAGTGGTAGGGTGCTTGCCTTGCATGCATGAGGCTCTGGGATTGATTCCTCAGCACCACATAAGCAGAAAAAGCCAGAAGTGGTGCTGTGGCTCAAGTGGTAGAGCGCTAGCTTTGAGCTGAAGAGCTCAGGGACAGTGCCCAGGCCCAGAGTTCAGGCCCCACGACCAGCCAAAAAAAAAAAAAGACCATCAAAGATGTTCAATCAGGCTTCCATGCCTGGCCGTTATTACCTCCATCCACATCCCTGTACTTTTGGATAGATTGCTTTCCCATGGCATGTGCCTTCCCAGAATTCACTCTTTTCTTTTGTACCCAGACTGTCAAACCAGCAGTAAGTCCCTTTAGCTCCATCTCCATATTTTCAAGCCCACCTGCCATTCTCTATCTTCAGTCACATACACACATCCAAGCTATCTGGCTCAGCTCTCTTACCTAGACAGTTGGAATCACTCTAAACTGTTCTCTGCTTCCAGTCAGCAGATTGATCCTTTTAAAACACAAATCCAAACTGAGCACTGTTGGCTCACACCTATAATCCTACTTACTCGGAAGGCTGAGCTGTGCTAATCGAAGTTTGAAGCCAACCTGGGCAAAAAGGTCCTTGAGACTCTTATCTCCAATTAATCACCAAAAGCTGTAAGTGGAGTTATAGCTCAAGTGAAACAGTGCTAGCTTTGATTTAAAAATAAAGCTCAGGGTGAGGCTCAGTGGTAGAGTGCTTGCCTTGCATGTATGAGGCCCTGGGTTCGATTCCTCAGTACCACATAAGCAGAAAAAGCTGGAAGTGGCGCTGTGGCTCAAGTGCTAGAGTGCTAGCCTTGAGCGAAAGATGATCAGGGACAGTGCCCAGGCCCTGAGTGCAAGCCCCAGGACACACACACACACACACACACACACACACACACACAACCAAAACCTATAGGTTAAACAGTTTCCCAACTTTATGCTCCTTTAAGCTATAGAAGGCTAGAGCACAGTGCCAGAGTCCTGTCTGCATTTCCTGTCTTCCTCCTCTCCAGGAATATCAGCCAGAAGCCAGAAACGAGAGGCCCGTCTGGACAAGGTCCTCTCAGACATGAAGCGACACAAAAAGCTGGAGGAGCAGATCCTTCGGACTGGGAGGGACCTTTTCAGCTTGGATTCAGAGGACCCCAACTCCACCAGCCCCCCACTCCGGTCCTCAGGGAGTAGCCTCTTCCCCCGGCAACGAAAATATTGACTGTTACTGCTACTGCCTCCAGGTGCAGATTCTGTACCTGATGGGGCCTGGGTCCTCCTCTTCTAACCGGAACAAGTTGAGTGGGGTTGGAGGCGTGGCTCAAGTGATAGAGCACTGGCAAGTGGATGAAAGTTTCAGTACTGAGTTTGAGTCCCTGTCTCAGACCAAAAAAAAAAGATACTTGGGAAAGAGAGAAAAGCCCCAAACTCTGGAAGGAGGAAAGTGTGTGTGTGTGTGTGTGTGTGTTTTCTATTAAATATGTTCAGAGACGTGGATTTTTCTGACTCAAAACACTCAGGGCCTGGGAATGTGGCTCAGTGGTAGAGTGCTTGCCTTGAGCTGAAGAGCTGAGGGACAGCACCCAGGCCCAGAGTTCAGGCCCCACGACCGACAAATAAATAAATAAAAATAACAAAACATTCAGAATGATCTCTTCCGAGGCTGTAGCTGGAACCCGCTTTACCCACTTGAGCCCAGAAGGCATGACTGCATTCACTCTGATTGGGAAATCAGAGACAGATGGGGCAAAGTCAAGCTCAACTCCCCTGACTGTGGCTCTCTGGTTCTCCATAGTCTTTTTTCCGACCGTGCCAGCTGGCTCTGTGGCAGAAATTCCTAGGCATGGAATTGGCTATGGTGCTTCACCCACTGAGACAGCCCAGCTGCAAGGGCCCTTTAAATACCTAAGCCCCGCCCTGCCGGCCCCGCCCTGCCGGGTAGTGATCCTCTGTGCTAGTGCAGGAGTTTTCTTGTCTGGAGAAGTGCAACAGCCTTCCTGCTTATAGATGTGAGTACGGTCATTCGATGCCCCCCCAAAGCTGCGTCTAGCCCTGCTTTGCTTCCTCGGGACTTGCTTCTGCCCAGGCATGGGGAAGAAAGGAGGGAGGAGGCTTTGCTGTTAAGAGGTTTCACTTTCCTTCCGTGAGGTTTTCTGGGTTTTGAAGTGAACATTGCGTTCACACTCCCCAAATCTCTGGCCTCTGGCACAGGGCCCCCCCACAGAAGTCAGAGAGAGGACTTTGTCTGGCATTATGGCACGTATTTGCAGTCTCAGCCACCCCAGAGGCTGAGGATCTCCAGGATTTCTGGGCAACAGAGCTAGACCGTTCGTCTTCCAGTAATGGTGTGGGCTGGGGGTGTGGCTCATAAAGTGGAGCATTTGCTTAGCAACTCTGAGTTCCTGGGTTCCATTCCCTAGCACCCTAAGAAGAGGGGAGCTCTACTGGGTGCATTCAGACTCCATCTTGAAGCTTGATTGGTTCTTGGCTCTACTCCCTGACCACTTGATATCATCATCTAGAGAGCTGACCTCTGGCTTTTCCCCTTGAGCTGCTAGAATGTGAATGAATCATCCCCATTGAGATTCGCTAACTCTGCCAAAAGTCTAGGTTTTCCTGGTATCCTGGGCAGGGCAGGGCTGACCGTGGGCCTTAACAGATGCTATGGGAAGTCTTTTGTGTATGTGTATGTGTGTTGGTCCTAAAGCTTGAACTTAGGGCCTGGTGCTGTCCCTGAGCCTCTTTGTGCTCAAGGCTAGCTTTCTACCACTTGAGCCACAGCACCATGTCCGGCTTTTTCTGAGTCGGAGATAAGAGTCTCAGGACTTTTTCTACAGACTTTTCTGCCCTGGATGGCTTCAAACCACAATCTTCATATCTCAGCTTTCTGAGTAGCTAGGATTACAGATGTGAGCTGCAGGCTCCTGGCTTGTGGGTGGGAAGTCTAGCAGAGCTGTGGTGAAGAAGGCCTCACTGAGTGGTAAACCAGGCTCTTTTCTTCTGGGGAGGAGAAATGAAGAAGAGAAAGCTTGGTCGGACCTTCCAGCAGGACTTAGTGATTTTGAGCTGTGACATTGGAGTGGAGCTGGTAATTGAGGCAGAAGATTCCCTGGTGTATTTTACTCCCTGTCTGAGTGGACCCTGGGGAGGTGGGGGAAAGGCTTGCTGGTCAAATGGATGCCTGGTAGATCTCTGGGAATTCCTGCCGGTGTCTGCCTTTGGCATACAAAGCATTTGCCCTACCCTTGGGTGGAGCCATTTGGACAGGACAGCTCTCCTTTAGGGCCATAGTTAGCCAGGGAGCTCCCTGTTTGGTTTTGCTCTCCCAGGTTCTGGGTTAGTAGAGTCTGGGTGTTGGTTCAGATTGCAGAAAACACCCACCTTTGAACTGCTATTGACTCTGTCTCCTGGGCAATACTAGCCCTACCCAGAGCCCTAAGGCCTTGTTCAATGTCGACGATTTAGCCCAAGAAGCCATTCTGTCTCCTCTGGTCAGGATGGCCCAGCCCAAACTTCGGTGACAGAGCAATTTTTGTACCTTCTGGGCTTGAAGGAGCATAAAATGAATTGTTTAAGGACACCTAATCCTTCACTGGGTGTAGATTAAGTTCAAGGCAAGTGGGAGCTGTTCATGGGAGGGCCCTTGCCTCAAACACAAGTTTCAGCGTCTCCTGAAAACCTTTTTTGGTTGGTTGTGGGGTTTGAACTCTGGGCCTGGGCACTGTCCCTGAGCTCTTCAGCTCAAGACAAGCACTCTACCACTTGAGCCACTGGTTTTCTGGTGGCTAATTGGAGATAAGAGTCTCATGGATGTTCCTGCCTGGGCTGGCTTTGAACTGCAATCCTCAGATCTCAACCTCTTGAGTAGCTAGAATTACAGGCGTGAGCCACTGGTGTCTGGCTCCCCTGCAAACCTTGACCCAGCCAGCATTGGCTGAGGTCTGGAAAATAACATCGCCGTCCAAGCCAGGCTTGGAAGACCTTCAGGATTACCATTTGAATATAGGAAATCAAGGCTAGCTGGGGCAATATAGCAAGAATCTCTCTCTCTCTCTCTCTCTCTCTCTCTCTCTCTCTCTCTGTCCCCCTCCTCCCATCTCTCCCCCCCTGCTTTCTGAGTGGTAGTATTACAAGTATGAACCACATTCCAGCAGAGATAGAGATTCGTTATCTTAGAAAAAAAGGAAGGAAGGAAGGAGAGAGGGAAAGAGATACAGAAAAGGTTTGCAGCCAGATCTTTTGGTTTTTCAGTGGTTCCGGAAGCTGGATTCCTGGATGACTTCCAGTCTTAAGAAATCCTAACTTTCTAAGCCAGGTGCCAGTGGCTCACACCTTTAATCCTAGCTACTCAGCAGAATGAGATTTGAGGATTGAAGTTGGAAGCTAGCCCAGGCAGGAAAGTCCCTGGGACTTTTCTCCAATTAACCACCAAAAAGCTAGAAGTGGAGCTATGACTCAAGTGGTAGGGCAGTAGACTGAGCAAAAGAGCTGAGGGACATCCTGAGTTCAAGCCTCAGTACACACACACACACACACACACACACACACACACACACATACACACACTCTCACTTTCAATGATGGACTTTCACTAGCACCCAGGGGAGCTAGGAGGAGCAGACTGCTAGGGTGCCCCTCTCTCAAAATTGCTGCTGAAAAACAGAAAGTGAATTACATCTGACAGAATGTCAATTCTCAGTAATAATCATCTAAAGCAGGAAGTGGTTATGAAAAACCAGGAAGCTGCAAACCCTTGGAAGTTCCTGAGCCATTTGACTCATCCTCCAAACAGTATTAGAATATTTAATCTCAAGCCAGTGAAAGACACTCTGGATGCTTGTAGCTCACACCTGTAATCCCTAGCTACTCAGGAGGCCGAGATCTGAGGATTTCAGTTCAAAGCCAGGCAGGGAAGTTTGACAGACTCTGATCTCCAATTAATCATTAAAAAAGCCAGAAGTGGAGCTGTGGCTCAAGTGATAGAGCCCTAGCCTTGGGTGGGGGGGGGGGGGGAGGGGGGGACTCAGGCCCTGAGTTCAAGCCCCAGGAGCAGCATAAAAAAATAAATAAATAAATCAGTGAAAGACAACCTCATTGAAGAGAGCATCTAAAACTTCACATATCTGCTCTTAAACCTAAGGTTGGTGTTGATCTAGTGGCAGGGGTGGGGACAGGATGGTGTGGCCTGGAGCTGGGCCACGGGAGGTGGAGGAGAATGAGTGAAATCTTCCCTTAAAGAGCATTTGAGCCATGACTCCTACCCAATGTTGCTGTTGTAGTAATGCTGGGGCTTTTTAAAATTTTTTTTTTAATATATGTGTGTTGGTCCTAAAGCTTGAACATAGGGCCTGGCTTCTGTCCCTGAGCTTTTTTACTCAAGGCTAGTGCTCTACCAGTTAACTGAGAGACTTTTCTCTGTTTAACCACCAGAAAACTGGCAGTGGTACTGTGGCTTAAAGTGGTAGAGTGCTCGCCTTGAACAGAAGCGCTCAGGGACAGTGCCCAGGCCCTGAGTTCAAGCCCCATGACCAACTCCACTCCCCCCCCCAAAAAAAAAAATCCCCAGAGGTGAGTGGCTTTAAGAGACCTCTGTACCAGGCACTGATAGCTCATGCCTTTATCCTAGCTACTCAGGAGCCTGAGATCTAAGGATCTTGGTTCAAAGGCAGCCCGGGCAGGAAAGGCCATGAGACTCTTATCTCCAATGAACCACCAGAAAACCGGAAGTGGTGCTGTGGCTCAAGTGGTAGAGTGCCTGCTAGCCTTGTGGCTCAAGTGGTAGAGTGCCTGCTAGCCTTGAGCTGAAGAGCTGAGGGACAGCGCCCAGGCCCAGAGTTCAAGCCCCATGACTGACAAAAAAAGAGAGAGAGAGATCTCTGGGTGCCACTAATGTCCAGCCCAGGTTGAGAGTGGCTGCTGTAGCCTTGGCCTTGCTTGCCTTTGAATGCACCCAAATCCTCAGTGAATTGGGTGAGAAGGTCGATTCATTTCTAAGCTCTGGCGAGATTCTGCATCACTAGCAAGCTTCCCAGAGGTGCCCTGCTGCTCACAGCAGAGCACATGCAGCCATGTCACTTTGGAATTGCCAGTTTCACATGAACTGTGCCAGCCACGCACAGATGACCTTGAAAGATTTCTGATCCATAGTGATTCATGACTCATTACTTTGAAGTGAAAGTTTTGAGGTTATTTTTGTATATGTGTGCCAGTCTTAGGATTTGACATGGGCACTGTCTCTGAGCTTCTTTTGCTCAAGGCTAGCACTCTACCACTTGAGCCACAGTACCACTTCTACCTTTTTCAGTGTATGTGGTACTGAGGAATCGAACCCAGGGCTTCATGCATACTAGGCAAGCACTCTACCACTAAGCCACATTCCCAGCCCTCTCAGTTTTTTCACTCAAGGCTGGTGCTCTCCCACTTGAGCCATGCTTCTATGTCTAGCTTTGTGCTGGTTATTGGAGAAAAGAATCTCACTGCTGTTGGGCCCCAGTGGCCCACGCCTGTAATCCCAGCTACTCAGGAGGCTGAGATCTGAGGATCACTGTTCAAAGCCAGCTTGGGCAGGAAAGTCTGTGAGACTCTTCTCTCCAATTAACCACCAGAAAACTGGAAGTGGCACTGTGGTTCAAGTGGTAGAACACTTGCCTTGAGCTGAAGAGCTGAGGGACAGTACTCAGGCCCAGAGTTCAAGCCCCACGACACACACACACACACACACACACACACACGCACACACACACACACACACACACACAAAATCTCATTGTTGGGTGAGGCCTTTCAAAGGTCAACACAACTTTCTAACTTTTGAAGAACCCTAACATACTGGAAGTAGTCATCTCTAACTTTGCACGTCATGTAGTAAGCCATAAAAGTCTGTGTTACACTTGTCAGAGTGTAGGTGAATGTAGGAGCAAGACCTGCTCTGAAGGAATTTGGTAAGTAAACTCCATGGAAGGCCCTGCTTTAGGGTACACTGGGGGTGTTCAGGGAAGTGAGACAAGATCTGCGTACTAAGCCAAGTGCTGGTGGCTCACACCTGTAATCCTAGCTACTCAAGGAGGCTGAGATCAGAAGATCACTGTTCAAAACCAGCCTGGGCAAGAGAGTCTGTGACACTCTTATCTCTATTGAACCATCAGAAAACCAGAAGTGGAGCTGTGGCTCGAAGTCATAATTCTTGTTTTTTGTTTTTTTTGTTTTTTGGGTCCGGTCATGGGGCCTGAACTCTGGGCCAGGGCGCTGTCCCTCAGCTCTTCAGCTCAAGGCTAACACCTATCACTTGAGCCACAGCACCACTTCCAGCTTTTCCTGCTTATGTGGTGCTGAGGAATCGAACCCAGGGTCTTATGAATGCAAGGCAAGCGCTCTACCACTGAGCTACCTTCTCAGACCTCAAAGTCATAATTCTTGAGCAAAAGAGCTCAGGGACAGCACCCAGGCCCTGAGTTCAAGCCCCATGACTGATTTAAAAAAAGAAAAAAAAAAAAAGATACTTGTACTAAAGCAGAGTCTCAGTCTTACAACAAGGCAGGAAGAACCAGAGAATAGAGGCTCATGCCTGTAAAATCCTAGCTACTCAGGAGGCTTGAGACATGAGGATTGGAGTTTGAAGCTGGCTCGAACAGGAAGATCTAAACAGCCAGAAAATGGATGTGGAATTCAAGTAGTGGAATACCAGCCTTGAGCAGAAAAAGCTAAGAGACAGTGCTCAGGTCCTGAGTTCAAGCCCCAGTGAAGGGGACACACACACACACACACACACACACACACACAAAACAAGGCAGAAGCCCGGAGGGATCAGCCATAGATGACTCGCTGAGTCACTGAGCTGGGCTAGGCTCTCAGCCCCCTGACTGGGCCCAGCTGGGGTGGCAGATGGTGGAGAGGCCTTGGCAGTGGGGAGTAGGACTTTGTCCAATAAGGAGCCAATGGGAGCGCCTCTCAGAGCCTGCTTCCAGCCTCCTAGGGCCTTCTGGAGTTCACCTCTTTCCTGCCGGGGCCTCAGAGCCTGGCCTGTACCTCTGCCTGCAGCTGAGCCCTTCCTCTCGCTTCCTCCATTTCCTGGCTAGAATTCCACTCTGCAGAGAAGCTGGCACAGGAGCCACTGGGAAAAGCTTTCCTTGGCTGTGGGAAGCTGCTGCTTAACTGTACCTCTACCCTAAAGCTGAGGTGATATATATATTTGTCATCCTCTTGGTCAGTAAACAAGTGAGGGCTAAGCCACGATGCCAGGTGCTGGTCAGGAAGGAAAGAGGAGCCTCAGACACTGCCCCACCCAACAATAGCACAGCATATACTGTCATATGGCAGGCTGTGTTCTGAGTGTGCATGTGTGTATGCTCGTCCTGGGCCTTGAACATAAGGCTTATGAACTGTCCCTGAGCTTCTTTTGCTTACGGCTAGTGCTCTATCACTTGAGCCACAGCTCCATTTCCAGTTGTTTCTTTTTCTTGGTGATTAACTGGAGGTAAGAGTCTCACAGACTTTCCTGCCCAGGCTGGCTTCCAAACCTGATCCTCAGATCTCGGCTTCCTGAGTACCTAGGGTTGCAAGCTTGAGCCACTGGTGTCTGGCTTTTGTTTTGTTTTGTTGTTTGTTTTTGGAGTGTACTGAGGCTTTAACTTGGGGCTGCATGTTCTCACTTAGCTTTTGCCTTGGAGGCTAGAACTTACCACGCGAGCCACAACTCCACATTCTGGGGTTTTGTTTTGGTTTGTTTTTTTTTAGTCCTTAGAGTTAGAGTGTCACCCACTTTCCTGACCAAGCTAGTTTTGAACTTTGATCTTCAAATCTCAGTCTCTTGAGTAGCTAGGATTACAGGAGTGAACCATGGGTGCTGGGCTGCTATGAACGCCATATATATATTATATTATATATTATACATATATATGGATGTATATATATATGCATATGTATAGGTATGTCCTCATAATGCAGAGTAAGACACTGCTATCCATTCTGGTTTGTAGTCCTCCAGACAGGTACGTGATCTAGGAACTCAGCTACGGTCACTCATTGAAGAAATGTTTGAGCCACTGACCAGGCAGCCCTAGCCTTGGAGACTGTCCAGAAACTGATATCTCATTTCATACCATGGAGTAAATAGGAAAGAGAAACCAAGCTGAGACATAGAGGAAAGAAAGAAGCCCTGGGCTAGAGTGGGGAGGAGAGCAGGAATTTAGAGAGGAGGCCCCCCTTGGTTTTCAAAGACTGGAAAAGGAACACTGAAGTTGACAAAAACCACCTTCCTACAATTTAGGGACATTAACTTCAAGTGAAAGGGACCCAGGGAAAAGGATCAAGTTGAGATTCCATACAAAGTTACAAGATATAAAAGAATGACTAGCAGAATTCCTCTGAGACCTTAGAGTAACTTAGTTCAAAAGGAGAGGAAGGAAACAAGGTATGAAACTGCATATCACAGCTGTCGATAATCCCAGGCAGCTTGAATCCAGTGCTGATATAGTACCGTGAACTCTCTGTGTGGCCATGAATGACTATTGTCCCTATCTGGGTGTCATCTAAGTGGAACTACACTTTTCAGTACAGGATCCATCAGCCACCTGACTACTTAAATTAAAATTAAGGCCAGACACTAGTTCTGTGGCCTGAGTGTAAATAATAGGGGGTGGAGGAGAGCAACAAATCAGTGTGCTATCTAAGGGGGGGGCAAATTCCTGCTTAGCTCTTGCCAATTTTGACCCATGGAAATACAGGCAAATTTTCTATTGCTGGTCCCCTAACATTTTGAGGTTTTTTTTGGGGGGGGAGGGGTCTCCTAATTCTTGAAGTTAATTATAAAAAGACAGAATTAGAAGGTGTAAAAAATCAATTTCTGAAGCAGGTGCCAGTGGCTCGTGCCTGAGATCAGAGGATCCTGATTTGAAACCATCCCTAGGAAGAAAGTGGGTGAGACTCTCTTCTCCAATTAACCACAAAAAGCCAGAAGTGGACCTGTGGTTCATACGGTAGAGAGTGCTAGCCTGTTTTTTGTTTTTTGGTTTATTGTGGGGCCTGAACTCTGGGCCTAGGCACTGTCCCTCAGCTCTTCAGCTCAAGGCTAACGCTCTACCACTTGAGCCACAGCACCACTTCTGGCTTTTTCTGCTTATGTGGTGCTGAGGAATTGAACCCAGGGCCTCATGCATGCAAGGCAAGCGCTCTACCACTGAGCCACCTTCCCAGCCCTGGGGTGGCTTTAACCTGATCTTCAGATCTCACTCAGCCTCCTGAGTAGCTAGGACTACAGCATGAGCCACTAATGTCCAAGTGAAGAAGGAAAAGGAGAAGAAAAGAGAGGTCTGACCATAATTTCTGAATAAAAGTTCTGAGTTCAATTCCTTAGCCTTTGTTTGACTTAAGAGATCATGTGCATGGGGGCTGGGCAGGTGGCTCAGTGGTAGAGTGCTTGCCTTGCATGCATGAGGCCCTGGGTTCCATTCCTCGGCACCACATAAGCAGAAAAAGCCAGAAGTGGGCACTGTGGCTCAAGTGGTAGAGCGCTAGCCTTGAGCTGAAGAGCTGAGGGACAGCGCCCAGGCCCAGAGTTCAGGCCCCATGACCGACCAAAACAAAAAAAGAGAGATATCATGTGCAAAGTCCAAAGGGTGCTGACTGTAGAGACAAATGTTTGTGTGTGTGCATATGCGTAAAATTCCTGAACAAGCCAAGCACTGGATGAAACTACCCTGGAGTCCATGATAGATTGGATGGTTGGGGAGGGATTAAAAAATCATTTCCCAGTTTTCCTTTCCTCCCCATCCCTACCCTTGCCTCTGCTCACAACAGGGAACCAAGCAGAACAACGGACCAAAGAGAGGACTAGGAAGGAAAGGACTGGAATGGTTTCCTAGGTACTAATCTGGCTGAATTTCTGGAAGCATCACTTTTGTCTAAGATTCCTTCCATAACTTACCCCTCATCCCAGGACTACTTCATGCACAGGGAGAAGAGTGCAGACAAAGATTATTGTAAGGTTTTAGGTGAAAAGAGGACCATGCAGAGAGGAATAAAAAGATTGACAGGAAAGTTTATAGGGGTACGCTCCCAGGTGAACTCCCTGGGGGGGATCAGAGTGGTCACTCTGGAGCTTGAATTCTGGGCCTGGGCGCTGTCCCTCAGCTCTTCAGCTCAGCATTCTACCACTGGAGCCACAGCACCACTTCCAGTTTTCTGAGTGGCTAATTGGAGCTAAGAGTCTCAAGGATTCTTTCCTGCCCCTGGGCTGGCTTTGACCCTTGATCCTCAGATCTCAGCCTCCTGAGTAGCTAGGATGACAGGCCTGAGCCACCGGTGCTTGGGCACAGCAGAGATTTTATAGGCGGGGTAAAAGCAGAACTTACAGTGAGTGGGAACTTGTGGTGCATAGCTTGTTTTGTCAGTTTGAGCGTCTTAGGCCAGTGCACTGGAAGAATAGTGTTTTTGATAGGGACGCGGTCTCTCTTGGCAGTAACCTGTTTTTCCCTCACAGCCTGACATTTCCCCCCAGCTGCCTACTTCCTCCAGCGACCTGACAATTATGAAAATAACCTTTTGGCCATGGGCTAGCCCTGGATTACAGACAAGCCCTTGGGATCTACCAGCCTGTCAGAGCCGCCTTCTTCCATGGACTAACTTTACCAGCTTGAAGTTCTAGCCTGGGAACCTTTATCTAAAGCTCTGTCTGGGGCTACAGTCAGTGTGAGAAGAGAGTGAGGCTGGGAATGTGGCTCAGTGGTAGAGCGCTTGCCTAGAATGCATGAAGCCCTGGGTTCCATTCCTCCACACCACATAAACAGAAAAGGCTGGAATTGGGACTGTGGCTCAAGTGATAGAGTCCTAACCTTGAGCTAAAGAAGCTCAGGGACAGTGCCCAGGCCCTGAGTTCAAGCCCCAGGACTGGCAAAAAAAAAAAAAAAGAGTCTCAAGGACTTTCCTGCTCAAGGCTGGCTTTGAACCAGGATCCTCAGATCTCAGCCTCCTGAGTAGCTAGGATTACAAGCATGAGCTCCAAGTGCCTGGCTTTCTGTGTTAATCTTGTTGGGCTCATTCTCTACCTGCCTGCCATTCTTCCTGATTGTACTCAGGGCTACCAGGGTCTTCAGCATGACAACTGATGAATCCATCATCCGCATCCCTCCATACCATTACATCCATGTGCTGGACCAGAACAGCAATGTGTCCCGAGTGGAAGTTGGCCCAAAGACTTATATCCGGCAAGACAATGAGAGGTTGGTGGGGTCCCTTGTTTCCTCTTCTCTGTTCCCAAAATGGGGGACTGGGGGGAAGTCTTCTTGCTTTGGGGAGGAAGTTGTGGTACATACACTCCAGGCCTGAGTGCTGTCCCTGAGCCTCTTTGTGCTCAAGGTGAGCACTCTACCACTTTGAGCCACAGCGCCACTTCTGGCTTTCTGGTGGTTCGTTGGCGATAAGAGTCTCATGGCCTTTGCTGCCCAGGTTGGCTTTCAACCATGATCCTCACATCTCTGCCTCCTGAGTAGCTAGGATTATAGCTGTGAGCCACCAGTGCCCAGCTCTCATGGCCTTTCTAACCTTCCGACAGGGTTCTGTTTGCTCCCAAGCGCATGGTGACTGTCCCTCCCCGCCACTACTGCATGGTGGTCAACCCCGTGGCCCGGGATGCCCAGGGTACAGTGCTGTTTGACGTCACAGGGCAAATACGGCTTCGCCATGCTGACCAAGAGATCCGGCTGGCCCAGGACCCCTTTCCCCTGTACCCAGGGGAGGTGCTGGAAAAGGTACCTGACTTACCACTTGGTGGGGGCCTCCACCCCATCTTAGGGCTCTCTGTTGCCTTCTGAGGAGAAAACAAACAGGCTAGGGGAAATGCTGGGGAAGGACACTGGCTGGTTCTCACTAGGAATAAACAGGACTATTACCCTCTTCCTCCTTACCCACCATCACCCTACAGCAGCTCCCAAAGAGATTTGTTCTTCCTCTGGGGACTGTTGGCTGGTCTTGCCACCTGGATGTGGATGTGTGTGTGTGTGTGTGTGTGTGTGTGTGTGTGTGTGTGCTCATTCTAGGGCTTGAACTCAAGGCCTGGGAACTGTCCCTAAGCTTTTGTGTTCAAGGCTAGTGCTCTACTATTTGAGCCACAGCTTCACTTCTGGCCTTTTTGGTAGTTAAAGATAAGAGTCTCACAGACTTTGCTGCCAGGTCTGGCTTCAAATCTCAATCTTCAACTCTCAGCCTCCTTGCTTGTGCTGTTGGGCGGGGGATGGGGTGGGGGAAGGAGGGAGGGGAGGAAGACAGACATTCATCACCAGATCTGATGATTGGTTGAGATGAAGTCTCTTCTTTTTTCCCAGGCTGGCCTTGACTCTCGGTCCTCCTACTGCCTCCTATGTAGCTAGGGTTCTTCTTCTTTCTACCTCCTCCTCTTTTTCCTTTTCCTCCTTCTCCACCTTCTTCTCCTTCTTCTTCTTTCTTTTTTTCTTTTTTTTTTTTTTTGGGTCCGGTCGTGGGCCTGTACTCTGGGCCTGGGCGCTGTCCCTCAGCTCTTCAGCTCAAGGCTAGCGCTCTACCATTTGAGCCACAGCGCCACTTCCGGCTTTTTTCTTTTTTCTTATGTGGTGCTGAGGAATTGAACCCAGGGCCTCAGGCATGCAAGGCAAGCGCTCTACCATGGGGCCACCTTCCCAGCCCCTTCTTCTTTCTTCTTTCCTTCCTTCCTCCTGGTTTGGGGACCAAACTCAGGGCCTGCCTATGTGAAGTAGTCACTGTACCCCTATCCCTCTATACAGTGCTTTTTTTTTTTTCTCCTTTGTTTTTCTTCTCTGTACTGATGCTGATGCTTGAACTCAGGGCCTTGTACTCTTCTTCATTTAGGGCTGGCACTTTACCATTTGAGCCATAACTTCACTTCTAGCTTTGTATCGGTTAGCTGAAGAAAGTCTCTTGGCTTTGTCCACCCAGACAGACTGGCTTTAATGTGAGATCCTCAGATCTCAGCTTCTTAGGTAGCTGAGATTACAAGCCTGGGTTACCAGCACCCAGCCAGAGGACCAGATTTGGCCCCCAGGAGTGACAACACTGAATACCCTATAACCTTTTCTTCTCTTCCTAGGACATCACCCCACTGCAAGTCATTCTGCCCAACACTGCCCTGCACCTTAAGGCTTTGCTGGACTTTGAGGATAAGAATGGAGACAAGGTGTTGGCAGGAGATGAATGGCTGTTTGAGGGACCCGGTACATGATCTCCTCATGGGGCTTGGTCAGGGTTGTGGCTTCCTTCTCCCCACCCCCTTTTCCGGCTCTGGGTCTGCCATCTTCTGACCGCTGATCTCAGCTCCATTCCCCACCTCCCCTTCCCAGGCACGTACATCCCCCGGAAGGAAGTGGAGGTCGTGGAGATCATTCAAGCAACAGTCATCAGGCAGAACCAGGCCTTGCGGCTGAGGGCCCGCAAGGAATGCTGGGACCGGGATGGCAAGGAGAGGGTGACAGGTGGGGCCACTGCAAGTGGGAAAGAGGGGAAGCCCACTAAGCCTGGGGCAGGGGGGCCTTTCCTAGTCTGTCTGTCTGCCTGTCTGTCTGTCTGTCCTGGGCTTTGAACTCAGGGCCTCACACTTGCAAAGGGCTTGCTTAGCTATGGCTTCAGCCCCTTTTCACCATGGTTATTCTGTGTTTCCCCTATGCCAGGCATACACCACGCTACCTAGCCATTGGTTAAAATGAAGCCAGGCAAACTTTAGGCCTGTATTAGCCTGAACCATGATGCCTAGATCTCTGTCTACCCAGTAACTTAGATTGCAAGCTTAAGCCATATGCCTGTTTGCTGCTGCTCTGTGTGTGTGTGTGTGTGTGTGTGTGTGTGTGTGTGTGTGTGTGTGCATGTGTGCGTGTGTGTGTGTGCATGTGTGCGTGTGTGTGTGTGTGTGTGTGTGTGTGTACTGGATCTTGAACTCCTGGCCTTCTGTTCTTCTGCTTTCCTGATCATGGCTGGCCTTCTACTACTTGAGCCACAGCTCCACTTTCCAGCTTTTTTATGGTAAATTGGAGATAAAGAATCTCATGGACTTTTCTGCCTGGACTGGTTTTAAATCACAATTCTCAGGGTCTCAGCCTCCTGAGTAGCTAGAGTTACAAACCTAGTTTGCTGCTGCTTCTTCTTCTTCTTCTTCTTCTTTTTTCTTCTTCTTTTCCTCCTCCTCCTCCTCCTTTTTATTTATTTATTAGTCTTCATTTATCTATTTATATTTGGACAGGATCTCTCTCTGTAGCCCAGGCTGGTCTCACACCTCAAATTCAGGGTCCCCCGTCTCTGCTCTCTAAGTACTAGATTACAGGTGTATGTTCCTATACCCAGCTTCTAGAAGACCTTCTTTTGATTTTCCTGGGGTAGGGGTTAGTTTTCCTCCGGCCTCCTAGAAAGGGAGCGAAGAACCTTGTAAAGTCCTTAAGCCTAGGGACCAACTAGTCCCCTGTTGCATGGGCAACTGAGGAGTCTGTCTAACCTTTGACCCTTTGCTTGGCCCAGGAGAAGAATGGCTGGTCCGCTCAGTGGGTGCCTATCTCCCAGCAGTCTTTGAGGAAGTTCTGGATCTGGTGGATGCTATCATCCTTACAGAAAAGGTTTGTGCCCTGGGATCTGGGTCAGGGGACCCTGGGCTTTTCCTCCCATTGTGAGCCATCCACTGTAAGCAGTGGGAGGAAAGTGAAGCTATATTTCTAGGGTCACTAGAGAGAATTCAGAAGCCAGATGATCTGAGAGGAACCTTGGGGCAGCTGTGAAGGTTAAAAAGTCCTCCTGAGGCCTGGTGCTGGTGGCTCATGCCTGTAATCCTAACTACTAAGGAGGTTGAGGGGCTGGGAATGTGGCTTAGTGGTACAGTGCTTGCCTGGCATGCATGAAGCCCTGAGTTTTCAGTACCACATACACAGAAAAAGCCGCAAGTGGTGCTCTGGCTCAAGTGGCAGAGTGCTAGTCTTGAACAAAAGAAGCTCAGGGACAGGGCCCAGGCCCTGAGTTCAAGCCTCAGGACTGGCAAACAAAACAAAACAAAACAAGAGGCTGAGATCTGAAGACTGTTGTTCAAAGCCAGACCAGGCAGACCAATCAAGAGACTTTCATCTCCAACTAAACAGCCAAAAGCCAGAAATGCAGAAGTGTGGTTCAAGTGGTAGAGTCCCCCCAGCCTTGGGTAAAAAAGTTAAGTAAGAATCTGAGGCCCTGAATTCGAGCCTCAGGACTGGCATCCACATACAAACGAATTGTCCTCCTGGGTTGGTAGAAATTCTCCCTCGGATCTGGGAGTGTTTATTGGCCAGATCCCCAAGGAAATGTGAGCAGGAAGTTGGAGGGCGGGCTCCTCTAATACCCTGTCTCCTGCAGACAGCTCTGCACCTCCGGGCTCGGCAGAGCTTCCTGGACTTCCGTGGTGTGGCCCGCCGCACTGGGGAGGAATGGCTGGTGACGGTGAAGGACACAGCGGCCCACGTGCCCGATGTCAACGAGGAGATGCTGGGGGTGGTGCCCATCACCACACTGGGCCCCCAACACTACTGTGTGGTCCTTGATCCCATCGGAGCAGATGGCAAGAACCAGCTGGGCCAAAAGAAGGTCATCAAGGTGAGCTTTCCAGAGCCTCCGTGTGTGCCTGCTAGCCAAGGCCGTGGCCCCAAGTGGCAGGAGGCCTTCTGAGCTCTTACCCTGAATTGCTTTGCAATCCAGATACACCATGTGGAAATGCCTTCAGTGCCTTTATGCACTGAAGTCTATGTAGATGGGACGCTGTCCTGTTTGCTTCCCTGGTTTTTCTGTGCCCTGTCCCTGGTGCCCCCCCCCACCCCTCCACCCCAGATCCCAAGTACCTGCTGCCTCTTTTGGGAAAGGGGTCCTGCTGGTCTCCTATGCCTGAACACCCAGAATTGGCTCTCAGTATTCTGGAACCTTTGTTGGCTTGCTTAAAATAATTCTCACAGCTTTCCCTCCCCACCCCCCCCCACCTCCCCCTTCCACTGGAACTGTATGTGGAAATACCACAAGACAGCCAACTGTCTCTGCAAAAGGTAGGAGAGAATATTTAAGCTTGGTGAGCCTCTAGGTTTCTATGAGTGGTTCAGCTCGGGTGTCATGTCATGAACACAGCCTAGACAATATGGAAATGGAGGCCTGCGGCTGTCCTCTTGGCATATTTTATATGCAAAACCAAGAGACTGGGCTGGGAAGGTGGCTCAGTGGTAGAGCGCTTGCCTTGCATGTATGAGGCCCTGGCTTCGATTCCTCAGCACCACATAAGCAGAACAAGCCCTAAGTGGCTCAAGTAGTAGAGCACTAGCCTTGAGCTGAAGAGCTTAGGAACAGTGCCAGGCCCAGAGTTCAGGCCCCACAACCAACAAAAATAAAACAAAACCCAAGAGAACAAAAAAGTCAACACAGTAGATGGTGGTTCACGTCTGTCATCCTAGCTACTCACGAGGCTAAGATCTGGAAGCTTAAGGCCAACCCAGGCAGAAAAAGTTCACAAGACTCTCAACTCTAAAATAACTAGCAAAAAGCAGAACTGGAGGTCTGACTCAAGTAGTAGAGCACCAGCCATAAGCAACCAAGTTGAGCAAAAATGCAAGGTCCTGAGTTCAAATCTCAGCACCACCTCCCCTAGAATAAATGTCAAAATATCCAAATATCCACCAACTGAATGGATAAAAAGTTGTATCAGAAGCTGGGTATCGGTGGCTCACACCTGTAATCCTAGCTACTCAGGAGACTGAGATCTTTTGTCTTTTGTTTTGTTTTGTTTTATTTGTCGGTCGTGGGGCTTGAACTCTGGGCCTGGGTGCTGTCCCTGCACTCTTCAGCTCAAGGCGAGTGCTTTACAGCTTGAGCCACAGCGCCACTTCCAAGACTGAGATCTGAGGATCACAGTTTGAAGCCAACCCAGGCAGGAAAGTCTGTGAGACTTTATCTCCAATTAATCACCAAAAAACCAAAAGTGGCGCTGTGGCTTTAAATGATTGAGTATTAATCTTGAGCAAAAAAGCTCAGGGACAGCCCTGAGTTCAAGCTCCAACCTGACAAAGTTGTGGCATAACCATAAATAGAATATTATTCCTCCGTAAAAAGAACTAAAGGGCTGGGAATGTGGCTCCATGGTAGAGTGCTTGCCTAGCATGCATGAAACCCTAGGTTCGATTCCTCAGTACCACATAAAGAGAAAAAGCCCAAATGGTACTGTGCTCAAGTGGTAAAGTGCTAGCCTTGAGCAAAAAGAAGCTCAGGGACAGTGCCCAGGCCCTGAGTTCAAGCCCCAAAACTGGCCAAAAAAGAAAAAGAAAAGAAAGAAAAAGAACATGAGTGTGTAATTTATATGTAATGCCCAGAATAGATAAACCTAGAGAGATAGCAGGGTAGTAAGGGTGGGCAGGTTTGTTTTTATTTGGGGTCCGGTCATGGGGTCTGAACTCTGGGCCTGGGCGCTGTCCCTCAGCTCTTCAGCTCAAGGCTAGCGCTCTACCACTTGAGCCACAGCATCACTTCCGGCTTTTTTCTTTTTGCTTATGTGGTGCTGAGGAATCGAATCCAGGGCCTCTGGCATGCAAGGCATGCGCTCTACCACTGAGCCATCTTCCCAGCCCCGGTGGGTAGGTTATGATGAATGACAGAGGCTGCTATTAGATACAATGTTTCTTTCTCAGGGTGATCAAACTATTGTAGACTTATATAGTCCAATGCTGAAAATACTAAACCAACTGACTTGTATACTCTGGGTAAATTTTATATGTGGATTATACCTCAGTGAAAAACACACTCATCTCTTCTGATCCATGGGTTTTATGCCTGTAGATTCGATTAAGAAGGGTTGAAAAGTATGGAAAAAAACGGCCTCAGAAGTATAGTTGTGGAGCCAGGTGCCAGTGGCTTATGCCTGTAGTCCCCACTATTCAGGAGACTGAAATCTGAGGATCATCGTTCAAAACCAGCCCAGGCAGGAAAGTCTATGAGACTCATCTCCACTAAAACTACCAAAAAAGCTGGAAGCAGAGCTATGGCTCAAGTGGTAGAATCCTAGTCTTGAGCAAACAGAAGCTCTAGGACAGTGCTTGGGCCCTAAATTCAAGCCCTAGAACAAGCACAAAGAAAAAAGTATAGGTATGGTTCAAGTGGTAGAATGCCAGCTTTGAGCAAAAAAGCCAAGTGTGAACAGGAGGCCCTGAATTCAATTCCCAGTACCAGCACAAAAAAGAAAAAAATGAGATGAAGAGGGATAGTAGGTTAATTCACACACACACACAGGCACGCATGCACACACACACACACACATAGAGTGCACATATTTTTTATTTATTTTTGTTGATCATGGAGCTTAAACTCAGGGCCTGGGCACTGTCCCTAAGCTTACAGCTCCACTTCTGGTTTTCTGATGGTTAATTGGAGCTGAGTCTCATGACTTTCCTGCCTGGATTGGCCTTGAACTGTGATCCTCACATCTCAACCTCTTGAGTAGGTAGGACTACAAGCATGAGCCCCCCAGCCCCCAGCTTATATATCTGTCTTTTAAATTAACACTTAATTGTACATATTGGTGGAGTGCAATATAATTCGATGCATATGTACAGAACATAATGATCAAATAATTAGCCTACCTATCACCTTAAACAATTGTCAATAACTTCTTTTTCATTTTGACTTTTTGGGTTTTTTTTTTTTTTTTAAGACAGTCTGACTAGCAGCTGGCCTTTTTTTTTTTTTTTTTTTTCAAATTCTTTATTGTGATTAAGTGATTGCATAATGTACCAAATTTCACAGTATTGTGGGATAGTGATGCTCAGTTAAAGTCCAAACACATTCTAACTTTCTTTTTTTTTTTGGTCCGGTCGTGGGGCCTGAACTCTGGGCCTGGGCGTTGTCCCTCAGCTCTTCAGCTCAAGGCTAGCGCTCTACCACTTGAGCCACAGCGCCACTTCCGGCTTTTTTCTTTTTGCTTATGTGGTGCTGAGGAATCGAACCCAGGGCCTCAGGCATACAAGGCAAGCGCTCTACCACTGAGCCACCTTCCCAGCCCCGACACATTCTAACTTTCATGGGGCAAATTGTCTATCACGGTCTATAACATTTATGAGTTCTATGAGCTTTGTGATAGTTATTTCTTCCACATTGGGTGATATGAACATTTCTTTTGTTTTACATAGCATCAGCTGTTCCCTCTTTCCCACTTGTTCCCTCCCTCCCGTCGCTGCCATTGAGTTGTTTAGTTCATTTTGATCAATGTCCAGTGCAGCTGATGGGTTCTGCTGGTGTATGTTTTTCCCTGATTCCCTCTAGTTCTGTGTCGTCCTCCTGGTTTCCCTCCGGTGTGCACATATATACCATATATGTGATCAGCAGCATGGGGTTATTTAGTAGTGGTTTGACCAGATGAGTGGAAGTCCTTTGTTTCTTAAGTCCTGTTAATTTTGTCATGTCACCTAACATTTTGGATTTAACATCCACTTATCAGGGAGACCATGTGCTGTTTGTCTCTTTGCTCTTAGCTTACCTCGCTCAACATGATTTCTTCTAGTTCCATCCATTTCCCTGCAAATGCCATTATTTTATCCTTTCGAATGGCTGTATAATATTCCATTGTGTATAGATACCACAATTTTTGGGTCCATTCATCTGTGGTGGGGCATCTGGGTTGTTTCCATATCCTGGCTATTGTGAACAGTGCAGCTGGCCATCTTATACTCATAATCTTCCTGCCTCTACTTCCTAAACCTGTACTAGAGGAGTGATTCATCATACCAGCTTAGGTTAATTTTGTTGTTGTTGTTGGTCGTGGGGCTTGATCTCTCGGCCTGGGCCCTGTCCCAGTGCTCTTCAGCTCAAGGCGAGTGCTCTATCACTTGAGCCACAGCGCCACTTCTGGTTTTGTAGTGGTTTATTGGAGATAAGAGTCTCAGAGTCTTTCCTGCCCAGGCTGGCTTGGAACTACGATCCTCAGATCTCAGCCTCCAGAGTAGCTAGGATTATAGGCGTGAGCCATCAGCACCTAGCTTAGGTTAATTCTTGTCTGCAGATCTTGGTCATCATAGTTTGTGAAACCTTTCACAATGTGTTTTGAACAGAAGAATTTCTGCCGAGTCTCACAGTGCTCTAGCGGGGACTCCTGTCCTCCACAGGAGCCCCCAAATGGCTGTGAGTTCCTAAGCAGCCTCTTCTTCCCTATTAGGGAGAGAAGTCCTTTTTCCTGCAGCCGGGAGAGAGGCTGGAACGAGGCATCCAGGATGTATATGTGCTGTCAGAGCAGCAGGGCTTGCTGCTACGGGCTCTGCAGTCCCTGGAGGAGGGCGAGGAGGAGGAGAAGGTGTCCCGCCAGGCTGGGGACCGCTGGCTCATCCGTGGACCCCTGGAATATGTGCCATCTGCCAAGGTGGAGGTGGTGGAGGAGCGGCAAGCCATCCCGCTGGATGAGAACGAGGGTATCTACGTGCAGGATGTCAAGACTGGAAAGGTAACGCTCAGGACTGGGCCCTTTGTTGCTGTGGGACCACAATGGTGACTTCCTGAAAGGGGAGCATGGGATGGAGGTGTGGAGGGGTCTTCAACTTCATTGGTCACACCTGCTGCTACGCCGACAAGAGAACATTTGCTATCTATGCCTATCTTTTTTTGTTGTTGTTGGTTGTGGGGCTTGAACTCTGGGCCTGGGCGCTGTCCCTCAGCTCTTCAGCTCAAGGCTAACGCTCTACCACTTGAGCCACAGCACCACTTCCGGTTTTCTAGTGGTTTATTGGAGATAAGAGTCTCAGGGACTTTCCTGCCCAAGCTGGCTTTGAACTGAGATCCTCAGATCTCAGTCTCCTGAGTGGCTAGGATTACAGGCGTTGAGCCACTAGTGCTGCCCAGCTCTGTTTTTGTTTGTTTGTTTGTTTTTGTTTTGTTTTGCTGATCTCAGGGCTTGAACTCTGGACCTGGGCGTTATCTATGAGCTCCTTCTTATTGCTCAAGAATAGTGCTCTACCACAAGACTCACAGCTTCACGTTCTTTCTGTGATACATCAGAGATAAGAGTCCCATGGACCTTCCTGCCCAGACTGGCTTACAATCTTGATCTTCAGATCTTACTCTACTGAATAGCTAGGATTGCAAGCATAGGCCAGTGGTACCCTCCTCTTTCTTTCTTTCCTTTTTTTTTTTTTGAATGTGTGCCAGTCCTGGTGCTTGAACTCAAGGCCGAATGAGGTCCTATCCCTGAGGTCCTGTCCCTAAGTGTTTTCGTTGAAGGCTAGTACTCTGACACTTAAGCCACAGCTCTACTTCTGGCTGCTTGGCAATAAATTGGGACTGGCTTTGAACCTTGATGCTCAGATCTCAGCCTCCTGAAAAGCTGGGACTACAGGCATGAGCCACTGGCTGTCCCGTGCATTTTCTAGATAAGGGAACAGTCACACAGGGGACAAGGCAGCTGTGAGCAGATGCCAGAGCGAGAGGACAGCAAGCTGAGATAGAGGCCAGCCTTGCTTTTGTAGAGAGGCCACCTTTAACCCGGATGAACGATGGCACTGCTGGTCCAGTTCTGCCTGGAATGGTGGGAGTTCTTCCTCCCCCCCCCACCCCCCCCCCCGTCTTTCATGCATTGATGACCTCAGCTGTGTCCCCCAGGTGCGTGCTGTGATTGGAAGCACCTACATGCTGACCCAGGATGAGGTCCTGTGGGAGAAGGAGCTGCCCCCTGGGGTGGAGGAGCTACTGAACAAGGGGTACGACCCTCTGGCAGACAGGGGCCAGACGGACTCAGCCAAGGCCCGTCAGCCCTCAGCTCCCCGCAACAAGACCCGTGTGGTCAGCTACCGCGTCCCCCACAATGCAGCCGTACAGGTTTACGACTACAGAGCCAAGAAAGCCCGGTGAGGTGCCAGCCGGGCAGGGGGCCTCGGGAGGGGTGGTGAGTGTCCGTGGGTCTGACCTCTTCTCTTTCCCCACCCACCTACCCCACCCCTGCAGGGTGGTCTTTGGACCTGAGCTGGTGTCCTTAGGTCCTGAGGAACAGTTCACCATGTTGTCCCTCTCGGCTGGGCGACCCAAACGTCCTCACGCCCGCCGGGCTCTCTGCCTGCTGCTTGGGCCTGACTTCTTCACGGATGTCATCACCATTGAAACGGCCGATCACGCCAGGCTGCAGCTCCAGCTTGCCTACAATTGGTGAGGATTGCGAAGCTGGGCGCTGCCCCCAGAAAGCCTGGGGGAAGAGAGATGCTTGGGGGGTAGAGAGTCTGTGCCCTGATCCGCAGCAAAGCCCTGTGCTTACAGTCTAGGGAAGATGTGACCTCACCCCTAGTACCAGGACTTCTGACAGGTTACTACTCCAGCTAAACTCCCTGTATGTGTCCAACCAAAAGTTTCACTAAGAAGTTCTTAAAAGATTGATGATGGGCCGGGCGCCAGTGGCTCACGCCTGTCATCAGAGCTACTCAGGAGGCTGAGATCTGAGGATCACAGTTCAAAGCCAGCCTGGGCAGGAAAGACCATGAGACTCTTATCTCCAATAAACTATTCAGAAAATCGGAAGTGGTGCTGTGGCTCAAGTGGTAGAGCGCTAGCCTTGAGCTGAAGAGCTGAGGGGCAGCGCCCAGGCCCAGAGTTCAAGCCCCATGACTGACAAAAAAAAAAAAAAAGATTGATGGGGGCCAGGTGCTGCTGGCTCACACCTATAATCCTAGCTATTTAGGAGACTGAGATCTGAGGATCATGGTTGGAAGCCAGTCCAAACAGGAAAGTCCAGGAGACTCTTATCTCCACTTACCACCAAAAAGCTGGAAGCAGAGCGGTGGCTCAAGTGGAAGAGCACCAGCTTTGAGCAGAAGAAAAAAAAAAAGCTGTGAGGTTTGAGTTCAAGTTGGAACAACAAAAAAGGGAATAGGGAAAGAATAGAGAGGATAGAGAGAAAGAGAGAGAGAGAAAGAGAAAGAGAGAGGGAGGGAGGGAGGGAGGGAGAGAGGGAGAGCTTAAGACAGTATTGTTTTCTGGGGGAAATGCCTTCCCCATCCTGGGTCTCTCTTCTTCCAGGCACTTTGAGGTGAGTGACCGGAATGATCCTCGAGAGACCACCAAGCTCTTCTCAGTGCCGGACTTCGTGGGTGATGCCTGCAAGGCCATTGCCTCCCGCGTGCGCGGTGCCGTGGCCTCCGTCTCCTTCGATGACTTCCACAAGAACTCAGCTCGCATTATCCGCATGGCGGTCTTTGGCTTTGAGACCTCTGAAGCCAAGGGCCCTGACAGCATGGGCCTGCCCAGGCCCCGGGACCGGGCTGTCTTTCCCCAAAACGGGCTGGTGGTCAGCAGTGTGGACGTGCAGTCGGTGGAGCCAGTGGACCAGAGGACTCGAGATGCCCTACAGCGCAGTGTCCAGCTGGCCATCGAGATCACTACCAACTCCCAGGAGGCCGCAGCCAAGTGAGTGAGGCCCCAGGGATCCAACTCAGCCACTGCCAAGCTCCAATAACATGGCGTCTGCTAACGGTCCCCTGCAGCCATCTTTTTTTTTTCTTTGCCTGTCCTGGGATTTGAACTCAGGGCCTGGGCGCTGTCCCTGAGCTTCTTTTGCTCAAGGCTAGCACTCTGCCACTTGAGCCACAGTACCACTTCCGGCTTTTTCTGTGTATATGGTACTGAAGAAGGGAACCCAGACTTCATGCATGCTAGGCAAGCACTCTACCACTAAGCCACCTTCCCAGCCTACCTAAGCCTTTTTCACATCAGCCATTCCAGCACTTTCCTGGAGCATTTCCAACAGCAGCCTCCTCTCTCTCCTCTGCTCTAGAGTCTTAGCCTTGGCAGGCCCTTTTCTTCCTCTCCCAATTGCAATAGTACCCATGTTACCTGCTCACCCAGATGCTTGTCTCTGTCTGAAGTCATCCTTGCTTGTTTGCTTTTCCCCCCACTGGTGGATGCCATCTGTAAAAGCAGGAGAAGTATGGATGGGAGGAGGGGGGGTGAACCTGTGTCCTCACATATAGACTTGTGAATAGAGCTGCTTCTGGAATGCCTGTGGGAGTGGGAAGCGAGACTGGGAAGGTCTGTCCTGATTCCTTATAGCGTGCTATTCTCTACCCTTGCGCCTCCTGTCCCAGCTCAAGGCCTCAGGCCTGCATCTTACCTGTCCTCACTCTCTTTCAGGCATGAGGCTCAGAGACTAGAGCAGGAGGCCCGGGGACGGCTGGAGAGACAGAAGATCTTGGACCAATCAGAAGCCGAAAAAGCCCGAAAGGAACTCTTGGAGCTTGAGGCTATGAGGTGGGTGGGTTGAGAAGTAGAGAAAAAGCCTGGCCAGGCAAAGCAGAGTCTGGGGAAAGAGGCTGTGTGTGTGTGTGTGTGTGTGTGTGTGAGAGAGAGAGATGGGGGGCTGGGGGAAGCGCATCATATAGAGAAAATCAAAGCCCCAGGTGGGCAGGGCGTTCTCCTGGACCTCACAGGACTGTCTCCCCTCCAGTGTGGCAGTGGAGAGCACGGGCAATGCCAAAGCGGAGGCCGAGTCCCGGGCAGAGGCAGCTCGGATCGAAGGGGAAGGTTCTGTGCTGCAGGCCAAGCTGAAGGCAGAGGCGTTGGCCATTGAAACAGTGAGTTGGGGAGACGCCCTCCGTGGAAGGCCATGGCTGGGGAGGCCTGAAATTAAGTCAGAGACCACGCACCCTAACACGCACCCTATTTACGTATCCTTAGGCTCACAAAGGGTAGGTGTTGCCCTGTGGTAATGTGTTTAGGGCATTCCTTGAAGGTACGATCGTTTCCCTCATCCCTACTGCGTGTGTTTTACAGACATGGCCTTATTTGAAACCCTCGGCCAGGTATCATCCATGTTGAGGCTCGGCTAGAGATTGAAAAAGCTCCCAACCCTAAGCCGTCTGCCTCAGTTTCCTCAGGGGACCTGCTAGCTCTGGCAACTCACTGGCCAGTCCCCAGAAGCACATGATCTGAAGCCAGCTGGATTTTCCCCTTGCAGGAAGCTGAGCTTGACAGAATAAAGAAAGTTCGAGAGCTGGAACTGGTCTATGCTCAGGCCCAACTAGAGCTGGAAGTAAAGAAGGCCCAGCAGTTGGCTGATGTGGAAGCCAAGAAGTTCAAGCAGATGACCGAGGCCCTGGGCCCCAGCACCATCAGGGACCTGGCAGTGGCTGGGCCCGAGATGCAGGTGAGAGTCGGAGGAGGCAGGAAAGGCCTAGCTTTAAAGGCAAACTCGACATCTAGGAAGAGAGCTAGACACTGGTGGTTCACGCCTGTAATCCTAGCTACATAGGAGGCTGAGATGTGAGGATCACAGTTTGAAGTCAAATGGGTCAGGATAGTCTGTGAGACTCGTAACCTCCAATGAACCACCAAAGCACCAGAAGAGGAGCTGTGGCTCAAGTGGTAGGGTGCTAGTCTCAAGCAGAAAAGCTAATGGACAGCACCCAAGTTCTGAGTTCAAGCCCCAGGACCACACACACACACACACACACACACACACACACACATATACACATTCTCACCCTCCCCCCATATCTAAGATGTCAGGGGTAGGAACTGAACTGCCCTGCCTGAAGGTGTCACTTGAACACAATGTCCTGATGTGTCAGCCTCAGGGACTGCACCGGACTCTGCTGGGAGCGGGAGCTGCTGGGGCCATGTTGGTCTGTGCTCAGTGCTCAGTGCTCATGTGAACAGACTGGGACCAATGATGTTCCAGGGAGAAGGTCTCCATCTGGCCCTTGGGTACTGAGTAGTGATGGAATTGCAGAAAAGAATTTTAGGACATATTGAGGTAGAGACCATGGAAGACTCCCAGTAAAGCAAAGGAAAGATCAGAGATGGCGCATACCCAGATGTAAGGGTGGATGCCCAGGGATCACAGGACCATGAGTGCTCCAACGTCATGGATATTTATGGGGTTTGGGCTCAGATCCCCTTTAGCTCGGTGCTCCCCTCGGCTGTGACATCTAATCCATTCTGTGATGCTTGCTGTGGCACAGTTTTATCCCCTGGGTCCAGAGAGCTCATAGGTGGTTCATTCATTAACTTTGATGATGTTTGAGCATTCCTTCAAAGAAAGCTTGGCTTCTGCCAGAGTCTTCCTTCCAGAAAGGTATCTATCCGTAAGGGTTTTTGTTTTGTTTTGTTTTGTTGGTTATGGGGCTTGAACTCAGGAGCTAGGCCCTGTCCCTGAGCCTAGGCCCTGGGCTTGAGCCTCTCTGTGGTCAAGGCTAGCGCTCTACCACTTGAGTCACAGTATCACTTCTGATTTTTGAGTGGTTAATTAGACATAAGAGTCTCACGGGGACTTTTCTGCCTAGACTGGCTTTGAACCGTGATCCTCAGATCTCAGCCTCCTAAGTAGCTAGGATTACAGGTGCCTGGCAGTGTATGTGTGAATGTATGCACACAAACACTTTTTTGGTACCTAGGGGAGCCATTTTCCTGTTTTGTTTTTTTTTTCCCTCCAGGACACATGTTTTGTTTACACACATGCAGACCTCTTTGCCCAGCTAGGCCTTGGTGATAATGCCAGTAGTCCTAGTGATTCAGGTCACTAAGATCTGGAGAGTCAATGTTGGAAGCCAGTTAGGCAGAAAAGTCTCCAAGCATGGTTCCGTAGCTAGGATTACAGGGATGAGCTATCAGAGCCCAGCTGAAGGAAGGAAAGCAGGGCACTACGAGGAGAAGAGAGTCATCTCTTCAGATCAGGTTCAAGGAGGGCTATGAGGACTGGGTGGGAAGTATGGAGTGTCTGACTGTCTTCTCCTCTCCCTTTCTTGCAGGTAAAACTGCTCCAGTCACTGGGCCTGAAGTCAACCCTAATCACCAATGGCAATGCTCCCATCAACCTCTTCAGCACAGCCCTTGGGTTGTTGGGGCTGGGGGCAGAGGGTCAGCCTTCAGCCAAAAAGGATGCCAGCAGACCCAGCCCCCAGGAGGGCTTGATTCTGCAGGACCCTCTAGCCTCTCAAAGTTCTACAGGCAAATAAGATGTGTCTTAGCTAAGCCCTGCACAAATACCAATTCTGGCAATCTGCGGCCTTATAAACAAAACAAATAAATAAATGAAAAAACCTATACCATAAAGTTTAAGTGTAGAGGCAGTGAGGATGGTGGGGGGTGAGTGACAGGACCAGGATCTGAGTTCAAGCCCTAGTACTGGCACACACAAATAATGAAAATCTAAACTAAACTATTTTCCAGTGTCTCAAGCCTGGATTACAAGATTGGGGGGGGGGGGGGGGAGGAGAGGGGAAGATGGTAATGGTGAAGGGAAGATACACTTAAGATCTTGAGATAATTTACTGGAGATTATTCACATCGATAAGGTAGAAAGGAAACTGAGGCAGGGAAAAGAAGAACCTGATAAATGTGACACCCTCCCCCCCACCCCCAACCTTACCAACCCCACTGTTCTTTAGGTACTCATGCCTTGAATTCAGGGCCTAGGTGCTATCCCTTAGCTTTTTCTTTAAAAGGCTGAAGCTCTCCCACTTGAGCCACAGCTCCACTGCCGACATTTTGGTGATTAATTGGAGATAAGAGTCTCATGGTCTTTTGATTCCTTGGCTGTTTTTGAATCAGGATCCTCAGATCTCAGCTAGCTGGGATTACAGGCATTAGCCAGAGGCACCAAGTTTGGCCAGGTGACTCTTAAGAGTCTAATCCTTTTAGCCCACCCAACTTCCTATTCGAAGCTCCCCTCTGGTGCCACCTGCTGGCCATGTCAGCAACCTGCAGCACCAGCAGATATGCCAAGGCTGCATATAGGCACCTGTACTCAACCTCCTCCGTTGAAGATGTTAGACTCTGAAGCAAGATAGGACTCAGGGGCAGGTGCAAGGAGGAGGGGGCCTCTTCCTAAGCTACCTCACAACCACTAAGGGGCCCTTATTGGCTAGCAGAATTCAGGTGCAGCCAATCTAGGTACAAGTGGAAGATCAAGAAGGCTTTGGGTGGCTGGGAGTGTGGCTTAGTGGTAGAGAGCTTGCCTAGCATATATGAGGTCCTGGGTTCGATGCCTCAGTACCACCTACACAGAAAAAGCTGAAAGTGGTGCTGTGGCTCAAGTGGTAGAATGCTGGCCTTGAGCAAAAGAAGCTCAAGGACAGTGCCCAGGCCCTGAGTTCAAGCTCCAGCACTGGCCAGGAGGAGAGGAAGAGGAGGAGGAGGAGGAGGAGGAGGAGGAGGAAGTGGCAGCGGGTTTGGACTAGGTGGATCTGTAGGTTCTGGGCCTGACCAATCTACTGCAAAAATTAAGGAAAAAAAAAAAAAAAAAAAGATCCTAGAGGAAGCCAGTAATCGTAGCTACTCAGGAAGCTGAGGTCTGAGGATCCTGGTGCAAAGTCAGCCTGTGCAGGAAAGTCCATGAGACTCTTATCTCCAACGAACCACCAGAAAACTGGATGTGGGGCTTCGCCTCAAAGTGGTAGAGTACTAGCCTTGAGCAAAAAAGCTCAGGGACAGTGCCTAGGTCCTGAGTTCGAGCCCCACAACAACAAAAGTCTTAGTAGTGGTGAAGAGAAAAACTTGGACTCACTTGCTGTGTGTTAGAGAGGGGACTTCTCTGGTATCTCATTCTCTCCTCGTGTGTGTGTGTGTGTGTGTGTGTGTGTGTGTGTGTGTGTGCACATGCGCATATGCACATGCGCGTGCGCACACACATGCTGATTGATACTTGGGCTTGAATTTAGGGCCTGGGCTCTGTCCCTTTTTTGCTCAAGGCTGATGCTCCACCGCTTGAGTCACAGCTCCACTTCCAGCTTCTTACTGGTTAATTGGAGGTAAGAGTCTCACAGATTTTCTTGCTTGGGCTGGCTTCGAACCAAGATCCTCAGATCTCAATGTTCTGAGTAGCTAGGATGACAGGCGTGAGCCCAGATGCTCACTCAGCTTCTGTGATCTCTCTTTCCATCAGTCAAATGGGCCAGTGGGTCCCCTGTTGGGTAGGCTTGGTATAAACTAGAAATGCAATGAGGACTCTTTTCATAGTCTATTTCTTTTCCTCCACTGGGGTCTGAGCTCAAGAGCTTTGTTTCTTTCCAGGTTGAAGTGCAATGTGTGTGGTCAGTGGCTTCAGTCGAGTCTGAGCAAGCTGAGGTCTGTATTTAGCTCATGGCACTGGGTGGTGCTGGCTCCTGGTAGAATAGGCAAATGAGTCAGCCCCTGCCTGAGCTCGCCATCTTCTCTCCAGAGAGCTAATTAATTTAAAGTTCTTCATCTAGTGCCTGGCACCTATTAAGTGCTGCTATGTCAGTGCTGTGGATGTACCCAAGGCCCCTGGGGACTGCATTGTGGCTCCTGTGATCATCCCTTGACTGCTTGCCATTGTCGATAAATATACTTCTGACACCTTAACTCAAGGCCTCAGAAATTGTTGATGCTCACCACCTTCCATCAGCAGCCCCACCGCTGTCCATGCCAGCCTTAACGTTTCCATTCTGTGATCTTTCTGCGTAATTCATCTTCTGCTCCTCCTTGAGGATTAATCAGAAAAGAACCATATTGTTGCTTTTGTTTTGTTTTATTTTTTCAATTATAGGGCTTGAACAGCCTGGGCACTGTCCCTGATCTCTTTTGCTCAAGGCTAGTGTGCTACCCCTTTGAGCCACAGCTCCACTTCTGGTTTTCTCATAGTTCATTGGAGAAAAGAGTCCCATAGGCTTCACTGCCCAGAGTTTGGCTTTGAACCTCCATCCCAGATCTCAGCCTCCTAAGCCAGCATTACAGGTGCAAACCAGGCATAAGCCACCAGGGCCCAGCTGGTTTTTGTTGCTTTTTTTCGGGGGGGAGGGGGAGGCAGGGTATGCTGGTATTGGGGCTTGAACTCCAGACCTTACACTCTCATTTGACTTTTTCGCTCAAGACTGGCTCTCCACCACTTGAGCCCCACTTCTTTTAAAGATATTTTTTGGGGGGGTCTGGTCGTGGGGCCTGAACTCTGGGCCTGGGCATTGTCCTCAGCTCTTCAGGTCAAGGCTAGCTCTCTACCACTTGAGCCACAGCGCCACTTCCAGCTTTTTTCTTTTTTGCTGAGGAATCGAACCCAGGGCCTCAGGCATGCAAGGCAAGCGCTCTACCACTGAGCCACCTTCCCAACCCCTTGAGCCCCACTTCTACTTGCTACCTTTTTCTGGCTAATGGGAGATAGTCTCATCTGTCAGAGCTGACTTCAAACACTGATCCTCAGATCAAAGCCTCCTGAGTAGCTAGAATTTACAAATGGGAGCCACTAGTGTCTGGCTTTGGTTGTTGGTGTTGTTTTTTTGAGATCAGGTCTCCTACATAGCCCAGGCTAGCCTCCAACTCATCCTCCTCCTGCCTCTGCCTCCCAAGTGTTGGGATTATAGGTTGGGACCACCCACAGCTTCCCATCCCTTATTACTACTTTCCCTTCCTGGGCCTTCCATTCCCCGCCCCCCCCCCCCCCCCCACTCCAGCTGCTCTAGGCTGGAGGAGGGAACACCCCACAGGGCTGGCAGCTCTCCTTTTAGGCTCCTAGCCACCAACTCCCAAGGAGGCCTACCTCTTGTCTCTGACTGCTTCTCTCTCTTAAAGGAGATGTCCTCCCTTCAAAACAACTGTTCACACCTCCTTCCTCTCACCCTCCTCTTCCCCCTGCCTACTTTTTCTCACCTCTTGGAGAAAATAGAAGCAAATTGGGCAGGAAGGCTCCTTTCTTCCCCAAAGCAAATTCACAGACTTGGACATTTGGCCCCTGTCCTCAATCCATTTCCCAAGTGCCTGTCAGCCATTTCTTCCTCTCTCCAGAACTTGTCATCAGGATGTAATACTCACACTGTACTACTCTGTGCCTATAATTTAAAAAAACACAGGCAGATACTACCTGAGCCCGGCTTCCTTTCTAACACTACCTCTCCTCTCTTTACGTCTGCACAACCAAATTCTTCCAGGTTAGCCAAGCACTGGGGGCTCATGACTGTAACTCTAGCTACAAAAAAGGCTGAGATCTGAGGATTGTGGTTTGAAGCCAAACCAGGAGAGAAAAGTGCATGAAGACTCCGATTGCCAATGAATGACCCCAAACCAGAAGTGAAGTTGTGGCTCAAGTGATAGAGCTCCAGCCTTGAGTAAAAAAAAAAAAAAAAGCTGACACAGGTGGCTCACACCTATAATCCTAACTAGTCAGGAGGCTGAGATCTGAGGATCGTGGTTCAAGGCCAGCCCAGGCAGAAAAGTCCATGAAACTCTTTATCTCCAATGAACCACCAGAAAACTGGAAGTGGCGCTATGGCTCAAGTGGTAGAGCGCTCGCCTTGAGCTGAAGAGCTCAGAGACAGCGCCCAGGCTGAGTTTAAGCCCCACAACTGCTCCCCCCACCCCCAAAAGTGCAAGGGAAAATGCAAGGCCCTGAGTTCAAGCCCTAGTTCCAGCACTAAAAAAACAAAAGGAAAACAAAACAAAACACTTTTTTGTTTGTGTGTGTTTTGTTTTATAGATTTCTCCAGAATTCTCTGTTCCCATTCCTCCTTTCTCATTAGCTCTTCAAACCACTCCAATTTCCAATGACCACCTCTTAGTTTATGGACATGGTGTCATCAGTCACTACTCCAAGTTCTTTTTTTTTTGGGGGGGGGGTCCGGTCATGGGGCCTGAACTCTGGGCCTGGGCGCTGTCCCTCAGCTCTTCAGCTCAAGGCTAGCGCTCTACCACTTGAGCCACAGCGCCACTTCCGGCTTTTTTCTTTTTGCTTATGTGGTGCTGAGGAATCGAACCCAGGGCCTCAGGCATGCAAGGCAAGTGCTCTACCACTGAGCCACCTTCCCAGCCCCCTACTCCAAGTTCTTAGGTCAGCCTCTCCTGTCATTCCCCACACATGGTGGCCATTTTTCTCCTGCCCTGAGCCCTTGGCATCACCTGCTCTTCATTTCTTTTCCTCAGTCCTTGGTCAGTTCCAACTTTTCTGCTGACGGACTTCCAAGTACATTCCTCCAGCCTGCCCTCATCCCTGAGCTCTAGATTGATTTCCAATCTATGGTGTCATATCTCCACATGCATCTAGGCCTCGTGCATGTGACCTACTCTAGCCAATGCAAGAGGAAGTGACATCATCCCTGAATTCAGGGCCAGGGTGCTATGCCTGAGGTAGTCTGTTTTTGTTTGTTTTCCTCAAGGCTACAGTTCTACCACTTAATCCTCAGCTCTACTTCTGGCTCTTGCATGCTTTATTGGAGATAAGAGTCTCACGGACTTTCCTTCCCTGAGCTGGCTTTGAATCCAGATCCTCAGATCTCAGCCTCCTGAGTAGCTAGAATTACAGGTGTGAGCCACCAGCGCCTGACTTCCCTCCCTTTCTGGGAGATGAGCAGCTGTGTTTTCTCACAGAGACTAAGCAATCAGCCTGGGTCCCAGAAAGAATATGGCCTGAAACAACCCCAACTGACCCACAAAAGACACATAATAGGAGTGAGAAAGAAATATTTGCGGTATAAAGCAAGGGAGACATGGGGCGGGGGGTTGTTACCACCACCTAGCCTAGCCTGACTACTACACGTAATTCACAGGATTGGAAGATGCATTAGTGGACAAGGGAAATTAGTCCAGATTATTTGCATAAAGGTGGGGGCAGATGAGGGAGAGAGGTCTACTTCAGTGATAATAGGCCAAGTTACTAATACAATCTTCTTTTATTTTTTTTTTATTTTGCCAGTTCTGGGGTTTGAATTCAGACTAGGCACTGTTCCTAAGCTTCCTTTTGCTCAAGGCAAGCACTCTACGACTTGAGCCACAGCTCCCCTGCCAGCTTTTTCCCAGTATTTTAATGGAGATGAGTCTCACAGACTTTCCTGTCCAGGATGGCTTCAAACCATAACCCTCAGATCTCAGCTTTCTGAGTAGCTAGGATTACAGGTGTGAGTCACTGGTGGCCAGCCTTATTATTTTTTAGTGCCAGTCCTAGGGCATGAACTCAGGTCCTGAGCATGATTTCTGAGCTTTTTTACTCTACCACTTGAGCTACAGTTCTACTTCCAGCTTTTTGCTAGTTAACTAGAGATGAGTGTCATGAACATTCCTTTCTGCATTGGCTTTGAATTTTTTTGTTTTATTTTATTTTTATTTTTATTTTTTTGGTCGTGGGGCCTGAACTCTGGGCCTGGGCGCTGTCCCTCAGCTCTTCAGCTCAAGGCTAGCGCTCTACCACTGGAGCCACAGCGCCACTTCCAGCTTTTTCTGCTTATGTGGTGCTGAGGACTCAAACCCAGGGCCTCATGCATGCAAGGCAAGCACTCTACCACTGAGCCACCTTCCTAGCCCTATTGGCTTTGAATCTTAATCCTCAGATCCAAGCCTCCTAAGTAGCTAAGATTGCAAGCATGAGCTATCAGTGGCCCTACTTATTTACTATTTATTTTTTGATGGCAGCTGAGTTTGCACTCAGGGCCTCTGGAATGCTAGCAGGGACATTCTTAGGTGAGCCAAGCCTCAGGTATTAGTTATACCACATTTAGAGAATAATGACAAGAAAGAGATCGTCCTCATTCAGTACAGACGCAATTTCTTTTCTTTTTTGGTCGGTCGTGGGGCTTGAACTCTGGGCTTGGGCACTGTCCCTGAGCTGGTCAACTCAAGGCTAGCACTCTACCACTTGAGCCACAGCACCACTTCCTGTGTTCTGGAAGTTCATTGGAGAGAAGAGTCTCACAGATGTTCCTGCCTAGGCTGGCTTTGAACCTCGATCCTCAGATCTCAGCCTCCTGAGTAGCTAGGATGACTGGCGTGAGCCACTGGCACCCAGCTCTTCTTTTTAAAATCACATATATATCACAGGACTCATAAAGAGACTACTGATGTCACTATAAATAGAGCTAAAGAGCCCAGGCGCCAGTCTGGTCTATGGAAGCCAGGAGCACAGAGGACTTCCTGCCCCGGGGGCTGTGCCAAGTGCTGGAGGACCCAGCTGGCTAGACAGCATCACACAGCCTGCCACCTCCTCTGGAAGCTGGCAGGGAGAGCCCAGCACCTCTACAACACAACTCATCTTTGTGTGGCATCCATATCTTCCTCAAACACAAATCTCCACATAAAGATTCAACGTCCATCCTCTAAGGGCTTCTGAAAATAGGTGTGGGATTGAGACAGGATAGATAAGGAGACAGAGAAATAACTATTTTCAACAAACATACAAAAAGCCAGACTTAGAAGTTAAAACTAGGCAAGTAAACCAGTCATCAGTGGCTCACGCCTGTAGTCCTAGGTACTCAAGAGGCTGAGATCTGAGGATCATTGGTGCCAAGCCAGCCCAGGTAGGAAAGTCCATGAGACTCTTATCTCCAATTAACACCCAAACAGCTGCAAGTGGATCTGTAGTTGAAGTGGTTGAGCACTATCCTAGAGCAAAAGAAACTCAGGGACAGTGCCTAGGCCCTGTGTTCAAGTCTCAGGATGGACAGTATTGGCACACAATGAAGCATCTCTCTCTCCACCCCGCCCTACATTTTTAGAAATACTCCGGTTAAGCAACCTCAGCCCTTGTGTCTGGCATGAGAAGAATCCAGGCAAGACTCCAATACAGTGTAAATGATGATAGTTTATAGACCAGAAATATGGAAGATAAAAAGACTTTGTGGCGCACCTGTATCACGGGGAAAGATAGCACTTCAGCCTGTCTTCCAAGGTACAAAGACTGACCTTCCATTAAATAGGGAGAACTTAGGGCAGGGAAGGAAGCACAGAACAGAACAAGTAACAGGCAGGCGATCTAATACTCCATTGTCTCAGGAATGCTCAAGTGGGACCTTGTTAAAGAATTGTCTATGCCTGGCAGCCGGGCCAGTCTTTGCTGGGTTCCAAGATGGCTGCCAAAATGACTGCAGAAGAGAACAGCCCAGAAGCCTTATGCCCTTCCCCACTGGCCTACGGGGCACAATCATGATCCTGAAAGTAGGGGTTTACTGAATTACATTTGAACTCTAGAGCAAGGTTTTACTGACCAGTATAGGCTGAGCTAAAGATCCTTCTAGGAAGTATTAGTTGATCTGCCTTGGGCTAGAACGACATAAATCACTGATTCTTATGTGGGAGTAGAATTCTTAAAAATAAAAAAAAAAATCTTGTGAAGCCTGGCACCCGTGGCTCATACCTGTCATCCTAGCTACTCAGAAGGCTGAGATCTGAGGATCACGGTTCAAAGCCAGCCCAGGCAGGAACATCTGTGAGACTTTTTTTTTTTTGCCAGTCCTGCGAATTGAACTCAAGGCCTGGGCACTGTACCTGAGCTTCTTTTGTTCAATACTTGAGCCATAGCACCACTTCTGGCTTTTCTCTGTTTATGTGGTACTGAGGAATCTAACCTAGGGCTTCATGCATGCTAGGCAAGCACTCTACCACTAAGCCACCTTCTGAGCCCATCTGTGAGACTCACCTCCAATAAACCACCAGAAAACCAGAAGTAATGCTGTGGCTCAAGTGGTAGAGCACTCGCCTTGAGCTGAAGAGCTCAGGGACAGTGCCCAGGCCCAGAGTTCAAGCCCCACAACCAACAATAACAACAAAAAAATCTTGTGACTTTTTTTTTTTACTTTATTTCCCACATGGTATGATAATCTGTAAATTAATTACAATGCTTTCTTTTCTCAGAATACCTATGATGTGGGGCTGGGAGGGTGGTTCAGTGGTAGAGCGCTTGCCTCGCATGCATGAGGCCCTGGGTTCGATTCCTCAGCACCACATAAACAGAAAAAGCCAGAAGTGGCACCGTGGCTCAAGTGGTAGAGTGCTAGCTTTGAGCTAAAGAGCTGAGGGACAGTCCCTAGGCCGAGTTCAAGCCCCATGGCTGACAAAAAAAGAATACCTATGCTCTAATCCTCCATGTTAGATTTACCTTTGCATTTAGTAGTCCCTTACTCATGGCTAACTACATCACAAGGACCACACTCTGAGAAACCAACTGATCGTTTCAGGAAGATTTATTGAGCAGCTACTATATGCCAGGTTGGTCTTTCATTCTAGCCATGGAGAAAGGAGCATGAAGTTTACATTCTCCTTGGGGTAGTAGCCAGCCAGGGACATAAAGCAGGTGGGAAGAGAGGATGTGACATGAGCTTGGGAGGCAGGAAGGGCCTTCTCTTTGAGGCCACTATGGAAGAACAAGCAGGAGCCCAACAGCAGACTGGGAGAAAAGCATCTGGGTAGATTTGCCAGTTGTTCCCCAAGTCCCTCTCAACCCAAGAATGCCCCAAAGGAAACCAACTCAGAAGAATAAAAGCTCCCACCTTTATTATGGGGGCTTCCAGAGCTGGACAGAAGATTGCTGCAGGAATGGATTTAGATGGCCCTGACCCTTTTCCTGGACATAGAACCCAGGCTTTCTCTCTGTGGCCAAGTTGGCTCTACACCATCTTTCTTCATGCAAGTATCCCTAAAATCCTGGGCCAGGCCAGACCCCAAGGCTGAGCTGGCAGGGTGATCGGATGGCAGACAGGCCTCTCGGAGCTCCAGTTGTTCGTGTGAGACCTGCTGAGTTGCCTTCCTTGATCTGTAGCTTAGGTCTTTGGGGTTGTAGGCATGAGCCCAGCACTCAGGGTTACAGAGAACGTGACACCACCAAAGAGAGGCTGACCCCCATCCCAGCAGGTTGAAGAACACATTAGGAAGACATGAGACTGGGACCTCCTAGAAAGGGGAGGGGGGAGCCGTGTGGCCCAGCGAGATGCCCAGGCAGGTGGGCAGGTAGGAACTGGAGGTTCGGGGTGGGGGATGGGGGGGTCACTTCTTCTTGGCACGATCTGCTGCATCCAGGGCAGCCATGTTGCGGGCAGCTGTGATGAGGTGGATCACGCTGATGACTGACTTGAGAAAGGCGATGGGGGCCGTGATCCAGAGACCCAACCGGAAAAGGCCCACGGAGCCGACTGGGGGGGTGAGGGAGAGAGGGGCCAGCATCAGGGAGAGAGAAAGAATCAGACCATGGAATCAAGGCTCAGAAACCAACACCTTTGTCTCCCCAGGCAGGGTGGGGACCTCTTCCCCCCTTCCAGCCTAAGCCCCTCTCTCCTCTTACCTAAGGGTCCCTCGGAGAAACTGAACAGGTAGAGGAGGCAGTAGAAGAGTTCGTTCCCAGCACACAGGGTGAAGAGTGCAGGCTGCACACATAAAGCTGTTTAAGGGAAAAGCAGGGACCGGCACCACCCCACATCTACACCCCAACAAGGCCTGTACCCCTGGGGGAGGGAGGGAGGGCGGGGACAATGTCCTTAGCAGCAGGTTAAAATTCACACTCTGGCCATGAGCTAGTGGCTCACACCTGTTACCCGAGCTACTCAGGAGGCTGAGATTTGAGGATCAGGGTTCAAAGCCAGCCTGGGCAGGAAAGGCTGTGAGAGTCTTATCTGCGGAAAAAGTACTCAGAAAAATCAGGAACACTGTGGCTTAAGGGGTACAGTGCTAGCCTTGAGCATGAAGAGGTTCAGGGACAGTGCCCAGGCTCTGAGTTCAAGCCTCAGGACCAGCAAAAAAAAAAAAAAAAAATCCACACTCTGTTCCTTCTGGCTTATTCCCTTTGCTCTCCAGCCATAGCTCCTCCCCTGGGGTATGCAGGGGCCCTTTGGGCAAGTATTCATTTAGGCACCAATACCTTATTCCACCATGCACCAGCCCACAGGCTGCTCCTTTCTGTTCTCTGCTACTGCACCCTCCCGACCTGGTTCCAGGGTGCAGCCCAGAACCTTCCATCACTGAGTGTGATGGGGAAGAGCAGGAAACACTTACTCTGGAGCAGGGGGAGGGGCAGGAAACACTTACTCTGGAGGTGTAGTAGATACGAAGCACCGGATTCCCAGAAAGGTCAATCATCTTGTGACTCTCACTGCCTCGGACCACAGAACTTAGGGAGAAAATGCATGAGTTTGCATTGCTACTAGACTCCACCCTAACCCTACCATGAGTCCTATGGGCTGGTAGTAGGTACCAGGAGCGGGTCCCAGGACTGCTTCCATTCTACAGCTGGAAAACAGGGATGCAATTGAAAGCCACACAATTCCCTAGGTGGGAGCAGAGTCAGGATTCGATGTTCCATTCAGAAGCGCCCCCCCACTGCCTCCCATTTGGAATTCTACATCATCTATTGGCACTGTGGCTCACACCTGTAATCCTAGCTATTCAGAAGGCTGAGATCTGAGAACCACAATTCAAAGCCAGCCAGGGCAGGAAAGTCCAGGAGACTCTTATATCCAATTATCTTGCCCTCCATAAAAAGCCAGAAGTGGAGCTATAGCACAGGTGGTAGAGCGCCAGGCGCTGAGTTCAAGCCCCAAGACTGGCATCAAGAAAAACAAAACAACCCAAAAATGTCCTGGGAAATTTCCTAATGCCAACTATAAAAAATATGGCAGAACCGATTCAGAGAGATCGGCCATGCATCCACAAAACAGAACGATCCGATCCCCTCCCACCGGTTACTTCAATTTAATGGGTCAGTAGGTGCCCACAGAAACAAAGCAGACCTGTGCAGATGCAGCCAATGACTGGCCACATCCAAGCTCATGCTGAGCTGGAAGAGAAGCGTGGCTCGAGGGTACAGCAGAGCCAGGTTGACCAATAAACACATGGTAGAACAGCGGTCTGTCAACATGTCCAGCATGGCCCCAAACCGGGTTCCTAAAAAATGAACAAAAACAAAAAAGAATCCAGTAGTACTTGGTGTGTTGTTCTGGTGCTCGGTTGAAATGTCCACAATCTACCCACAGCTGTCAGATGGGCAAGGCCAGGACATGGAGTAGGGAGTGGGAGGGAGCAGTTCTAAACTCCAAAACCAAATCCAGGGCAAGGCCAGGCCAGGTAAGCCTCACAAAGAAGTCTCAGAAGTCTTAGCTGGAGAGCAGATTAATGGCTCTGTCAACTCTCTGGAAGTCACTGGCTTCCCTCCCCACCCCCATCTCAATCTGCCTTCTGGAATGTGACCTCCGTCCAGCCTGGGTTCAGGACACAGGAGGCCCTAGCAAAACACCTGTTGAATGGGATTATTTCCGAGAGACCTCATGGCATGGCCAGGGTCCTGTCCAGACTCAGTAAATCCACATCCCTCACAAGCAGGGCATTCCCAAGAGTTTAGTTGCATCCCTTCTGCTACAAACTCTGCCCATTCTGTGTTTCTCTTTCTTTCTTTTTGACAGAGAGGGGGGAGGACGGAGCTGTCAGGACTCTGAGGTTCTGGGGTGGAGAGAGGAACAGGGGAGTTGTTGGGTCTCAGGGCTGGCCGGTAGGAGGTAGCCGTCACCTTGATTAAGGGCTCGAGCTGCGTGTCCATCGAAAGCGTCCAGAAGTCCGCTGAGCAGATAGAAGGAGGAGGCCGTGAGCGGGCAGCAGGGCATGAAGTAGAAAGAAATGATGGCGAAGACGATCCGAGCATAACCTTGGTTGAGAGATCAGGAGAAACAGCACGGGATCAGAGAAGCCTGCTCAAGGCCCGCGGCTCCCCCACCCTCGGGACTTGGGGGGCGCACTCACCGATGAGGTTAGGCACGAAAAGGAAGATGTTTTCTCCGGGCATTGCGGTGGTCCCCTTGTGGCCCAGGGCCAGCTCTGGAGGTGCTAATGTGCTCCCAGTCCCGCCTGCTCGGCCTCACCCTCCACCCCGGCGCATGGGCCCCGACAGCGGCGCTCCGGACCCCTCGGACCTCGTCCGGCTCCAGATGTGAAAGCTGCCAGCAGGCCGGAGCATGGGCGGCTCAGAGGTGCGCGAGGCGCCAGGGGCTCGCCCCCCCGCCCTGGCGATGGACAGCGCCTCGCCCCCTAGCAACGATCCCTGCAGCTCCAGCGGGGCTCGGCTTCCGCGCACCCACTCCCTCGCCCCGCTTCGTGGAAAAGAAAAAAGAAAAAGGAAAAGTGGAGAAGGGAGAAAAGAAGCCTAGAGATTAAAAAAAAAAAAAAAAGTCTGCGGCTCCTTTAAGACCTGCCTGCTTCCTTTTCCTTTCTCTGCCTCCGCCCCCTTTACAGCGGCTCGTACCAAAAATCCAGAGAGGAGGGGAGGGAACCAAACAACCCTGGAGCCAGGCAAAGGAAAGAACTGAAAAGGGGAGGAGCGAAGGAGAAGGAGACGCAAATAGAAACCTCTAATTTGATGGTTTCGGAGGTCACAATGTCGTAGAGACGAAGCTGAGGCGGGAAGGTTCCACCCTCCTGAGTCTTCGCCTCCCCCAGACGCGAGGCTACTTGGTACAGTCCGCATTTTCTTTTCCCCGCCCCCTGAGCCTCAGACCGAGTTTGCTCCGGCCGGCAGGGAAGTGGCGGCTAGAGAGTCCGCCGAGCGCTGGGGGCGGGGCTGCTTCTGGCCTCGGGGGCCCCTAGTGGCGGGAGGATTAGATCCCAGACTCCACCCTGCGTCATCTCCCGCTTCAGGGTCCCCAGCTGGCCGTCCCCGCCTCCGAGGAGGCCAGGTCTGGAAGGGGAGGCGGGCGGAGCACACGGGGCATGCTCGGAAAACGCCCCGGCTTTGATTCTAGAACCTCTGAGCTCCTAGCAACCGGGCGGTAGAACCCCTCGCAAACATTAGGCTTTTATAGTAATCGGAGCGCCGCCGTCCTGGTTACCCCTCTCTTCAACTCCCCCCCCCATTCCCAGTTCTGATTTCCCCCTCCCTTCCCCCTCCCCCGACCCAAAATCAGGGTCCCCCCCCCCCCCCCCCCCCCCCGTCTACCTCTCTTGTCTCCCCCCCTCCTGCCTAGTAGCCCAAGATCCCGACCCGTTTTCCAGGTCGGGGCAGCAGATTGGCTGCCAAAGTCTTGGGAAGGATCTTGGCAGGGGGAGGAGGTCACTGTGGGGAGTCCCCTCGCCCCCCAAAAGTATAAGGCATCAGTCCAACCCCCCCCCCCCCCCCCCCGCCCAACCCCGTGTGTGTGTGTGTGTGTGTGTGTGTGTGTGTGTGTTCCGGTCTTGGAGCCTGAGGTCTTTTTTGCTTAAGGCTAGCACTCATCACTTGAACCACAGCTCCACTTCAGACTTTTTAGGGGGTTGTTTGGGGATGAGTCTCATGGACCTGTGTCTCAAGGGCTTCCAACCACTGTGTGCAGATCTCAGCTTCCTGATAGCAAGGACTAGGATCATGGGTCATGAGTCCTCAGCACTGCCTGGCTAGTCTGTCTGTCTGTTTGTTTGTTTTCATGGATGGAGGGTGTTTTGGCTGAAGGCCTTCAGTTAAACCTGGGCTCTGGGAATGGCTGGAGGAACGGGGCCCTGGGGGAAATGAGTAGATTTCTCCCATCTCATAAAGGCTTCCACTGTTCCCAGAGGGATGGCATCCACTCCCATCAAGAATGAGGAGAAAAAGCAAAGCCGGCCACCTCAAGCTGCAGCCTCCCGGCCGGTGAGCATAGAGGGGCCTTATGAGTTGGACAGCTCCTAGACAGAGATTTTGGTCCTAAGCCCTGAATCCCACAACCACTGCATCCCTGATCCTCTCCTAGCCATAGCAGATCCCCCAGAAATCTTTTCCTGGGTCTCCTACCTCACTGCCAGCCTCCACATAGTGACCCTGCTCACTAACCTAGCCAGTACATGACACAACATTCAACTCTCCAATTCCAGACTCCTCAGTCCCACAGTGACCAGACCCCAAAGCTTCTAGGCAAAGGGGAGATCCCAGGCTGAGATCCGCTGCCTTTTCCTTTCTCAGAAGGTTTCAGTATCCCGTTCTGAGGAATTCCTGACCCGGATCAGCACAGAACTCACTGATGAGGCCTTATGTATTGCTGGCTGTGTGAACCCGGTGCCGCCTGTCAAGGAAAAGCAAACAAAAGACCAAGGGACTCAGATCTCCAGACACGGTGATCCCCCCCCCCCCCCCCCTGCTTCAGTCCCACTGTATCTTAACACTTTCCCAGGCAATGAGCTGGTAGCTCACACCTGTCACCTTTGTCATAGATCTTGGGAAAGTGATTGGAAGCCATCTCAGGCAGGAAAGTCTGTGAGACTCTTAAACTCCAATTAACCACCAGAAAAGCCAGAAGTGAAGGTGTGGCTCAAGTGGTAGAGTGCCAGCCTTGAGTGAGAGAGCTAAAAATGACAGTGCCCAGACCAATACCACCATATGCGCACACGCACCCTCCCATACCCACAAAACAACAACAAGACCCCACCAAGACACCCCCCCCCCCCAGTCCCTGATCCTCTCTCTTCCAGACATAGCTAATCATCCAGAAATCTATTCCTGGGTCTCCTACTGCATTGCCAGACCTCCTTACAATGCTTCTGCTCACTAACCTAGTCCCTACATGTCACTGCTGATCAGGACTTGTCTTGATCGCTTCTGCCCTAGCCACATCTCTTTCTGGTCATGGGGATCATTTTTTTTTTAACTGGGGCCTCTTCTTCCAGCATTGTTCACCAATACGCGAGGCACAGACACCCGGTGAGTGAGGCTTTGTCCTGGGAGAAAGATGAGGGAGAACGGGAGATGACATCCCAACAGGGCAGGAGAATTCTGAACTATGAAATTCTCTTCTGCCCAGAAACTGAAATTCAGAGTTCTTAGCCTTCTTCCTTTTCTACCATCTCCAGTTCTGACAAAAACCGTACTCGAAACAAGGCACATCTCCTGCCATCTCCTCGTGAAAAGGTGTGTTAAAGGCCATTTAGTTTGTATGACAAGCCAGTGCCTGTATTAGGAGCTTGGGAGACAGAAATGAGGATATAGCCGAGCACCAGTGGCTCACACCTGTAATCCTAGCTACTCAGGAGGCTGAGATCTGAGGATCGTGGTTCAAAGCCAGCCCAGGCAGAAAAGTCTGTGAAACTCTTGTCTCCAATAAACCACCAGAAAACCGGAGGTGGTGCTGTAGCTCAAGTGGTAGAGCGCTTGCCTTGAGCTGAAGAGCTGAGGGATAGCACTCAGGCCCAGAGTTCAAGCCCCACGACGGACAAAAAAAGAAAAAGAAAGAAAGAAAGAAAGAAAAGAAGTGAAGGATATAGTTTCAGCCCTTGAAGAATTCAGTTTAGACACTGGTGGCTCACACTTGTAATCCTAGCTACTCAGGAGGCTGAGATCTGAGGATCAAGGTTCAAAGCCCATCCAGGCAGGAAAGTCCCTTAGTGGAAACTCAAATCTTCAGTTAATCAGCAAAAAGCTGTGGCTCAAGTATTAAACATCAGCTTTGAGTGATAAAGCTAAGGACAGCACCTCAATTCAAGCTCCAGTACCAGCACAAGAACAAAACAAAAATTCAGTGTGTAGAAGTAAATGGTTATTTACAATGTTGGGTAAATGCCCATAATAGAAATGAGAACAATAAGAAGGCTGTTTATAGTCCACCTTCAACTGGGACAGGAAGGAAAGGAATCATGGAACTTCCTGAAGGAAGAGACACCCAAAGAAAGAATCTTCCAGCAAACCAAGGGCTAATAGGGGTAATTCCATACAGTAGGGACTGCATCATTAAAGACAGAGATGAGAAATGTTTGCAGGTGGCTCACGCCTATAATCCTAAAATATTCAGGAAACTGAGATCTGAGAATTTCAGTTCAAAGCCAACCCAGGTAGAAAAGTCTGTCAGGTTCTTATCTCCAGTTAATCAGCAAAAAAAAATTCTAGAAGTAGAGTTGTGACTCAATTGGTAGCGCACCCGCCATGAATGAAAAAGCTATGGGTGAGAGCACAAGGTCCTGAATTCAAACACTGTACAGCACAGAAAGAAAGGAAAAATAAGAAAGTCTTACTGGGAAGGTGGCTCAGTGGTAGAGCGCTTGCCTTGCATGCATGAGGCCCTGGGTTCGATTCCTCAGCACCACATAAGCAGAAAAAGCCGGAAGTGGGGCTGAGGCAGGCAGGGTAGACAAGACCCTGTGCATGCCTGGTAGAGATCTGAGGTTTTTTATAGATGAAGAGTCCTTGAAGAGCTTCTGTAAGAGAGGCATAAATGTTTTGTTTTAGTAGTACTGGGTTTTTGGTTGTTTTTTGTTTTTTTTTTTGGTCGGTCGTGGGGCTTGAACTCTGGGCCTGGGCGCTGTCCCTGCGCTCTTCAGCTCAAGACAAGCACTCTACCACTTGAGCCACAGCGCCACTTCCGGTTTTCTGGTGGTTTATTGGCGATAAGAGTCTCACAGACTTTTCTGCTCAGGCTGGCTTTGAACTGCGATTCTCAGATCTTAGCCTCCTGAGTAGCTAGGATTACAGGCATGAGCCACCGGCACCTGGCTACTACTGGGTTTTAACTCAGAGCCTTAGCCTTGTTAAGCAAATGCTCTATCACTTTAGCCACTATTTTTTTAAAAAGATGTTTTATATATTTTATTTTTTCCTTTTTCTTTTCTTTTGTCAATCATGGGGCTTGAACTCAGGGCCTGGGTGCTGTCTCTGAGCATTTTTTACTCAAGGCTAGAGCTGTTCTACTTTGAGCCACAGCGCAACTTCCCATTTTCTGATGGTTAATTGGAAATAAGAATCTTATGGGGAAGTAGTGTTGTGGCTCAAGTGGTAGAGCGCTAGCCTTGAGCTGAAGAGCTGAGGGGACAGCACCCAGGCCCAGAGTTCAAGCCCCACGACCACCACCAACAACAACAAAAAGAATCTTAGGGACTTTCTTGCTCAGGCTGGCTTCGAACCGTGATCCTCAGTTCTCAGCTTTCTGTATAGTTAGGATTATAGGTGTGAGTCACTGGTCCCTGGCTGGTTTAGTCTTTTTTTTTTCTTTTTAAATTTTGGTCGGTCGTGGTGCTTGAACTCTGGGCCTGGGCACTGTCCCTCAGCTCTTCAGCTTAAGGCCAGCACTCTACAGCATCACTTCCGGTTTTCTGGTGGTTAATTGGAGATAAGAGTCTCAGGGATTTTCCTGCCTCGGCTGGCTTTGAACTTCGATCCTCAGATCTCAGGCTCCTGAGTAGCTAGGATTACAAGACATGAGCCACCGGCACCTGGCTGTTGTATTCTTTTTTTAAGTATAATTTTATTGTTATTATTAAGGTATGAACCTGAGGTTCATATTTGCAGCTGAGAATGAGCTCAAGGAGCTGACTCTCTAGGGCCTTTGAAACACCGGGGCTCTCCCAGCTGGGCTGGTATTAGAAAGAGCTCGAAGTAGCAGAAAAAAGCTTGGCACAGTGGCTCATACCTGTAATCCTAGCTACTCAGGAATCCAAGCAGAAAAGCTAATCCAAGCAGAAAACCGATAAGATTCCATCTCCAAAATAACCAGCAAAAAGGTATAGCTTAAACGGGAGAGGGCCAGCAAAGCAAAATCCAGTAACAGCAAAAAGAAAAAAATAAGAGTTAAGTGGAGCAATGGGTAAAGAGGTGGAATAGGAAGTAAAAATTCACTGAACCCGTGTGTCATCCCCATCCTAGGAGTTGGAGTATAGCAGTTAGCAAAACAGAATCTTTGCTGTTGAGTTCCTTTGTGGGGAGGGGGAGGTAATGACTGGAGAGAAGAGAGAGTGGGTGGGTGTATAGCAGATGGATGGAGGAGTTGAAAGATGGATGAGGATGAGGAGTAACAGATAGTTTGTAGATGGAAGTTGAATATGGGTTGGAGGGGTGAATAGATGGGAATGGTAGATGGAAAATGGAAGGATGGCAAGATAACAAGATAATCTGGATCTTAGGTCTAAAAAGTCAAAGATGGCTAGGAATGTGGCTTAGTGGTAGAGTGCTTACTTAGCATGCATGAAGCCCAAGGTTTGATGCCTCAGTACCACATACACAGAAAAGGCTGGAAGTGGTGTTGTGGTTCGAGTGCTAGCCCTGAGCTAAAGAAGCTCAAGGGACAGTGCCTAGGCCCTGAGTTCAAGCCCCAGGACTAGCAAAAAAAAAAAAGTCACAGATTGTGGGGCACTGTGGTGCCTCACACGTGGAAGTCTATCTATACAGGAGGTTGAGATCTGAGGATCGAACTTAAAAGCCAGCCCGGGCAAGAAACTCTGTGAGACTTTTATCTCCAATTAATCAGAAACAAACAAACAAACAGAACGTCAAAGAAGAGCTGTGGCTCAAGTGATATTCTCTTTCAGGGAGCTCGCACAGCAGCTTGACCACTGGGGGATGAACCCTACTTCCGGCCTCTTCTGCCCTCCTTCCCCCATTTTGTCCTCCTGGAGCATGCAACTTGTTACGTACTCCTTTGAGAGGGATCCCTGCTCACACCTGAAGCCAACAAATGGCTCTAGAACCATCACGGGACTCTCCATTCTCTGCCAGCAAGGACAGCACTAGGAAAAGCGTTTTAATAAAGAGTTGGGGACCCTATCTTCCTGGCAGCTCACACCAGTGATTGCGCTCATGTGGCGTCTCTGGAGTGGAGGTGAGGGAGGAGAAGTGGATGCTGGGTGGGTTATTGGAGGGCAGTTATGATCACTCTAGTGGCAGTGGTTGGCTGCCAAACTGGTATCTGGCAGCCATGTCTGTGGCATCTGTGAGGCCCAACTCACTTGGAGGAGCAGCATCAGTGCCACCATGGGTACTGAGGATCCTGAGCTGCTGTCTCTTCTCCAAGCTTTGGAGTCTCCCCAGACCTATCCTGTATGGGACACACTGCACTCATTTCTAGCCAGAAGTCCAAGCGATCAGCTCTGGACTTTACATTGCAGTCCCAATTTCCTTCTTTTAAAAGCACAAATGAGCCAGGCACGGGTGGCTCCCGCCTGTAATCCTAGCTACTCAGGAGGCTAAGCTCTAAGAATCTTGGTTTGCACCCAGCCCAGGCAGGAAAGTCTGTGAGACTCTTATTTCCAATGAATCACCAAAATGCAACAAAAGAAGAAAAGGAAATTAACTGCCCCCCAAAAAAGGTTTGGGTTTGGGGAGAGAATGGTATACTTGAATGGCTACAAAAGTTCTTCCAAGGGGTCTGAACTTTGGGGAAACCAGTCATGAAAGAAATGGGAAGTGTCTACCTCCTGACAATCAGCCTGGCAATGTCAAGGTGTGGCTTATGAGTGGCAAGTAGTTCTCAGAGCCTGAGCCTCAAGCCGGAGTATGAGACTGTGTGTGTGTGTGTGTGTGTGTGTGTGTGTGTGTGTGTGTGTGTGTGTGTGTGTGTAAGAGAGAGAGAGAGAGAGAGAGAGAGAGAGAGAGTGAGAGAGAGAGTCCTGGGCTTGAACTCAGTGTCTGGTTGCTTTCCCTGAGCTTTTTTGATCAAGGCTGGCTCTCTACTGCTTGAGCCATAGCTCCGCTTCCAGCTTTTTGGTGGGCAATTGGAGATGAGTCTCACAGACTTTCCTACCCTGGGGCTGGGAAGGTGGCTCAGTGGTAGAGCGCTTGCCTTGCATGCCTAAGGGCCTGGGTTCGATTCCTCAGCACCACATAAGCAAAAAGAAAAAAGCCAGAAGTGGCGCTGTGGCTCAAGTGGTAGAGCGCTAGCCTTGAGCTGAAGAGCTGAGGGACAGCGCCCAGACTCAGAGTTCAGGTCCCACGACTGGACCCAAAAAACAAACAAACAGACTTTCCTACCCTGGCTGGCTTTGAACCATGATCCTCAGATCCAGCCTCCTGAATGGCTATAATTATAGTCGTAAGCCACCAGCGCCCAGCTCAGGCCAGGCTTTCTGACCCAGGCCAGAACAATGCTTTTGTCTAGTGTTCTGTTTTGGATTTCCATCTTTCCACCCTTCCCTAAAGTCTCTTTCCAGAGGGGTTTACCATAGCACCCCAGTTACAAGTAATGATTTTCCGTTTATTGCTCAAAAACAAAAATCCAGAAGCAAACAAAGGTGGAAAGATCATGGGGAGACTGCGGGGGGGGGGGGGGGGGAGAGGAGGAAGAGGGTAGCCCTGGCCAGGCTCTCTCCCCTCATTTGTCTTCCGGCCCACCAATCAGGCATCAAGGAGGAGAGGGGCCCTCACAACTGAGGGGGACAGTAGAGCTGTTGGGGTGTGTGTGGGGGAAGTTGAGGGAAAGGGGCCCTGGGCTTCAGGGACCCCAAAGGTGGTAAGGGGGCTGAGTTTCCCTCCCAGGGTCCATAAGCCATTGGGCAGGGGGGTGAGGGGTGCCAGGCCCCTTGTTTGGCAATGGAGAAGAGGCAGCCTTGGGCGGCAGGATGCTGGTTTGTTTACTGTAGGCTCTTCAGGGCCATGAAGCCCCCTCATTGGGATAGGGAGACTATTTACACAGCAGGGGGGGAGAGGAGTCAGGAGCCGGCCACCAGGTCCTGTGTTCCCCCACTGCCTCGGATGAGGAGGGGAGGGGTATTCTGGGTCCTGCAGCCTTCGTCTTGGGGTTCATATGGAAACTTCATATTCCCGCGTATCCTGGAGACAGAGAGATCAAGTCAGTTGCTGGAGTAAAGTGGAGGTGGTGAAGGCAGCAAATGGGAAGGGAGGCTTCCATAAGGAGGGAAAAACCCTATATTAAAGTAACGTTGGGGGGCTGGGAAGGCGGCTCAGTGGTAGAGTGCTTGCCTCCCATGCATGAGGCCCTGGGTTCAATTCCTCAGGATCATATAAGCAGAAAAAGCTGGAAGTGGTGCTGTGGCTCAAGTGGTAGAGTGCTAGCCTTCAGCTGCAGAGCTGAGGGACAGCGCCCAGGCCCAGAGTTCAGGCCCCATGACCAACTAAAAACAAAAATAATAAATAAAGTAACTTTGGTGGAGAGGGCTGAATCTGTCCAATGGCTATGTTTAGGTCATCAGATAGAATAAAAAATGGGCCAGGCTTTGGTAACTTATGCTTAAGATCCTAGACACTTAGGAGGCTGAGATCTGAAGATCGACAAAGCCAGCCCAGGCAGGAAAGTCTGTGAGACTCTAATCTCCAATTCACCACCAAAAAATGGCTCCAAAAATGGAGCTGTGGCTCAAGTGGCGGAGCACCAGCCTTGAGAGAAAACGCTAAGGGACAGTGTCCAGGCACACACACACACACACACACACACACACACACACACACACACACACGCACACACACTCCAAATGACATATTTGATACTTGGATTTCTGGATTGAACTAGAAAAATCTCGAAATTGAGCTTAAGCATCCACTGTGGCAGCTGTGTCCTTAGACGGGACACACATTTTCTAATTTGCCACCCCCCCCCTCATTGTTCCCACATAGCTAAGTCAACCCACTGCTATGGCCTTCATGGGCAGCTGACTTTGCAATGACATGTTCTGAGAAGAGTCTGGGGTAGCTGTGGTACTGTGGGAGGCAGGGCGGGGCTCACCCCAGCTTCATACAGTGGATTACTGAAGTCAGACTCCACAGTGATGGGACTGTAGGAGTGGGAGCCGGAGAAGCCAAAAAGGGATTTGCCTTGTAGCCTGCAGAAGAGAGGAGACAGGATCTTCTCAGCAGGTAAGCCAGGAGACATGGTATTTGCCCCTGGTGGGCACTTCCCCCAGTGGGGTACTTACTTGGTGTAATATACATAAACACCACTGCCAAGAATAATAACTAAGCTGAGGGGCAGCAGGATGGCCAGGGCGAGGTTTCCGCCTTCCAGTTGCCGTGATGGGTCTGTGGTCTGCGTCACTGGGGAGGAGGAGGAGAAGAGACCAATGAGCCAAGGCTGGCCCAGTACTAGGCTCTCCCAGCCTCCTACCCTGGGCCCTGAACCCTAGGCCTCGCCCCTCTGGGGCCTGGCCTCACTGCCCCCGGCCTCTACTTTGCCCTCCCGACCTGGCCAGGCCTGGTCTCCACCTGTGGCCTCACTGACCTTCCAGTTTTCGGTTGTCCAGGAGCTCCTCATAGGCCACTGCAGGGAGAGGAGGGGGAGGGGGACGGGGTCTGAGCCAGGGAGGGAAGGAGGCCGGGGAGAGGGCCGGAGCCCGGTGGGGCTGGGCTGGATAGTCTGGTTCTCTCTGTGCTTTGCTCAACCTAAATTAAGCCTTCTCTTGGTGAGGACCAAGGACAGATAGGGCAGGGCCATCTCCTTCTTCCTCTACATCCCTAAGGGTTCAGGTTCCTGGACAGTCTGAGCCAATCAGCTCATTAGGGTTTGTCAAATAGGGAAACTGAGGCCTCTCCAGAGAAGACAAGGGGGCTTCCAGACCAAAGCCCCCTCTACTACATGATGTAATAGAGGGTATCTCCAGTATCTTCAGGACCTCTAGATATGCCTTGGAGGAAGAGAATCCATAGCACAGGAAGCCCCACAGGGTCACCCATTGGTCTCCAATTTTCTACCCAGCTTTCCCAGCCCTGTCCACTCGCTGGACCCTCTTGCCCTGTCCTTCTTGGGCACCTTTGCAGAGCGGGGGCTGGCTGGTCCACTGTGAGGGGTGGCCGGGCACACAGGTGATGGTGACCTCGCCGATCAGCTCAAAGCCCTCATAGCAGAAGAAGCGAAGAGACTCGCCCGCCTGGTAGTGATGCTTGTACAGTGTCTGGTAGCCATTCTCAGGGACGCCGGGGTTCAGGCATGGCTCGTACTTCACTGCAGGAAGGGGGCCAATCAGATGAGCAGGTGCAGTCCCGGGAGCCCATAGGCTCCTCCCCCAGCCCCTCCCATTCCTGAGGTGAGGTATTCCCCTAGACTCACAGGCGCATTTGGGGACCCGGTCGCTCCACTTGGGTGTGCCTGTGTCCCGGCTGTAGCAGGTGAGCACAGCTGCGCCCTCCAGGCTGTACCCTGGCAGACAGCGGTACTGGACATGAGAGCCCACGGGGAAGCCGGCATCCGAGGTGGTGCGGTGGCCATTGGTGATCTCACCAGGGTCAGCACAAGTCACGACTGTGGGGGAAGAAGAAAAAGGTTGGGGGAGGGGAACGAGGCGCTTAAAGATCTCCTAGACACTTAGGATTTAGGGAGAGCTCTGAATTTGGGGCCAACTCCTCAAAAGGAAGCGTACAAGAATGGAAAAATTCAATCTTTCAATTCAATGTGGTTTGTGTTTTAGGTTGTTTCAGGGAAACAGGGTGGGTTAGGCAACCCCCAGCCTCTTGTCCCGGGGTAAAATTCAAAGTATTTTCATTGTTACGCTAGAGTATACCAAGCCAGATTCCAGAAATGTCAGGCCAGTATAGCAGGCCCATGGGATCACAGCTGCCGGTGTGTGTGTGTGTGTGTGTGTGTGTGTGTGTGTGTGTGTGTGTGTACAGGCCTGCGTGCAAGCCAGTCCTGGGGCTTGAACTCAGGGCATGGGTGCTCTCTCCGAGCTTTTGGGCTCAAGCCTAGCACTCTATCACTTGAGCCACAGTTCCACTTCTGGCTTTCTTTGGAAGTTAATTGGAGAAAAGAGTCTCATGGACTTTCCTGCCTGGGGATGGCTTTGAACCATGATCCTCAGATCTCAGCCTCTTGAGTAGCTAGGATGACAAGAATGAGCCACCAGCTCCAGGCTCTTCCTTAGCTTAACACAAGGCTGATGCTCTACCACTTGAACCAAACCTCCACTTTGGGATTTTTGCTGTTAATTGGAGATAAGAGTCTCACAGGCTTTCTTGCTCAAGCTGACTTTGAATCACAATCCTCAGATTTTGGCCTCCTGAGTAGTTAGGGTTATAGGCATGAGCCACCAGTGCCTGGCTACCCTCTTAAGAGAGAGCCAGGAGCTGGGAATGTGGGTTAGTTGTAGAGTGATTGTCTAGCATGCATAAAGCCCTGGGTTCCATTCCTCAGTACCGCATACATAGAAAAAGCTGGAAGTGGAACTGTGGCTCAAGTAGTTGCGTGCTAACTTTGAGCAAAAGAAGCTCAGAGACATGCCCAGGCCTTGAGTTCAAGCTCCAGGACTGGCAAAAACCAAACAAATAAATAAAAATAAATAAATAGAAGGTCAGCTCTCCTGTACTCTACATTCCTGCCATGCCCCAGACACTCTGTTCACATAGGTAGGCATGTGAGCTTACAATGCTCTTGTGGATGATTATAATCGTAGCCACTTATGTAGATAGACCTGTGCCTGGCACCCTGTTTAAAGTTTGAGAGGTATATTTAGCCCTGCTTATGTCAAGAGATCAAGGCCTCTGGGTCTCCTTGCTCTGAGTTCTTTTGCCTCAGCCAGAGAGCAGCAGAGCTAGAACCTGCCCTGGGTCATAGCCAAGAACACTGAACAGAGAGGTAAAGACCCAAGTCTCAGCTCACATTAGGCTCAGTCTATTTGTTCTGTGAAGACTTCCAGGGACAGGGAGCTGTGTCAACTATACACAATCTTCCTCTTGTCCAGCACAAAACTGGCTACCTGAAACTTCTCCCAATTGTGAGATGGTCCACTGCCACCAGTCCCAAGGGGCCATGCAGAAGATCTACAACCCAACACATCCTGTAACAGGCATTTCCCCAAAATCAGAAGAAGTGATGAGCTGCTACCCCCCACCCGGTTCTGCTCTTCTACAAGAGGTACGCCAACTCTTCCCAACTCCAGGAAATGTCCACACAACTGCTCTTCCAGCAGCACAGCCATGTACTTAGTGGCTCCTGATTCAGTCTATTCCTGGACCAGGCATCACCAGGTGCTGCGTGAAAAGCTCAGTTTGTGCCTCACAATCTCCCTATTTCCACTTCACCCATGAGGGAGCCAAGGCCCAGAGATGTTAAGTACCTTGACAGAAGTCACCCATTGATTATTTATGTATCTGCCCCTCTCCCAGTTGTGTTTCATTAGGGCAAGGAGGGGCCTGAAACCTGGTCTCTAGAACTGGCCTTCAGTGACCTCATGAAAATAATCCAAGCAGGGTGCCAGTGGCTCACAACTGTAATCCTAGCTACTCAGAAGGCTGAGATCTAAGGATCACAGTTCAAAGCCAGCCCAGACAAGGAAGTCTGAGAGACTCCCAGCTCCAATTAACCATCAAAAAGCTGGAAGTGGCAGTGTGGCTCATGTGGTAGAGTGCCAGCTTTGAGCCAAGAAGCTAAGGGACGGTATCCAGGCCCTGAGTTCGAGCCCTAGTTCTGGCACAAAAATAAATAAAAAGCCAAGTCCTCTGATAAGCTATGGCCCTAGCAAAGTGATTTCTAACAAGGTCAAGGAAAGCCGGGCGCTGGTGGCTCACGCCTGTAATCCTAGCTACTCAGGAGGCTGAGATCTGAGGATCGCGGTTCAAAGCCAGCCCGGGCAGGAGAGACAGTGAGACTCCTATCTCCAATAAACCACCAGAAAACCGGAAGTGGCGCTGTAGCTCAAGTGGTAGAGTGCTCGCCTTGAGCTGAAGAGCTGAGGGACAGCGCCCAGGCCCAGAGTTCAAGCCCCACGACCGACAAAAAAAAAAAAAAAACAATAACAAGGTCAAGGATTGTGGACTGAAGAGTTTGGGTGGACTTAGAGCAGAATGAAGAATCAGTGATGCTAAGCCCAGTGGAGCCCCCTCCCCCCCCAAAAAAAAAACCCCACCACAACAAAAACAAAACACTGGGTGTGGTGGGGGTCAAGACTCAGCAGAGGCCAGAACAGGAGACGTAGGGCCATGAAACCAAGAGATGGGACTCAGAGAAACATTGACCAGACCCTAAACCATAGAAAACAAGGGTGAACCCCAGAGATGAGAGCAGGGATCCAGAAAGGACAGGGTGAGGGTATGGGCCAGAGGGAAACAAACCCAAAGGGCATTGGAGCAGGGCCTGAAGAAGAGCCAGGCAGGATCCAGAGCAAAGGGCTGGAACTCAGAACTGACCAGGGACCACAGGGACAGGCAAGGAAGGAAGGGAGGCAGGCCCCATGGGATGGAACCCCCCCAGGGGGCGGGGCGTGCAGACCCAGGGGCGGAGGACAAGGCGGGGCCTGGCTCACTCTTTTGGCAGGCGGGAGGCGCGGCGCTCCAGGAGAGGTCCCACTGGCAGGTGAGGATGTCGGAGCCCAGCAGCTCGTAGCCCGGCTCGCACTGGTAAGTGAGCACGGTGCCCCGGATCAGGTCCCCGTGGGACGCGGTCCTCCAGCCCCACTCGGGGGGCGGCAGCTCGGGGCACGTGTCATTCCTCGGGACCTCTGCAGGGGACACAGGGGCCGGATTGGAAGCTGCCCTTGGCCTTGGGCGCCCTGGCAACCCCGGGATGGGGGAACCCCCTTCTCTGATACCTTTGAAGTGCAATACGAAGCCCTGGCCTAGGCCTGGATTGGGGGGCCCGGGCGGGGCCTGGAACTGCAGCGTGAGGTCCGGCCCGGAAGAGAGGAGGCGGCGGCGCGGCTGAGGTCCCCGCAGCTGGGCCAGGACTCGGGCACTGAGACCGTCCCCGTCGAACAGGGTCAGCATGTCCCCCTCCCGCACGTTCAAGCTGCGGGGAGACCCCAGGGTGAGTGTGGGCGGGGCTGATGCCGGCCCCTCCCACCCCAACTCTGCTCATCCCCCCCCCCCCACAAGCCAGCACTCGGCCCCGCCCCCAATCCTCCTCCCTCCGGAATGGCCCCGCCCCCGCCCCAGTTTTGACCAATCCCTGGATTTTCCTTCATTCTAGCCCCACCCCGCTAGGCTCCACCTGTTCCACCCATTGCTCCTCTCTTCTGCTTCCCAGTCCCCCACCTTGCTCAATCCTGGGTCCACTCAATCTCCTCCTCCATCCTCTAGGAACATCCAAATCCAGCTTTAATCAGTCACAGACCGTGTTCTTCCCCCAGGGAACATGAGCCCTTTCTTGGGTTTCATCTGCTTTGGGGCCACGCCCACTCCGGGTTCTGTCCAATCACAGGACAGCCTCACACCAAATTAGCTGGGGGATGGGGGTCTCCTTGCACCCACGCCCCAGCTTAGATGGTGGCGAAGATGTGTGGGAGCAGGAATCCCTGAAAAGCCCACTCAGGCCAGTCTCAGAAATCAGCAATGCCAGAGTCCCTTGCTCAGGATACCTTTGAGGGGCTGTGTTACTCTTTTACTTGTTTAAGGTTTCCTGGCTAACAAGTGATGGAACGTCGGTCTCCCATTCCCCTCCTGAACTCTTAGAGGCCTCTCTCACAAGATCATACATCTACCCAACTCTGCCTGGAATGCAGATGCACTCACACACCACACCCATTGCATCTTCTTCAGGACCCAAACATACATTTCAACTTGGAGCAAGATGCGCCTCTCTTCCTGGACGTGCAGGATCCACATGCAGTCCTGGCTGGGGCTGTAGCTCTGGGGCCAGTCAGGAGAGAGGACCACACCAGCCGGCTCAGACAGCTCCCCTCCACACATGGCTAGGGCAGAAGAGGTGTCATTTTCAAGACCCATGTGGAAGCTAAGTGACTCACGCCTGTAATGCTAGCTACTCAGGAGCCTGAGATCTGAGGATAGTGGATTGAAGTGAGTCTAGGCAGAAAAATCTGTGAGACTCTTATCTACACTAGACAATCAGAAGTGGAGCTGTGGCTCAAGTGGTAGCACACTAACCTTGAGTGGAAAAGCTAAGGGACAGTGCCTGGGCCCTGAGTTCAAGCAAAAGAAAAAAGAAAAAAGACCCACATAGCAAGACATCTGCCTTGATCATGATTTTCATTATTTCCAAAGGAGGTACTAGGCTACCTTATATGTTTTCTGATAGTGATAATCCACCTCTTTCTTGCCACATCTAGACTTTGTTTTGTCCAACAAAATCTTTTTTTTTCTTTTTGCATCCTCAAGCCTTGTTCTTTTTCTTTCTTTCCTTTTTTCTTCCTTCTTTCCTTTCTTTCCTTCCCTCCCTCCCTCCCTCCCTCCCTCCCCCCTCTCTTTCTTTCTTTTTTTTTGGGGGGGGTCCAGTTGTGGGGCCTGAACTCTGGGCCTGGGCGCTGTCCCTCAGCTCTTCAGCTCAATGCTAGCGCTCTACCACTTGAGCCACAGTGCCACTTCAGCTTTTTTTCTTTTTGCTTATGTGATGCTGAGGAATCGAACCCAGGGCCTCAGGCATGCAAGGCAAACGCTCTACCACTGAGCCACCTTCTCAGCCCTCTCTTTCTTTCTTCTTGTGTGCTTGCTGCTACTGGGAGTTAAACTCAAGGCTGGGTACTGTCCCTTAGCTTTTTCACTCAAGGCTGAAGTTCTAACGCTTGAGTCACACAGCTCCACTTCCAGCTTTTTTGTGTGTGGTTAATTGAAGATAAAAGTCTCATAGACTTTCTTGCCCCAGCTGACTTTCCAATTTCGATCCTTCAATCTCAGTCTTCTGAGTAGCTATGACTACATGTATGAGCCATCTGCAGCTGGCTCTCAGCCCTCTTCTTAATTAACCCCACCCACCATCCATTTTACCCACCTAATCCGTGATTTAGCTCTTGAAGACATTTTGGTTTTGTGACCTCTGAATTCAATAACAAGCCCTACCAATTATTCAGCTAAGAAAACAGTCTCTAAAGGGCAAGGATTTACCCAAGCTTTGGGTTTATTAGATTTGGATACACAGGTCTCTTCCTGAGTGGCAGGCTGTAGGCTGAGGATTTTGTGGAATGAATGTAGGGGGCTCACCTTTGCAGGCTGGCTCTGTGTCGTTCCAGTGGGGTTCTGTGGGATCTACACACTCGATGGCATTGGGGGGACCTGGGGGCTCCAGGGCATAGCCCGGGAGGCATGAGAAGGTGGCCAGTGCCCCTGGGCGGTACTCAGGGTCAGTGGTAGTGACATTGCCGTGTGCCAGGAAAGGAGCAAAGCAGCGATCCTCCTCGAAGGCTAGGAAGAAGACAGTCATAAGAATTAGGCATTAGTGGGGCTGGGAATGGGGCTTAGTGGTAGAGTGCTTGCCTAGCAAACAGGAAGCCCTGGGTTTGATTCCTCAGTACCACATACACAGAAAAAGTCGGAGGTGATGCTGTGGTTCACAGGGTAGAGTGCTAACCTTGAGCAAAAGAGCTCAGGGACAGTGCCCAGGCCATGAGTTCAAGCCTCAGGATTAGGTTAAAAAAAAAACTATTAGGCATTAGGACAGGCCTCACTCAGGAACTTCAAACTTCAAACTTGAGGAATATATTCAGGTGGTTATTTGATGATTTTTTTTTTTTTTTTTTTTTGGTCAATCATGGGGCTTGAACTCTGGGCCTGGGCGTTGTCCCTCAGCTCTTCAGCTCAAGGCTAGTGTTCTACCACTTGAGTCACAGTGCCACTTCCCATTTTCTGGTGACTCATTGGAGATAAAAGTCTCTTGGACTTTCCTGCCTGGGCTGGCTTTAAACCATGATCCTCATATCTCAGCTTCCTGAGTAGCTGGGATTACAGGCATGAGCCACCAGTGTCCAACTCGAGATTCTTATTTTCTTCTATTCTATTTGAGTTTTAATTTTTCAAGACAGGGTCTTAATATGTGTAGCCAAAGTAGCCTCTAATGGGAGATCTTCCCTAGTACTGAGATTACAGGAATAAACCATCATACCACTATACTTGGGCATAGCATAGTGAGCCTAACTGTAACCCCTGTAAGCAGAGAAAGGAGGATCCAGGTTTAAGGCTATTGGAATAAAGTTATCATGAGACTTAATCTATAAAATGAATTAAAAATAACAACAACCGGGCGCTGGTGGCTCACGCCTGTAATCCTAGCTACTCAGGAGGCTGAATCTGAGGATCGCGGTTCAAAGCCAGCCCGGGCAGGAGAGACCATGAGACTCCTATCTCCAATAAACCACCAGAAAACCGGAAGTGGCGCTGTAGCTCAAGTGGTAGAGTGCTCGCCTTGAGCTGAAGAGCTGAGGGACAGCGCCCAGGCCCAGAGTTCAAGCCCCACGACCGACAAAAAAAAAAAAAAAGTACTGGGAGGATAGTTCTAGTAGTAGAGTGCTTATTAAGTGCCAGGCCCTGAGTTAAAAAAAAAAACCAACTCGGTGCTGATGGCTCACTCCTATAATCATAGCTACTCAGGAGGCTGAGACCTAAGGATTGCTGTTCAAAGCCAGCCTGGATAGCAGGATCCCTATGTTCAAGCCCTAGGACCAGCACACACACACACACACACACACACACACACCAATAACAACAACAATGCATGGACATTCAAAACTGAATGCCCTGAGCCTGGCACCTGTGGTTCACACCTATAATCCTAGCTACTCAGAAAGCCGATATCTGAAGATGGCAGTTTGAAGTCAGGCTGAGTAGGAAAGTCCATGAGTCTCTTATCTCCAATTAACAACCAGAAAACCGGAAGTGGCACTGTGACTCAAAGTGGTAGAACACTAA